>NC_092874.1:32806614-33496614 GCF_028372415.1 Notamacropus eugenii | reverse complement strand
TCATTTACTTGAGGGCATTTGAGTTCACATTAATCAATAGAGGCATGAATTCACTAAGTTCACTAAAAGAGTCCTAACTATCAGTATGATTATTCAAGATACTAATACATCTGAGCTATTATTAACTGACAGGCTTTTTCCTGTCCCACCACCACTCTTTCATCTTTTGTAAACTCTCTGAAGGTCAGTGACTTTTACATTTAGGTCTTTGGATTGCCAGCACTTAGCCCAGAACTTGCATTTAAGAAGCATATGTTGATTGGTTTTGTCCAGTTTGGTGTTGTTTATTCCAGTATACTCTCAGGAGTATTTTAATGATGGGATAAACATTTAGAATAAAGACTAGGGCAGACCCTGTCTTTCATGTTGTATGTAGACTTGGCAAACACTGGGAATGATTGTAACTGGTAAATATCCGTGAGAATATTGTCAACAGATGCTTCAATAGGTGAGCTTGGCCAAAATTGTGTGTGTGTGTGTGTGACTTTTGTGTGGGGAAAAATATTGCCTTACTTTGAAATGTCCAAGAACGTTTTGCACTCATTGAATGCACATTTCATTAAAGCATCCATCTCTTCTGTAAAGCAACACCTGTTTAAAATTATACTTTTACGTTAATGAGCAACAAAGAATACCATAGCCATTTCAATTGATAGTAAAGAATGTAGTGAGCCTGAAGTGAAAGTGGCAGAAAGAGCAGAGGCATTAACTTGTTCTGATGTGCCCAGTGAATGAAGGAATCGATAAATGAACAAGTATTTATTAATTAACTTTACGAGGGAGGCACTATTCCAGGTGCTTGGGATATAAAAAGAAAAGAACAGAAAACCCCCTACTTTCAAGGAATATATATAATCGAGGAGGCAGCAAGTACATATATAGCTATGGACCAAAATATTAAATGAATAACTGTAGCTATATATAGTTAAATACAAAGGCACTAGGGAAGGCACTAGCCACTGGTGTGAGGGAAGATCAGTAAATGCTTCATGAAGAAGGTGGAGCTTGAGCTGACTGTTAAAAAAGTTGCTGTTTGGTTGTGTCTTGACTTTGTGACCCTATTGCGTTTTTTTTGGCAAAGATACTGGAGTGGTTTGCTATTTCCTTCTCCAGCTCATTTTACAGATGAGGAAATGGAAGGTTTAGTGACTTGCCCAGGGTCACACAGCTATTAAGTGTCTATAGCTGGGTTTGAACTCAGATCTTCCTGATCCCAGTCTTGGCACTCTATCCACTGGACTAACCAGCTTTGAGATGGATGCTACGAGGCAGAGGTTAGATGGTAGTCCATTCCAGACCTATAGTATGATCAGTGCAAAGGCACAAAGATGGGGGGATGAACTTTTGTTTTGAGGAAAGAAATGGCCCTTTAAATGAGAGCTGCAAATTCAAGGTCAATAGTAGGATAGAGAGAATGACTTCAGATTGTGGGCAACTTTGAAATCCAGCTTTTGGGCAATAGGATAATAAGTTGAAAATGACTTTAGTCCAACTGGACTTCCAGTGAAATCTTTTCATTTTATCAGTTAGGAAACTGAAATCCAGAGACAAGAAATGCCTTCCCCATATTTATTTAGCTAATAAGAAGCAATGGTGGGATGTAAAAACAGGTTTTTTGACTCCAAAACAGATGCCCTATGGGAAGATGGTCCCAAGTCATTAGCTGTCATGGATTGTTGATCGCAGTAACAATGGCTCCCCAAGGGTAAGTGTCCCTTTCAAATAACCAAGATAACAGCTCTGCTGCTATTTAACTACCATAAATAAAGTTGAATGCCCTAGTATGGTCAGTGTGATTCCTTGTAAGTATTCCTTTAATTTTGTAGTTGACATGGCTTCTAGTTTCTGTCCACTTTATTCCCCAAAAGATGGGTTTGGAGGGAAAAAGTGTCTGTCTGGCTGAATGGTCAACTAGGACTTTTCCTCTAAGATTCAAAGCTCATTATTCCAATCTTGTTCTCTGCCTTTGCCCACCCCTTGGCGATACCATGCTTCACTGGTTCTCAGTGAAGAAGATGATTTGGAGGCTGCTTGTCAGACCAAAGGCCTTTACTTTTCAGGATGGGTCAATAGATCAGAGTCTAGCTTTGGCTACTTCCACCAGAGATTTCAATTATTTTGAAAGAGCCTTGGGGGATGAATGACAACTTTTGAAATTATAGGAATTTGTATGATAGAAAACTCACATAAAAAAGAGGTATTGGATATATAAGGATTAGTGTGTGTGTGTGTGTGTGTGTGTGTGTGTATGTGTGTTTTATAGCAAAAGAGTCAAATGACCTTTGTTGTTCTTAATGTCTAATTTTTACTTAACGCCAGAATACTCTGAGCTCGGAGATCTTTTGTCCAAGGACCCAAAGGTCTTGTCCAACTTGAATTCGTTAAAGATTCAGAACATATCTATGAAGTACATAATGGGCTCTTCATTTCCTCTTTGGGCATAAGAGGGTAGAAATAGTAGTGGAAAACGTAGAAGCAGTAGTAGCAGAAGTAGAAGTCTTCGTGGTAGTAGTAGTAACAGCAGCAGCAGTAGTTAGCAGTCAGAGTTGTCATCATAATGGTAATAAACAATGATGAAAACTAGCACTTATATGGCATTTGACGATTCGCATATCAGAGAGAGAGAAAGCCTAATCCTCTTCGCATATATTTGTCATGCCTTGCTGGAGATGAGACTACAAATGAGGGAGAGCTAGCCCAAGACAGTAAAAAGGACCAGGATTTTCTACTGTGGAGGAAATGGTGTTGGAGTTTATTATGACACAAAGCCAGACAAAGTGAATGTCTTATGGATGAAGCTTTTTCTTATCCTCCTCCTCACATCTGTACCCTCCCTTTCTAACTACTTTGTATTTAACTGCTTTGTATGGAATAACTATATTTTTACTATATATTTTATATGCACTTGCCTCCCCCATTTGAATTTAAACTTCTTGCACTTGAAGTTTGTTTTATTCTTTGTAATTATATCCCTAGCACCCAGCAGAGTTCTTAGATATGATAGGAACTTAGTAAATGCTTGTTGATTGGTTGATTGATTTTCCTATAACCTCATTCTATTGCTGATATATATTCACCCTACCCAGAGAGGCCCAAGAATTGCTATGGCTTTGCCTGGGATTCCCTGAGAATGTGCTGGCAGAAGGAAAATGTTCTTAGAATATCAGACCTCTAAAGGAGCTCAGAGACCATGTAACCCAACCGAGAGCTGAATGGGAATCTTTCTTATAGCATGGATGGTAAATTGTCATCCAGGTTTTGTTTGAAGACCTGCAGCGAATGAGTCTAGAAGGAGTTTATTGTACCGAATGTTTAGGATGTTTCCTCTGTAATCAAGCTTAAATCTGCCTCTTTGCAACTTTCATCTATGGCTCGTAGTTTGGTCCAATGGAATCAATCAAAGCCAGCACCATGCCTCTCCCACATAACTTTCAAGAACTGGGATAAAACTACCAATTTCACTGAAGGAAATCAGATGAACCCCAAGTTACATTTTATTTGAGGTAACAAAAAGTCAAAACATAGCAAAGAATTCACTTGTAGATGAATCCCTTAACTTTTAGTGAACCCTTTAGCGGGCCAGCCCATGAGTCTTCTCAGGGTGTCTCCAGTGTGGCAACTTTTGAGGCACAGTTGTTAATGTTTCCAGAATTATTGGCCCCGTTCACAGTGTCACCAATGCACATTAACACACATCTTTCTATAGCTACTCCAACAACTAACTTTTTCTTTCTTTGCAGTCTTTGCCAGTTTGATAGATGTGGGGTAGAAGATAGCATTTCTTCTCTTGAAAACTGACTGTTCACCAACGCCTTAAGAAGTGGCACTCAGAGTAGATGAAGCTATATTAGACTGGGTGACCAAGGCAGTATAATGGGACTATTATGTTCCTATACCTCATCTCATTATCTGCCTCATAATGCATTAGTTTAATCATTAGCTTTCCCTGCTATCATATAATTTGTTCTTGCTGCTGATCAGTCATTTCAAATGTGTGCACCTTTCAGTGAACCCATTTAGGGATTTTTTTGGGCAGAGATACTGGAGTGGTTCTCTTCTCCAGCTCAGCTGAGGAACAGGGGCAAAAGACTTCAGTGACTTGCCCAGGGTCACATAACATGTAAGTATCTGAGACCAGCTATAAGAAAGATGAGATTCTTGACTTCAGACCTAGCACTCCATCCACTGCACCACCCAGCTGTCCCATTGTGCAATACTATTGACTTATATTTAGTTGTAGTCCACTAAAATATTTTCCAAATTAATTATTTAACCATTCAAATATAAATGGATGTCTGTGCCCTTCTTGAGTGGCAAAGTTGTGAAGCTGATTCCAAATTGTCTGTTTTCAAACTATTCTTACTTTAATGCTAATATTATCTTTTAGTAACAATTTTTCTTGATTTTAGGTTTGGGCTTTGATTATTTCATAGTTAACTCAGTCAGGAGTAACTTTCAGAAATCAACTAGAGGCTTTGTCCCAGACGATAGGGGGTTGTTTGTATAATCCAGGTATCGTGTGGGCTGTAGCTCCTGATATGGCAGACCTGGGTACTTTTTTGGGGGGTCTCTCACAAAATCTCTCCAGTTTATACTCTTACCTGGGTTGGTCAGAAAAAATCTGGCTTTTTCCTCAAGCAGAACTTTAGTTGAGAGACAAATCCAAAGTCCTTCTCGTGAATCAGTTTTCATCTTATTAGATTTGGCCCGATCTTCTAACCTGTCATGATCTTTGGATTTTGACTTCATGTGTGAAATATTCTTCTTGTCCTTTATAAAAGGTGGCACAGTAGGTAGAGCACTAGACCTCTAGTTAGAAAGATTCGAATTCAGATCTGGCCTCAGACACTTGTTATCTCTGTGACCCTAGAAAGTGACCTCTGTCTACTTCAGTTTCTTCAGTGACAATATGGGAATAAAAATGGCACCTACCTCTCAAGGTTGTTGTGAGGATCAGATGAAATAAAGCATTTGTAAAGCATTTAGCACAGTGTCTACCACATGGTTGGTGCTTAATAAAGGCTTGTTTCCTGTCCTTTGTTTTTTATCTTTAACTTTCATAAGTATGCTATCTACGCTCTTATTTGCTCATTAGAGAGTTAGCCCACTGTTCTCTTTGCTTCCTTTGAGTCTTTTCCATGATCTTCCACCACCATTGTTTTCTATAGATCCACATCATTATTCCTTCAAGGAAAAACTAATGCCCCTTCTTTGGGGCCTCCAACTCTCTCATCTTTGGGAAATGTATCATCTATAACTGAGCTCGAATGTTGAGTGTGACTTCTTTTTTTCCCCTTCCTATTATGTGCAACATTCTTCTAACTCTTTTTTTTATTATTTTATTTATTTTCAGTGTTCTATAATCACTACCATATAACTTAGATTTTTTTTCCTTCCCTCCCCTTCCTTCCCCCTATCTCCCCTGTCCCTCTCTGAGATGGCATACAATTTTATGTAGGTTCTGTAGATATATTCCTATTAAATACATTTTCACTGAAGTCATGTTGCATAGAACAATGAAAATGAATGGGAGAAATCATAAAACAAACCAAAACGTAATACAAAAGAGAATGATTTGCTATGTTCTGTAATTGAATCCCATAGTTCTTTCTCTAGATGTGGAAGGCATTTTGCTTTAAGAGACCATTGGGAATTTTTTAAGTCCTTGCATTGCGAAGAAGTTCTAAGTCTACCAGAAAAAATCCTCGCACATTGTGGTTGTTGCTGTGTACAAAGTTCTCCTTTTGCTCAGCATCAGATCATATAAGTCTTTCCAGGCCTCTCTCAAGTCTTCCTGTTCATCATTTCTTATAGCACAATAATATTCCATTACATTCATATACCACAATATATTCAGCCATTCCTCAATTGATGGGCATTCGCTTGATTTTGACATTCTTCTAACTCAAAATTTCCTGATACGGGTCAAGATTCCCCTCTGCCTTGTCTGGTCATTTTTCTGATTTATTTTCATACTAAAGTCTTCTTTTATTTTATTTATTGTTAAAAACACTTCCTTATCCCTTAAGGAATAGAAAGGTATTCCTTGAGACATTTACATTATGAACATACATAAAAATGACTTGGCTGTGGCAGAGAAATAAACCTTGTGCATTCTAAACAAGGCTCTACAAATTTCTGCCTTCTCTGCATGCTTGCTGGAAGTAAGCCCCTTAGTCTTTGTCATTCTGACTAGTAGCCTTCCTGGAGAGAGGTTTTGGCTAACTGCTAGTCTGGAACTTCAACTCTGGAGCAGTTATTCTCCATCTTTCCTCATTAGCAACTTGACAGCCACATCTAAATTATTTTCCCTTTGATTACTGACCTCATGCCTTTCCTTACCAATTTAGCCTGTGCTTTGTATAAAAAACCCCACCATTTTAATTAGGTTTTTATTTGCTTTTCTCTTTCTCCTCTTTAAGTTCTCCATTTTCCTTTCTTCACACTCATTCCACTCTCCCCAAGTCTTTATATTTAAGAACATTGCTATCCTTGAACTTTTCTCCACCAGCCCAAGTCATTCCCTTTTCCCACTTTAATCTCTTTTTTTGACTGCTAAAGGCTTCCAAAATTTGTTGTTTTTCACTAGTGTCTGACTTCATGTGACTCTGTGGATGAACTGTCCATGGGGTTTCCCTTGGCAAAGATCCTGGAGTGGTTTGCTTTTCTTTCTCCAGTTTTAGACAGAATTTAAGTAACTTGTTCAGGGTCACACAACTAGTAAGTGTTTTAGGTTGCATTTGAACTGTGGTCTTTCTAACCACAGACCCAGTGCTCTAGTCACTGTGCCACTTAGCTGCCCCTTCCAAAATTTCCTTTCTCCAATTTTAATCTCTGTCCTCCCCACAAGAAATAAATCAAAGCTTACCAAATTATCTTCAGAATTCCAACTTTTTCAATTTCTTTTTCAGTCTCAAACCTTCTCTTGCTCCTTCTCCTTTGTCCTTGTCTGGTCTTTGACTTTTAATGTGATTCCTATGATGAAATAAAAGTAAGAAATCCTTTTAGAACTATCATGTATCCTGACATTTTCTCTGCCATAGGATAAATATTCTCAAGACCTTTGATTAAAAGTAACAGGGTCATTGCTCCAGGAGGAGCAAACCTATGAGCCTTGCCCTTAAGTATTAGAGAGAGGCAAGATCTCAGAGACCCATGTGTACTAAGGGTATCTTGAACCTATTCCTTTGTTCATAGTGTAGGTCATGTATACTCTATAGCTCCCTAGGGAAGGTGGGATCTGATAGGTGGAACTTAATAGATAATTAAGGACAATGGACTCAAGTATGAATCTACTTTTATTGTGTGTGTGTGTGTGTGTGTGTGTGTGTGTGTGCTAGGAAAAAAAATGACATGTTTGATGTTTTATTAAGCTGAGGGTACTGAGAATTTTGGGGAGGCATGAGCCAGACACAGCAGAATTTTGTGATAAAATGCCCCCTCCTGGAGTGTACTTAACTCTTTTGTCAGAAGCCAGAGTTCAACTGATATATGGGTAACTCAGACAATCCACAATTGTGTGGCCTGAGGCTGCTCATTGGTTTCTGAAAATAATTCCTGGCTCAATTAAATGTGCCCATCTTGGGAAAAGAAGTGAAGACTGCAACCTAAGTGAAAATGTGTTACTAAAAAGTAGAATATTAGTTTTAGAGCAAGAACAGATTGAAAATAGACAACCTGGAATGAAATCCAATTTGTTTCTGCAGGGCAAGTTGTCTTTTATGAATATATGGTATATATCCTATATTGGTTGGAATGAGTTTACCCTGGCAATGCTACCTGAATGGATCTCTATGAACATACTGTATCCCTGACACAGACTGAATGGACTTCTTGATTTAAAGAGGAATAAATAGAGCTGCCTTCAGGGTCTTGACTGGAAATATCAGGCACCAAGGAAATAAATGGGTGCATAAATACATATTCCTTCCGAGAAGTGATAACTCTGCATGGGGGAGGGGAAAGGAACAGACCAGGATATGAAGGAGATATAAAAACAAAAGATATTCATAACAGGACTTAAAAAAAAGAATATGAGGATACATATCAGGGGAACTATATGGAGAATGCTAGATTTTGATTAAGAGTACTCGGGTTTAAATAGCTTCTAAAATTTATTTATGTGGCCCTTGGTAGGCCAATTAACCTCCCTGATCCTCAGTTTCCCCATGTATAAACTTGTTATAATAATTACTGTCCTATCGTTCTCACTGGATTGTGAGTCTCAAGAGCAAAAAAGAGATATAAAGCACCGTAGTGTTTTTGAGCATTAAACCAATATCAATTATTAGGTACAATTTCAGGGTAGTCCATCTAATTCTTATAATTTGTGGAATAGGATGTCTCAAGAAATGGTGTGTTTCCCTTCTTTGGAGGTCTTTGAGAAGAGGCTGGGTGACCACCTTTTTGTTACACAGGTTTTTACTTTAGTGTCTGAGTTAGATTACTGTAGATGGTATCTGAGGCTCCTACCAGCTCTTAAATTCTTGGATTCTGGGATTTTGGAATTTCATCTGGTTAACCTGTTTGATGGCTGTGTCTAGAAACTATTAGAAACTTAAAAAAACATATTTACATGGAATAGAGAAGCTATGAAGGGGTCATTCATAACAGTGAAAGACCATAACATCCTTAAGGGTTTACTGTTGGCTCTGAATGCATGCATATTATTTGATAAAAAACATTGTCTACTTTAAAGATGAGAGATTCTGCATGTCTGTTTTGATGGTTTCCCCTGGCTGTTGGTTTAATGGGATTTCTGTTTATAGATTTGAAGAGAAGCCTCGGAGCGATTATCTTTCTCTAAATGCCTTTGCTGTTAAGCCATTCCAGACAGCATCTCCTCAGAGGCTAATCAGTTTTCAGTGGGCCTGAGAGATCAGAGTGACCTGGCACATTTCCTTTTTAACAGCAACTTCCTTAAAACTAACTTTGCCATCTGGCCAATGGAACTGAATAGAAGGGATGCCCGCCCCTCGAAATTGGTGTAATTAGCTGCACCAAGGGACAATTTAAATCCTCTTCCTCTATGTCTTCTAGAAGGGGAACTGGTCACCAAGATTACTTAAGAAAAAGATGGGCAATGACAACTTTCCTGTCTCTCCAGAGTAGTGTTGAAAAATAGTTTAAGGAATTCTCAAATTTCATCTCAGTCAGTATAAGGCTAAGTACTCACCTCTCATCTTAGTAACCTACCAGTGAATCTTGTTATTCCAGACTCACACACTCAGTTGATAAAATAAACAGATTAGAATTGAGGAACAAAATAGATTGTATCAAGCCAATTTATCTGTTGACAGAGGGGCATAGGCTGATCAGTATGATGCCCTGGTTTTCAAACAAATGAGTGATCTGTCCAATAGGTTAGATTGTGAAGGAAGTGGGTGGCAGGAAACTGTGACCGATTACATAATCAACTTCTGTTTTTTCACCTGAAAATTGCAAGCTTTTAGTAGGATGGAATGATTTGGAGTCAGAGGCCCTTGATTCCAAATCTAACTTGGCTATTGACTACCATAGTGATTCTGGGCAAGAGACTCCCTTTCTTTGGAATTTATTTTCTTCATCTATAAAGAGAAAGAGATGAGCTAGTTCCTTCTGTCACTAAGATTCTATGCTCTGCATTCATTATCTTCTAGGACCATTCAAAGGATAGAGTATTTTTCTTTTTTTTTCTTTTTCTTTTTTAATTTATTTATTTAACTTTTAACATACATTTTCACAAAATTTTGGGTTCCAAATTTTCTCCCCATTTCTCCCCTCCCCATACCCCAAAACACCGAGCATTCTGATTGCCCCTATCACCAATCTGCCCTCTCTTCTATCATCCCTCCCTTCCCTTGTCCCCATCTTCTCTTTTGTCCTGTAGGGTCAGATAACTTTCTCTACCCCATTATCTGTATTTCTTATTTCCTAGTAGCAAGAACAGTATTTGACAGTTGTTCCTAAAACTTTGAGTTCCAACTTCTCTTCATCCCTCCCTCCCCACCCATTCCCTTTGGGAAGGCAAACAATTCAATATAGGCCATATCTGTGCAGTTTTGCAAATGACTTCCATAATAGTCATGTTGTGTAAGACTAACTATGTTTCCCTCCATTCTATCCTGCCCCCCATTGCTTCTATTCTCTCTTTTGATCCTGTCCTTCCCCAAGAGTGTTGACTTCTAATTGTACCCTCCTCCCATTGCCCTCCCTTCCATCATCCCACCACCCTGCTTGTCCCCTTCTCTCCAACTTTCCTGTATTGTAAGATAGGTTTTCATACCAAAATGAATGTGCATTTTATTCCTTCCTTTAGTGGAATGTGATGAGAGTAAACTTCATGTTTTTCTCTCACCTCCCCTCTTTTTCCCTCTACTAAAAAGTCTTTTGCCTGTCTCTTTTATGAGAGATGATTTGCCCCATTCCATTTCTCCCTTTCTCCTCCCAATATATTTCTCTCTCACTCCTTAATTTCATTTTTTAAGATATGATCCCATCCTATTCCATTCACTCTGTGCTCTCTGTCTCTCTGTGTGTGTGTGTGGGTGTGAATGTAATCCTACCAACTACCCAGATACTGAAAAGTTTCAAGAGTTACAAATATTGTCTTTCCATGTAGGAATGTAAACAGTTCAACTTTAGTAAAGTCCTTTATGACTTCTCTTTGCTATTTACCTTTTCATGCTTCTCTTCATTCTTGTGTTTGAAGGTCAAATTTTCTTTTCAGCTCTGGTCTTTTCATCAAGAATGCTTGAAAGTCCTCAATTTCATTGAAAGACCATTTTTCCCCTGAAGTTTTGCTGGATAGGTGATTCTTGGTTTTAGTCCTAGTTCCTTTGACTTCTGGAATATCCTGTTTCACGCCCTTCGACCCCTTAATGTAGAAGCTGCTAGATCTTGTGTTATCCTGATTGTATTTCCATAATATTTGAATTGTTTCTTTCTAGCTGCTTTCAATATTTTCTCCTTGACCAGGGAACTCTGAAATTTGGCCACAATGTTCCTAGGAGTTTCTCTTTTTGGATCTCTTTCAGGCGGTGATCAATGGATTCCTTGAATACTTATTTTGCTCTCTGGTTCTAGAATCTCAGGGCAATTTTCCTTGATAATTTCATGAAAGATGATGTCTAGGCTCTTTTTTTGATCATGACTTTCAGGTAGTCCCCTAATTTTTAAATTGTCTCTCCTGGATCTATTTTCCAGGTCAGTTGTTTTTCCAATGAGATATTTCACATTATCTTCTATTTTTTCATTCTTTTGGTTTTGTTTTGTGATTTCTTGGTTTCTCATAAAGTCATTAGCCTCCATGTGTTCCCTTCTAATATTGAAAGAACTATTTTCTTCAGTGAGCTTTTGGACCTCCTTTTCCATTTGGCTAATTCTGCTTTTGAAAGCATTCTTCTCCTCATTGGCTTTTTGAACCTCTTTTGCCAATTGAGTTAGCCTACTTTTAAAGGTGTTATTTTCTTCAGCATTGTTTTGGGTCTCCTTTAGCAAGGTGTTGGCCTGCTTTTCATGCTTTTCTTTCATCTCTCTCATTTCTCTTCCCAGTTTTTCCTCCACCTCTCTAACTTGATTTACAAAATCCTTTTTGAGCTCTTCCATGGCCTGAGCCCATTGAATATTTATTTTGGATGTTTGGGATACAGAAACCTTGACTTTTGTGTCTTTCCCTGATGGTAAGCCTTGTTCTTCCTCATCTGAAAGGATGGGAGGAGACACCTATTCACCAAGAAAGTAATCTTCTATGGTCTTATTTTTTCCCCTTTTCTGGGCATTTTCCCAGTCAGTTACTTGACTTCTGAGTGCCCTGTCCACACCCACTTCTCCTCCAGATCCTCCCAGCCAGTGCTTGGGGTCTGAGATTCAAATGCTGCTTCCCAGCCTCAGAGCTTTCAGTGGGGATGGGACTGCTATTCAGTGTGAGATTAAGTTCAGGTGCTCAGATTGGGGCAGGGCCACCACACGGGACTCAGTTCCCTTAGGGGGTGTATGTGGAGACCTTCAACGATGGATCCGAGCCCCTGCCTGCTTTGGGAGCCCTTGTCTGCTGCTGCCTCCCAAGGGGGTCTGAGTTATGGGGACACCCTGTTCCCCTCTCAGCCAGCCAAAGAGACTCTCTCACTGACCTTTGCCGCCTGTGGGTGGAGGGACCCGCACTGCCACTGGAGATTCTGTCCCTGAAGCCTGCTCAGATGTGCTCCTCTCAGTGCTGCGTGTCCAAGGCAGGGCTGGGCTCTGCTCTGGGTCCAGTGTGCAGTGGACCTTTTGTGTGGGTTTTTCAGAGCTCTCTGGAACAGAAATCTCCTCTGCTCTGTTGTTCTGTGGCTTCTGCTGCTCCAGAATTTGTTGGGAGTTCTTCTTTACAGGCATTTTATAGGCTGTGGGTTTGGAGCTAGCATATGTGTATCTTTCTACTCAGCCATCTTGGCTCCTCCACCCTAGAGTATTTTTCTAAAGGTGATCCATTCAGTCTTCTCAGTCCTGGAACCAGAGGTGCTTTACTACTCATGACCTTCTAAAGGGTCAATATCCAGACAAGTGAACAAAGCTAGGACCTTGAGCCTTGAGTCCTCCTCAGGCAGCTTTTCCTTACTCATCTTACAGACTGAAAACAATTGAAATATTGAATTGACTCACTGGCTGCATCCTGGCAAGACTGGACTCCCTGGACCTCATTGAACTTTAGCTGCTCTGCAGTTTGTTCATTTGCAGTGGTAAGGTGGAGTCAAGTGAATGACAGATAAAGAGAGAATTTTTCCTACTTCCCTTCCTCCTTTTCAGATTTGAATTAGCCTTTGATTTGCATAATTTATGTCCCAAAGTACTCTTCTCTTTGGCTGTCTTCTTTTTGTCTCAGCTTTTCTGGAAGAGTCAAACAGACACAGATCTCCCATATCATTACAGGGACATAGAGATAATGTAATCCTTGTTACACATAAACAAAGGCATGATGTGATCAATATCAGTACTCATTCAAAGAATCAGAAATTTCATAATTTTAAAGTTGGAAGGACCTCCACTGTCATCTAGTCCAGCTTCTATACCATTACATCCATAGAGATCCCTTTCTGGATCATCATTCAGGTCATGCCCACTAATTCTAGATGTTCCCCAAGGGTTGTCCTGAACGTTGTTTCTTTTATTTTCCCTACTATATTATCTCACTTGGTTTTTACACCAACTCCATGAGGTCAATTATCTTCTCTATACAAGTAATTCCCAGACTGACATATCTAGACCTAATCAACTCTCCAGAATACTAGTTTTAAATCACCTTTTGGATATCTTGAACTCTATTTGCTTGAGGCATCTCAAACTCAACTTGTCCAGAAGATAATTCTTTATCTTCCCTCTAAAGTCCTCTCCTCTGCCCATATTTCCTATTACTATTGAAAGCATCAGCATTATTGTAAGTACACAGGCTTACTACTTTGGTGTCACCCTTACTCCTCACTCTCACCCACTTTTTATATCCAATCTGGTGCCAAATATTAATTTCTATCTTCACGATATCACTAGCTTGTATCTACAGCTACCATTTTAGTCAAGGAATCTGTCATCTCTTACCCAGACTATTGTGGTAATCTTCTAATCAGTCTTTCTTCCTGATATATCTTCCCATTCCAATCCATTGTCCATCCATCTGCCAAAATGACTTTCCTAAAGCTCAGATGTGACCATGTCATCCCTTTACTGAATCAGCTATAATGACTTTCTAGTATATATTTTTCTCTCTTTGACAGTTAAAACTGTTTACAGCCTTGCATCTTCTTCTTTTGCCAGCCTTCTTATACTTTAGTTCCCTCCCCACACTCCACATTCTAGTCGATCTGTCCTGTCGGCTAACTTGTATAGTGGACAGGGCACTATCCCTAAAGGCGTCAGGAAGACCTGAGTTCATATACAGTCTTAGAAACTTTTTGATGGTGTGGCCCTGGGCAAGTGACTTTACCTTTGTTTGCCTCAATATTTCATGGGTAAAATGGGGGTAGTAATCATGTCTGCTTCTCAGGGTTGTTGTTACAGTCAAATGAGCTAATCATTGTAAAGCACTACAATGCCTGGCACATAGCTATACAAATGTTAATTACAATAATATTAATTATTATGATTACTCACTTTTCCTTACGTATGACACTCCATCTACTATCTGTGTCCCTTTACACTAACTGTCCTGCCTGTTTGAACTTTTCATGGCCAATCTCTGCTAGGCCTTTGAGCTTGCATTGGTCTGATCAGTGACAGTCAGGCACATGGTATCTTGACCCCAACATGTCATTTTGGTCCTCTTCCCAGATGAAGGACAACAACCTGTTGGGATTGGAAGTTCAAATCCGTGTGGACGGTCTCGGGCAGGTAAAAGTGGGACTTCTAAATCTTAGAGTCTTACGAGGCCCTCCATGAACAGCGGGGGTTCGAGAAGGTCAGACTGAGCTAGCTCGGCTAGCTCGGGTATTTCTGCCTCTCCCCGGGAGATACGTGATGGGTGGAGTCTCCCTGCCCTTGAGGTCGTCCCGGATCTGGGCACACTATTGTTATCTAACAGCACGGTATTCAGATGCAAACTGTGTGGCTGAAGGTTAAGTAGGATTGAGGAAGCCTGAAAGCTCTCTTAGCACGTGAGGAGCCAAGAGGACAGTAGGCTCCGCTTCTCTTCTCTCTCCCCTCCCCCTCTCTCCCCGCTTGTACTTCTACTTCCAATCCCTTAAGATCCTAGCCTCCTTAGGAAATCTCCCCCTCTTCCTCCTAAGGAAGACCCCCCTGCACTTGTAACTAGACCCTGAAATAAAGCTCAACCCTTGTTCGACTCTGGAATGTCCTTTCTCTCATATGAGCATCCGGTTTTGGCCAACCGAAGACCTCGGAGGTGAGGTAAGAAGACTCGGGTAGCCCACACAGGCCTCTAGGCCTGGTAACAACCAAACCTCATGCTTTAATGGTCTTCATCATTTCTGCCTCTACATTCCCGTAAAGAATCAGTCCAAATCTGACTAGTAGGAGATCTCTCTAGGTCCCTCAGTTATTAAGCCTTCCCCTTGGAGATTACCTTCATTCTACTCTGTCTTAGTCTGTCAAGCAATAAACATTTACCAAACACCTACTATGTGCCAGGCACATTATAAGTCCACATTTTTTGTGTGTGTACTTACTTATTTTTTCATGTTGATCTCTTGAACTTGAATGTGGGTTCTCTGAGGCCATGGACTTTTTCATTTCCTCCAGTGGCACCAACACACAGCACAGCACATGGCAAATAGTATACACTTAATAAATGAATGAAAGAGATTAAGTTCTAAGTTACTGTGAGGATAAAGTGAGGGAAGAAACAGTATTCGTTCAGCCAAGTGGCTGATTTTTTTCTGATGATTTATTGATTTCGGTACTGGGATGTGTTAGCATGATGAGTAACTGAATATCTATTTCCAAGTTAACTTCAGAATTTACCAATTTCAATAGTTTGGGGCAAAATCCAAGAAGAGGGAGAACATGTCTTTGAAAATCCCTCCAAAGTTTGCCTCATGTCCCAGAGAGTTGAGAGTTTGTTGGATCACAACATTCATGCGTAGAATAAGTTTTCTCTTGCTCAGATTTAACTTCTCCAACATTTGTCACCCATCCCAAGCTCTGCCACTTGGCTTGCATGGGGAGCCCAAGCTCTCTAATGTGATCAGGTGAAGATAAATAGTGCTCTATGCAAATTCGATTAAAATCCAATCAGGGAAAATAAACTACAGACATCTGCTCTCCCTCTGCTGGTGTCATTTAGGTTCTTGTCCCTGGTCTTCCAAAGACCATAAAGCCTACTTTACAGTGCTGGATTGAGGGGGCCCCAATATTCCAGCCTCTGATCCACTAAATTACAACTTTCTGGGATCAAAGGCAAAGTAAATGTGAAGGTGAAAGGACCGAGGGGTTAGAGATTAACTGGCTCTTGTCTCTCCTTCAGAAATGTGCTGATTGGCAAGCTCCCCTCTCTGTCTGATTACGGTAAAAAGCTGCTTTCAATCTCTCTGACAGAAGACAGTTACATTTTGCATTAGAGTCTACAGTGCAAAATTTAGAGGGGAATGCATTTTGAGGCCAAGAAGAAAAGATAGTCATGCAGGATAAAAATAAAAGCCATATTTTATCTGTGGTTATGCAGGCAAAATGAAGATCTCCCAGTTGTTTGAATGTGAATAATTTAAATAATTCAGTTTTTTAAAAAACTATGATTGGATGGTAAGATTTTAAAATTCAAATAGCAATGGAGGCATGTTGATAAATGTTTAACAATGAACTCTACAAAATTTTTCAATTAATTTAATCTGCATTATTAACATGTTCTTCATTATTTTCTTAAGTCTAGTCAATCAACAAGTCAATAAACCAGACCATATTTGTAGTTTGCAAATTTTTGAGGTATAAGGGCTCACACTGAAAATTTAACAATTGGCTTTCCTCCTTAGCTGGTTCAAGCTGTCTCTGGGCAGATCCCTGAATGTAACTCAATCAGAGACTCTCAGAGGTGGAAGAGGCCTCAGACTAATTATATAGTCCAAAGTATACCTGGCCAGAAATTCTCTTTACAATATCTAAAGAGGGGGTCATTCAATCTCTACTTGGAGTCATTCAGTGATGGGGAATTCACTACCTTCCAAAGTAGCCCATTCCATTTTTGGGATAGTTTTGACTGCTAGAAAGTGGGTAATGTCATATATTATCAATCAATTGATAAACATGTCTATTACATGACAGGCACTGTACAAAATATTGGGGATACAAAAAGAGGCAGAAGACAATCTCTTCCTCACGGAGCTTATGGTCCAATGGAGGGAGACAACATGCAAACAAACACACAGAATACATAGTATGTACAGGACAAATAAAGGATAATTAAGAGAAGGAAAGCCCTGGAATTAAGTGGGTTTGAGGAAGGCTTCCTAAAGAAGGTGGGATTTTAATTGGGACTTAAAGGAAGCCAGGGAAGTCAGTTGTCAGAGCAGAGGAAGATCATCGTTCTGGGCATAGAGAACCACAAGAGAGAATGCTCTGGCCTGAGAGATGTAATGTCTTGTTTGCTGAGTACTCAGGAGGCCATTGTCACTAGATCAAACCAAACATTTAAGACTGAGGTGTAAGAAAACTAGAAAGGTAGGAGGGGGCTGAATTATGAAAGGCTTTGAATGCCAAATAAAGCATTTTGTATGTGATCCTAGAAGCAATAGAAAGCCATTGGAATTTACTGAGTGTGTGTGGGGTGGTGACATTATGGGATAGGCACTTTAGGAAAAATTTCTTTAGTGGTTCATTGGAGAATGGATTAGAGTAGGGAGAGACTTAAGGCAGGCCAACTCACTAGTAGGCTATAACAATATACTAGATATGAGGTGATAATGACCTGTGCCAGTGTGGTGGCAGTGTGAGAAATCAGGGAGCATCTCTGGGAAATATTACAAGGGTAAAATCAAAAGACCTTGGCAACAACTTGGAAGTGGAGGTAGGAGATAGTGGGGAATCTAGAATCACTCCTGTTGCAAACTTAAGGGACTGGGAGGATGGTGTTGCCCTCCACATTAATAGAGATGATAGGAGGAAGGGAGGGTTTTAGGGCAGGGCTGGGAAACCTGAGGCCTCAAGGTCACATTTGGCCCTCTAGGTCCTCAAGTGTAGCTCTTTGGACTGAAACTTCACAGGACTAAATCTCCACAAGGGATTATAGGATGGTAGATATGAATGTCATGGACCTTTAAAGGAAGAGATCTTACTGAGTGATGGAAGAAGTGACCTAACCTGAAAGTAGCAATGGAGAGTAATGAGTATTCTAACTCCCCTACTTCGACCTAATGAGTGAATTTGTAGCCAGCGCTGAAAAGAGTAGTAAGGGAGGCTGTGGAATTACTGGAAAATCAAATTTCAATAAGAGCTAATAAATGGAAGGAGTGGGAGAGGAAAAGATTTGAGATGAAGGGAAGTTTGTTGCCTATGGAATAGGCATTCCAGAGGGTACAGTAGAAGGGCTATGTAGAGTTAGATTGAAACTTTGGGGTGGGAGAGTTGAGGTGAATGGGAATGAGGAATTGGATAGTAGGGGTGTGGAATGGAGGTTGAATGATGATCTACAGGAATTTAGAATCACTGAGACATGAAAGGTGTGACCAGGTATGGCAATGTTCATCACTGAATAGAGGGAACCACTTCTCTGTTTGCAAAAGACAGTCTCAGCAGGAGATGGAAAGCCAGGAATCAAAGAGAATGTTGTTCTTCTCACCACAGGTTTTCCAAATTTCATCTGGGAGGTTAAACTGGCAGCAAGAGGTAGAATTTGCCTTGTACCGGTGCATATTAAAGAAGTTTCTCTGGGGCAGTTGGAAGAGTCCCTACAACTTCTAGGTATAAAATAAGCAGCCAGTGGAATCATCCCTGAATCATGAAATGAGTGCTTAAGGAATGTTTATTCATTTATTTGAAGGTATAGGCTAAATAAATAAATATACGCACATATATATGTGTATTTGTATGCATATGCATATATAGATAAATGCATACACACAAATAGTACAAGTTATTAAATTTATAGAGAGATCATGTATTAAGAATTTAAAGATACCTTAGTGGTTATCTAGTCATAGGATTATAAACTTAGAACTGTAAGTGATCCCAGGTACTCTCCACTTAAATAGTTTTTTTTTACAGATAAGGAAACTGAGGCTAAGAGAAGGTGTGATTGTTCAAACTCTTTTGTAATGTATTGCAGACATTTCAAACCCTCCATTCTCCTTCTCAATTCTTTGGGTGAGAGTTAATTATAAACCTTCAGAAGCTGTTATGTTCCATGACATACAACCAGGGGTGTGTTGATAGATGTTTAACAACCAGCTCTTTGAAGAAAAAAATATATGCACAGTACACTTTTAAGTTTAGCTTGACTTATTAACACCTCACCATTTTCTTAAGTCTAGATAATAAAAAAATAAATCAATCTTTTATTTGTAGCATTTGCTGTTTTTCAAGGTAAAAATGCTCACGCTGAAAATTTTGAAAACCATTTGAAATGTCTTTAGCAGAGTCTTTCATCTACAGCTATACAATACCACTGAAAGCACTTTAGTATGTAAAGAAAGTATTGCTTATTTTTTCTCTGAGAAGTCACAGCATACTCTTAACCTGAAAGACAACCATAATGACTACCGTCATCATCACCTGGGATAGTAAAGGAGCTATTGTACTTTGTATGAGTGATAACTCCCTGGTGGCTTGCCTCCACTATTCTGCCTCCTCTTAATTTGTAGCAGCATGTGAGGTATTATTCATATCTCTGGTGTATGAGTTCTTATACCCATTTCATGTGTGCTTATCTGATATAATAGTAAGAGTCCTTAACTGAGAGTCAGGAGACTAAATAGGTGATTCAAACAACAAACATTTATTAAGCACTATTTTGTTTCAGGCACTGTGCTGACTCAGCTAAAGTCTCTCCTGGATTGTAAAGGGCATTATCCTAGCTTCCCTCCTATGGACATGTTGTTTCTAAAATGTGAAGGACCCTGCTCATTTGCACAAAGAGAGAATTGAGTTAATTCAGGGATTCTTCTTTTTAGGTTAATTTTTGGTAGTCTGGTGAAGTCTATGGAAATTCTCTTAGAATAATGTTTGCCGCTGACACTTATATTTGAATAAATGATAAACTTCAGTTAGAAATAAGTGAAAATAAAAAAATATTTTTCCTCATCCAAATTCGTGATAGATACATAATTAGAAACAGGGTTAGACAGAGAATTAGGACCCCCTGAAATCTGTCCATGGGCCAATAAGAACCCCTGGCTTAGCTGATCTCAAAGATCTCTTTCAGCTTTGATATTCTAGAAGTCTCTGGGTCTATTAGAATTTAAGCCTCCCCAAAGGTAGGAATCAAATTTTCTTTCTCTCTTTGTCTACACAAGGTTTAGTATATTTCTCATCCCTGCAATTGTAATTGACAATGATGCAAAATATTGCTGTCTGGCTGATAATTTAACTTAAAACTCATAGCTCTTTAAGGGAGAGAATTGATGGAGGGAGTTTAGAGCACATTCCCTGTGTCTTAAAAAGGGAAGGAAGTGTCAAAGAGCAAATATATGGAGGGAGGACAAAAACGTATCAGGATTATTTTCTTACTTTAGGAATTTTCTATGTGGGCATTGTCTAGATCAAAATCAAAAGCTAAGTTAGGGAGCTTTGCCAGTGGGCTGAACTCTAATGTGAATGCTTATGGCAGCGTCAGAGAAAGGTGCCCTGAGAATATCAATTATGTTGTCATTGTAGAGATAATTTTAAAACAAGGAGTCAATTTGTCTTGTGTTTGCCCAAAAAGAAGTACGATGGGGTCAAGCTGATTACCACTTCATGTGATTTTATTAGAAAAGATGCAAAAATGGCCTATTCATGTGGTAAAACAATGAGTGTACTTCTAATTTCAGCATCCCATTTTTCTTGTTGATCCTAGGTTGGGCTACATTACTTAGACACACAAGGTAACTTTGGCTTAAAAATACTGCCAGGGAAGTCAACCTTATTTAGAATTAAAATAAAAAAGGTTTCAAGGGTGTCACTCATCCTTTGTCTATGTCCCAGCAGACCTCACAGGCACAATTTAAAAAGGTGTCATCATTTCATAAGAAAATGCTGGGATGAGAATTAGGGTGAGAGGATTGAAGGAGGGGAAGGTAGACAGAGATAGGAAAGAGGGAAGAAGGATAGATGGAGGGAGAGAGAGACAGGGGAAGAGAATATACGGGAAACCAAGGAGCTAAAAGACATGGTAAATATGTATTGTATATTGCAGAATTATTATAGTAATAAATATACATAGTGCAGGTGCCATTTTTAATTTAAGTGAAACAATACCCTCTCCTTTGATTTGTAATATACTCTTGAACCGTATATGATCACAAAGGAAACAAATTACATTAGCATATATAGTTATCAAAACTATACATGTATACACATATAATATACATACATACACATATAATATACACATATATGCACAGGCATATAACATGTACTTATGTAGAGAATACCATTAGACATTTATGTACATGTGTGTATACATATACACATACAGGCCACATACAGGTTCATAGACACTGGGTTAAGAATCTCTACCTTGGATACTAATTGATTGTGTAGACCTTCATGGAGGACTATAGAAGTAAGACATTACAAAGATATGCAAGATGCTTTACAGTTAGATTCAAATGGCTTTAAATGATATTCATCTCATTTCTAACTTATCACAAACTAAAAATATATGGGATAGAGATGAGGACCAGACCTGTGATTTCTCTGGTAAAACTGAAGAAATTCCCTTTATCAAGGCAGAGACATTCTTGAAACATATGGTTTTAACTGGTTGGTGCAGTGGATAGAGCACTAGGTCTTGAGTCTGCAAGACTCTAGTTCAAATCTGAACTCAGACACTATTTAATCTTGAGCAAGTAGCTTACCTTTTAGTGTCACAATTTCCTCAATTATAAAATGTTGATAATAATAGTTCCTACCTCCAAGGATTGTTGAAAGGATAAAATGAGATAATATTTGCAAAGTGCTTAGTACAATGTCTGGTTGCTTAAGAAATGCACAATAAATAAATAAAATGTATAGATAAATACAAGATTCCTTCCTTCCTTCCTTCCTTCCTTCCTTCCTTCCTTCCTTCCTTCCTTCCTTCCTTCCTTCCTTCCTTCCTTCCTTCCTTCCCTTCTTTCCTTCTTGAATATCCTGGAACACTAAGAGGTTTAATGACTTGCTCAGGACCATATAGCTAATTTGTAACAGAGGTAGAGCTTTGTCCCAGGTCTTCATGACTTTAAGGGAAGCTTTCTAGATATTGCATCATGCTGTCTCTCAATATGTTCTTTTGGAAAAAAACACATACACACATATGCGTATATATGTGTATATATGTGAATATATATGTATGTGAATATATATGTATGTGAATATATATGTGTATATATATATATATATATATATATATATATATATATATATGTATATATATTCAATTCACACTCTGAGGTGAGGTTTTACTTGGGGGTTTCCTCTTTGTAAGAAGGTTCATGTGCCAGATGAGACCCTGGGTAGCTGTTAAGATTCATGCCCTCCCCCAGCACCCCCCAGACTTTGAAAACCCAGACGTTGGTGTTCCTCTTTCTGGTAACTGTGTAAGTGTGTAATGGTCAGACAGTTGGATCTGTCTGTTGATCTGTGATGTATGTATTGCTTATGGTCAGACATCTAGAAGCCCTGTCTGTTGGTCTTCATTTCTCTGCTTGTATTTTCTCTGTTGGTGAATGTAATTAAAGTAGATCGTTGGCCTCTCAAAAGCTGCTTTCCTTTTAGAGAAGCAGATCTAAGAACCTGTACAGCAGGCCCTCCTGTGTATGACAGGGTCCTTGCTGCTACAAAAGGCAGTTTTTCCAACAGGTTGGGATGAAACAGTCTTTTCAAGGTCAAAAGAGAAATATAGTAATGGAAGGGTTGGTGTTTGTGCCACCATATATGAAGGCAAGGGAATTTGCTTAAATGGTTCCTCAATCCAATAAATGTTACAGTGTACTGTGACTTCTGGAGATTAGAACATATTCCCTTGGTCCTGGAAATGGAAGAAAGTGTCAAAGTGCAAATAGTTATGGGTGAAGATTGGGCTGGGTGAAAACCTGCACTTTATCACTCATGCAGCTGGGCAAATACAGGTACAAAAGTCTCATCTTATTAATCACCTGATGTTTATTAATTACCTATGTGTCAGGTACTATGTTAAGTATCAGGTATACAAGGACAAAGAAGGAAATAACCCACCTTCAAAGCACTCACATTCTAATGGTGATGACCATAAATACACCTATAAGGATGTATAGAATAAATATAAATTGAATAAGTATAAAACAGTATGATGCAGTTAAGTACAAGGTGTTATGTAAAAAAAAAAAAAAACAAAACAACCTAGCAACTGGAAGAATCAGGAAAGGCTTCACATAGAAGGTCATGTTTGAGCTGTGTCTTGAATGGCTAGAGTTATGAATTCTGTTCCTGGAAACCCTTGGGCTCTGAGAAGTGAGCTTTTGCCTTGTCTGCCTGTAACCAGGATTCCATACCATGGCCAAGCCATATCCAAAGCACCAATTTCAATGATGCTTTCACAAACTTCTACTTTCTATATGTTATTATTATTATTAATCCATATTATACAAGACAAATTCCATGCTGAGGATTTTGTATTTTATTCTAGATGTCATTCAGAGGGACTAAAGATTTTGAGTAGTAGAGTATTATGAACACCTTCCTTATTCCTGACTTTCCTCTTAGTTCTGTGAATAAGAAGCAAAAACAAATTCTTTCGCCATCCTTATTTTGTATGTTTATATTACAAATATTCATGGTGATATTCCATCTATTAGAAAAGAAGTGATGAAATGATGGCAGATACAGATGCCATCATCATCCCCCACTAGTGTTCCTTAAGAGAACAAAAAATAAATAACATCCTTCTGGTCTTGTCAATGGTACTCGGTTATTAAAAGGCATCTCTGGCAAACTCTTTAAAAGCTACTCGATTGGAAGATTTACTACAGTGAAATGGATCAAGTGGATAAGCACAGAGCCCAAGAGGAGACTATATGGTACATTCCAATGCTTAAAAGCAATCTTATCATCTTAAAAACAACTCAATGCAACTCAGCCTCTATATATTTCAGAGAAGAAGCAATACACTTCTTTGAAATCCATAGAAATTATTACTTTGGATACTTATGTATGACAATAAATAATAACTTTTTATAGCTCCTTGAATTTTCATAGTGCTTCATATAGATGCATATACATAAATGCACATTTATAGAGCGTCCCCATATTCTTATGGTAGGTTTAAGTTTTAATAACTTCAGAAGTGTAAGTGCTATAAACTTATAATTAACATTTTCAATGGTAATT
Organism: Notamacropus eugenii; assembly: GCF_028372415.1. Taxonomy (NCBI): domain Eukaryota; kingdom Metazoa; phylum Chordata; class Mammalia; order Diprotodontia; family Macropodidae; genus Notamacropus; species Notamacropus eugenii. The sequence goes on along the minus strand of NC_092874.1, from coordinate 33,472,674 downwards.
ATTTAAAATTTTAACATATTACTTTTTCTTTTAAAATCAATGGCCATTATCATCTCAGGCTTTATATTGCTCTAGTAAACTTATCACTTTTGCAAAAACTTTCATCAGCTACTGCTGAAAGGATTGTATTTGTAATCTTAGCCCTAAGATCATCCAAATAGTGAGGTTTTGATACATACATGAGAATTTTCATCTGATCCCTATAAGAAAAAGTTTAGTGGAGATAAATTCGATGATCAGGGCGGTCAAGGAAGGTGACCTCCTCTCCTGATCCACTGATCTGAAAAAGTCTCATTTAGAAAATTAAGTATGAATTATAATATATATATATATATAATGTAATTAAACTTTCAAATGCTTTTTTGCACTTTGTAGTGTTTATACTTCTAAAGTTATTAAAGCTTAAAATTGCAATAAGACTTTGGGAAAGATTTGTAAGTATATCTACATATACTTATTCCCCTACATAAATAATCCCATTTGATCTTTACAACTACCTAGGGTAGTTGGATCTGTAACTATCTCCATTTTACAAACAAGAAGACTGAGTTTCAGAGAGGTTAAGTAACTTGGCCACATTGTGATTATTTGAAGAGAGATTAGTGTTATATAATTTTAGCTAGAAGAGGTCTTAGAGTTCATCTCATCTGACCGTCTTTTCCAAATGTGACCCAACATCATTTGCCCACTCAAGTAGGTCACACAGACTCTAGAACTACAATCCTAACTTAGGTCCTCTGGAACTTAAGCTCTCTTTCCATGGCACTATACCTCCTCTACCAGTTGAACCCAGGTCTCTTCAGTTCCCAGTCCAGCACTTTATCCAATATACCATGTTGTCTTCTGAAAATATCAAGACCGTGGTACTACCAGCTATGGACTAGACCAATGGAATCCAAATGGATTTGGAATTGTAATTTCAGAAATGACCTCACTCCCACTGTATGCCAAAGCAGTTGTGCTCATTGAGACAGACCCTATATCCAGAGACCTGCTCCATTCCTACAACTGGATCATTTGCTTTATGAGCATCATCTGGATTAGATATTCTACTTCAGGTGCATCAGAATAGATCAATTCTGACTTGTTTAACTTTTCTTAACAGAAGAAATCACTCAACCATAACCATAATGGGAATGACTAATCCTGCATCCCACATAAGATGCTTTGCGTTACATATATGCCTAGAAAATATCTGTCCTCTCAATGGGTAGGGAGGAAAACCATATTTTCCTTGTTTATACATCAGCTCAATGGTAAATCTAGAGCTGATTTACTAGTGAAATGCATTAGGTAGTGGGCAGCTTTCTACCTTGCAGTGGTTTCCAAAGTCATAGATGTGGGGTTCCTTAGATTGTATTTTTTTCAGATGGAAAGGACCTTTGAGGTTATCTAGGTCCAACCTCATCATTTTGTAGATGAGAAAAATCAGGTTCAGAGGAGATATATTACCTCATATGGTCACACAGTCAGTTAATGTCTGAGGCTAGATTTGAATTTCATCTCCCTGACCTTAAATCCAACACTCTATTCACAATATCAAACCATCTTTCAAGTCATGTTCTATTATTTTTTTATTATTCATATTATCTTGAAGCTACATGGCCATTTTGTCTTTTTTACCCAAGTCATTTCACCATATTGTCTTTGGATCTCTTCTTTAGAAGTTTTTGTTGTCACACACACAGATACACACATACACATGGATACGCAAAAACGCACCTGAAAACCAGCTAATGAAAACCTAGTGATTTTGTTTGGCAATGTATGTAACATTACACAGTCTCATCTCATTATCATACATTCTCAGCTCATTATCATCTTATGCTTTATATTGCTCTAGTAAACTTTTCACTTTTGCAAAAACTTTCAGCAGCTATTGCTGAAAGGATTACATTTGTAATCCTCTCTACCAAGAAGATTGAGGTCTGCTTCATCTGTTCTCTGGAATGAAAACTGGTCATCTCACTTACCTAAACTTAGCTCTGGTTTTTGTATTCTTTTCTTTATTCTCACTTTACTTTCAATAAAAAACCTTACTTATTATCTCTCTCTCTCATCACCCCTTATTGGGGAAAAAAAACCCAAAACGACTAGCCCTGGTAACACATATGCATAGCCCAGCAGAACAGTTTCTCACTTTTACCTTATCAAAAAAATGTATGTTTTACTCTGCATTTTAAATCCATCAACTCTCTGACAAAAAGTGAGTGACATCTTTCATCTTTAGTCCTCTGGACTTGTGTTTATCATGACATCGATCAGGGTTTTAAAGTTTTTCAAAGGTATTTTTCTTTATAATGATGTCATTATATAGACTGTTTCCCCAGTTCTGCTCACTTCACTCTGCATCAGTTCATAGAGGTCTTCTCAGTTTCCATTGAAATTGTCCACTTTATCATTTCTTATAGCCAATAATGTACTATTACATTTGTTTACTACAATCTGTTCAGTCATTATTCACCTGATGATAATCCTCTTAATTTCCAGTTCTTTGCCACCACAAAAGTGTTACTATTAATATTTTTATACTGATTGACCATTTCCTACTTTCTATGATTGCTTTGGTGTAAAGAACTAGTACCAGTATTTCTATATCAAAGGACACACACAGTTTAGTAACTTTGGGGGCATAGTTCCAAATAACTTTCCAGAATAACTAGATCTGGCCTTGTTTTTACTTTGAAAATTTTTACAGTAAGCCTTCTCTGGTGAAATTAGATTAATTTTTGTTTGTTTGCTGCTTGTATTTGGCATGTAATGTATTTGGGGCAATACATCAATTAAAATACTTAAAGGATTGTCTTTACACTGAAAAACAATTTTTTCCTGAGTTGTTTGAGCAGATGAAAAGAGGTATGCCTTCTTGCATTCTTTTCTTTATTCATACAAATGGAGTCTTGGTATTTCCTTTCTTGAATTCAAATGAAATTATTTTTATTAAGTTCCTATATGTGCCAGGCCAAATTCTAGCTATGCTAAATGATGCTTACGTAAAGACAAATTAGATATAGTTCTAGTTCTCAAGGAGCTTGTTGGGGAAACAGTATGTAAAAGTAACTTAGGAATGAGGACAGACACTAAGATCTTGAGGGGAAAGAAAAGATCTAATTCAGAAGATGGCACTTGAGCTGAGTTTTCAAAGAATCTAGAGTCTAAGTGGGGAAGGTGAAGAGGGATCTTAGCGATCATGAAGAGGCATGAGGGTATAGTCTGTGCAAAGGTGCAGAGATGGGATATTTAATGTTCTGATTGTAGAACAGCAAGACAGCTATTTTGGCTAGAATGTAGTTTGTATAAATGAGTAAGGTGAAATACACCTGGGTGGGGTCGAGGGGGGGGAGGTTGGAACAATATTATGAAGGGCTTTTTGTGCCAAAGTATTTATATTTTGCTCTAGACAAAATAGGGAGTGATTTCATGTTTGTGAGCAGAGAAGCGACATGATCAGACCAAGTTTCTTTGACTGAATTCTAGAAAAAGCTATGTAACATCACCCACATCTCTAGCGAACTCAGAAAAAATAGTTCTATATGCTATCCACAAGTGGTGCTGAGAAGGTAACATTGAATTGTCCAAATGTCAAGAAACTCAAGAGCTGTTCCGGGAGACATTGTTTACTGATTTTAAGTCTAAGTTACTCCCCATAGAATCATTACTAAAAACAGAGTTCTTGATTAAAGCCACCACTGGGAGATGGAAGTAGAATGTCAACTGCTTTTCAAGAAAATGGTTGTTTTTATAGAAACATAGATTGAGCCAAAGAAAGACCCCAAAGAGACCATCTAGTCTAACTGTCATTTTTTCATTTGAATGTTCCAGTGCTGACACAGTATGTAAGAGATACTTAATACAGCTTTGTGGGATTGCCACTAATCTTTTTTTTTTTTTTTTTTTTTACCACCCCAAGTCATCACCCTTTGAAGAAGAAGGAAGAAATCATTCTTGTCTTCTGTTTATGTACATGGATGGGGAAGAGTCATCAGTGGTCTCCCGTGATGTCCTTCACAAAGGAGAGAGAATAATTGTTTTCTGCCCAGAGACCTGAAAACATTAGGGGCCCAGAAAATTAAAGGTGCAACTTGAATCAATCAAAGAAACCTTAAGCAGTAATCTAGACCTCAAATTGCTAACGATATGGTCTGGTTGATAGAACATTGGATTTGGTATCAGGAATACCTGGATTTAATTCTTACCTCCTATACTTACTAGTCATATGATACTAGATAAATCACTTAGCTTTGGTAAGGTTCAGTTTCATCATCTGTAAAATGGGGATTAAAAAATAAAAACCACTTGCCTCCCAAGTTTCTTATGAGGATCAAATGAGATAACATGGAAAGTATTTTCCAGAGATTCCTAAACACATTGGGCTACTGCCCCCTTTTCAAAAAAAATATTCAATGCCCCCCTGGCCTTAGTTTCACCCTTACTCTTTTCTTTATATTGGAGGGCACTGTTTGATGCCCTCTAATTGCACTCAAGGCTCCTACCACCCCCCTGGATCCTTCCAGTGCCCTCTTCCCCCAGGAAGGGGTTTTGCCCACTTTGGAAACCTATGTATGTAAACCATGACATATTTTATAAATGCTAGCTATTTTATGATACCATGCTGCTTTAGAACAGAGAGCTAAGTGGCACAATGGATAGAGCACTGGGCCTGAAATCAGGGAAAACTGAATTCAAATCCAGCCTCAGACAGTTACTAGCTATGTAACCCTGGGCAAGTCAATTAATTTTATTTACTTCACTTCTTATCTTGTAAAAATGAGCTGGAGAAGGAAATGGAAAATCATTGCAGTATCTTTGCCAAAAATATCCCAAATAGCATCATAAAGAGTCAAATGATTGAAATGACCGAATATTAAGAAGCTGCTTTAGGTAGGTTGAAGTCACGTGATGGAGGGTATGAAATGTTTAGTAAAAGACTAAAGATTCTAGAGTTTCTTCATCTATAAAATAAGCTTAACAATAGAACTTGGCTCACAGGTTTCTGTGAGGATGAAATGAGATAATATTTGTAAAACGCTTTAGCACAATGCCTGGCACATAGTAGGCACTTACTAAATGCTTTTTTCCTTTCCTTCCTACCTCCCTCTCAAGTTGTTATGAAGCATAAATGAGAGAATGCATTTAAAATTCATTCACACTTTAAAGGAACTGTATGTTTTCTATTGTGATGACAGTCAGCATTTACTCATGGGATCTTAGATTTAGATGGGTGGAACATTAGAGACCATCTAGTATAGCCACCTCTTTTTAGACACATGGAAACTAAGACCCAGGAAGTTCCTTGTTGCCCAAGTTCACACAGATAGTGAAGTGATAGAGATGAGACTCAGCTCCAGACCTGTATCTGCAAATTCTGCACCATGAAACATCCTAGCCTCCGTTCTCCCTTTCCCTTCGTACAAAGTACCATGACCTCATTCTAATAGGGCAAGTCCAGAGTGTTGTTTTCTCTTGATATTTACATTATAACGATATTCTGCCATGTTGCTCTACGCTTTATACCCTGGAGGTTTCATTGGAGAGATCTCAGAGACAGGTTGCCTGCTCATTAATGTCCATGCTGAATCTTGTAGATATGTGTTCCCCTCTCCTAGGGTTTCAGTGAAAACATTTTGGTTGAGATTGGCAGCTGAGTGAACAAATTCCACCCCACCCCCGCTCAGATCCAGATTTCTTGGAGAGGCAAACAAACTGCCTTCTGTTTCTCCACTAAAGCATGAGGGAAAGTTGGCACCATCGTTGTTTTTGTTTGTTTCCAGTTGGTTTCTAGGGATGGAAAGTCATTAGAATAATTAAGATTTATAAACTGAGAATAAGGAGGCTATGGGTAATCATTAAGAATCTCTCTAGGATTTTTTGTGTTATTCCTCCCTTTTTGCCTGATCCTAGAAACTTGAAAATTAGTTTTCAGTTTAAACCATTCTTGTGAAATCAATATGCCCTTCTAGTTTCCTTACTTCCAGTCAACTATTTTGAAACATTGATTAAAATCCATACTTCTATTTTTTTGGAGAGCGGTTAAGTGGGTGTATGGGAAGAACAGACCTGTTATTGTTTTGTATGGGGAAGTCTTAGTGAGGAAACTTTTTCTACTAACAAAGATCTATATCTCATCTGTGTGTTAGAGTCTTAGGAAGTTGCCTAGGGAAGCTGAGAAGTTAAGGAGCTTGCCCAAAGTTATACAACCAGAATATGTTAGAAGAGACATTTGAAGCTAGGCCTTTATTATTACAAGACCAACTCTCAATCCACTATGCCAATATTGCTTTCATCTTCTGTTTAATAGAAGAATATAAAACAAATGGAATATGTAAAATTTTAGTCTGTGTTTGTTTATATAGTCAGCAGTGGCCAATTAGCCTGCCGTATTGGAAAGAATTCTAGTTTTAAGGTTGGAAGACTTAGGTTGAATTTTGATGGAGTTTTTTATTTCCTTTTTGACTTTGAAAGAGACAATTTATCTTTCTGATTTTCTGTTTCTTCATTTGTTAAAATGGGGGTACAGTTAGATCAGATTGTTCCTAAAATTTATTTTAGTTCCAAATTTATTACCATAAAGTAATTGAGAATCATGCAATTTTATGTCTGGCTGGATTTCAGAGAAAATTAAGTTCCATCCCTCAATTTGACAGTTAAGTAAATTAAGGCCTAGAGAAGGAGGTGACTTGCCCATTGACACACAGCCCATTGGTAAAAGAATTGAGACTAGAACCTGGGTTTATTGGCTCTGAGATTAGATTTCTTTTAATTACCACAGCTGATTCCAGAGTGTCCTAAAGGATTACTAGCATATGTCCTGTATAAATACATATTTTTTCCTTACTTCTCCCACATACATACATTTTTTCTTACTTAAACTTAGATCAGATAAGAATGAAGTAATTGAATGAAAATCCTATTCTCTCTTGTAGTGTAGCTGGTGGTACTTATTCGTCTTCATCGATTTCAATTACATTACTGGTATTCTGTAATACCTGTAATGTATTTGCACATACATATTGTATAGAACACTTGAGAAAAGCAACTCAATAAGAAATGGGAAGGTCTCATGTTGTTTTTCCTGAAGGTTAAGATGCCTCATTTCAGCTGTGTGGTTTAGACAGTGAGGGATGTGTGTTTACTATTACTTGTGTTTGAACATATTTAAATTGAATAAAAAAATATCTAAACCCAACTAGTTTTCATTGCATTAAGAGTTCATGCCCTTAAGCTAAAGGTGACAGGGGCCAAACCTTTGCCTTTTGTACAAACATGTTAGATAATGTTTGTTTCATAACTCACTATACTCAGGCCTAATCTCTTGCTGTGGGATGGACTGAATTAAAGTCTAAATTGAAACCTTACAGGAGCTGACATTCAATCCTTTTGGTGAATGCAAGGAGATGGAGAAATACTAGGGGAAAGATGGCAGAGGGGATCCAATTTGACTTGGAGCTAGTTCCATTATTAAGACCTTGAACCAAACACTAGTTTGCTTCCCTAGAAATATGCTAAAGCATCCACACAGTCACCAATATTTATATTCCTTCCCTACAGCTATGAACTGAAGTGGCCATTTAACTAATATAAAAGGCTTTTCAAGTGTAAGACATGCTTACCCAGTAGAAAACCCTTAACCTGAGGTTGTAAAGATCAGTTAATATGTTAAGTATATGTTATTTTGCCATTGGGGACACACCTGTCAATGCAGACCTCTTCATTCACTTTAGTTTTTTTCTCTTTGGAAAAGATAGACTACTTTGTCAAGTATAATTCCATTAACATTAACTTGATTCCCTTCCTTTTTTTCTCTTTCCACTTTGCTCCATCACTTATTTCTCTTTCATCTTCAGTCTGTCTTCACCAGCTCATTCATTAATGGCTACTGTAATGTTAACAATATTGGCATATTTGTTAAGTACTATCTCGTACCTACTACATCTGTGTATTATGTTCCTTTTATGTTGTTTACTCTTGGTTCAATTTACGTACAATCTAATAGGTGAGATGATATATGCATATAAGTAAGTTTAATATGTTTGAAGAGAGAAATAGAACCAAAATATTGTTAATGAACAGAGAGAATGATCGCTTCAGGCTGGTGAGGATCAGAGTAGGATTCAGTGATAGTGGTAGTAGTAGTAGCCTGTAGGGGCTATTCCAACCAAATAGTTCATAGATCAAGAATTTAGAAAAATGTTATTGTAATAAAATCTAGGGTAGTCAAGTACAATAGGGAAGACAATATGGAAAATGTTTCTTTAATTTCAGTAGTGAATAAGAGCATTAATTTTAAATCATTCATTTAGTTTATTTATTGAGTGAATGGATAAATGAAGAATGAATGAATGAATGAATGAATGAAAAGCATTTAAATATGCTCCAGACATTATGCTAAATTTTGAGGATATAAAAATAGCAAGACACTCTCTGTCCCAAAAGAGCTTACATTCTTATATTGTATGGGGAAAAATAAATTTACCAGAGTTATGGTCAGGGAAGTCATAAGGATCCTGAGTAGAATCACAAGAGGGTTCATCAGTAGCCCTTTACCAGAAACAATGGTAGATTTGATAATAATTTCCAAATCAAAAAGGAGAGAAGTGAGTGGGGATCATGTATGGAACACCAGGGAAGAAGACAAAAAAAATGGCTAGAATGGATAGCTCTGAAAGTATGATGTCATGGTAAGGGATTGACCAAATATAATGGATTAAATAAATTTAATATTCATTAATTCAGTGAATATTTGTTTATTGTCTTGCAGGTCTAAGCCAATGTGTTAGGCAATATGGGGTGAAATCTGAGGAATTGATAAAAAGATGCCATCTACCACCTCTGTCTCTTTAGTGCTTTGCAGTTGACAAAACCCTTTAAATACATTACCTCATTTGTTCCATCAAAACAGTTTTATGTGATAGATTCTACCGTCATCATTCCCATTCTTATAGAGTGAGAAAATGAAGTATAGAGAGAATAAACAACTGGCTTAAGATCACAAAACTACTTTGTTAGATACATAGGATTTGAACCTAAATTTCTCCCAACTTCCAGGATACCATTGTACTGTGCAGTGTTTGTTGTCTGCTGTGAAACCTCATTCCCTTAGAGCGCAGCTCAACTTCTCTTACACAAAGCTCTTCTTGATCCTTAGAAATGTAAGTGATTTCTCTCTCTTTGAGCCAGTCACGACACTTTATTTGGACTTCTTGCTTTTACCATGACTTGATTTGGATTACAATTATTTGTGTTTAGGTCCTACTAGAGGCAGCTAATTGGTGACTGGAGAGAGTGCTGGACTTAGAATTAGGCAGACCTGAGTTCAAATAGGGTTTCAGGTGCTTACTAGTCGTATGACTTTGGGCAAGTCACTTGACCTTTGCAAGCCTCAATTTGCTCAATTCTATAATGGGGATAATAGTAACACCTACCTCCCAGAGTTTTTGTAAGGATCAAATGAGATGTTATTTGTTAAGTGCTTGGCATGGAGCGTGACACATAGTAGGTGCTTAATAAATACTTCTTCTTCTCCCTCCTCCTCCAGAAGATTGCAAACTCCTTTAGGGCCAAGATGGTATTACTTCATCTTTGTATGCTCAGCGCCTGGTGAATAGTGGGTGCTTGTTTATTAAATGGTTGTTGCTGAAACCACACTACAGATATTCCTTGATTTCTCACTTCTACATCTTTACTCATATTATTCCTTTTATTTGAATCTCCCACCAACCAAGCTGGTTTAAAATTTAGATCAAATGTTATCTTCTCCTGGAAGTTTTCCATCATTCATTCATTTGGAAGCAAACTGTCCTCTGAATTCTCATATCTTTTTGTGTAGAAGTCTCTTATGCACTTGAGACACACTAGTTTGGATGTAATTCTTTATTTATAGGACTCTACTGTTTAAGGTTTAGATCCTGCCTTATTCACCTAGTTAAATTCATGTTTGCACATAACACAAAGCCTTATATGTAGAAGCGATTCAGTAAATGTTTGCTGAAAGAAGGAATAAATGTTGCAAAGTAACAAAATAGGGACATTCTCAGTAGCACAATCTGAAAATTGATAGTAAAAAGAAAAGAGAAAAGAAAAAAAGGCTATCTATATAGATGTCTCTTCTTCATCCTCTGTCTCTGATTCTTTCTGTGCTTCCTCTTAATCCTGGCAGGGAGTTTTTTTTTTTAAATTTTATTTTAGACTCAAAGGCCAGGACACAAATACAGAATAGAGAAAAAAGAAACAAAAACATATCATAAATTTCTATATTGGAACTTAAATACAAAGTAAGAAAAAAGCATGCAATGTGCATAGCCGAACATGAGAGGATTCCAAATACATAGCAATACATTTTCACTTCAAGAAAGACTGTATGATAAATAATAGATTTGTTGAGAATTGTCCATCTCCTTTGCTTCCTTGTAAGCTTTCTTTTGTTCTCTGCTGTGCATTTTTTTTTGCTGTGTTCTTTTTTTCCCTCCCCACTCCCCAGAAGGCTACAATTTAGTTGGGATATGTTTCTCTCTAGCTATACATATATACGTATATATAGACATATATATATATATATATCTATGAGTATAGATATACATACATACACATGTATGTGTATATACACATACACACACATACGTGTGTGTATATATATATATATGTGTATATATATATACATACATATATATATATATATATATATATATATATAAAACAATACATACACACATACTTTCCCAAACAAATTCTGCTCCTGCTCTTTGTTTTTACATTTGATCACATCTCTTATTTCCTATCCCTCCTGCCTCTTCTACTTTACTTCTACCTATTACCTTACCCCTGGAATGGAGTCTTGATAACTTAATTTTGATTTGCATACCAACAGCCATGACTCAGGGTAAAACTAACATTTGGCTTTGCATTTCTTTCCCTTCCTTTCCTTTCAAATTCATTTTTTCTTCTCATTTCCTCCCTCCCTCCTTTCCCCCCAGAAGTAACTTTATGGTGCCCTCTGGCTGTCTCACCCCAAAAGTCTGTTTTCTCACTCCAACATTTCTACCTTCTCTCCAGAATATTCGTTCTCAGAGCACCTGTATAGCAGCAAGTCCTGTTAGATTTGATCATATATAGTATAGGCCAAAGAAGAAGGGAGAGAGAGCTATAATGAGCCCTGCCTAAGGATGTTCAGCTTAGAGAACAGATGATTGGGAAGTGGTGGTGGTGATTTGAGAGCTGCCTTCAAGTATTTGCAGAGCTGTCACATGGAAAAGGGGTTTGACTTGGTCTATTTGAGTCTAGAGGCTGAACTACTTATAAAAGCAGAGAGGCACACAAGCTTGATGTAACAAAGAATTTCTGAGCAATTAGAGCTGTCCAAGGTGGGACAATCTGTATTAATATGGACAAAGACTGGGTGGCCATTTTTCATGATGATGTTATGGGGGACTTTTTTCTTAGATAGGATTTGAGCTAGCTGCTTCTGAGCTAATAAATAGATCAGAGCTGGGAGGCATCTAAGAATTAATCTAGTCCAATTCTCTCGTTTTATAGATGGTAAAAGCTGTAGCCTAGAGAGGTTAAACTCACTGACCCAAAATCACACAGTTGGTAAATTGCAGATGAGGAATTTAAGCCTGTCTGCCTTGTCCTCCAGCTGGTAACACCTTCCCCTTGCAGATTACAATGTATATATGTAGTGTGTAAGTAGTTATTTATATGTTTGTCCTATTAATATGCATGTTCCCTCAGGGTATTGGTTGAGTTTTTATCTTTCTTAGTATTCCCAGGGTTTATTCAGGAAGACCCAAGTCTGAAAACTACCTAAAATATTTATGGGGGAAGCTACTTAACCTGTCTAAGCCTCAGTTTTCTCATCTGTAAAATGTGGATAATAAGAGCATGTATTTCCAGGGTTGTTGTGAGAATCTAATGAGCCAGTATTTGTGAAGTTCTTAGCTAACTTTAAAGCACTATACACGTTAGATATCATCATCTCCATGATGGCCACCATCATCTTACAATTTTAATACTGAGAGTTCATCATGTGACTCAACATGAACTGTCTAGGACACGTGTGAATATGAACACAGCTTCCTTTCCCCTCCATGATAGAAGGCACACAACACATGTATGTATACACATATGTATACACACATGCATGTGTATACATGTGTGCACACAGATATATATGTATATATCTATAGAGAAACATATCCAAACTTAATTGTAGCCTTCTGGGGAGTAGGGAAGGAAAAAAAGAACAAAGCAAATAAAAGGCAGCCATGATAGAAGACCACTTTCTCCCCTGTCCCTCTTTATCACTGTGTCTTCATTGGTAAAATGAAGGGGCTGTGCCAGACAATCTCTAGAGTCGTCTCCACTCCTAAAATCCTAGGATTCTCTGACTCTGTAAGTCAAAGCCCAGCAAGAATGCAGTCCCTCGCAACCATGGAATCCTAAATGTGGGATACAACAGGCGACAAAGGTCACAATGAAAATGAAGTCAAGCCTTTGATTAGCATGTAACTGGCTCTCAAATGCCACTGGAATCCTTCCTTTTGTTACAAATGTCATTATAACCTGTGTGGCATTTCCATTCCAACTAAGAGCTGCCTACCTTTCAGGCATTTTCAACCTCACAATGGAAAGGTTGGGCTATTGAAATCACTTGGATCTGCTACACTGATTAAAGATGGTAGTGGTAGTCTGCTGAGCACCTGCCATGTGCTGGGTGCCCAGGTTTGCCTGGAACTTGTGCCAGGAGGACAGCAATGCCACTCTTACCTGAGATTTAGAAGTCATAGGACCTAAGTAGCTAAGAGAATAGTGAACTAGGTTAATGTTTAGAGAGAAATTTCCAGAGATGATGATGATGATGTCAAGAATTTCATTTCTGAGGGAACCCCTCCACTTACAGTCTACACGAGTTGCATGTAACAAGAGTGTTTAAGAGAACAAGCATCAAGCTGTTCCTGGAATATGACTGGCAATGAATAATATGTAATAAATGATTATTGATAATAATAATAATAATAATAAGCACAAGAAATGCCTATTGATTGACTCACTGATATCCCCAGAGTCACATACCTAACGGATGTCAGTGATGGGCTTGAGGCAGAATCCTTGACTTTAGGTTCGATCCCTTATTCAGAAGTCAGGAGTTTCAGAGTGCTATGAGCAAAGCACAGTGAAGAGAGTGGGGTCACTGGACTGAAGAGTACATGGAGGGGGGGAAGGTGTACGATGACCAGAAAAGTAGAGGGTTATGAGGCACTTGGAATAGCAAACAGAAGATTTAATTTTGGATTCTGTAGGTAATAGGGAGACTATGGAATTTATTGAACGAGGGAAAGGAGTGGCATGGTCCAATCTATGCTATAGAAAGATTAGCTTGATAGGTAAGAGGAAGATAGAATAGAGTGGATAGAGACTGGAGACAAATAGAACAGAAGACTGTTGTAATAATCAATGTATGAAGTGATAAGGGTCTATATCAGACTTGTCTCTGTGATAGCACAAAGAATTCTATAGATGAGCCAAGTTGGAAAGGTTGAATTGACTAGACTTTCCAATGGATTAAATATTGGAATTCAAAGGGAAGGTGTGGGTATGACACTTAGGGTGTGATCCCATATGGCATGGTAGAACACTCTTGTAATCCCTGCTACTGGGTGAGTCTAAGCCTGGGGAATGCCTTGAGATTGGGATTTCTGAGTTGAAGTAAATTAAAGATCAAGTTTCCTTACTAAGTCTAGCACCAATAGGGAACTGGGGGCCACCAGGCTATCTAAGGAAGATAAAAACTGGTCTATGTTGTACACATACATACACATATATTTATGTATGTGTGCATATATATGAGTATGTATGTATATGTGTGTATATATTATATGAAGTGTGTATGTGTGTGTATATGAATATGTATGTATATATGTATGGGTATATATGAGTATGTGTGTATGCATATTTATGAGTATATGTGAGTGTATGAGTATGTGTGTATATGTATATGAGTATGTGTGTTATACATGTACATACACATGAGTATGTGTGTATATACATGTATATGAGTATGTATGTGTATATTTATATACATATATATGAGTATATGTCTGTGGATATATATGAGTATGTATGTGTGTATATATATGCATATATATACATATGTATGACTATGTGTGTATATATGACTATGTGTGAGTATATACATCAGCCTGCGTATATACATATATGTATGTGTGAATATACATATACATACACATACACATATATACACACATGGTACATTGGATAGAGCATTGGGCTTAGAGTCAGGAACATGAGTCAAGTTCAGCCTCAGATATTCATTAGCTGTGTGACCCTGGGCAAGTCACTTAACCTTTGTTTCCCTCACTTTCTTCTTCTCTAAAATGAGGATAATAATTGAAACTACCTCCCTGATTTGTTGTGAGGACCAAATGAGACGATAATTGTAAAGCACCTAGCAAGTGCCTGGCACATAGTAAGCAATATGTGAATGTTAGCTATTATTGTTATTAGTACTGTATTCATTCATTCCTTTATTTAATTATTGTTTGTTTGTTTATTTGTTTATTCACTTATTTCCCATGGACTCTCTGTGCCCGGCCTGTGGTAGAGCATTCCGAGCTCATATTGGTCTGATCAGCCCCAGTCAGACACGCTGAAACTTGAGTTTATCATGGTGATGCCATTTGGTCCTCTCTGAGAACCAAGGACAACAACCAACCAATCAACCAATTATTCTTATACACATATGTAAGTTCTTGTATCCAGGTTTTGGTCAATGACAGGAAAGGTAGGAAGCAGTGGGGTGAGAATAGTGAGGGGAAAGAGAAATCAGAAATAAAAGTAGAGAAGAATAGAAATAATATAGTTAACCAGAAGAAAAATGTGAGACAGAGGGAGAAGAGAGATGCATGGGAAATAAGGGAAAGAGTAGGAGCCAGGAAGAAGAAGATGGTAATGCAAACCATAGCCCGACTATAAATTAATAGAGAAGTCTTAGAAAATTAAAAAAAAAAAGTCAATGAATGAAAAAAAAACAAAAAAAATAAGAAAGAAAGGAAGAAAGAGAAAGGAAGAAAGGAAGGGAGGGAGAAAGAAAAAGAAAGGAAGGAAGGAAGGAAGGAAGGAAGGAAGGAAGGAAGGAAGGAAGGAAGGAAGGAAGGAAGAATATTCCCTGAAGTGTGGTGAGGCTCAAAAGCTTTCTCTGATTCACATACTTGGCAAATATTTGACTTAGAATTTGAACTCCAGTCCTCCTAACTTCAAGTACAGTCCTAAATTCAAAGTGACAGTCTACCTCTCAAATATAAATATAGCAGCCCTTTAGAAATGACATCCTTTGCAAAAACAGAAAGTGGAGTTGATGGGATGAAGGCAGAGAAGCTCCGAAGTGCTTACTGCTCAGAAGTCCCTTGTCCTTGGAAATGTCCTTTGGTTGTCACAACCCTTTCCCCATGTGGGGAACTTTCCCTCTTGCAAGTCCTTAAGATTTTTAAAGTAGATTAAATCACAAAAACTTGGGCCACAAGTCAGGCAAAGAATTGTTACTTGTATTTTGCAGAAGAGGAGTCGATTGCCTCATCCCTAAAACCTTTAGCAGCTTCTCTGTGAATGGAGAAGTAGACACCCTAGCTGGAGAGGTATTTTCTGGGCCTTAATGCTAGTCACCTCTGCTCTATCACCATGAAGCAAATTAAAGAGAGTTAGCCCAGAAGTTTCCCATCTTTCTTGGGGATACTCATACTGGGTAGCATACAGGAGAAAACATTCATTTGGGGTCTGAGTAACATAGATTTTTCTATATGTGTGTGTGTGTGTGTATAGGATTAGAAGGGGCATCTAGACCTGTGATTTCATTGGTAATGGGAATTTCCTGCAATGAAAACTTTCTCCATCTAGGCAGTTCAGCAACTCCTCAATTACTTAGTTCTTTAAAGTGACTTGAGAATTGAGAGGTTAAGCAAAATATCAGCAGTTACACATTCAATATGTGCCAGTGGCAGGATTCCTCTGACTCCAAGGCCAGCCCTCTGTCCATTTACCAAGACTGTCTCTCAGGCTTGGCTGTGAACAATGATTTAGATGGTTGCTCAGTCTTCCCAGCATGACCAAGTGCGGTCACATGGAAGAAGGATTAAATTTGTTTGGCACTGCAGGGGAAAAACTAGGGACAATGGATTGAGGGTGAAAAAAATGAACTTTGACTTAACAACACAAAAAACCTCACAATAATTAGAACCATTCAAAAGTGAAATTGAGGTCCTCCCCTCCACTGGAGATCTTCCAGTGAAGATTGGTCATGTTGTAGAAAGGATTCTTATTCAGGTACAAGTTTTACTAGATGAGTTCTAAGGTCTTCTCCTCTGAGATTCTGTGACAGCTCCCTAGTTCCAAAGAGCAAAGGTAGCACCAAAAGGTCAAGTTCCCTCTACCTTTAATTGGGGTCAGTTAATACTTCCCAAAGAGTGCAGAGTGGAAATTGTGTCAGGGACAAGGAGGTCAAATCTTCTGTGAGGACTGTTCATCGTTTCTTATTAGCACTAACTCACTTTTATGAAGGAAGGAGTGAATATCTGGTGATTATGGGTGAATACACACATATACATATATATGTGTATATATACGCACCTATTTCACTTTAACAATGTGTGTGCTCTTTGAAATAGTTGAAATCCACCATATGATACACCCAAACCTATTCTTATTTTGGGTCTCTTTTTAAAAAATTTATTTATTTTATTTTGAAATAAAATAAGTATTTCCATAACATAGTAGAAGAGGGGAAAAAAAGATGGTTGTACGTGAAACTACAAACTATTATATACAATTTACTATTCCTTTTAAACATTTAATAAATTTGTCATGTAACTTTTTCATTTTTTCTTCCTTCCCCACAAATTAGAAATGGCTGCCATTAGACACAAATAAATATGTGTGTATGTGTATATACTCACATATACGTATATGTAATTTGTCCCATGATAATCATCTAACTTATACTAATAAGTACATGTTGACAGAATTATTCAATCCCTCTGAAACAGACATATATAATAAATTCATCAACTAGGATTTCTCTCATTGTCCTTCTCTTTTGTGGTTTAATAACCTTACCTCTCCTAAGAATTCTAACCCTCTGTCCTTTCTGAATGGCTCATTATTTATAAGCTTTGATTGGACTTTCTTGGCACTAGGTCAAGGGCTTTTAAAAGTTGTAAATCTATTTGTATTTGCAATTTTGGCTCTGTTTTTTCTTTCCAAATTGTGCTAGTCTGCAGACTCTTAGTCATGTAGTCCTTCCCAGGTCCAGCTTCACCCAGCCAAATTTCCAGTTTATTTTATGTTTGGGCTTGAAAATATGAACACTCAAATATCTTTGCAACATGTATGTGTCACACAAGAAAATTTGTGGTTTTGCACAGGATTATTTATTTCCAGGCATAGGCTGTTGGAGAAAAATAATCCTTTTCTGAATACTCTTTTCCTTAAAATAATCAACCTTGGCTTTTAAGTTTAGGTGCCAATTCTTTTTTCTTTCTTTTAGGCCATGAGGAGTTCAAGAAAGTATAACATAGCTGTGACCACAACAAAGTCTAAACAAAGGAATCAGCTAAAGAACAGGTATAAATTTTAAGAAAATGATCATTGTCTGATTCCCTCTAAGTCAATAGAAAGTACACACACACACACACACACACACACACACACATCTATACATATAATGTCACCCTAGCGCAGGAAAGGATCTTGAAAGTTTATCCTGGTGACTAAGTCATTTTTGTCTATTATAAATACCAAAATTAACTACAAAGGACATATGAAGGAAGTCATTATCTGCATCCAGAGAAAGAACTGATAAATAGATGTGTAGAATGGTTTCACACACACACATATACATACACACATATATACATACACATGCATACACACATATACACATATATGTGAGTATGTACACATGCACACATATTTATTTGTGTCTAATGGTAGCCATCTCTAATTTGTGGGGAAGGAAGAAAAAAATGAAAAAAGTTACATGAGAAAATTATTATATGTTTAAAAGGAATAACAAATTGCACATAATAGTTTGCAGTTTCATGTACAATCATGTTTTTTCTCCTCTTCTGCTATGTTATGGAAATGCTCATTTTATTTCAGAATAAAATAGATAAAATTTTTAAAAAAAAGATAAGAGGAGTCCAAGAGTTGTTTTCTGTCAATATATGTTGAATTTTTATATTTCTTTTATGTGTAAGAAATAAATACCTATTCCATACCTAAGAAAGGAAAGGTTATCCTAGCCTCAAACAGTACTATAGTTCACTATCTATCAACAAATACTGTAAGGCCAAGCAGAGTAGAATCTTTTGGTGTTTTTATTTTACTAAAAGTGCCTCTGATTGAATAATGAGATTAAAGAAGATCTTCCCCACCCATTGATGGGCCTGCCCATTGAGGGAAGCTTGATTAGGGGACTTGTTTTGTAGGAGAGTCCCAAGAACCTTTTGTTTTTTCTGTTGAGACACTGGGTCAGAGGGTCATGTCCTCTGGTTCTGATAAGTGTGTAAATACTCTGAGGGTGAAGTTTTACTTTGGGACTTACTGACTGGAAGTGTATGTTTGGTCAGAGGAGGACTCTGGGAAGCTGCTAAGGAGCCCTGTCTCCACCCCAGCTTTGAAAACCCAGATATTTTCATCTTTGGGAACTATGGTCAGACAACTGGATGTATTGATTATAGTCAGACAGAGGAAGCCATGTCTGTTGATCTTTGATTTCTCTGTATTTTCTCTGAAGTTCAGGATGCTGACTTTTTCCACTGAACTAAATGAATGATATATGTACTTGGTTAAAGGAATGATACCTGTGCTTGATTAAAGTGATAGCTCCTCAAAAGTTGTCTTTCCTTTTAGAGAAGCAGATAAAATATCTTGGGATAGCAAGTCCCCCTGTGTATTTCGGGGTGCTTACTGTTACAAGTACTTAGTAATCATTTGCTATATGCCAAGGGTTGCATATGGCAATGGTGATACAAGGCAAAGAATGAAACAATTCCTACTCACAAGAAGCTTATATTCTAGTGGAGGAGAGAAAAATACATCTATATATATATAGAATAAACATGAAGTGAATAAGTATAAATATATACCAAGGAGCTAAATATAAGATAGTTTGGTGCTTGAACTGTGTTGTAAAGGAAGAGAGGGGGTCTGTAATGTAAATTTATTAATAATAGCATTTGTATAGCACTTTAAGGTTTACAAAGTACCCTGTAAATATCTCATTTGATTCTCTCAACTCTGGGGGTAGATGCTATTATTAACCTCCATTTACAGATGGGGAAACTGAGGCAGCTAGCAATTAAGTGAACTGTCACAGTTGTACAGCAAATAGCTGTCTGAGGCTGGATTTGAACTCAGGTTTTCCTGACTCCATGTCTAGTGCTTTATCTACTGGGTCACCTAGAAACATGTGAGATAGTTGTTGGCATATTGTATATAAGGAAGAAAATGGTCAGTTTGGCTGGATCACAGAAAGCAGAGGGGGAAAACGATGTCCAACGTGCTTGCCAAGAAAGAGGCAGAGTCAGGTTGTGTGGAGCATTCAAAACCAAATTGCTGAGTTTTTATTTATTCCTGAGATAATTAAAAGCCACTGTAGTTGGTCAAGCAGGAGAGTAACAAGGTGAGATTTGAACTTAAGAAAAATCACTTTGGTAGCAAAATGAGTGATGGAAATGAATGGGGAGAGACTTAAAGCATAGAGCCCAGCTAGGAGGACGTCATAATAATGTACATGAGAGGTGATGAGAGGCTGAATTAAGGTGGCAGCTGTGTGAGTAGAGACAAGCTTGGATTCAAGAGCTATTATAGAAATGCTCTAGGGATAGAAATGGCAAGGCTTGAAACTGATTGGATATATGGGGTAAGGGAAAGCAAGCCCAGGATAATTTTGAGGCTATGCTCAAAAGAGACTAGAATGATGGTGATGCTTTTGACAGAACAAGTGAAGTTTGGAAGAGGAAGATTTAGGGGATGGAAAAATAATGAGTAGTCTCTGCTGGTATTTCCATCTCAATATTAAAAAAAACAACCTAATTATAGGATAGTAAAAAAATATAAATTTTTTAAATTTTTAAAAAATTAAAAATATTGAAACCATGTTGAAGACTATTTTTTTTTTTCATTTTCTGCATAGCAAGAAAATAGGTTCATAATAAACCTCCCTATTCTTGATAAATAAGCTGATTGAGTTGTTCTTCAGCTTCCTATTGTATCACTAAGCTCTTAAGGGAAAACTAAGGAAGGGGATTAAAAAAAGGTTTGTGGAATGAAAAACTGGATGGTTTGTGGGGGGAACACAATCTTCCAGGCTCTAAGTAAGCCCTTGATTTTAAAGTAGGCCTTTGTGGAAGCTGCATTCAATTGTCCAAAGCACTAGAGGACCAATTAGCAAGTTACTCAGCAGGGCTCACCATGTGTGAGAGTTTGCCTCTGTGCCTTTGGGTTTTTAGCTAGGCTAAGAGATTTGGATGCTATGTGTGGTAATCTGATAAAATGCTCAGGTGATTTCAGTTTCATACAAGTTAGCTGTTGGGGACCAAACAGGAAAGAGGCAAGTTAAAAACAGGGAGATTGTTCATAGTAAGGCACTCACTAATAATGCCCACTTTGTTCAGAGCACTTAGCTAAGAAATTAATGGGACAAGGTGTCTTACATATTTGGCAGTGGATGGGATTGCCCCAATGGAGAACCCTACTGTGTGGCTTGACAGTGTGGTGTTAATTCCTTAAGGCATTTTCTCTTGTGCTTTTCTCCTTTTATTGATGCCACAGGTTACTTTTCTTTTCTTGTGTTATGGTCTACAGGATAAGAAGGGGTCATATTCTTCAGATAGACAACATATATTTGAGCTGCTTGGCCTGTATTTTATCACAAAAACTGGTACCCTGTTAGGTTCTTGATACTGACTTTCTGAAGAGTGTCCAAACAGGGAAACTGGGATGGCAGAGGGTCTTGATTCCTTTTCAAAGAATAAACTCTTGAAGAGACTCTCATTGTTTGGTATAGAAATGAGAAAATTCAGGCTGGAAATGATAGCTGTCTTCAAATATTTGAGACTGTCATGTGGAAGAGGAATTAGTCTTGGAACATATATCTAGAACTAGAAAGGACCTTCAAGGTTGGATTGTAATTTAAAGCAATTTTTCATATGACTATAGATAGTTTTATTTTCATCTGAAAACTGCCTGTTTATATCTTTTGACCATTTACCAATGGGGGAATGACTCTTATTTTTTTATAAATCTGATTCATTTCTATTCTCAGTGTATTTGAGAAATGAGGTCTTTATCAGAGAAAATTGTTATAGAAATTTTGATGTTTTTTTAATGATCGATGGCACCTTTTAACATAGTGTACTTTCCCTGATTATGCCTTGTAATTAGATCTATTTTTGCATTGCTTTGTCTGAGATCATGATTGCAATCCCTGCCTTTTTTACTTTAGCTAAAGCATTTTAGATTCTGCTACAGCCCTTTATTTTAACTCTGTGTGGGTATTTCTGTTTTAAGTGTTTCCTTGTAAACAATGTGTTATTGGATTCTGTTTTCTTATTCATTCTTCTGTCTTCTTCTATTTTATGAGTGATCTCATCCCCGTCACATTCACAGTTAGGACTATTAGCTGTGTATTTCCCTCAATTCCATTTTCTTCTGTTTATTCCTCTCTCTCCCTTCCCTCTTCCAAAGTCAATTTTGTTTCTAACCACTGCCTCCTTTGATCTGCTCTCTCTTTGATTATCCCACCTTCTAATATCCCCTTTCCCTCCTATTTCTTTTTTGGTTGTTACATTTCTTTATACAACTGAACATATATATACATATACATACATGCATACATGCATGCATGCATACATACATACATACATATGTATGTATATATATATATATATATATATGATCTTCACTCTTTGAACCAATTCTGATGAGAATGAGTTTCAAGCAGTGCACACCACCCTGCTCCATTTCCCTCTTCCTTGTGCATCTTGTTTATGTGAGAAAATTTTCCCTATTCTGCCTCTGCCTTCCTCCTTCTCTCAGTTCATACCTCTTTCTTATCCCTTTATTTTTGGAGAACTTCCATGTTCTGTGTCTATGTCTCTAAATCTCCGTTTCCTTTTAACTGCCATAATGATGATAAAGTTCTTAGGATTTACATATATCTTCCTCCTGCATAGGAATATAAACAGTTTATTGAGTCCCTTATGATTATGTTTTCATGTTTATCATTTTACGCTTTTCTTGAGTTTTGTGTTCAAATGTCAGATTTTCTATTCAGCTCTTGTCTTTTCATCAGAAAAGCTTGAAATTCCTCTATTTCATTAAATATCCATTTTCCCCCTGAAAGATTACTCTCAGTTATGCTGGGTTGGTTATTCTTGGTTATCATCAGTTCCTTTGCCTTTTGGAATATCGTATTCCCATCCCTACACTCCTTTAATGTAGAAGCCTCTAAATCTTATATAATTTTGATGGTAACTTCATGGTATTTGAATTGTTTCTTTAAGACTGCTTGGAGTATTTTCTCTTTGACCTAGGAGCCTTGAGATGTGGCTACAATATTCCTGGCAGTTTTCATTTTGGTATCCCTTTTAGGAGGTGATCAGTAGATTATTTCAATTTCTATTTTTCCCTTTTGATCTTAGATTTCAACATAGCTTTCCTTCTAGCCTCTTGCACTGGTCCTCATTTTCAGGTAGTTCAATAATTCTTAAATTACTTCTCAATATATTTTTCAAGTCAGTTATTTTTTCAATGAAATATTTCACGTTTTTCTATTTTTCATTTTTTTTTTTGATTCTCACGGAATCATTAGCTTCCACTTGCCCAATTCTAATTTTTAAGGCACTATTTTCTTCAGTGAGATTTTGTGCCACTTTCCCAATTTGGCCAATTCTGCTTTTTAAGATATTCTACTTTTTAGTGGATTTTTGTGCCTCTTTTATCATTTGTCCAATTCTGGGTTCTTTAGTATCTATTTTTTTGCTTCTTTTCATAATTTTCTTGCATCACTTTCATTGCTTTTACCAATTTTCCTCTACGACTCTTCTTTTCTTAACTCTTCCACTAATTCTTGCAAGTTTTGGATCCAATTAGCTTTTTTCTCTGAGGCTTTTTTTTTGGTAGCTGTTTTCATATTATTGTCTTCTTCTGAGTTTGTATCTTGGTCTTTCTGCCACTGTAGTAGCTTTTAATTGTTAATTAATTTTTGTTGTTTACTCATTTTTCCAGCCTCCTTTTTTTTTTACTTTGATCTTTCTGTGGAAGTTGGGCTGTGTTGACCTGGGGATGAGGAGACACTATCTCCAACTTTAGGCTGTTTCATGATACTGTTTTTAGAGCTAATTCTGAGGGCATTTAAGTTTTTTTGTGTTTCCAAGATGGTATGATCTGGAAGAGATATGGTCACTGCTCTCCTGCTCTGTGCTCTGATCTTTACCTAGGAAGGGTCCCTGATTACCTGTAACTCACCATCAGCACCCCTCTCCACCTTAGTATTGCAACTTTGTAAGGACAACAGAGATGTCAATCAGAATGGGCTGTACCCAATGCCAGCAAAAAGTCTCTAGTAATCTTTTTCTGACTAATTGTGCAACCCCATTGTATCTCTGGGCTGAGAACTCCCAAAGCTGTTGCTCCTACTGTAGCAGGTGTTGCTGCCACCACATATATGGTCCCTGGACAGGCTTCTGTCTCAATGACACAGACATCTCCTGCTGACCTCCTAAGTTTCAAAAATCAGAAAAATGTCTTACCTAGACCTTTTTTTGGCTCTACCATTCCAAAATTTGATTCCAGACATTATTTTGAAGTTATTTGCTGAGAAATGTTGGGAGATTTGAGCTGGGCGATGACCTCTATCTTGCTATGACTCATTCTCTTTTCTTAGGTGTATTTCCCCCACAATGTTTTGCTAGATTGAATTTGCCTAGATCTAGGAGTCAGGAATCTGTGCCCTCTAGGCCATGCATGGTCCTCTCAGTTTTCAAGTGTGGCCCTTTGATCAAATCCAAATTTCACAGTTTCTTAATCCCTGTTTATGACAGGGATTTGTTCTGTGAAGTCTGGATTTATTCAAAGGGCTGTACTTGAGGACTGAGAGGGCCGCATGTGGCCTCCAGTGCCTCACCAATGCTCTGCATAGTCGATCTCCTGTGGAATCAAGTTGTTTCACTTCTCTTCCTATAAACCTGAGATTGTGCCCCACCTGGAACCTTTGAACTCTTCAAACATTATCCTAAAAGTAGTACTTTATGATCAGAGGAGCATGCCAGGAATCTCTTTCATGATTGCACTGGATAAGATCTTTAAGCCATGTTTACCCAACTGACCATCTACATAATAAGCTTTTAGCTGAACCTGAAGGACCAAATACCTCACTTTTTTTTGACATCTTTATATTCATTTTTGATTAGCCCTTGCTCCTCTGTGTACTACAGTAGGAAAAAAAAATTGACTAAGGAAGGGATGCCAAACTGTAAAAATCCTTTGAAGGATTAAGAACTGATGGAAATAGTGTCCAACTGATATACTTATTTAAATGAGTGGCCTGTCAGTAGAACCTGAGCAGCTATTGTCAGTAAAAAGGTGAGTTTTATTACCCATGATAAAACATTTACAGGATGCTGCAATGACACGGAGGTTCTCCAAAAGGCTAAAATTGCTATGCTTAATGGGTTTTGGAGTGATGATATAATCACAGTTTTCTCCCATGTACAATTCAATTCATTTGTTATTTCACACACCCCCTCCCATACAATAGGAGTCATCCAGAATGACAGTTTTTACTGTCTCAGAGGTCAGCTTCATCTCCCTAGCCAGGGATGGGAAAAAGCTGAATGGCAGTGACAGCAGGTTTAGCCAATCTGTCTTTAGAAGCAAAACGTACCTTTTAAACAGAGAGAAAAAGGAAGCAAAGTAAAGAAGTTGTGACATAAATGTGAACTGAATTCTGTCTCTTTCAGAGAACTTGCTTGAATATTTGGATTTTTGATTTCCAGGTGTCAAATCTGAAATATATTCTTTTCAAAATTTTTTATTCTAATTACCAAATATGTCACTCACTCCTGTCATCTTGTGAGTAGGATACACTCTAGACTGATCTCCTGATAAATATAGGGTATTGATAATTAGCCTTTACTTGGGGACCAATCAATTATTTGCTAAAAATTATCTGCTTTCATGCCTGGAAAAGTAGGTGAGTTTGGGTAGAATGGTAAATGTTATTTTGAAATTTCTAACTCTTAAATGTTAATAGACCAAATGTCCCCTTTTGCATTGTACCTTTTCAAAGGTACAGTAGAAATGAAGGAGGTATGAGTTTCTATAGGGGACTGAAGTGGTTTGTTATTAATGAATGCCAAAATATGAGATGAATACTTAAGCAGACAGCTTTGGGGAAGTACTTTTCCTTCCTGACACCTTAGACATTGCTTTCTCTTTTAAGGAAGATATTAATCTGATGGTGATCTCCATTAATCTGTCTTCAATGTTTTTTTCCTCCATAACAATTATAAAAATACATGTTAGAAGCTGTAGGGCATATATATCCATTTCTTATATATGCTTGACACATAGAAAGTGTCTGACATATAGTAATGGCTTAACAAATATCTTTTCCTTCATTCAAGCCACACCCACCCCCTATATATATGTACGTGTGTATACATACATATACATACACACACATATATACATATATGTGTACACACATATGCACATACACACATAGATATATGTATATGTGTGTATATGTATATGTACGTATATGGTGTGGGTATAAATATATGTGAAATTATTTATGCAAACATTGTCTCCCTCATTAGAATGTCAACTCCTTAAGGGCAGGGACTATTTTTGATCTATGTCCTTGGATTTATACAGTGGCTGGTACATAGTGAAGACGTAATGAATGTTTGTTCATTGATGGCTTGACTGAAAAGAATGATTTTGAATTAGCAGAGACCACAATTTCCTGAGCAGTTTGAAAATTAAAACAAGAAGATACGTCCCCAACATCCTCACTTATTTGACTTGGATTAAAACAAATATTGGAGATGTGTTGCTCTGTCAAGGCAAAGAATTAACTCAGTAGCATGCAAGAGTTCAATGCACAGCAGAGAACAGGAACTTTTCATGTGAGATTCTAGGAAAAAAGTCTTGTCTTCTCTTAGCCTCAGTTTCCCCATTAATAAAATAGGCAAACAGGATTGTTAGTTGAACATGATCTTGAGATGAAAGTGTTAAGTCATTCAACTCTTTCACTTAAGTCATGAGAATTCAAATTCTTCTAGGGACCATTCTACTTCCATTTTCTATTTTGCATTTTGGCAAAATTAAATGCCAAAGACAGAAGACAATATTTTGCTTTTTAATTTTTTCCTCTCTTTTTGGTCATCTCCTTTATTTGTATACTCTTTCTGCTCCCTCTTTTTTCTTTCTAACCCTCTTCTCTCTATTCCCTTCCAATTTTCCTCCCCTCTTCTGTTAATATTTCCTATGGACTACAGGAAATAAGAAAGCCTTACCACATACAGTGATTCTATTTTCATTACCCCCCAAACCTCCTTGTGAGATGCTAAGAATTGGATAATGATATCATGATTTCAGTAACTTGTAGAAAAGGAACTGCAAGAACTATATAAAGGAATATGTGGAGAGAAATTTTCATAATTCCAGTGCTGGAAATCATTAGTTTGCTAATACGATATGAGATGAAGATGGATCCTATGTAAAAGACAGAGTTTACAAAGGGGATTCATAATTATATGAAAGAATTCAGACTCATTATTCACTTAAGAAGAATAAAATTGATTAAGAATGAAGACAAGTTAGATTTATTCTGTTACCTCCTAGAAGGTAAAAACAGGAACAATGAATAGAATTGCAGAGACCAATTTAAAGCTGATGTAAGGTGAGGGAGGATTTTCTTAACAATTAGTACTGTCCACAAACAGGATAGGCTACTCTCAAAGGATGTCAGGATAACCTTCAGTGGAGGTCTTCAAGCAAAGGCTAGATAATCACTTATCATAAATGTTCTAATGTTAAATAACAAACTTATTTTGAGTACAGATTGGATAAAATGAGGGACCCTTATGGTCCCTCCCAACCCTCCCAACTTGAATTCTATGAATGTCTATTTACTGAACTATGATAAACTACCATAGAGACAAGCCACAAGTTTGGTCCATCAATACATGTATGTTGGAAAGGCCAATCATATATTGGACATCAAATTGAATAAGAGAAAGAGAGCAGGCAGAATTGATTTTTTATGTCATACTTTTAATGACTCCAAGTTTTTCCTTGAATCAAAACCCAACTGTTTTCTTTAAAAATAGTTATCTCCAGTCTTCAAATCACTGTCATTTCTAAAAATATTGGCACTTCCTCCCCTACCCATCAATTCCTTGTTTCACAGAATAGAAGTAATAAAGAGAGGAAAAAATGATCAAAATCAACCAAGACATTAAGAGAGCTTGACAGTAAAAGGAATGCTCTATACTCGTAATTCCTCACTTTTGCATAAAAAGAAAAGTTGCATTTTCTCATTTCTTCTTTGGAAAGGCCAAATGAAAGAAAAATAAGCAAAGGTCTTTTGGTGATGTTACATTTCTATCAATCATAGAATTCATAGTCTCCGAAGAATTGAAGTTGCCGTCACCCAGGTGGCTTTGCAATTTTCAGGAATTAATTGAATCAACTCAGTGCTATCCACCAACAAGCATTTGAAGCACCTCACTCTGCGGGAAGTAACGATTCTTCCATTTGGACTATGAACTTGATGTCCTACATGACAGTCATAAATACCTTTGTTTCTTCTCCCAACTCTGTCCAGGGCCTAGAAACTTCTCCATTGCTACAGAAGCCATCCTTTGACCTCAAGTCTCACTCCCACTATTTCTTTAGCATCAAGCCACGAAGTCATGCCTTCTGTCCAGACTCCATTAAACCAGATTTATGTCTTTTCCTACCTGCTATGACAGACCTCCCAAGACATATCACTATTTGCCATGAGATGAGGCCTTGAGGGAGACCCTTGAATAGGTCAGTTATCTATTTTATGCAATGGATCATTCTCCAAACATGGATGCTTTTTTTGGAATCATTTCTCAAAGACTGGCAAACTCCTACTTCGTCATACTCTTTCTATCCCAGTGATTCTGAAAGTCTACTTGCCAACATACCAACCTCATAATAACTGATTTCCTACTGCCAACTCCTCTCTTACACTGATTTTCCTGACTTGATCCATAAATGTTTCATTCCAATTTTCCCACTCTTTCCACTGTTCCTCCTGGAATGCCTGCTTCATAATTAATAAGCTTCTTTTCATAATAAATCTTTTATTTCCTTATTCCTTCCATATTTTGGCACTCACTGAGACCTGGCTCTCAGTCATGCTTTTGAGTACTGAGTGTACTTTCACTCATACCCAACCCTCCCTTTTACTGGTCATGGTAGAGGAGTCAGAATGCTTCTTATTCCCCATTGTCTCTTCCAGACTTTTACAACTGTGCCTTAGCAACCCCTTTTTTTTGAGGTTCATGTAATCCAAATTTATCATCCAGTTCTGTACATGTGAACAGTAATTTATTCACTCTCATAACACTTTCCTTTCTTTACCAATGAGTTCTGTGTCAGACTCACAGTTTTTCTATTTTTTTAAAAAATAATTTATTTTCGGTTTTCAACATTCATTTCCATAAGATTTTGAGTTTTAAATTTTCTCCCCCCTTGTTCTTTCCTCTTCCCAAAACAGTGTGCAGTCTAATATAGCCGCTGCTTATACATTCATATTAAATATATTTTCACCTGAGTCATGATGTAAAGAATAATTAGAACTAATGAGAGGAACCACAAGAAAGAGGAAATAAAACAAAACAACAAAAGAAAAGGAGAACAAATAGTATGCTTCTATTGCATTCAGACCCCAAAATTCTTTCTCTAGACATAGATAACATTTTTCATTGTGAGTTTTTTGGAGTTGTCTTAGATCTTTGCATAGCTGAGAAGAGCTAAGTACATCAAAGTCAGTCATCACATAATGTGGCTGTTACTGTGTACAATGTTCTTCGGGTTCTGCTCATTTCACTCAGTATCAGTTCATATAAATCTTTTCAGGTTTTTCTGAAGTCCACCTGTTCATCATTTCTTATAGTATAATGGTAATCCATTATAATCATATACCACAACTTGTTCAGCCATTCTCCTATTGATGGAGAACCCCTCAATTTCTAATTCTTTGCCACCATAAAAAGAGCTGCTGTAAATATTTTTGTACCTGATGGTCCTTTCCCCATTTTTATGATCTCTGTGGGACACAGACCTAGAAATGGTATTGCTGGGTCAAAGAGTTTGCACAGTTTTATAGCCCCTTGGACATAGTTCCAAATTGCTCTCCAGAATGGTTGGATAATTTCACAACTCCACCAACAATGCATTAGTATTCCAATTTTCCCACATTTTCTCCAGTATCTATCATTTTCCTATTTTGTCATGTTAGCCAATCTAATAGGTATGATGTGGTACCTCAGAGTTGTTTTAATTTGCATTTCTCTTATCAATAGGGATTTAGAGCATTTTTTTTTCATATGACTGTAGAAAGCTTTATTTTCTTCCTTTGAAAACTGCTTGTTTATATCCTTTGACCATTTTGCCGTTGGAAAGCATAGCCTTTTCTCTTTACCACAACTCCTATGTCTATACTAGGAGACTTCAGTATCAGTACTGATGGTCTTTCAATTGCTCTACCTTCCTAGTTCTTCAGTATACTAAATTTTCATAACCTACTTCTTCACTTCACTTTTGTTACACACAGAAAAGATTCTATAACTGATGGCTCCATCAACCACAGATATTCTACTCCCATGTTCATTAATACCAAATTTCATATTTATCATATTATAATATTTTTATTCTATCTCTTCCTTGCCTATAAACTTTAGCGTTACTTTTCTTCCTTACCATAACATCTAATTCCTTCAACCCTCAATTCCCCCCAGATTGACATCACCTTTACTAGCTGTCATCTCCATTTATTCTCATCAAGGTACCCCATGATCAGTAATGAATTGCTTCAACTTCATAATCTCCTCTATTCTATCATCCTTTGCCCAGATTGTGTTATCACTGGTCATGTCTTGCCAAACCCCAGCCTTGGTCCTGATATCTTCCTATTGTGCTCCTCATCATGTGTTTTTGGAGCTGGAGGAAATCACAAAACCATGCTGATTGGATCCACTACAAAATTATTTTACCTAATCTCTTCTGGGTCCTTACATCAAAAAGGAAATTCTCCAATCAATTCACTAAACCTTTTACCACAATAATTATTCCAAAAATTTTTATCCCTTCCCACTCTCTTCTCTGAGAACTTTGATTCATACTTCACTGAAAAAAATGGAGGCCATTTGCAAAAAATTTCATCTTCTTCCCTTCTCTTCTAGCATCACCATTTCCTCCTTCTGTTCTTTTCCTCATGAAATGGTAGGCCTTTTTCTTAACAAGGCAAGCTCCTATATGTATACCCTTGATCACATCCCCTTCGTGTCTTCACCAGAAGGTTAAAGAAAACCTTTAAAAAACCTTTACTTACTAAAATCATCCCTGTTATCTATTTTCTTACATTTATATTTTCTTTCTTGGCTAAATTTCTTGAGAGTCTTAGTGGTAAGAAGTATGTTTCATTATCAATGGGGGAAGGTGTTTCATGGGCATAGAGGGTGTCCACCTAACATTTTGAAGACTTTCCCCTAAATCTCAATATTTTTATCCTCTAGGCCTCTTAATATCATATCTATCTGTGGAGAGAAATCTCCTCCTACATTCTAGGGGAAAATTACCCTATCACAGGAAAATAAAAACTTTCCCCAAATATTCCAACCACTCTAGTGGTTTAAGAAATGACCTACCACATCTGGCAATAAGAGACTTTTTGTCATTATACAAATTTATAGGGATTTTTATAACTACTGAGACTGAATCTTCTGGTAATAAAGAACAAAACACTTTACAAAACACCCCAAAGCCTGATAAAGGAGGAAGACAAACACAGTGTCTCCTTGGTACCTAGGGTTTTGTTTAGGAGAGATGCCATGTGGGGCCAGTGGGTCTGAAAAGATAAGCATGTATTCCTTCTATGGAGCTTTGCTATTATGAAGGCAAGGTCAAAAATGCTAATAATGTAGGGAAGAAAAAAAAGCCAAGTAAAATTGTAAAGATTACAAGCAACCGTTCCGGGAAGCTAATTAACGGTATCACAGGAGATGGCTAAAATAAGAATATTACCTACTAGCGAATTAATAGGATATGCTGAAACATGCCACAAGGGAAGA
The DNA here is from genome assembly GCF_028372415.1 of Notamacropus eugenii. NCBI lineage: Eukaryota > Metazoa > Chordata > Mammalia > Diprotodontia > Macropodidae > Notamacropus > Notamacropus eugenii. The sequence goes on along the minus strand of NC_092874.1, from coordinate 33,441,268 downwards.
CTTGCCTATGCTAATATTGTATAAAAAAGATTGCCACTGGCAAACAGTTCATCGTAGGGATTTTTACATAATGTATAAACTCCAGTAGAGAGAGCTTAAAGGATTGCATGAATTTTTAATTGCAAGAAAATCATTAATGAAAGATAAAAGCATGATTGCAAGCCCTTAAGTTCTTTTGATTATCTCTATTGAATATTGATTGCAATTCATTTAAGAAGAACCTGCCTTTTTGAATTATTGTGCCATTAACAAATATGCCTCAGAGCTGATAATGGACAGAAGTGAGCTCAGACAAGCCAATACCTACATTGTGTGTGCCAGAGCAACCATGCCCTCAAGTTCCCAGATGTAATGGTGCTGAAATGCGATTTTGTTTTGCCCTTTGACATCCTCCCTAGGAGGTCCAAGTCAACCTAGTATTTGGCTATTTCAGAAGTGATGCTGAAATTACTTGTTGTCAGCCTAGTCCTCATTACAGCCCTCTAAATAGTATGGAAAGAAGGGGAGGATGAGCCTGACAACCCGCTGATCACTTAAAGATGTTGAAGGAAACCATCAAAACACAGATGCAAAGGGAATACATCAAGGATCTGAAGTGGCAGGTCAAATCCTCTAGCCCTCCAAAGTGAAGCCATTTAACTCTTCGTCTTTGTGCTGGGAAGACCTCGCATGCTCAGAAGTGAAAATATGATGAAATTGCTGCATGAATATTCAGTTTTGATCCTAATGACTAGTTTTTTTAAAAAGACCCATATACTCCTGAGCTGAGGTTTCAAACATCTAGCCTGTGGGTTGCTTGTGGCTCATAACACTCCTAAGTGGGGCCTGGGCAAGATTAAAATGTAATTGAGAAATATTTTTAAAAAACTAAATAAAAAATAAAACAAAACATACGTAATATTACATTTTAATACCATGCCACCCATTGGGATTCTTATACATATTTTATTCTATTTAGTTCAAACTCTGAGAAGAAGTATCCAAACTTGGGTCATGACTCAAAATCAGAATTGCAGAATATCAGACGTCATGTAATCTAAATAACTATGACAAAAATCCTTATTAGAACATCTTTGACAAAGAATCATCTAGTCTTCTTTTGGAACTTTCTAGAGAGAAAGAATGCAGTGCCTTATTAGACAGCCCCAGCCTTGCGTGGGGAGCTCCAGTTGTTAGCAAAATTTTCCATTGCTTGAAGCTTTAATCTGTGTCTCTACCACTTTGACTCTTTTGTCATATTCCATTGTCCAACCTAGCAGGGTAAGCCGAGCCTTGCTGCTGCTGCTGCTTCTACTGTTGTGCCTTTCAAAATGGTCCTCCAGAAGCCATGCTCTGGGGGAGCTCAGATACTTAGCTTTAGAACTCCCACTCTGGGGCCAGTCTGTCCTGATTAGAATCCCAAAGGCTATCCAGGTCTTCTTCTGTGCAGACAAATTCCTACAACATCCCCTTTCTATCTCTTCCTCTGGGAACAGCCACAGAAATGCTACTAGAAGGGGAGAGTCAATCCAGTATTCTGGGGCTTCATTCAGTATTCCCTAGGACTTTATAAATGGTATACTACTCCCTGACCTCCACTGACCACATGTAGGGTCTTCTATTAGAATGCAAATTCTTTGAAAGTTGGTATCCTCAGAATACTGTACAGTGACTGAAACATAAAAAGAACTTAATAAATACTTTTCATTGATTCATTCATGAGTCAAGTCAACAAATGTTGATTAGGCACTCACGTGACAGTCTTTCAAATGCTTGAAGATGACTATTACATTTCTTCTAAGTCTTTTCTTCTCCTGGTCAAATAGCCTTTTAATTGATTTTAGATGCCATAATCTCTAGTACCTTCACCATTCTGGTTTTCCTCTTCTATAAGAGTTTCAGCTGTACAATAACTTTTCTAAAATGTGGCACTATATAGAATATAATGCTCCATTTAGAGAGTTTATTAATAATAATTAGAATTTATATTGTGCTTGAGGAGTTGCAAAGAACTCTCTACATATTACCTAATTTGATCCTCACAATAGTCCTGTGAGGTAGATACTACTATTATCCCCATTTTACAGAGGAATAAACTGGTGCTGAATCAGGTTATGTGACTTGTCTATGGTGACAGAGTTGGTAAGTACTGGAGGCAGAATTAGCACTAAGGTCTTAATCCTTCCAAGTGCAGGCACATCTACCTCCTAGAATCTTCTCGTGATTTCAAAACGTATTTCACTTAGCACTTTCTTCATGAAGACTTTGCTGTCCTCCCTGAACTACTAGTGCCCTCCCTCTTAAACTACGTTGTATTGAACTACTTTGGATCTCCTTATACTGATTCTCTTTGTACTTATTCTTAATATACTTTTTCTGTTTTCATCATCTCCCCCTTCAAAAAGTAAGTTCCTTGTTGGAAGCTTAACTGTTACTCGATTTGTAGTATTAGATACAATAGTTGATAGAACTCCGGACCTGGAGTCAAGAAGACCCAAGTTCAAATCTAGCCTCAGACATATATTAACTGTTTGATCCTGAGCAAGTCACTTAACACTGTTTGCCTTAATTTCCTTATCTGTGAAATGAGCTGGAGAAGGAAATGGAAACCCATTCCAATATCTTTGTCAAGAAAACCCCAAAGGGGTCCCAAAGAGTCAGATACAAGTGAAATGACTGAACAGCAATAAATTTACATTCCCAGTGGCTAATACAGGATCTGGCACTTTCTTCTCCAAGACAGATATCCTTCCAATTGATTTTCAGATGGCATGGTCTCCAGTTTCATCAGTGTTATCTGGTTTCCTTCTTCTAGAAAACCCTTAAGCAATTAGGTGATATAGTGGACAGACTGCTGGGCCTGGAGTCAAGGAGACTCAATTTACTGAGTCCAAATCTGTTTTTCAATACTAGCTGTATTACCCTGGGCAAGTCACGTAACCCTGTTGGCCTCAGTTGCCTCATCTGCAAAATGAGCTGGAGAAGGAAATGGCAAACTACTCTAGTATCTATGCCAAGAAAATCCCAAATGGGGTCATGAAGAGTCAGATATGATGAAACAGCAACAGAAAAGTCCTTTCTTTTCAATATCCCACCCTACTTGCTAGGCACTTAATAAATGTTAATTAATTGATTGACCAGGGCAGAGTTTAGCAGGACATGCCACACCTTTCCATTTGCAGACTATTCATTACATTAGTTTATTTTATCTGTTATCTAATACTTTTGACAAACATGATGTTTGTAATCCAAAACCTAATTTTTTTCATTTTGAAATGCTGTCTATTCATACGTCTTTGTTTATAAAACTCAATTTTTAAAAAATAAGAATTTTGTATTTATTGCTCCTTGATGACCTCTTACTAGGTTTGTTCCATTACATCTGTTGAGACTTTTTTTTGGGTTCTGTCTTTCCATGAGTGAACAATGTCTCTCAGCTTCCCCATATCTGCAAGTTGAATATTCAAGTATGATTTCACTTTAAATTTACTTAACACTCAATACAAAAATAGGAAAGCACAGCACTTTGCTAAGTACTGAGTTGTAGACGCCATCTCCATGTTCTAAGAGCTTGTAGGTTAAGACCAACCACATTGCTAGAGAAAAAAAGTCCTAATTTTTAAGGAAAAGGACTTGCTTTCTTTAATGACTGAACAACAACAAATTTATATCCCCAATGCTTAGTACAGTGTCTGGTACTTTCTTCTCCAGGATAAATGTCCTTCCAATTGATTTTCAAATGGCATGATCTCATGGCTCATAGGGCAATTGTTATATGTGCTTGGATCTAGGAAGAAAGGGAAAAAATCTCTTTCCTCAACATCATTTATGCCTAATTAACCACTGTTTTCCTTCCCTGACCAATGCATTTTTTCCACTTCTCTAATTTACTTCATGGTTTAAATGAACATTTGCCAAATATATTAGACAGAGCTATGTTTCCATCACAAAAGTTTGAAGGTCTGATTTCTCTTCACTTTGGGAAATATTGAAAGTAAATTGTGCCATTGTTGGCCACTGGTTACCTTGAAAATAGTTTATTAGATTTGTTTTACCAGCCTTAGCCTAGAGAGAGTAAAGAATTGGTTATGCTAGTTTTGAAATGGAATCTGACATTATAGATTTTAATTGTGAAAGCAAATCTAAAATTTTAAACCTATTTGGGGTTTGTGCTGTCTTTGCAATTATGCAAACCCAATGTGTTGGCAGGATGTGGAGGTACTGACATTTAAAAGATGTGTCCCTATGATAAGACAAACATAGTTTATCTAAGCAGAATTAGAGACTTTGAGAGTAGGAAGAGACTTTGGAGACCCAAGAAAACAAAAATATTTTTTAATCTATCCCTTACAAGGACGATTAAGACTGGAGGAGCAACTCAAAATTGGCTGTTATGATGGAGGGTCTGACTTGCTCATGGACAAAGTGATTTTTAAATTTAATTTTATTATTATTATTATTTAATGTTTTACAATCACTGCCATAAAATTAAGATTTTATCCCCCCCATACCTGCCTCCCACTACCCTCCTCCTTCCCCATGACAGCGTACAATTCTGTGTAGATTCTACATATACTTTCCTATTGAGTACGTTTTCACTATAGTCATGCTATGTAGTTGAACTAAAATAATTGGAAGAAATCATATAACAAATCAAAACTTGATACACAAGAACACACACACAAGCATGATCTACTACATTCTGTGAATGACTTCCACGTTTCTTTCTCTGAGTGTGGAAGGCATTTTGCCTTAGAAAACCACCATTGGGATTTTTTTAAATAAGTTCTTGTGTTATTATGAAATTCCAAGTCTACCAGAAAAAACTCTCACACACTGTGGTTGTTGCTGTGCACAAAGTTCTCCTGGTTCTGCTCCTTTCACTCAGCATCAGATCATATAAGTCCTTCCAGGCCTCTCTGAAGTCTTCTTGTTCATCATTTCTTATGGCACAATAGTACTCCATTACATTCATATACCATAATTTATTCAGCCATTCCCCAATTGATGGGCATCCCCTTGACTTCCAGTTTTTGGCAACTACAAAGAGTGCTGCTATAAATATTTTTGTACATGTGGGACCCTTTCCCACTTTTATGATCTCTTGGGGATACAGTCCTAGTAGCGATATTGCTGGGTCAAAGGGTATGCACATTTTTGTCGCCCTTTGGGCATAGTTCCAAATTGCTCTCCAAAATGGTTGGATGAGCTCACAGCTCCACCAACAATGAATTAGTGTTCCAACTCTCCCACATCCTCTCCAGCATTTATCATTTTCTTGTTCTGTCATGTTTGCCAGTCTTATAGGTGTGATGTGGTACCTCAGAGTTGTTTTGATTTGCATCTCTCTAATCAAAAGTGATTTATAGCATTTTTTCATATGATTATAGATATCTTTAATTTCTTCCTCTGAAAATTGCCTGTTCATATCCTTTGACCATTTATCAACTGGGGAATGATTTATATGGTTATACATTTGAGTCAGTTCTCTATATGTTCTAGAAATGAGGCCTTTATCCCCAAGCTTAGCCGTAAAAATTCTTTCCCAATTTACTACATCCCTCCGAATTTTGGTTGCATTGGGTTTGGTTGTGCAAAAGCTTCTCAGTTTAATGTAATCAAAATTATCCATCTTGCATTTCATAATGCTTTCTATCTCTTCTTTAGTAAAAAATTCTTCCCTTCTCCATAAATCTGATTAATACACTATTCCTTGCTTCTCCAGTTTATTCATGGTATCAATCTTTATACCTAAATCATGTACCCATTTGGACTTTATTCTTGTGTATGGTGTCAGGCATGAGTCTATGCCTAATTTCCACCACACTGTTATCCAGTTTTCCCAGCAATTTTTTTCGAACAGTGAGTTCTTATCCCAGAAGCTGGGGTCCTTGGGTTTATCAAACAGGAGGTTGCTATGTTCCTTGCCTACTGTGTCTTGAGTGCCAAGTCTATTCCACTTGTCGACCTCTCTGTTTCTTAGCCAATACCAAGTGGTTTTGATAATAGCTGCTTTATAGTACAATTTGAGGTCTGGTAGTGCTAGGCCCAAAGTGATTTTTTTGACATTTCTTTCTTGTCCCCTCTCCAAGTCCACTCTATTCAAATGCATTCTGGGCAGCTAGGTGGAGCAGTGGATAGAGCACCAGTGCAGGAGTCAGGAGGACCTGAGTTCAATTCTTACCTCAGACACTTGACACTCACTAGCTGTGTGACCTTGGGCAAGTCACTTAACCCCAATTGCCTCATCCTGGGTCATCTCCAGTCATCCTGATGAATATCTGGTCACTGAATTCAGATGGCTCTGGAGGAGAAGTGAGGCTGGTGACCTGCATATCCCTCCCTCACTCAAAACAAAGTCAAGTGCAAGTCATGTCATCATTTCTCTGATGGCATGGTCTTCTTTGGCAACAAAGGACAAACACACACACAATATTCAAATGCATTCTATGTGACACATCTGGTGTGGTACAATGGAAAAATACACTGTTTCAGAGCCTATTTAAAGATTAGGGAACAGAGTCCTATGAAGATGAAGGCACTTGTGAAATGTAAGATTGCTATTATGAATCAGAGGTAGAACATGAACCCAGGCCAGGTCATTGAGCAAGCATTTATTAAGGACCAATTATGCACTAGTCAGGCAGCTGGGTAGTGCAGTGGATAGAGCACTGGGCCTAGAGTCAGGAAGATTCCTCTTTCTGAGTTCAAACTTGACCTCAGACACTTCCTGGTTGTGTGACATTGAGTAAGTCACTTAACCCTGTTATAAAATGAGCCTGAGAAGGAAATGGCCAACTACTCCAGTAACTTTGCCAAGAAAACTCCAAAAGGGGGTTACAGAGTCAGATGCAACTGAAAAATGACTCAACTATAACAACCAACAATGTGCTAGTCACTTTATTAAGTGCTGGGGAGATTAAGAAAAAAATTAAACCATTTCTTCCCTCTAGGAGAAGAACTGGGTTGAAATCCTGGTTCTCTTACTTATTATCTTAATGACTGAGTTAATCATATAACAGTTTTGATATCTTCAAAGACAGCTTGTTGAGATCTAAGATTTTTGCATGCTCCAAATCCCTTAAAACCTGTGAAATGCCATGGTCTGCAATAGTTAATATGGAGGATGGTGTAAAAATCGTGTGATTTAGCCACGTCTTGTCTAGTTGTTGGTAAACAGGACAACGATTAGGCATTGTGGCCTAGCGGACAAAATGCTGGCCTTGAAGTCAGAAAGACCTGGTTACAAGTCTTATCCCTGACCCATCATGGAACCCTAGCAAGTCACTGAATGTCTTCATGTTCTAGGAAACTCCTTAAGACCATAAATAGACAAAAAGGTGCTGATTTTTATTAATAAAGTTTTTTTAATAGAATTTCTATATTAATGAAAGCAGAGGTTCATTCAATAAAATAAACTAACCAACCCAAAATAAGGATGATAGACCTTGGGAGTAAGACATAAGGTGTCTATGAAGAGGAAAGGGAAGACCTGTAATATTCTATCAAAAAATACTCACATTGGCCAGGAATCTGTAATCTTGTCAAGATCAACTGCTTTATTCACCTATCAAAACTTACTTGTCCCATGTCTTATGACCACAGTTCTCTGTATGCTTACAAAATAAGCTGTATTAGTGTTTTCATGGTTTTTGTTATTTTTTTTCTTTCAGGTAACATATTACAGAAATTCTGGGAACAATTCCTTAACCTAAAACAATGAGTTGGATGATGAAGATCTGGGGCATTATGTTAGAACAATGGGGGAGAAGTTTCTTTTGTAGGGTACACAGAGTCCTTTTCCAGTACATCTCGGATCATAGCCCATAGGTAACCATCAATATACTTTGTTAACAAATAGGACCAGATCAAAAATATTAATGTACAAGGAGAATGATTTAGTGCCAATCCATAAGGATAATAACTATTAACACTAAGCCCCCCAAGTGTCATAACTGTTTAGAACTATAACTAGAGCATATAGCTATGGAGGAAACCTTGGAAAATAGACCACTATGAAGCAGAGTTACATGAGAGTCATTTTGATTGAATGTTTCATGCCAGAGAGTACAGCCTGTGTTCCCAGCATGTATTCAATGCTCTCCAACTCTTCAATCATGGATGGAGATGGGGAAGACGAGGGGAACAAATGAGGAGGGTATTGTGTTAGCATTGGTCAAATTTGGCCAAGTGCGATATAGCAAGAATGTGCAGAAGACATGGCAGGAGGCCGTGGAGCCCTCCAAGGTCAGTATGCTAACACAAGGCAGGCAGGGGGCAGCAGATAGAGGAGGGTCTAGCACAGGGCTAGAAGTCTGGAGTACCACCAAAGGAAGAATACAGAATCACCGAATCATAAGGAAACTTAGAGGTCATCAAATCCATCTCCTTCATTTTACAGATGCGGAAACCAAGGCCCCCTAGAGGCCTTAAACTTGTTCAGTGTCGGGTTTAAGGTAGGATTTGCAGTCACTGCTTTCTGATTCCAAGCCAGCTAATCTATCTACTATACCATACTGAACTATTTTAAATTGTGGTGCCTTGTGATACATCACCCAGAGCTTCAAACCCCAAGAAGTTTTATGATTAACTCAGTCACTAAGGTAAAAAGAAAGAAAGCCATCATTCAAATCCACACACTTCATACACTTTAGGTTCAACTTTGATATTTATTATACAGGTGATATGGAAATAGCTATTGATGTTTCCACTCAAAGATAATGATTATGGTCAGCTACACTTGACTTTACACACAGACAGCAAAATCAGTACAATTTCTTTTTGTTTAATACAAAGTTTAATCTATGAAATAGGTTTTAGCATTCTCTGTGTTGATCTGTAGTTCATTTAAGTCCCACATTTCACAACTGTGTCAAAAGGAACGAAGCTGGCAAGTAGATGTCAATGGGGAATGTAAAAAGTGGCTAATTATTTTCAGCACCCCAACCTGTGAAAAGCAATTACAATCAAATTCAGTTACAGACAAGGAATATCAAAGAACTACTCCCAGATTACCTGCATCTATGGAAGCTAGCACCAGGCCCTCAATGTGCCCAAGTCAATTCATTTCTCATTCTTTATAATTGATCATTTTGTCCTTCAAATATTCTCTGCCATCCATCCCTACCTCTAGCTATGATGAGATCTAAGGCTAAATTCATAGTCAATATACAACATGCGCTTGAATATATTTACTGGTTCCTGGAGTGTCGAACAAATGACTTACAGCAATCAACTATACCTCAGATTTCTTTCATCTCTCATCGTTGGATAGTAACTTTTGCAGGCAATTTTCTTCACTTAATAGAAATTCAGAATCTGAGAGGTTTCTTTTTCTTTTTTTTCCCCTTTCTTTCCCTCCCTCTCCCTTGGGTGGTTTGTCATTTTCCTTGTTTGCTCCCAGTTCCATCTTACTCAACACGTTCTACTCTCCGACGTTATCTGGCATTATGCTTGCTAGCCTCATTTTACTGTCTTTCTGTCATTCTTCAAGTGATTGTCCTGAGTGTTCACAGACTCTGGTTACATGATTGAACCATTGTGTTGCATTTTCTCAGTTGGGGCCATGTTTAGAAGATCACACACAGACACACACACACAGATTGCAAGCTTCTAGGATTGTCATGTCCTCGAAGTGCTAGGTAATAATATGTTTTGCTCTCTTTAGAGTACCACTTTCTGTCTTGTTAATAGAAAAAAGTATGTTATTTCAACAGGATCAGCCTTTCTTTTTTCTTCCTCTGAAAGCATAATTTCTCAAATTCAGTTGGATCCATTTTGTAACTCATTTAACCACCTGAAACTAACGATGGGGTGGGGTGAGTGATCAGAATATATTCAGAAAAATTCAGGACATACAATAGGTGGTGACCCCATTTGACTTATAAACAACAAGAAATGGCACATTGCCTTCTTTTGTAAAGTACATCATACAAAATCACTTTAAATAAATCATTAGTAATCTCATGATGTGGCCATGATTTTAGCTGGAAAAATAACAAAAGAAATTCAATTTAAGTAGAACAGTCTTGGCCAACCAGTTTTGTTTTTCTAGGCTTTTCTTTTATGCAGGAGGCAAAAAAGTATCAACTCAGGGTACATCTTCTGCTCATACATTCATTACTTAGATATCTCAGAAGGATGGTTTTCTTATTGAGGAAAATCGTATTGCTATTGTAATTTAGAGGAAATGTAGGATAACGGATTAGAAAACCCTAGATTCAAGTTCTGCCAGGGACTCAAACTATCTGGGTGATCCTGTGCAGGTCAATGAACCCCTCATTGGGTCTATGCATTTGTATCAAATGCAAATAGAAATGGATCTCTGAGGGCTTCACATTGACTTAGAAAACCACAAATTACCATTATCTATATCCTATTATATTTTCATTTATTTTGTTAGACATTTCCCAGTTGCATTTCAATTTGCTTTGGGCTACTCTATGGAGTTTTACAACCCACTTGGTGCTACTGGTTGAGAGTTGATACCTCTGTGCTAGACACTTTCTAAAACTAGAAGATACTGGCCTACAAAGGCAGAGAGAGTTTCCTACATCAATGAATCAAAATTTCAGTTCCTATTCCATTCTGCCATTACTTAAATGAATTTTAGAGAAGGTGTGAAATAAGTTTTATGATCAAGTCTAGGCAAAGTAGGAACCTTTCTTCATGGGATGATTTGATGGCTTTCAAATAGCATCTTTGCTACCCAAAGCTTTCTTTCTCAAATCTGCCACTGCATTTAATTAACCTGTTTAGCAACTGCCATTCATTTAGTACCTATAATATTCTGGGCAGCATAGGAATCTATGCCAATTAAAGGCCAAAATTAAAAAAAAACCAGTACCCATCACCAAGGAGTTCATAGTCTTACACATGCACACACATGTATGCATGCATGTATACACACATATATTACAAATGTGCACATTAAATACAAGGTATTGTTTTTGTCTTCTCATCCGGTGCTCTTTGTGGTATATTTTGTTGCCTTCCTTGATAATAAGTATTATTGCTAGAGAGCGCATCAGATAGTGTGTGATGTTTGTGTTTCTGAGGAAATATAGATTGGAAGAGAGAAAGGAGGCTGATCAGCCAAGGGTGAACTGGAGAGTACCAAAGGCTTTGCAGAGAGACATGTGGCCTGGGCTTTGAGACAAATGAGCCATCTCTTCTCCCTGTGCCCAAACCCTTCTGCCTGGTGCCTCTTTTGTTTTGCCTCTATAGACAAATAGCTAGCCATTCCTTTACCCAGGGCAAATCTACTTTGAATGGGTTGGGAATGCATAGAATGAGCATGATTGGGGATTTCCTTAGAGAAGGGCCACTCCCCCCATCAGACTTCTTAGCCTTTCTGCAAACCCCAACCAAAACTTAGCTAGTTGGCGTCCTCTACTGGTTTATTCCTGGCCACCATGCTTGTTGTATTTTCTGAGTTGCCTGTTAGTATTTGACTGTGGCAAAGCAAATGGTTTCTTCCTCTTTCTGTTTACTTCATCTTGTTCATTGAAAGAGCACACTACTCTCTTATGTGCTTTAAAGTCAGATTTATAGGGGACAGAGGTGGAAATAAGTTTCAATTACCTATGCAAAGGAAAAGAGTAATAGTTTCACAACTTGTGAAAGTTCTTCTCATTTAGTCCTGGTTCTCAGGACTGACTAGAGGATCTTTAGGCTACTCTCCTCAGCTCCCTTCTACCTAATTTATCAAATCATGCCTTTAATATTAACTGGATTAAAGGTTATTTTAGCACAAGACGTCAAAGAAGGATTTCCTATTCTGTCAAAAGCAGATAAATAGCAGATCTGTCCAAAGGAAATGAATGAAGCATTTGCTCAAAAACACATTTGATCTGAATTTGCTTGTGTAGAGGATATGGTTTCCACCAGAGCCAACTCACCTGTCCACTTCTGGCAACTTGAGACAGAACATGTGTTCTATGGACTATAGGGGAATCTGGGAAATAGTAATTTGGTATTTGAATCAGTTTCATTTTCTCAATCAGTGATTAGGAGAAAAACTGTTGGGATTTTGGTAGTGATTTTCAGTCCAAAAGAGCTGGGACCTGTTTTACAGCAAAGGAGAGCCATTTCCCTGGTCCAGATGGATGTGATCCAAAATCACCAGGTTGCTGGCCACCTGGAACTATCACATTAATCAGGAATGCACAGATGTTGAGGCGGGGACACCTGATTGCTTCACACTCAAGTTACTTCATTCCTTTTCATATTTGCCTCCCATCAGAAGGGCAGATAAAAATCTAAGTAAAATGGATGACAATGTTAGAAATGGGTACAAGGGTAGAGAAACAAGACAGCTGGGCTCTTGTGTTGGTCATGAACTCTGGAGGTTCCAGCTCCCCCCTCCCATCAGGATCAGAGAGGAAAATATACTTAAGTGTGGTATGTATGGTGATCAGGGCTGGAGTGAAAAACCAAGGAAAGCTCTGGAAAGCTTGACATGACTTGGCTGCAGTTATCTGCATTTCCTTGTTTCTTCAGTAATTTTTTTCTACATGACTGTGGGTTCCTTCATCTCCTATGGATGTGCTTATTTTCTCTAGGGCATCTATATAAACACATGCATACATGTCCTATATTGTATTGGAGAATGAACACAGAACCTATCAAATAGGGACTCACTGCCTTTCAGATTTTGCCTAGAACCATTTGCCTGATTTTTTTGCTCAATCCCCTTTCCCAAAGAAGGCATGCTTAGTAGTGGACATTGTGTAATGGGAAAGGATTCCACTAAAATGCCTGCTATAGAAATACTTCCATCCATGCAAGGTAGCCAGGGGATAAAAGGTCCCTGGTCAAAGTAGATTGGCCTTGACCCTTAGCTATTGGAAACTCATGTCATCACTTTGTAATTGTGTCTTCACCAACAGAATACATCAATTCTATGATATTTTAGGTTCATTGCTCTGGAAGACTGCATGTTTCAATATTTATTCCCAGCAATGGCAAATGCTATGCCTGGATTTCTGATGTGAATAGTGTGGTTGAAGCAGGAGTAATGAAACCCCAGATTCACAAATTTATTTTGTTTTTATTGAGTTCACCAGCAAGGGAACCCCATCCACATGGGCAGAGGCTCTCCAAAGTAAATTTCCATGGGGCTTACATAGGTTTCAAAAGCAAAGGATGGGAAAGGCTTCAGGGAAAAGGAGATTGGGAGATATTGCAACAGCTGTCTGATTAGATAAGATAACTTGAATGACACAGTCAATTCCTGAAATCAGGGAACATTTGAAGTCTCCCTGAACAGATGATATCACACAGGGTATTCTTGTGGAGGGGTCATTGTAGTAGGAAGCATTGTGAGGAGGTCCTTTAATTGATAAGCTAACACAATACAAGATAGAGGATGTTGTGCTAAGTTCATCAAGATAAAAGGAGTTGTGTTTAGTTTGTGATCCATAACAGTCTATGAATTAATATAGAATGAGGTTATAATAGGAGACTCCAATATGCCACATACCTATTAATAACTATACCGAGTCAAGTTTTTCCTTATAACAATCTTTTGCTTCTACACACTCTATTTTGCTAGTGGTAAAACAAGCAAAGGGAAGCTGCCTTGAGGGAAGCTTGGGTAAACTAAGGGCTCTGTCTTGGAACTTCTTCTCTATATACTATCTGAACGATCAGCTAGCAAGGGTTCAACTATGATCTCTATGAAGACAAAATATAGAAATGGTATGTACGCACACACACACACACACACACACACACACACACACACACACACACAGCAAAACTCTCTACCGAACTCTACTTTCACATCAGTGACTTTCTAGTGTTCATACCATCTCAAACTCAACTCATTCATTATCTTTCTTTTTCCTTTTCTTCTTCTTAACCTCCACCATCCTAGTTACCCAGCTTGAGTCATCTTTAATCCTTCTCTCTGTCTCACCATTTCTTTCCAGTTAGTTGCCATCTTGTTGATATCCCTTCCCCTCCTCCCCAGTTATCTCCTTTTACTGTCCCCCTTTTTTTCCCCCAGATATACCAACCTAATTCACATCCCCCTTAGATCTTGCCTGGACTTTTGAAATAGCATGATCATTATTTTCCCTGACTCTAACCTCTGCTTGCTCAAATTATTCTCTATATCATGCAGCTGACAAACTGATATTCCTAAATTTCAGCTCTGACCAAAGAAACAGTCTTTTTTCCTTAAAAACCACAGTGGTTCTTTCCTGCCTCTTAAAGTTGTAGTTCCTTTGTTGGATTTTTAAAGCTCTTTATGATGTCGTTTGATCTCACAATATGGTTTATTTCCAGGCTTCATAAAATTATTTAATAAATGCTTATTGACATGAACTTTATTTCATGTTATGAGCAGCTAGGGGGTACAGTGGATAGAGCATAGGACCAAGAGTCATCTTCATAATTTCAAGGAGACTCATCTTCATGATCTTAAATCTAGCTGCAGACATTTACGAAATGTGTGATTCTGGGCAAGTCACTTAATTCTACTTGCTTCAGTTTCTTAATCTGTAAAATGAGATGGAAAAAGAAATGGCAAACCAAATTAGGGTCTTTGCCAAGAAAACCCCAAATGGGGTCATGAATAGTTGGATGTAACTGAAAAAACAACTGGATATCACAAACCCAGCAAATTCTTTATGCATTTAATGTTCCAGCCAATTGTTGTTTCTCATATACAACATATCATCCTCAATGAATAGGTTCTAGTAGCAGTAAGGTTCTAACAAGCTGGCCACTATGATTTTTAACACTATCCCTTATAATCTCTACTTCCTGATTTCCTTTGCTGTTCATGTGCTACTTCACATATGAGAAGACCATCCAGAGTGATATGTTGCTAGAGCCCTCTGTCTTGAAAATTAGATCGTATCTACCGTATATGCATATGCAATTTTTTTGAATATAAACTACTTAAACTGCTTAAGAGCAAGTACTGGTTCATTTATGTATTTGAAGGTTGAGAACTTAATATATTGCCTGGCACATATAAAGTATTTAGGAAATGCTTGTTAGAAGAATGAATGAACTGGGTTGAGTTGAATTGAATTTGCCTTATCATATCCTCAAATTACTGCTATGTTTTGTTCAGGGATATGGCTAAAATTGAGTAGAACCTCATAGGACCTTGGGTTCATGAGCTTGTATGAACTACAAAGTCCAAATGACATTTCTTCCTCTTGAAGATTTTTTAAAAAATTTTGTTGATGTATGTGTGCATGTGGGGGTGATGGTAAAGAAGTCATCTGCCTTAAGCTAGTTATAGAACAGCATCTTAAAAGCACTGCATATCATTAAAGGTCAAAGTGGGTACATGATTTAGACATGAAGGGTGATTGCATAATCATATTAGGAAAACATGGAAAATTTTATCTGTCAGATCTATGGATAATGTAAAAATATTTTTAACATTTAATTTTTATTTTTCTCAATTACATGTGAAATTATTATCAGGTTTTTTTTTTAAATTTGGGAGTCCAAATTTTCTTCCTGCATCCCTCCTATCCCTTCTTCTTGAGAAGATGTATAGTCATGCAAAACATTTCCATGTTACCCATGTTGCAAAAGAAAATGCAGACAAAAAAAGCAACAAGAAGAATAAAGTTTAAAAAAATGTGTTTTAATCTGTAGTCAGACTCCATCTGTTCTGTCTCTGAGGGTGGATAGAATTTTTCATTGTAAGTCCTTCAGAATTGTTTTGAGTCATTATATTGCTGGCAATAGTTAAATCATTCACAGATCATCATCATGCAATATTGCCTTTACCGTATGTAATGGTCTCCTGGTTCTGATCATTTCCCTTTGCATCAGTGCATGCAAGTCTTCCTAGATTTTTCAGAAAGCATTCTGCTTATCATTTCTTATGGCGCAATAGTATTCTACTGCAATCATATCTCACAATGTGCTTAGCCATTCCCAAATTGATGGGCATCCTCTCAATTTCCAATTATTTGCCTATATATATGCAGCTCAAAAAACTGTATTATTTTTATGTATATAGGTATTTTCCCCTTTTTAAAAATCTCTTTGGAATACGTGTCTAGTGGGAGTATTACTGTGTCAAAGGATATTCATGGTTTTATAGCCCTTTTGTCATAGTTACAAATTGCTCTCTACAATGGTTGGATCAATTCACAGTACCACCAATAGAGCATCAGTGTCCCTATTTTTTCACACCTCCTGTAATTCTTGTCATTTAACTTTTCAGTCATATTATCCAATCTGATAGATGTGAGGTAATACATTAGAGCTGTTTAATTTGTAATAAATAGTAATACTATAATGTTCTCTATCTCTTGTTGAGTCATAAGTAAGGGAAGAATTTATGACAGTATAATTTATGACCAGAGATAGAAAAGGATCATGGGAAGAAAACCAGATAATTTTGATTATGTCAAATTGAAAGTTTTTACACAGACAAAACAAATACAGCCAATATTAGAGGAGAGGCAGGAAACTGGTAAAACACAGCAAGTTTTCTGATAAAAGTTTCATTTCTCAAACATATAGAAAATGGAGCCAAATTTATAAGAATAAAAATCATTCTCTAAATAATAAATGGTCAAGGGATAGAAACAGGCATCTTTCAGAATGAGAAATCAAAGATATCTATGTGAAAAATGCTCTAAATTACTATTGATTACATGGTAACTACAATATTGTATGATGATCAACTAATAATTGCTAAGCTACTTTGATCAATATAATGATCCAAGACAATACAGAGAGACTTATGATGAGGGGAGCTATCCACCTCCAGAGAAATAACTGATGGAATTTGAGTACAGATTGGAGCATATAAAGCATAACTTTTTTTTTCCACTTTGTCTTGCTTTTTTTTGCAGCATGGCTAATATGGAAATATGTTTTGCATGTTTTCACATGTATAATTGCTATCACATTTCTTGCCTTCTCAATGGGTGTGGTAAGGGGTGGGAAGAAGGGAAGAAATTTTGGAACTTAAATGTTTTTTTCAATGAATGTTAAAAATACATAAAAATAAGAATTCATCTGCCTCCCTTTGAATCTTTTCCCCACTATTTAATAGGTTGCCTCTTCTGGGATTTTAAAAATTTTGTGGCAGTTGTTTACTCCTATAAATTTACATGTTTTCCATCTAAGTAGAAGAGAGAACCTAGGGGCATGAATCTTTGGTTTTTATGTGAACAGGGAGGATCTACGATGTTTATTTTAAGCCCACTAAATGGATATCATATAGAAGGTGAATTTAATTGTAATATATTTTGCAAGTACTATATCAAGTTCCACAAAATCTTTGTTATTACCATGATAATTTATAGACCCTCTCTGGTGCTACAAAAGCCAAACCTAAGATATCCATATATGTTAAGATGAGAATTTCCTTCCAATTAATATCTGGTATGAACATAAGGTCTGAGCTTTATCTTTGGGAAAATATTAAGTGTGCAAAATTTGATTTTGATCTTTCCTTTTCCCCTTTTCTCTCTTCTGTGGCTCCTTCAAATCCCATCAAAACCTTTTCTCAGTAAGATTGAATAGCATTCATTTATAGCTTGCTGTGAATGTTACTGACATTGTTATCTACTCTTCCAGGGTCTGCTTCCTCTTTGATTTTGAAATGGAGAACAACAATTAAGCTGACCAAGCAATAAAAAACCCACCTTGTCTCAGAGTTACAAAAACTGATTTTCAAGTTTCAGTTCTGTCATTCCCTAGTTATAAAACCTTGGGAAAGTCACTTCATCTCTCTGGGCCTGACTTTCTCATTTATAAGGAAATGGGGCTGAACTCGGTTACCCCTAAGATCCTTTCCAGCTTTATTATTTTATGGATATATGAGGACTCCAGGATTAGAAAGTAAACATTTGGGAGTTATGGAAGATCTTTCAAAATCATACCCTGTAAATAGTAGCTAGTTCAGATGGTTCAATGGAAAGTAAAGAGCTTGTCATAAGAGGCTAGGTGGGGTGTGTGTGTGCGTGTGTGTGTGTGTGTGTGTGTGTGTGTGTGTGTGTGTGTGTTTAATTTGGGGAGGGTATTCTGTAGCAAAATGGCCCCAATGATGGCACAAATCAAGATGACTGCGATGCTACTCTTTTTGTAACTCTTGCTGGCATCCATTTTCATCTCTCACATGGGCAGAACTGACCAAGTTCATGTTTTTTTTCATAGTGAAGCATGAACACAGAGGAAAGAACAGGGTTTTGAAATAAAATGCCTTAGAAATAATTCATAATTGCCTCCATCCTTTTCTTCTTTCTTTCTTTTTTTTTTTAACAATTTGCACAGCTAGTCACTAAAGCACACAGAGGCATGAGGGTAATATAAAAAAAATAAGCATAATACCTAAGCCAAGAGGCACTTCTGCAGCATATGGTAAGCCCAAGTCCTATAACCACCTAATTCTTTAGGGCAGGGAGTGCTGCAAGAACAACTTTCTTTTCCAGTCTCCCAGGGCCTTGAGTTCATTGCTGGCAGATTCTTACTATAGCTCAGAGATGTCATCCTCTAGCAGATGAAGGTTCCTTCCCAAGAGAGCTGGATTCAATTATGCCTTCTGTGGGCTTGCCAAAAGAGCTTTTGCATTAAGCCAGTGCTATTTGCGTTTGGATTTTCTCCTTTAGGTTACAAATGTCCTGCTTACTGAGCTTTGTGGCTGACCTAATGTGGCACATTAAAAGTGCCAGCCCTAATTGAATGGTTCTTGGCAGTTTTGCAGTTTTACCTCCTTCAACATCATTAAGTACAGAGAATGATCACAAAAGAGACACAGAAAATGAACTAGGAATTGCTGGAATGCATCCCTATACTCCCTTTACTTTTATTCTGGTTTTATTTTCTTCATATTTTAGCCCCTGGGTGACATTAATCCCAGTTATCCTAAATAGGCATAATTATTATATGAAAAGAATATGGCCCCAAATGGAATTAGTTAGGTACATGTCTCCCTGATGGGAAAACAACTTCATTATAATGTTCCACCCATAATATAGTAATCTGAACATTCAATGGTTTCCACCAGAACATTGGAGTAATATGTGATATGGAGTTGTGACAGCAGTATATGGGAGGTCTCTAAGAGTAGGTAGCACCTTGGACAAGGGTGGTTGTCAATCAACCACAGTCCACACACTATCGCCTCATCTTTAAGCTTTTATTCATTCTCCATCTGGCTCAGTCCCCAACTACTTGATCATACATCATTCCTTCTTTTATTCATCTCATTCAAGAATTTTCTTTATTGTCACTTCTCAGTATCCCTCACTTGAGCAAGATCCAGCTCAAATGGGACCTTTTACTTGAGGCTCATCTTGATGCTTCCAGTTTTTAATGTTTGCCCTGCTCAGAAGTTGCAGTGTATTTCCATTATATGTACTTTGTATTTCCTTATCTACATACACATTGTTTTTGCTCCTTTGAATGTAATATCCTTAGGGGCAGGGATTCTTTCATTTCTGTCTCCATGTTTAACATAGTGCCTGTCACACAGATTCTAAATAAATGCTTGGTAAATTGAAAGTCATATTTTAAAGATTCTGTTTAATTAGATTGATAAGTACATATTAAATTAAAAAATTGACTGAATATAGTGTAGTTCTCATGTTCCATTCATATCCTGCCCTTGGTTCCTACCAAGGAGGAAACCCAAATTAGACTGGATTCTGCCTTTGCTCTCTTCAGTCATCCGACCAATTCAATTTCAATTCAATAAACCTTTATTACATACCTGCTAGGTGCTAGACACCATGCTACATGCTGAATATATGAATAAGAAAAAGAAACAGAGGCACTGCCCTCAAAGAGCTTATAATCTAATGGGGGAAAACAATGGAGTAACTTATTCCATGAAGTTCAAACCAAGCAGAGCTGCTGATGGAAAGTAGAGGGTGATCTGGAAAGTCCAGGTTCTTTACAAAGGGAAGTTTGGGGAGAAGTTTAATGTTCCACCCTCCAGCCCTGCAGTGATAGGGGAGAGGAGGCTGAGGGAGGTGGAGAGGTGGTAGGAATTTAAGGCTGAGTTAAAGAACATCATGAGAGGGAACTCCTTTTAGCCTCATGATGTGGGAGTTAATTTAAGATCTGATTGCGAGTATTGTAGAAACTTCTGTGATTCTTGTGATCGCAGTCACATGGATAAACAGGTAGAAAAGGACACTTCTCCAAGGTCTCAGCAACTCTCTTCTAGGGTCTACTTGTGACTGTTTGTACATGTAATCTTGATACTGCAGCATAGTGACACTTGACCTAAGTTCACATAGTGTCAATTGATACTGACAGTGCTAGGGGAACAGAAACCCTTTAGCACCTATTATCTTTGTCCTTCACCTTCAAAGTCCATGTGCCATTCTACATCTTGCCTTCACCTCCTCCATTTGCTGTTTGCCTAAACCTAGGAGGTCAAAGGGATGGATGACACTATGTCAGAATGTAAGAATACTGACAACGGGACTCAAATATCCCTTTTATCTATATAACATCATTGGCTTTATAGCAGCAAGGAAAGTGCATTAGGGATATTATTACTTATTTTTATAAAATCCAGTTTCTCTCAGATAAGGTAAAATATCGGAAATAAACCTTTGGGAAATGGACCCTGGAACATTTCTTCTGCATCAGAGAAAATTCTAAAGATTAGCTCTAGGTTCAGCATTCCTTTGTAGGCTTTAATCCCTTGAGCTAAATAGCTCATATAAGTAGCAGTGGCAGAAAAGTATGCAAGGCCTGGTACACAATGTGTTTAGGGAAAAATAGCAAACCCAGAGTAAAGCAAAATGTATTCATGTATAATAATTTAGTTCCATAAAAATTACTGGAGCAGAAAATAAGGAGTCTAGCATTTTTCCTAGCTGATTTATATGTGAGGTAATTGCCATTAACCACAGGGATCATCTAGATTCGCATTCTCCCCACTCCCACATGCCTATACACCAAAATGTTGAGTCCCATTTGAAAATGACAGTCCATTTTCCTTCTACCTCACTCAAGGCTGAACTAGGCTACCTGCATATCCAAATATGTCTTTCACTATATGAAGTCAAGTCAAGTCAACAAGCATTTCTCAAGTGTTTCCTATGTGCCTAATATTGTGCTAAATGTTGGGGATGCAAAAAGAGCAGAAATAGTCTTTGTCCTCAAGACGCTATACCACAGAGGAGACTATGCACGTTTTTTAAAGAAAGTCCTTGGATGAAACTGAGGAATGAAGGATTCTGGCTGTGAGTTGGTATATTGATATTTCCAAAATGGAGAAGGATTTGGTAACCTCTTCTCCAACAATATGCACACTAGGATATTTTAGCTCATCTAATGGCTGTCTTTGACTTTCTCAGACCAGGCTAAGTAGGTATGAAGGTTAAAAACTAAACAAATATTATGAGCAGGGAACAATTATCAGATTCATGAATTATGGCACTGTGTATACGCCTTTTGTTAAGACTGATTTTTGCTTCTATCAAGTTAGGGAATTTACCCTGATTAAAATGACTAGTGGTCATGAGAAAATGTAATCTGATATGAATTTTCATGAAGAATCAGGGATATTGAGCTGGAAGGGACTTTAGAGATATTTGAATTCTTTTTTTTTTAAAAACTTTTGAACTGGGAAGCCAACGTCAATCAGCCCTTTCATCTAAGAATACCTGGCATCAAAGTACAGTGTTGCCTAAAATCCTTTATAATATAACTATAATCTAACTTTAATGAATTTACCAACAATGCTTCTTTTGTATGGACATCAATCATGTCAATCAGTATCGTTTCTTTAATCATACAATCAGCACATGGGACATGATGGTCCCCAGCATTGCTCTATCATTCATTTGAGACATTTCAGTGATTACTGAACTTTGCTGCATATTTAGTTTGGTATTAGATATATCTACTGCTTAATGTGGCATAATGTATAGATCTTGAATGGTTGGGATGCTTTTTTTTTTTTCTCTAACACTATCTAAATAACCTTGGACAAGCCACATAAGTTCTCTGAGTCTCATTTTATTTATCTATAAAATGAGGATAACAGCATCTCTAGTAGCTACCTATTATAGCTGTGTAGCTTGTAGAATTTTAGGTCTAGAATTAGAAGGGGGCATCTAGTTAAATCCCTTATTTTTACAGTTACTGACATGCAGGGCCAGAGAGGTTATGATATCCCTCCAGGTCACACAGGTAAGAAACATCATAGATGAAATTTGAACTAAATTTCTCTGACACTAGAGCCAGTGGTCTTTCCACTGGACCATGATATGATAACATGCATGGAACTATATAAATAGCAGTTATTATGATTTTTGCACATGGGGAAGGCTGACATGAACACATGCATCATCCTATAACCCAAGTAGCCTGCTTCATATGTTTTATTCAGTTATGTTAGTCTTATCCCACTTTTTGTGTCCTCAGTTGGTGTTTTCTTGACAAAAATATGGTAGCAGTTGGTGATTTCCTTCTTCAGCTCATTATATAGGTGAAGAAGATGAAGCAAACAGAGTTAAGTGATTTGCTTGGGGTCACACAGCCAGTAAGAATCTGAGGCTGGATTTGAACTCAGGTCTTTCTGACTACAGGCTCGGTGTTCCATCCACTGTGTTACCTGGCTGCCCTGCTCTATATTTATACTAATTGAAATTTTTTCGTCCTAGAAAACTTTATCTTTTGGTTTCTACTATTCAAGTCTTCAGAAGATGAACATTTCAGAACACTGACCACTCACTCCAATGAAGCAAGTAGCACTCCATGATGATTTCTAATTTGCCAAGTGAAGGCCCATCTACTTTGTGCAGCATCTTCCCAATGAAAGGAGAGATTGCATGAAAGAAAGAAAGAAAAAATGACTTTTCAGGCTTTGAGGATCAGGACCTCTACATGCACCCCTAAACCCTCTGCATCTTTCTGATTTACATCCTCTTTAATTAGATCCCTCTTGAAACTGACACCTTAAAATATTCTTGGGTTCTAAGCCGAGATATTTTAAATTGCTCCCTCAAAAAGCAAATTGAAAAATCTCAGAGGAGAAATATTTTAGACAAAAAGGCTCCTAGGGGAAAAAAGTCCAAATTTGAAATCATGGATGGATATAGACAGAACACAAAGCTTTTGTTGATGTCTGTTTGCCAATAGACATAAGGACTTTGTAATGAATTTCTTTCAAGCCCATCTGGTAATTTTGCCCAGGCTTTTGAAAGGTTTAGGTCAAAATTCAGAAGAAGAGTTATAAAGCTGAACTGTCTCAGATGATTCCTTGGCTGCTGGCTCATTTTCGCTGCAATATTTTGGGCAGGAAGTATGTGATAGGGCTTTCTTGAAATTGGATTGATTTAGGAAATGGATTTGTAATTGCTTCAGCTGACTAGGCTAACTCCATACAAGTAGTCTGGGGTTGTTATCACAGACTTTTAGATTTAATTCTTCCTGTGCCTCAATCAGGTCTAAAATAGGAAGGAAGACTCATTTACAATTCCTTAAATGGTATGGAACTTGAATGAAGCCAAGGGTGGGGAAAAGTTTGTTCTATAAAATTAAAGTCAAAGATTTTACACTTGCTGTGATCATCCCCATTTCCAGCTTTTATCCAGAGTAATTGTGATTTCCATGGGAAAATAAACTCTCAATTCAAGTAGGAACCCTGGAGAAACAAGGTTAAAATGCTGGCTTCTTTTGAGGGTCAATGAAGTCCATGGCATCTCCAAATCAGATTTTCATTTGAGTTCATAATTTGAGTTCAGACTAAACGGGCCTGGGTTATGTTCATTTCAAGAAACAAGTCAATGTGTTTACTTGCCCAGAATCTTGTGTGGATGCTCTACTACTAGATGTCAGGGTGAAGAATACACCAAGAGGGTTGATCAGGATTTTATCTGTTTCCTTTTTCTCATTTCTAGAAGTCAAGTTTGTTCCTTTGAAGAATTCCATGCGGACTCCAGTTCCCCTCATTGATTCAGCTCATTTTCTAATCCCATTTCCTGCTTCCATTTTATACCTTAGTGTGTTGGAAAAACATACATATGATGAACCAATCTGCTTGGTTTGTTTTTTCCACCTCTCAGAATTTAGAAGAAAAAGCCATCAGAAAAATCATCTGTATTTTCAGAGAAAGGACATTTTTGGAGATCTCAACTAATCACATCTGTAAATAGCATTAAAAAAATTAAGATAAGTAGTGCCGAAGGACAGCTAATATTAAGTCTATTATCAGCTCCATGGTCGAGGGCAAAGAAGACCATGATCCTGGTCCTATAGAGGGACAGTACCCAAATGCTGAGCCTCTACAAGAGAAACAGAGCCTACAGGACACTGAGAGCTACTACTTAGAACATTGGTGTCCACTTAATTTTGTATCCCAATCATCCCACCTTAATTATAGTTTTATGAAAAGGATATCTTTTTGCACCTCAAAAAAAGAGTTCTCCCTACAAAGAGTCTCACAGCAATGGTAAAAAATGAAACATTGCCTTACTAACAGGAGCATCACTGTGCAAAACAAAAACCAAACAGGTGATCAGCTCCTCCTTTGACACAAATGGAAATATTTTTCCATAAAGTCATTTAGTAGAGGATCACAATCGATACATTCTCATACTCCTTCCAATTCTTTAAATTGGGAAATATTTCCATTTCAATGCAATGAAAATGCAAAATCAAAAAGGTGAGTAGAAAATTCTAAAACACAATGTGAGCTATAGAAATTGTTTTTCATGCATCTCTGATGACAACTGGCAGGTAGAGCAACTGAATCAAGCAAGCAGCCCTACATGGCAGCAGTTTCCCTTCCCTTGATAGTCATCTACTACATTTGGCCTGGGACTGCTTGCTCAGTTCTTATATGATTCCATCATATTCTAGTTGACATTAGTTATTAGGGATATTCCCAGGAGTACATTCTGGACCCTGATGCATATCTGGAGCTTGACAATTCTAGTTTAACTCTGGCAGGAAGGATTTGAAAATTAGAAGGAATTTTAAAATTTAAATCTATAGTAGTTTTCACCTGGGAAAGAGTATAAAGACAAAGTACAAACTGAATTGCTGCTTTTTTGGGGGTAAAAAATAAGGTGAACTCCATATTATGTCCCTTCCAATCTCAAAGAAAATTAAAGGGACCAACGTGTCCTCACCTCACACTTTTATGGACATTCTCTTGATGTACCCATTGACCCAAGCTAAGTCAATGCAATAGATTATAGAGGAAATTTCTTAATTTTATGTTTTTTGACATTGACAATGGATAGATTTAGAAATGAAAGACTTTGGAAAGCATCTAATTCATTCAATGATATTCTGGCATAAAAGTCTATCAAAATTCTTCTTTTTAAGTATAAGGCAACTTAAGAAAGTGACTCCATAGAGAGACATATAGGACGTGTATGACCTTCAGAAGGTACAACTTCTCCAGGCCTCAGTTTCCATATCTGTAAAGTGAAGAATATGTATTACATGATCTCTAAGGTCCCTTCCATTTCTAAATCTCTGATACTATGGATTTAAAGTAAAGTTAATCTGCTGCAGAAATACACAGGTAGAAGTATTCCTTGGGACCCCTGTATACCATGGATGGATTTCATTTTAGCTTCTGAACCAACCATCAATCAAATATTCAGGCATCACCCCAGACCTATATAATTCTAAGAAAATGACAAACTCCATCAATTTGTCAGTCAATTAATCAACCAACAAGCATTTATTAAGTGCCTTCTAAATGCCAGACACTATCCAGGGACTGGAAATACAAGAAAGGAACAGTATCTACTTACAGGGAGCTGACATCTGATAAGAGAGCTAATAAGAGAAAACATAAGCACATACAGAATAAATATATAGAGAACAAATACAAATAAATCCAAGACAGGAAGCATACTAATAATTGGTGTGTTAGGAAAGGCTTACTATAGAAGGTGGTACCTGAGTTATGTCCTGATGGGAGAATTAATTCCACAAGCATTTGTTAGGGTCCTGCTTCATGGAACACAGTGTGTATTAAGTGCTAGAGAATAAAATAAAGACAAAAACAAACCCTGATCTCAAGAGTCTCACAGTTTGATGGACACAACTGTGTAAGCAAGATATATATATATCAGAGAAATTGAAGATAACCTCAGAGAAAAGATTAAGATAACAGAGGATGGAGGTGGCTTCCTGCAGGAAGTAGACTTTTCAGCTGAAAATTGAAAGGGAATAGGGGAATTAGGAAATTGAGATGAGGAGGAGAATTCCAGGCATAAGGGACAGCCAGAGAAAATGCACCAAGTTTGGTGACAGTGTTTCATTTATGGGAGCAGCATCACTGTATTGTAGATTATTTGGAAGGGAGTGAGGAGTATGAAGACGAGTAAGGTGGGAGAGGGCAGGTTATAAAGGACTGAAAATACCAAACAGAGTATGCTGTTTTTGATCCTGTTGATACTTGAGAGAGAAAATATACAAACAAGTTATACATGGAATAACTACAATAATATATTATATTATCATATTATAATATATATTTATTATACTTATATTATTATATTATGATAGTATAAATATAATAATGGCATAACTAAAATAATCAGCAGAAGGAAGTTACTAGAATTAAGGAGGTTTATGAAAATAGAATTTTAACTGAGACTTGAAGGATGCCTGCAGCCTGAAGAGAACAGGGAACATTCCAAGCTTGCAATGACAGCTAGTGAAGATGCTGAGTTGAGAGCTCAAGTGTCATGTGCAAGAAACAGCACCAAGGCCAGCACCATTGGAACAACTCCCAACCTTTTCTACTGCCACAGGTGATATGTTTTTATATTCCTTTTTTCTTTGACATTCCTTAGGAGTTAGGTGATGAACTGACCCACCTGGCAGTTTTCCTTGAGGGCACAGGGTAGAATCCTGCAGTTGGATTTTATTCAATGATCCTGAGTTTAGAGCTTCATGATTTCAAAATGAAATTCTCCCTGTTGGGTCTTGCACAGGACATCTGCAGAAAGGGGAAGGCAATAGTTTAGAAGTTGTGCATGCTTGCCTTATTTCTCAATGCTAAGCAGGAACTTCAAGAAGCTAATTTCTCAGAAGTAACTAAATTAGAATAGCAGAAGTCAGGACATCCATAAATGACAATTTTTGTTGTTCAGTGGTTTCAATCATATTTGACTCTTTATGATCATACTTGGAGTTTTCTTGGAATTGATAGTGGAGTGGTTTGCCATTTCCTGCTGCGGCTTATTTTACAGATGAGCAAACTGAGACAAATAGGATTAAGTGACTTGCCCAGGGTCACATGGCTAGCAAGTATCTGAGACCAAGTTTGAACTCAGGTCCTTCTGTCTCCAGGGCAGGGACTCTATTCTCTGTGCCACCTTGCTGCCCCATAATTGACAATGACACTGAGGACAAAAAGTCAATATAGGATCTGTCAAACCAATTCACAGGTTGGTAAAATGATTCTTGTAGCCCATACTCATTTCATAGATGAAGGAATGAGAACCCAAGAGGATAAATCCTTTCCCCTATGTCACATTATTCCTTAATAGAAAACCTAAACCTAAGGGCCTAGATTTCAGGTCACTTAAATTTCTAATTTTTTGCTCTATGTATTACAACACACTGCCTCTCAATTAACTTGGTACAGGAGAAAGAGTGCTGGATTTAGAATGAGAAGACTTGCATTCAAAATCAGCACTTATTACTTTTATGGCTTTGGACAAATCACTTAACGGCTTGAGGCTTGACCTCATTCTACTACTAAAATCAAGGTTCAATTGTCCTAATTCCATTTAGGGACCTGGAGAAGAATAGGAATCCAGTGAAGGAGACACAGAGTTCAATAGTCCAAGAAGCAGAAGGAGAGATAGGATAAAGAATAGGATGGAGCACTCCAGAAATCATCATATTGGCTAACAAGAGCTGGCTGCCTTTGTGAAGTCTTTCTTTGCATTTAATTCCACTTCTTATCCTACTAAGGGAGTTAGTTGAATGAATAATCAACCTACAAGTTGATGGACGCCAATTTAAAAATACACCTTTTTTCAATATATAGTTGATTCTATTTTCTAGAAGTTTTCATGAATCCAATGAGACTCATGTCACAGTAGCTACACCCTTATGCTATTTCCCCAATAATAAACAGAACTAAATAGCTACAAAAGAACCAGAGGAGTGTTTCTCTTTAACAAATAAACTAAGTATGCAGCTATCAATTTCCATTTACCTCTGGAGAGATCTTTATTCCAACTCCCAATAAATATTGGTGGACCC
The DNA here is from genome assembly GCF_028372415.1 of Notamacropus eugenii. Taxonomy (NCBI): domain Eukaryota; kingdom Metazoa; phylum Chordata; class Mammalia; order Diprotodontia; family Macropodidae; genus Notamacropus; species Notamacropus eugenii. The sequence goes on along the minus strand of NC_092874.1, from coordinate 33,413,089 downwards.
TAGCAATGGATTTTTATAGCAAAGAAGTTTTGACAAAAATCATATTCAGTAAGACAGCAATGGCTTGCTTCTGCTCTCCTGGGAAGATTTTTTTTTTTTTTTTTTTACTGAAAGATATTCACCCTGAGTATCATGGAATTAACTCAGATAATTCATTGTAAAAAATAAGAAATCATGTTAAGAGAGAACAAACTAGATTTTCTTTATACTTCAGAAATCATAATCACAGATTGGCTATAGGCTATAGTGTGGGAAGGAATCTTATATAGGTCTTATTACCTATTCCTTTTACAAATGGGGAAACTGAGGCCTAGAGAAGTTAAAGTGACGACCTTCAGAACATCACAGAGCTGATAAATAGCAGAGCTGGGATTTAAACCCTATTCATTGACATGTGGTCAGTGATGTTTTCATTTGTCTATGCTAATATTGCTTATGATGAGAATTACCAAATATACTTTGGGTCAATTGATGGACCTTATCATATTGAGTCTATGTATAACTTTGCTGTTGACTGGATAGAGAAGACACAGGAAAGCATCATTGTTTGGCTTTGTTTTTGTTGTTGTTTCAAGGATTGCATATTGTCTTGCCTTAGGTATTTATTTAATCTATTGTATTTTCCAATCCTTATCAGAGTTGACAAAATGGTGGAAGGGATCAGCTTATAAGGAGGAGCTTTTGGTGCTCTTTTGGGAGGGCTCCCAGGGCTGGCATAGTTTGGAGTTCATTTTTTTGAGTGTGGTACTAAGAGACTTTAATGAGTATAATCCTACCCCCCCCCCCATAAGCCCATCAAACCTCCCCCCGCTTAAAACTTTTCCTTGAGAAGCAGTGTATCACCTCCATGTGGTTATACCATACTACTTTGATTTGACTTAGGGTCCTAGTCATCAGTGGCTATAATTGGCTATTAGAGTGGTGATTTATGTTTTCCAAATGTTTCTGCTTGTATCTTGTTTACTAAAGATGACTATAAAGCGGGATGAAGATTGTACCTTGTGATAGTTTTCCTACCTTTTAAAATAATAATATGGCCAGTTTGTGTGGGAAATACAGAGTATAGAATGGAAATAATAGTGGCCTCCTAGTGAGAAGGTCATGATTTGAGAAGTGGCTTATCCACTTGACTATTGGCATAACCTAGGCCACACAACCATGGGAAGAAAAATATTTCACAAAGAGCAAGTTTTAACCATCACCACAGTTGTAGGAATGGGGAATTATAATCTCTGTTTTGATATAACATATTTCCCTTTTTCTAGTAAAGAAGTGGGGGAACATTGATACGGAATATTGCATATACTCTCAGACATGGTATATTTCAATTTGTTTTGCTTACCAAGGAAGAGTTCTAAGAGTGGTGTTGGGAAAAGACAGTGATATAAAGGGAAAACAAATCACTAATGAATCAAAATTCTGAAATTCCCTCTTTCAAAAATAAATAGAAATATCAGACTTTTGTCTCATAAAAAACCAAGCTGGTTTGTTCATTCTATACAAGTACTTAGTGTGAGATTATTACATACATACATACGTGTGTGTGTGTATGTGTGTATTCCTCTTCTATTACAGACTGTAGAGAAGGCAATCCAATACACAAGTAAACAGTTAAGGCTTCTAATAGTAGGTTAATATGTTACCATAAAAACACCCAACATATTCTGTGCCTGAGTCTTATAATACCAAGTGAGAGGTCATGTGGGATTGTGGAAGAAAAATCAACAGCATCTATGTTCATGTCCCATGTATGCCATACAAGGGCATACATGTGTCATCCTACTCATGTAATTTTGTAGTGCCTCAGTCAGCTTTCCAAGACTGTAGACTGAAGATTAGGTGACAATCTGCATGGGCACAAGCACCAATCAAATCACGGGTTCTAAGTATCTCTCTCTCATCTATCATGTCTCTCTATCCCTATGTGTATCTGTTTTTATATCCATTCATGTTCATTTTTCCTCCTTCTCCTCCTCATTCTTCTCCTTCATCTTTTTCATCTGCTTCTTCTTCTCCTCCCCTTCTCCTCCTTCTCTTTCTCCTCCTTCTTGTCCTTGTCCTTCTCCTTCTTCTCCTTCTCCTCCTCCTCCTTCTCCTCCTTCTCCTTCATCATTTCCTTCTCCTTCGCCTCCTTCTCCCCATTCTCCTTCTTCTCCTTCTCCTCCTCTTTCTCCTTTACCTCATCCTCCTCCATTTCCTCCTTCTCCTCCTCTTTCTTCTCCTCCTCCTTCTTCTTTTTCTTCTTCTCTTTTTCTGCTTCCACCTTAGGTATAAATAATGTTACTTAGAAGTAAGTTGAATAGTAGATATAGCTTTGGACTTTGAGGCAGGAGGTCTGGGTTCAAATCCCACCTTAGACAATAGCTGTGTGACCTTGGTCAAGTTACTTAAAATAAATTAGCCTCATTTTTCTTATTTTTAAAAAGGAGATAATAAAGAACCTGTATCACATAATTGTTGTGGGAAACAAATGAGATGATATATATGTATAAAGTATTTTGCAAGCCTTAAAATACCATAAAAATGTTAATTATCATTGTTGGCTATTTTTTTTAAGGTTTGTAAAGTGCTTTATACACATTATTTCATTTGAGCTTCATGACATTCCTTTGAGGGAGTTCCTACAGATATCAATTTTTCCATTTTTAGATAAAGATCCTGAAGTTCCCAGAGATGTAGCGACGCGTCCCAAATCACAAAGGCTGGTTTCAAACCAGCATCCTTTCCACTATCACATAGCTGAAGAGACATAATTCCTCTCACTGTTATCACTCATATTCTTGCAATATTTTTTAGTATTGAAACTTGCCCTATAACTGAAGATTCTGCCCTCAAGGGTAAAAATATTTTATTCTTTTGATTATTGACATACTGAACTTTATTCTATAAAAGCTTTTTCAAGCAATAGCCTTTATCAGACCTTGATGCTTGCAAGGCAAGTACAGGTCGAATATTATTAAGCAACCAGAGAGGCAGGCAGCAAATGGACTGTTTTCTAAAAACCACTTTCATTCCTATCTTGAACAATGATTGCACATTGTAGCTTAGCACTGAGAATCAGCTAATGCTGCAAAGATAAGCTTTATAACTGAATATAATTTTTCCCACTACAAAGCCAAATAGTTTAAAAATGCAAATAAAGAACGAATGTCAGAAGGGACTTGCTGAACCATTGAAAGGAACTTTGTGTGTCCCCTTTGGCGCTTTCAACTTTGAAAAGCCTTTTTAATAGCAGCATTATTGAACAATTTCTTTTGAGTGGGTTTTCAAGCTTTAAAAAAGTGTGAGAGAAAGGTGGGGGGTGAGGGGGGGGGTGAAAGAGGCGTTTCTCTCTGAAATGAAAAATCCTGAGAAAGATAGCCCGGCTTGGGTGAGAGGTCAGCAATGTTTTTCAGCAGCAGGTTTCATAGTTTTGAAACAACCCATAATTGATGACTGATAAAGATCATGAAAGGTTCTTGCAAGGGTAAAAAAGCATTATTGAAAAAAAAATAACGGAATCTGATTGCCATTTCTTATCGGGGCTCTTTATACCCTGGGAGGAAATGGCTCTAATTCCTGTGCTTCAAACAGTAAGCTTATCCATTAATCTCAAAGTCAAATGGTTTAACAGAATTTCAGAAAATGCTGTTTTCAATGTGGCCATTCTTCCCCCAGCCAGTGCCCTCCATGCTTGTCATCCTGCATTGTGTCCTCATTCACCAAACTGAACTGAAGGTCATTATTTTACTTAAAGCATCCTGTTTTTGAACCCAGGCCATTTGCCAGGTGACCCAATTCACTTTCAGAATTCAACATAAGCACCAACACTGAGAAAGCATTGCTTTCCAAAGCTGGGACAGGGCTCATTTAGTGGAAGGGTAGCGGAAATTAACCTCTGTAGAGCTTTGAAAATATGTCATTTGCTCTGTCTCTTAGGCACAGTATACACTGTCACAAGATTACGCACCTGGAATGGTGCTCAGTAGCCTTCTAATCCCACCCACACTGGAACAAGAATCCTTTCCACATTGGACCCCCAAAGTGGCCATTCAACTTTCAGTTAAAGCCCTCTACTGAGATGGACCTCATTGCCCCTAAGGCAACTCATTTCACTTTTGGATAGCTCTAGTAACTACAGAATTTGTCGTTGTTTTTTCTGTTATGAAGATGAAATCTATCTCTCTACAGCTTCTCCCCACTGCTCCTAGTTCTACCCTCTGGGACCAAGTAGGACAAGGCTAATCCTGTTTCCATGTGACAATTCTTTTTATATCTGAACAGTGTTCTTTGCAGTCCCAAACATTTCTTTATCCTAGATAAACATTCCTGATTTCTCCACCTGATTCCTACATGTCACAAGCATAAATCTTTTAACCATCCTTCCTTGTCTTCATCAGATGCTTTGGAACTCATCAATGTTCTTCCTTGTATGAGTGAATGAATAAATAAAAAATGTTTTAAGTAATTTCTATGTGAAAAACACAGTGTTAAAGAGGGAGGAGACAAATTAAAAAAAAAAAAAACAACAAGCAAAGATAGTCATTGCCCTGAAGGAACTGACATTTGAGTAGGGAAATAACATATGTGGTAGAATGGAGACTTGGTCTAGAAAGTTATTGGAATAGTAAGTGGAGTCATAGAAGAGTATATATGACAAACCCCATTCAAGAAAAATGGGAGAGTTGACATGATAATGGCTCCTGGCTCCAGAACTGGAATTAGGAAAGAATCAAGGAAAAAGTGACCAGAGTGGTTAGAGAGAAGGTTTTAGAAGAAATGGCTGAAAAGCAGGGAGTGAAGACAGGAATGCTTGTAGTTTTCCTAAATCAGTGCTCCTCAAAGCATTCCCTGAAAATGTGGTGTCCATATATGTGCCGCCATAACTTGAGATGTGGTTTGAGCGGAGCAGACAGAGTCTAGTGGGGCTATTATCTTGCATGTAATCGATTTTCTGCTTCTCTTAATGTAGCTGAAATCACATTAACTTTTTAAACAGCTATTTTGCATTGGTGACTCTTATTGAGCTTACAATCCACTAAAATTCTTAGTTCTTTTCAAATGCCCTATATTCTAGCCATGCGTCCCTCTTTTGTACTTGGGAAGTAGATTTTTTTAACCCAACTGTAGGATATTACATGCGCATCTCTATATTGTGCATGTAATGACCAATTATTTTATAAGATACATAAGGCTTCCTAATTTTATCTTACTATCTTATAGGGAGTTAAGAAATCTTGAGTCCAAATTTGACCTTAAAAACTTACTAACTGTGTGATCCTGGGCAAGTCATTGAGCCTCTGTTTGCCTCAGTTTCCTCATCTGCAAAATGGCGATAATAATCACATGTATCTCCCAGGTCTGTTATGGGATAAAGTGAGCTAATAATGGTAAAGCACTTAGCCTAGTGCCTGGCACACAGAAAGCATGCTGTAAATACTAACTTTATTATTGCTGGTATTATTTAATAAGATATGTTAAGTGTGATACGATCGAGTTTAAAATACCCTCATTTTAACTTGAGGAAAGTGAAGTCCTGGGCTATAAAGTGACATGTCCTAAATCTAATGGGCACTAAGATACAGAACCAAGATTAGAAACTGGGTTATGTGAATACAAATTTGCTGTATTTTTAAATGATTTGGGAAGAGAAGTCAAAGCAGAAGGTCACTTCGCATGTGCTTTGGCACTTGTTTGAACACCTGGAAATGGAGAGCCTCCAAGCTAATTGTGTTCGGAAGGTCTAGGAATGGGTTACCTTAGGTTCAGTTCTGTCTTAACGAATCTATAATAAAATGTTGGCATGGACCAGTCTCTAAGGATGTCGGGTACATTTTGCTGAAGCTCAGTTAGGGTAAAAAGAGGAAAACGAATGAAAATGATTAGCCTGGCCCTGGTCAATACCACCTTGGTTTACTCTCACAGTTTCTTAACTGATACTCTTGCCTCATGTCTGCACCTCTCACTTCATCTCATGCTTCACTGGCAGAAAAGTATTTAAACATCATTATATTGAGAACGGAACCCTGAATGAATGAAATATTTATTATGGGATGGGAAACTTGCTAAGAACTGAATATTTGATGTTATTGTTGTTATGTAGTCACGTCCAACTCTGTGACCCCATTTTCTTGGCAGAGATAATGGAGTAGTTTGCCATTTCCATCTCCAGATCATTTCATGGGTGCAGAACTGAGGCGAACAAGGGTAAATGACTTGCCCAGAGTCATACTACTAGTTGAGTGTCTGAGGCCAAAATCAAATTCATGAAGGTGAATCTTCTTGATTCCAAACGTGGCACTTTCTCCACTGTGCCATCCAGCTGCCACCAAGAACTGGGGATACAAAGACAAGAAGAAAACTATCCCTGCCCCCAAGGAACTTCCATTCTAAAAAAGAAGACAATACACACAGGGGAGTAACGGCAATGGCAATGTGTTTTTGTCTGAGAAGTCTCCAGAATGAGTGAAGTTGTAGAAAAAATGATTGACTTGTTCTAATAATTCTGGGTTTGACATGTTTATTACTCCCTGAGATATATATGAAAAGAAAGGGTTAAAGTGCAGGAAGGATATGTGCATGACATTTTATTACATGAAGATGGCTAGTGATTACTAAGTTCTAGGTGGATCTAGACTAAATAGTGAGAAATCCAATCAATCAGAGGACCAGAGATCCAGTCCTAGCATATCCCAGGGTGTGTGTGGATGGCATGCCATGTTGGAGAAAGGCTGGAGCCAGGAAACATCATGACACATCTCCTACTCAAGAACTATGATGGTTGCAATAGAAGCCATTAGGTCCATGAATAGAATGGATAAAATATCTATCCATGAGCTGCTGAATAAAGCTCTTATTTCACTGTATAGTTTTTTTAAGGTTTTTGTCATCTCACATTACATATACAACCATATTTTCCACTCCTTTCCAATACGAACCCTTTGCTCCAATCAAAATAGTCATTGGATGATAGTATCATAGATTTAGATTTGAAAAAACAAATATCAATTCCAATGTTGTCAGATTCAAATAGAAACAGATTCCTACTGACTGCTTAGACAACTTAGACAATGACAAATTAACACTATCTGTGTTTTATTGTTTCAAATTTTGTTTTGTTAAACATTTCCCTGTTATATTTTAACCTAATTCTCAAGCACTCAGGAGTGGGTCCATGTAACTCACTGCCATGTGTTTGAGAAATCTGATCTATTCCAAAGCTCTCATTTTATAGATGAGGAAAGTGAAGTCAAGAAAGGCTAAGTGATTTGCCCAAGGGGACAAAAGTACTCATTAAATGGCAGAATGCAAATTCAAACCCAGCTTATCTGACTCCACACCAAGCATTGTTTCCATTATATGTCTCCTTAAGCTGTTTCTTGCATACATTATGGTCACTCTCACCTTCAAGTCTTTGCTCATGCTGTTTCCCTCCCAAAATATTTTCTCTCTGCTTTTCACTATCCTTTCCTTCAGTTGTGATCCAGCTAAAATCTCCCTTCCTCTATAGACATTTTCTTGATCACTCTAGTCAACATTGATATTTCACTTCTCAAGTGTCTGTCTTAACCTGATTATCTTTCCCCATACTCTCCTATTTGAATCTTACAATTTAACCCTTGATAAATTTCAATGTGATATTCTATTGCCAATAAACATTTATTAAACACATTCTACCTGCCAGGTACTGTGCTAAGTACTGGGGATACAAATAAGAAAAAGTCAGGCACTGCCCTCAAGAAACTTACAATCTTATAGAATCATATAATTAATAAATTATATGCGTACACGTGCTGATTTACCAACCATTATAGAATCTCTTTATGGGTAGGGACCTCATACAATGCTTGTATCTGGTGTAATGAAAAATCATTCTATCTGGTATAATGAAAAGCATCAAAGCTTAAGAAGTGTTGACTGATTAATCATTAGGCTACCAAGACACTATTAATGCCATTGTAAAAATCACAGATCTGATTTCCCCCTGAAACTCTGAAGGGAAATCCCCCAGCAATTGACTCCTATTTTAGCACTTGACACAGGGGGGTGTAGAATTACAGATCTTGATCTGAAATTGATCTAGAGTCCATATGGTCCAATGTCATCATTTTACATTTGGGGAATGATGCTACTTATCCAAGGTTTCACATGGCAATAGGTTTCATCCACCATCATCCTTACAGTAAGGATGAGATACATATTCTATAAATATACATAGAGTTTTAAAAATTGTAACAAAATATTCTATAAAAGTGATCTTTGTGGAATGCTAGAAAATGTTTTTCATGTAATTTCATTATTTCACCTCACAGCCTAATTAGATGAGCCCATGATGCATTATTTTTCTCCCACTTTTGAGGGGAGCAAATGGATTTGCCAGAGGTAATTTTTCAAATAGAACCAGGAGGGACATAGAATAGGATGAATGTTTTCTAATCCCATCACTTTCCAAAGTCAACAACTTATTCATTTCATTTTTAACTCTAAAGATTCCTTTTCCAAAAATGCTTTTTATTCTAAATAATCTTTAACTATTTTGAACCAGAATGAAAGACCAGAGTGACAGACTGCTTCATACTCATCTGGAAGATGTACACTTGTGGGGTTGAAATGGATCAGTTGTTTAAGAGCTCACCAGCTGTTACCCAGCAATTTAGGACATGAAGAGATGAATGTGGCATTCAGGGTGAATTGCCCTGGGGGACCTGGTAAGACCAAAGTACCTTATCCTAAATGAGATGCCTAAGTAAGTAACTATTAGTTCTTTGAGAATCCTTCAGTGGTGTTGGGACTGGAAGCTCAAATCCGTGTGGACAGTCTCGGGCGGGTAAAAGTGGGACTTCTAAATCTTAGAGTCTTACGAGGCCCTCCATGAACAGCGGGGGTTCGAGAAGGTCAGACCGAGCTAGTGGTAATCAGTGGAACAACACAAGGGAGATAGTAAATGTCAGGGTTGTTCAACCCACTAGCCTCTCTGGACTTCATTTTCTCATTTATACAGCTCAGATGGAAATATCAGTTCACTTGAGAGATACATTGTGAACATTGACAAGGAAGGGAAAAGAAAGCACTTGGCCTGTACAGATGATGCCTTCAGATTATTCCACATTATTCCTATGGCCTTGTTGATCTGGATTTCAGAGAGATGAATAATCACTGGCTCACTACCCAAGAGGGCCTTAGTGGCACAGCAGTCGATAATCTGGTTTGAATAACTAAGAGCCCCACTGGGTAGACTGAAATCTTCTCTACTTCGCCATCTAGAAGCTTTCCTATTGTCTATCCCTCTGAATGATTTAAGATCTAGTTGCTGATCTAGCTGAATAAGTAAGAGAAAAGCAGCAGGACATGAGAAGAGGGGAAAGAATGATCTATAGGGAGAGAGGAGTAGCCAGATGGAAAGCCCGTAATTGATTCACTTAGTGGCAAGAGAAATCAAGTTCCTGGAGGGTTAATTATGGAGCAGATGTGTCAATATGAATTGATATCTACTATTTCAGACACAAACTCTTGGTGGTGGTTGCTATTTTTTTTTCTTTGCAAAGATCTAGTTTAGTTCCTGATTTAAGCTCATGTGTTAAATTGTATGACCTTATTTGCTTTGATATTATTGGTATTATGTGTCATATAACTATTACTGTTCTTTCCATCATGTAACTGAATGTAAGTTCCTCAAGGAGAGGAACTATCCTTTAAAAAATTTTGGTATCCCCTATATCTATCAATGTGGTTGGCATAGGATAAGTTCTTAATGAATGCTTATGAAATTGAATTGATTTAAATCAAGCTGAGGAGAAGCTTGTTTTAAATAAGCAGTAAATTTGAGAACTTCAGATCTTGAATTCCCAAAGGAGAATTGTGGGAGTGAGTTAAGACTTTGCTGCTTATTATGACACTAGTGTTTTTTAATCTAAAAAATGGGGTTATTCTTTAACGGAGTCACAATAATTTTCAGGCCTCTTGTTCATACACTGCCATACCTTTTCTGTAATTCAGGAAATCTGGTAGGGTCACAAAATAAGAAGGGGGAGGGATGCTTTCTGGCAATTGGTATCATCTGTCAGGTTGACAAAAGGCACCTTCTGAGACTTTTGTGGATAAAGGAAACAAAGTAAACATGGTAAGTCATGTCTCATTTTACTCAGCGCCTACAATTCCTGGTGGAGCCTGGGATGATCAGATTGGATGTGTGGTACAAAGAAATTGCTGTGTACTCTCTCACAATGGGGCCATTGGTGATAAGGAAATACCACATCAGGACCTTGGAGAGCACACTATTTGCCTGCAGTTACAATAAAGTGGACTTCAGTTAGATGCAGTTAAAAAATGGTGAGCCACGGACCTTGCCTTTGGAATAAATTCATGTGCCCTGAGGTACAACTGCTATAATAGCACTACTAAAAACCAGACAAATACTTAGAGTTTTATAATTTAAACTTTGCCATCCCCTTAAAAAGGACTGCTTCTCTGAAAATATATCTGCCTGCTGTTGCCTTGGGGGCCAGCTGAGTCCTTTAGAATTTAACCAGTTACTTAAAATCCAACAGAAGCTTTGACCTGTTCTGGCTCAATCTGATTTGCCCAGTAAATCAAGCATGCCTTGAAGTTCTCAACCATTTAGAGAATGCATTGTAAATGCTCACAAGAGAACTTCTCTTACCTGGAAAAGGGGGCTTCAGGTGGGAGTGAATTACTGGCTTAATCACAGCCAGTCTCTGTGCAAGATACTTGTTGAACCTTCCTCCCTTGCCAAAGTTCGGATGTTAACTCCCTTCCTTCCATTCACAATCACAGCCTGGGCTCACCACAGCATACAAGGACCTTTGAAAATACATGTGTCAGCCTGAACTGAAATTGCACTGATTTAAATGCTTATATAAATTAAGAAGGGAGAAGATGAAGGACCCCATGTTCTTAATGTCATTGTGACATGAGTGCTATCTCCAACCACATATTTTTCCCAAGAGGGTCACCATTGACAATGGCTATGTAGTGAAACTGACACGCTGAGAATATCTCTTGCTTCATATGCCTGCTTACTCAAAAGATGCTGAAGAAGAAAAGGCATCAATCATAACACAAATGTCTAATCTATAAAAGGGGGAACTATATTGTTTATGATAAGACATTTTCTCTGACTAGGCATTTTTATAGTTGGATATTGTGAATTGTAACCTGATGGGAATAGACTAATAATTCCCGTGAAAACAATTACAGTATGTTATTTAACTTTTGATAGAGTACTGAACACTTCAATGATATTGCCTGAAATAAAAACACATCTTGAAGAACAAAGGGAAAAAAAGGCTACTGACCTCCATACCAGAAGAAATAAAGAATAATGTAGCACTTTGACAACCTTGAAGGTGACTTTTCCAAATCATTGATTAGCAGGTTCATGCCCTGAAATTCAAGTCAGTGAGATTCATTACAGTTCTTTCAGTCACTGGGGTATTAAAAGCCATAATGCATCATTAACTCAGAAGTAGGCTCTGCCACTGTGCAATAAGGAAATCAACTTAATTCAGGTGACAAAAGCATCTGCAAGAATTCTTTGGACTTTGATACAAAGGAAATAATTGCATTTTTTTGCATTAGAGATACAGGAAATCATTTTATGCTGGTTATTCACTTTTGTCTTTAGTTAAAAAAGAAAAAACATCCTGAAGATTTCTGGGCAAGATCTTGGCATTGAACAGTTAGAATGAGAAAAGAGGTTGGACTATATTTACAAAGCAGCCTGGCCCAACTCATTTCTACAAAGATAAGCCATTGTCCAGAGGATTCAAGGGATCAGGGAGGAGAGCAAAGGAGTCCACCTACTATCCTTTTTTTCTTTCTTTTTTTCATTTATTAAAAATTAATTTATTTGTTTTCAGTTTTCAACGATCACTTCCACAAGTCTTAAATTTTTCTCCCCATCCTTTCCCACTTTTTCCCCAAGATGGCTTATAATTTTATGTGGAATCTACACATACATTCTTATTAAACACATTTTCACATTAGTCAAGTTGCATAGAAGAATTAACATGAATGGGAGGAACCATGAGAAAAACCAAACCAAAACATAACACAAAAGAAAACAGTCTGCTTCATTCTGCATTCTGATTCCATAGTTCTTTCTCTGGATGTCAATGGCATTTTACCTCAATAGTCCTTTGGGAATGTTTTAGGTCCTTGCATTGCTGTGAAGGGATAAGTCTATCAGAAACAGTCCTCGTACACTGTGGCTGTTGCTGTGTACAATGTTCTCCTGTTTCTGCTCATTCCACTTCAACATCAGTTCATATGAGTCTTTCCAGACCTCTCTGAAGTCTCCCTGTTCATTATTTCTTATAGCTCAATAGTATTCCATTACATTCATATAACTTGTTCAGCCATTCCCCAATCAATGGGCATCCCCTCAATTTCCAGTTCTTGGCTAAGAAATTAAAACTATCCATAGTCATGTGAAAAAATGCTCTAAATCACTATTGGTTTAGATGCAAATTAAAACAACTCTGAGATACCACATCACACCTATCAGACTGGCTACCATGACAAAACAGGAAGATGATAAATATTGGAGAAGATGTGGGAGAACACTATTTAATTGTTGGTGGAGCTGTGAGCTGATGCAGCCATTCTAGAGAGCCATTTGGAACTGTACCCAAAGGGCTACAAAAAAGTGCATACCCTTTGACCCAGCAATATCGCTTCTAGGATTTTATCCCAAAGAGATCATAAAAATGGGAAAAGGCCCACATGTACAAAAATATTCATAGCAGCTATCCTTTTTTCTCTTTGGAAATCCTAAGATCTAGCTTATTCTGCAAGGTCCAATCACCCTTTGAACAAGTCCCATCTTGAATATAGCCCCAGCTTTTAAAAAGAAAGCACTGGTTTTCAAAAAAAGTATTCAAGTAAAAGTAAAGGATCATAGATATCAAGTAAGCCAAGACAGAAACTTTGGAAAGGCTGAATAAACCTTGAAATGAATAAGTAGAATGAACTGTGGTGGGAGGTTAAGCTGAAGGTCTGTATGGCCATACATAATGCCATTACACATTTTAAGATACAACCTCATACTTGCTTACTGAAGGCTAAGTCCTAAATGAAAATGTATTCTAGAACAGGAATATTTCAAATTAATTTTGTCTACTTAGGTAGATGCATGGAAATATTTTGTTCATGAGTCTAGTGACAAGATTTTTTTAATGGACCCAGTTAACAGTGTCCAAAGATAAATTCTTTGGTCATAGAAACCCATGATGCAAAAACAAACAAACAATTAACATTAATTGCTGAGTTATCATTTTAGTTTTTCTCCCACTAGTCATTTGGACAAATCATCAAACCTCTTGGCCTCAGACTTTGGGACTCGTCCAGTCACTTCCTTTTAGAGATGAAGAGACTCAGAACCCATGAACATGAGAAGGAATGACAACTCTAGAAAATGTGGTAAAAACCATATCATCTTAGCCTGTCTGTTGTTTTAAGTTAACATGTCCTCTTGGTTAATGTTTTAGTCATTTGTAGGGATATCTACAAAGGTCATCTTTGAAAAAAAGGAATTTCTTATTAAATTAGTTATGCCTTTAACTGTGACTATTAAAACATTCTTTAGAAATAATAAAATATGCAGTGTAAAATTTTACTTGCAAAGAATGCACATCAACTTATTGGCTCTTCTTTAATTTGAGAAAATAGTACTCAGGCATTTATTTCCTAATGTCTTCAATATCCCATTTCTACTTCTTGAAAAATGGATGTATTGAAGCTACTTTTGCAAAATATTAAAATAGAAAAGGAAACATTCTCCACAGAGGGAAGAAGTCTTTTTTCCCCACAAAAAATATTGACACTATAAAGAAGACAAGGAATTCACAGATTCAGCCATTTTCCTAGTGAGAAGGGTTCTAAGGATAATAAAAATGAATAAAATACTCTACTGCCATCAAGTCAGGGAAAAAAAGGGAGAGAGGAATAAGATGACTATGGGACTAAAATGCTCTCTCTTCTCTTTTTCTCTCTTTTTTCACTAGTCTGTTTGCCTCAATTATTTATTCTAATCAGTGACCATCTGTAGTAATCAGAGATAAAATTCATTTTTCAGGTTTTTGAAACAAATTATAAGAAAGTTTGCATTTTTATGATATAAGAAGTGATTTTTTCCCTGGGATTTTTATATTTTTTTCCTTTTAGAAAATTTCATAAATTTAACAAATGTTTCTTAATCTGAATTCATCTTTTCAATTTATTGAATTAATATTGATCTCACTATTAAGATATACGCATATGGTTGAAGCATTCTCAGATCCACATTTTCTATATGCAAAGATATGGGACAAAGGAAGAAAAGGGGATAAGCATTAATAAAATACCTACCATGTGGCAAGGATCATACTAAGTGTTGTTTTTTTAAAATCTCATTTGATTCTCACAAGCTCTCTACAATGCAGATGCTGCTATCATCTCTATGTTGAGGAAACTGAGACTAAGGGATGTTGCCCAGGGTCACATAGCTAATAAGTGTCTGAGGTTGAATTTAAATTCAGGACTTCCTAGCTCTAGGTCCAGCTTTTTATCTACTGCACCACTGGTTGCCTCTTATATAAGAACATAATATCCCTTCATCAAACATATTTCAGGATTATAGCTTGAGCTAGAAACAACCTTCGAAACCAGCAAGTCCAATTCTGCCATTTCACATATATGGAAACTGAGACACAAGGAAGTAAGTGATCTTCCCAGGGACACACTGATAGTAAATTTCTGAAACAAGATTTGAACCAAGGTCTTCCTGACTGCAAGACTAGTTCCCTAGACATTATTCAATGCCTCTTCCAAGAAGTGATGAAAAATATGTGCTAGTTAGAAAACTTGTGGGAATGTCCCAGAACAGTATTGGTTAAAACATCCACTGATAGATCCTGAATTATGCTTCTGCTAGAATATCCTATGGGTTTGTTAGTTTGTGATCTATTCCTGTGACTAAACTTCTCAGTGACTCCAGACAGACTCTTATTACTACAAAGAAATTACAAAGAACTGAGATCAAGCTATTCCATGATTTAACACCATCAGTCATCAAACTGATGCTAGTACTAAAAGGATGGACATTTGTAGCAGTGAGTTCCATGACAGCAATGAAATTGTTGAGCAATTTACCAGAGACAGACAAGTTTTTGTAGCTCTTCTGTGGTTTATTGTCTTACAGAGTTACTAGGACATTGAGAAGCCTACAGATTTGCTCAGAGTCATAGGCTAATATATGGGAGAGTTAGGACTTGAACTCTGATCATTTGGACACCTGAGCCTCTATATACACACCATTCAACCTTTCAATCATGTTATGATTAGAAAAATAACTTAAGAAAAACTATCCTTTCATAGATGATCATTTCAGGAAAATGACGCTAATAGACATGATGATAAATAATTTTAAGTGTCTACTATTTTTAAGACATAATGTTTCATGTAGAACTTTGCTATTTATAAAGCAGTTCATCATCAATGAGCTCATTTGGTTTTCACAACCACCCCACAAATTAGGTAATTCATGCATTTTTCATTTTTCAGAGATAAAGATGATGGCGAAATGGACTTAAAGAAGCTATAAGACTGGGTTACCCAGTAAATGCAGGACATTGGATATAACTAGAGGCCTTCTTATATATTTTAATGTATTATCTGTTACGTTATATATTTAGGAGGCAAACCTTGTCCCAGTATCCAACTATATTCTCTCCCATTAGGTATCCAGTTACTTTATAAAGACACTTAATTTTTAAGGGTGCTTCTGTCGTGTTAGTCTCAGATCCAATCTAATGAGATTGAAGGGTAGCCACAATTTGAAGGTGTTGTTTTTGGCCCAATGTAAAGGCTTTATTGGACTGCTCTAATGGTCATTTGTTGTTATTCCTACCACCCGATCTCTTAGTGGTCTGGTTAAATTTTTAACTTTCCCCCGTTAAATACAAGTAAAATGGCCTCTTGGTTTCACCATTATCTGGGCCATTTAATTCTTCTGCAGAACCCCATTTAGTCCCAGAAATAGATACCAACACTGGCTTAATAAATATATGCCTTCCAGATTTAGGCTTTATTTGATGCATATTGTGGATTAGTATACAAAATTATCACTATGGTGGAACCCAGGGGAAAAATACTAAAAGGGAAATAAGTGTGCTGCATTAAGAGATGGAAGTTGATGTGGTTGTCCCTGCATGCACCTGAGAGGTACTACTTATATTTCTAAACCCCACAGTGCTACACACATATTTTTTAAACATAGGCATGGAACACACCTTTTCTGAAAAGAACGTTCAAGGCAGGATTTGGATCTACAGTCATTTTGTTTTTAAATTTTGTGATCAAATAGAAAACACAGGGGAATCATATGTGCTAAATATCTCTCACTCATCTCTATGAGTACCACACTGGAGACAGAAGTCTGCTTGTTTCCTTCTCATGTTTCTTTCATGGATATCATTGACATGTGCATGTTCCATTCTCATAAAACTTTTATAGAGATAAGAAAATACATATATGGGGAATTAAAAAAACCACTTCTACCATATAGCTCTGAACAGAAAAAAATTCAAGAATGACTCTGTAGACTCTCTTTAGAATTAGTCTTTTTTTCCTACAAAATCTTTGTTTCCATTGGGTGCAAATTGAAGCAAAATTGAAATAATTAATAGCATGTATAAAGAGGAGGCAAATTTCTGAAAATGCAGTAGCCTTGTAGTTAGAAAGAGTTGAATTCAAGTCTTGCCTTTGGCAGGTATTAGCTGTATGATCATAGAGGCATGTCATTAAGTCCCCCTTTCCCCCCACCCCAGACAACTCTTTAAGATTACCAAAGAACTGCCAGTTTGTATTGGTGGAAAGTTTCTAGGTGATTATTCCATAAGTATTTATTAAGCACTTAATGGGATACAAAGAAAGGCAAAAGAAAGTCCCTGCTTTCAAGAAATTCACAGTCTAATGGGACAGACAACACTCAAAGAGCTATGTGCAAGCAGGATACATATAAGACAAACTGGAAACAATCAACACAGAGAAGAGACTGGGATTAATAGGGTCTGGGATTGGGAAAGCCACCTTATAAAGGTAAGATTTTGTCTGAGACTAAAGGGAAGAAAGCCAAAGGGTACCGATAAGAAAGGAGACAATTCTGGGCACAGATTCTCTAAACCAATTGAGTCATGGTTCATCCAAATGCTAAAAACATAATCCTAGGCTTATCTGGTCATTTTGAATAATAGAACATGAGATGGAGGCCCTCAGTAAAGAAAGAAAAATCCACCTTTTGGAAGTACACTAGATACTTCTGGTGATTAGATGGTGTCCATCACTGCACTTACTACTACTTGGACGTCCCAACCAAGTTCAATTGATTCATTTGACTCCTGCTTGACTGAAAAGGTAAATGATTTTCCCAAAATGGACCTAGGAAAGAAAAATGCTTTTAAGGAAAAGAAAACAAAACAAGAACATTTTGATTCTGGCCAGAAGTCAGAAAAATGGGACCTACAGTTTCATTTTTTTCTGAAATACCAAATTGAAGGCTGCATTGCTGGAACTGTCTGATAGTCATGAAGTTAACAAGGAAGGAATAACCCTATCATTTTATTATTCTTCACGGGAAATTTTAGCTGCTGAGTTGGTAGAATGGACACAAAATCTATTTATTGAAAACTGTGTGAAAACTAAAAAATAAAAACAAAAATCCACAAAAACTTTTTATGTTTGAATTTTCCAAGTCAATAAAAGTAAAAGCCTTCATGAGCCTAGAGTACAGGAGAAAGAAGTTTGTGATATTGGGATTTATTATAATCTAGTCCATAGCATATTTTATGAGCACCAATTTATGTTCTGTTTCTAAGGTCTTTCATAATATTGAAGGAAAAAAGAGGTATTAAAAAAATAGGACACTGTGTGGGTTGGTTGGAACTCTAATAAGGTGTTCAGAAGTAAGGCAGTAGAAAAAAAGGCAGAACTACTCAAGTCTTGTCTTGTTCCTGAATCCTCTATTGCGGAGAATGCTGTGGTGTCAGAAAATTTGGACTCAAATGCTGACTCTTCCATGCGCTACTTCTGAAAACTTGGCCTTTGTTTCCCCACTAGAAACATCAGACTCCTAATCTTTATAATGAAGGGTTTGATCAGATGCTTCTGAGGTTCTCCATCATGATCATGCTAGAAGCCTGAAATGCAGAAGAGTAATACTTAACTGAAATTTGAAGTTGCAGGTGAATATGGAGGTGGAGAGACAGTATCTCCTTGCTCTCAGTGAATTCAAGTCTAGACCTAGCTGAACTCCATTCAAACATGTTAAAAGAATGAGCAGATATACCTGTTAATATACTGTAGAGGCTCTTTGAAAAGTAAAGGCAATGCAGATAGGCATTATGGTGCAGTGAGAAACGTGTTGACTTTGAAGTCAACAAATTCAAATTCTTTCAAATTCTTTCTCTAGGATTTGGTAGCTGATTGATCAGTAACAAATTATGCTCTCTGGGTCTTAGTTTCCTCATCCTTAAAATGAAAGAGTTAAACAAACTGGCTTCTAACTTCCCATCAAATTGTGAATCTCTGATTCTAGGATCCTACGAGTGGAGATGGGCAAATATTGTCCATATTTTCAAAAAAGAGAAGCAGGTACTCTCTTGACATAATAATTTTGCGAGTCTGACCTTTGTTCCCAAGGGGACAAGGGATATTGTATAATACCTAAGTATGTTTTTATAGAGAAAAGAAACTATCTTGGAGTCCATGTTTTGTGGCAGCATTAAGAACAGCCTCCCTCTGTTCTCCTCCTGGCTCTGTTCTGATTTTCTCTTGGCTTAAAAATCATCCTCCACCCCATGGCAGCTCCCTTTTGTGCATTATCCTCTCCCTTTAGAATGTAAGCTCCTTGAGGTATGGAAGGGACTGTCTTTGTGCTTATATCTGTATCCCCAGCTCTTAGCACAGTGCCTAGCAAATAATAAAAACTTAAGAAACATTTGTTTCTTTCCTTCCTTTATTCCTCTCTCTCTTCCTTTCCTCCCTCCTTCCCTGTCTTCTTTTTATCCATCCAGTGCCAGCATGGATTCACATAGATTAATTCTCTGAAGTATAACTTCATTTCATTTTTAGAAAAAAAAAGTTCACTGTAGACACAATGTACCTGGGTTTCAGATGTTTTCTTTCTTTCTTTCTTTCTTTCTTTCTTTCTTTCTTTCTTTCTTTCTTTCTTTCTTTCTTTCTTTCTTTCTTTCTTTCTTTCTTTCTTTCTTTCTTTCTTTCTTTCTTTTCTTTTCTTTTTTTTTTTATAAAGTATCTCATGATTTCCTTGTGGAAAAACAGAGGGTCCTAGATTTCTGATAATATAATTACTTGAATGTGCAAGTGGTTGAATAATTGAAGTTCAGGAATGGTGATGAATTAGTTGTTGACAGCTTAGTATGCTATTTTTTGGTAAAGTGACACAAGAAGGAAGAGGAGGAATAGGAGAGAGAGAGACAGAGAGAAAGAGAGAGAGAGCACTAAGCACCCCCTCCTTTTATGTTTATGAGGAGAAATGGAAGAACAACTATCCTTTGTATGATAGTAAAGCAAATTTTCCACAAGTGTAATTTACAACTCCCCTGGGGTAATTTACAACTCCGCTGGGGTTCCTAAAGGTAGTAATATTCAACAAGCAGATTCAGGAACCAAGAATTATTAGGGGAGCTAGCCTCAGAATCAGGAAGACCCAGGACTGCTGGCTAGGTGACCCTAAGCTAGTCATTTAACCTGTTGGTACTCCGGGTAACTTTCCAAGACTATGGTATAAGTTCTCTATACATAACCACAGGTCTAGTGACTTTTTCCCCCCAAGGAGAAAAAAAAAAAACAACACCTTGGCTTTTTAGAGCTTCTTGAGTTTTACAAAGTGCCTTGCTCATAATAACCCTGTGAGGTGGATAATACTAGTGTTGTTATCCCTAATTTACCCTTTAGATGCCAAAGCGATTTTTCCAAAAACCCTCACTCAATAAACTTTAGTGGCTCCAAGTCAACTCTAGGAACAAATATATATGTGTATATATATATATGTATATATACATATATATATACATATATATATTTCTCTATCATTCAAAGTTCTTCATAATCTATCTCCTCCTACCGTTCCAGTCCTTTTATGTCTTATTCCCCACCATGTTCTGTTTGATCTGACCTTACCGTTCCATGAACGAGACATTCCATCTCTTGGTTCTGGACATTTTCTTTTTATATCTGCAGTGCTTAGCACAGTACCTGATATTTAATAGATACTTAATATATGTTTATTGACTGATTAATTTACAGTTGTTGTATTTATGATCACATGGCTAGTATTGTCTGAGACAGGATTCAAACTCAAATTTCCTCACAATGAGTGGCACACCATCTGTTGTTCTCTATATTGGCTTTCTGTAGACTAAATACACAAGCTCATACATTCATATGCCCACAAGAACACACACATACATACACAGACCATAGAAATATGCATAATTGTCTTTCCTTTCTTCTTCATGAGGGATATAAGGATATTATCAGAGAGACTGTATGTCCAGAGAAAAACGAGGTAATCTGTTTCTCTAGTGAAATGTATTTCACTTTCAAGAGATCTTGAAGTAGGATCTCAGGACACTGAGTAGTTCTTATATCTGCAATATACAGCAGGAGGTGGATGAAGGTCACATAGGGTAAGAAGTCATTGATAGTCTGGGATCTGTATCATCTGAGTTAGAACCCACATGGATGAGATCTCTGATTTCTCGAAGTATCAATTTTTTTCTCCTTGAGAGCTATCATCATGCACATCCAGAATGAATATCTGAAGCTTTATTTTGCCCTGCTTCTGTTCAGCCATCCAAAAAGACCTATAGATACTTATCAGTCTGTGAGATGGCAAGCTCATTGATGTCTGAGGTTATGTCATTTAAGTTTTGCATTTCCTTTAGCACTAGGAGAACTATTCTTAAATGGAAAATGGGTTCCATAATCAATGTTGGTGACATAAGTTGATTCTCATTTTTTTGTTTACCTATCTTTTTAAATTAAAAGACCAAGACAAACAGGTGTTCTTATGTCTCAGCATTTAGGAGACTTTTCCTGAACACTATACTGTATATCTCCTTAAATCTGATTTTCATCCATAGATCTCTTTGTCCATAATCTATGTGGCAAAGACTGATTTTTGTGTTTTGTATGCATTGTTTTATTTTATTATTTACATATAAATTCTAACACATTACACATCAAAATTCTAACATTTATTTTAAAAAATGTGTTTCTCATTTTCTCCCTCTCTCTCCCCTACCCCCTCATTGAAAAGGCAATTTTATATGAATTATCTGTGTATAGTCATAAAAACATATTTCCATATCAGACATGTTGTTAAAGAAAACACAACCCTCTCCCAAAAAAACTCCAAGAAAAATAAATTTCTTTTTTAAAAAAAGTAGCCTTTGATCTGCATTAAAACTCTATCAGTTCATTCTCTGGGGGTGGATAGCATTTTTCATCATAAGTCCTTTAGAATTATCATAAATATTTTGTGGGTATAGGTCCTTTTTTAAAAGCCTCTTTTGGGATATAGACCTAGTGTTGCTATTGCTAGGTCAAAAGGTATGTATGGTTTTATTGGCCTTTGGGTATAGTTCCAATTTACTCTAATAGTTATTGAATCAGTTCACAAGTCTACCAATAGTTCATTAGTTTCTCAACTTTTCAACATTCCCTCCAATACTTGTCATTTTCATTTTTTAAATCATATTAGCCAATTTGATATGTGTAGGGTGGTACCTCTGAGTTTTTCTTTTGCATTTCTTTAATCAGTAGTGATTCAAAGCATTTTTCATATTACTATAGAAAACTTTGATTACTTTGCCTGAAAACTGCATGGTCATATCCTTTGACCATGTATTAATTGGGGAATTACTCTTATTTTTATAAATTTGACTCAGTCCTCTATATATTTGAGAAATTAGGCTTTTATCAAAGAAACTTACTATAAATTTTTTTCACAATATGATTACTAACTGCATTTTCCTCCATCCTGATTTCTACCTGTTTATCCTTCTCTCTCCCTCCCTCCCTCCCTCTCTCTCTCTCTCTTCAGTCTGTCCAATCTCAAAAATGCTTTGCCTCAAACTGCTGCCTCTTCCAATCTGCCTTCCTTTCTATGAGCCCCCTAATCTCCTCTTATTCCTTTCCTCTCTTATTTTCCTGTAGGGTAAGATAGATTTCTATACCCAACGGAGCTGTGTATGTTGTTCTGTCTTTGAGACAATTCTAATGAGAGTAACATTCACATGCTCCCATCTTCTCCTTTGCTGTAAAAGCTTATCCACACCTTTTTGGTGTGAAATTATTTACCCCATTCTACCTCTTCTTCCCCTTTCCCCCAGTGCATTCCTCTTTCTTGTCCCTCAGTTTTATTTTTTAGATAAACATCTCATTATATTCAACTGACTTCTATTTGTATACTCCTAACTGCCCTAATAATAAGAAAGTTCTTCGGAGTTAACAAGTATTATACTTCTATGTAGGAATATAAACAGCTTAACTGTATTGAATCCCTTATGATTTCTCTTTCCTGTTTATGGGTGTATATTTTGAACAACAAATCAATTGGAGGGACAAAAAGAAGCAAACGTTTATTAAGTATAAAAGGGCTGAAAACAGAGGTGAAGGCAAAATGATAGGAGAGGGAAAATTTTTTAAGTTCATAAAATACTGAATACATCCAGGAATTGGATGAAGGCTGAATGGCCTTGACCTCTTCACAAAATGGAGATGCTGGATGAAATTGCCAATGGAAAGAGGGGGGTGGACCCTGTGAAGGAATATACCAGGGTGACCAGACCTCAGGATTCTAGGCTATTCCAGCAAAAAGAACATCCCAGGTACTGAGGGAAGTTCAAGGATGATCCAGCAAAGCAGGCATTGCTAACTTCAGAAAATGGATAAAAAAAGATCAGTCAGTTGAACAATCTGAAACAATGATATGTTTTCTAGTCTGAAATGTTTTTACTATAACTTGTAGTTATAAATAGGTAAATGACACAACTCTCTCCTTACAGCTTTGATCGCTGTAATTGGCTTTGATCACTTCTTTATTTTTGCTCTGATAAGCCTTATTTTGGAGAGTTTACCAATTAGTGCTGCTGAAAAATATCTTTGTCACTGATATTTACCCTCATGTGTCTGCATTTCCATCTTGTCTCTAGATTAGTCAAAGAGCTCTACCAGGAGGTGGTATTGTTTTCCAGACCAGTTGCTTTCAATAAAATCAGAAGTGGCAAAAAATCCAACTGGACCTTAATGAAAGGTAAAATGGTGAATGACAGAAAACATCCTGCCAATGTATTGAGTGTAGTGTGTGACCATGAGAGAGGTTCTGTTTGTATGGGTCAGAGTCTGTACTTTAAACTAAAAGACTTAGTTTGTGTCTCATCTGGGATGCTGGAGTTCCCAGCCCATTTATTGTTCACCAAAATCACCCATTTGTGCAAATGTAGTCAGGTGCTTGGATGTTTCCCAGAGAGAGGTTGGAGAAAGGCAGAGGACACCTTGGAACTAAAGAATCTGCCAAGGCTATGAAGTCCTGGAGAATGAAAGAAACAGATGGCGTAAGGCCTTGGAGTTGACAATCTAAGTAGTCCCAGCAGACCCAGAAAAGCAATTCTAAGGTCTGGGGGCAATTAGAAATATGGAACCCACCTCCCCACCTCTCTTCCTATGGCTAAAAATAAGTTTAAATGTAAAGAAAGAGCGTTTAGTGCAATGGAATGCCACTTTGTGGAATCTAAGCTCAAATATGATATTGACAGAATTATCCATCTCCTTGGCACCAGAAAAGACCTGTTCCTTGGACAACAAGGCCTGGATTCTCTGGCATTTTCTCTTCCCAACATCATTCCTATCTAGGACAGTCTGCGTAAAACAAAGTCTTGCTAGGTTTTTGTTTCCCACAAGGTAGTTAGGTTTATCCCCACTGATCAATTCAATTTAAATCACCAAATAATTTCTAAACAACCATTATATACTAGGTATTAAGCTAGGGATTGGACATACAAAGGCAAAAAGAAACCAGAAGAGTCTTCAAAGAGTTTACATACTATTAGAGAGGAAAACAACATATACACAAAATATATACAGAGTAGACATGAAGTAACAGGGCAGGGGGAAGGGGCTATCACTGAAGAATCAGTAAAGACTTATTGTTGGAGTTGGCAAATAAGCAATGCTTTGAAGGAAGGTAGGGATTCTATCAGGTAGAAGTAAAGAGAGAACTTTCCTGACATGGAAAAAAGTCACCAAAGGCAAAGAGACGGGGAATGGAATATTGTATTCTGGGGAAAGGAAATGACCTTTTTGGCTAGAATGTAGATAATCAATGTTTGTGTGAGGGGAACAGTATGTATGATCACTCTGAAACAATAGGGTGCAAATAGATGGTAAAAGGCTTTAAATGTTGGAGGAGTTCATATTTTACTTTTGCGGCAATAGGGAGCTAGTGAAACTTCTTGAGTAAGGGAGTAGCATAATTAGGTCAGTGCTTTAGGATGATCATTTTTTATGTTCAAAATAGAAAAAGAATCCAAGAATCCAAAGAAAGGAGAATAACTTTGGGAACTGCAGGGAGAAAGCTTTAAAGGGGAAAGAGCCTGGAAGCAGAGAAACCAAATAGAAGGCTATTGTTGTAGTACTGGTGAGAGTAAGTGAGGACCTGAGGTAGGGTGATGGTAGGGGGAGTAATGACAACGAAACTGATGGGAGAGATGTAGCAATAGAAACATCCTGCAAGTTGAGTTCCCTGGTAGTTTCTATGCTTTCCAAGATTATAAGATCCATCATAGCATTCTTCCCCTAAATTTGCTGTCTATTAAAATCTTAGCACTTTAAGGAAAGGGACAAGCTAGATTTTATCTTTGTATCTATAGTGTTTGGTACATAGGAAGCAATTAATAAACACATTTAATTTATTCATTCATCAGAGACAGTACATTTACTTTTGTATAATTCCCATGATTCTGAGGCAATAGCTTGTTTGTAAAAGTTGGGAGAATCATCTTTTATTTACAGTACTATGTTGTCAAAATGAATTAAAATGAAATTAAAAATGATTTTCTTATTTTTTAGCAATAGCAATTAATGAAGTTAATCTATTGAGGTCTGTGAAGTCTATTGGGATACTGGGATTCACTTTGGTGGAAGAAGCCTTTAATATCTATCAATCAATCAATGAACATTTATTAAATGCCTATTATGTGCCAGGCACTGTGCTAAGAAGTAAGGATAAAAAAAAGTCAAAAGACAGCCCCTACCCTCAAGGATCTTGCAATCTAATGGAAGAGACAATTATTAATTATCAATTAATAATTGCAGACAAATGTTGCTGTTCAGTCATTTTCAGTTGTGTCCAATTCTTTGTGATCTCATTTGGGATTTTCTTGGCAGAGTTAATGAATTGGTTTGCTATTTCCTTCTCCAGTTCATCTTGCAGATGAGGAAACAGAAAGAGGGTTAAGGGGACTTACCCAGTTAATAAATGCCTGAGAACAGATTTGACCTCAGGAAGATGAATCTTTCTGATGCCGGGCCTGACACTATCCACTGTATCACCTGGCCATTCCTCAGATATATATATACACACACATATATATATATACATATAAATATATAAATAGATCTATGTCTGTGTGTGTGTGTTTGTGCCCACATGTGTATATGCAAGCTAAATATAAGATGAATGGGAAATAGTAATAAAGAGAAGGCACAAGAATTAACAGGTATTGGGCTAGTGAGAGGCTTTCTATAAAAGATGCTACAACTCTAGGTATATTAAGAAGTAAATAATAATATCCTATTACTATCTTTCAAATCTAAATTCTTTTCTTCCTCTTCCAAGCTTTTACTTCATAGCCGTGAATGACTCAGACCTTTATCTGAATATTTTGTACTTAACTTTAAAAATATTTTCTTCCTTCTTTCTGAGTATAGATATCCAGAATTCATTAGAATCCTAATGCTTTAATTTTGGTCTTATGAGCCAGCCTAGGAAAAAAAAAACTTTCTGTAGAAATTTTTAGACTAGGAGCAGAAGGGAAAAAATTACTCATTCTTTTTTGTATTGATAATAATAATATTACTAATACTAGTCAGAGGATGAAGAGGGTTTGACAATCTTTATTTATGATATGACTACAGATAGAATTTCCTATTTGTCTCCAAGACAATAATACATCTTACAGAGAAATAACACATTTCAGTTTTTTGCTTGGAATGGTCTTTTCTTGATTAAATAGAATAAATTGTGTCATAATTGGATTCATGTTTCCCTTTTTCTAAAGGCTGATTATTCATGGAAGGAGGACATTGATTTCATCTTCTCCTTCAGGAGTGGCTGAGCCTATACAAGGCTAAGGACCTCTGGGTATTGGTTAAATGAATTCTAAAAGAACCTACAGTAAATTTTTATTACTATAGTGGGTGGAATGCTGGGCCGGGAGTCAGGAAGTCCTGAGTTCAAATCTGACCTCAAACACTGACTAGTTTTGTGGCTCTGAACAAGTCATTTAATGCCCACCTGCCTCAGTTTCCTCAACATGGGGATCATTATAGCAACTACCTCTCAAGGTGGTTGTAAGAACAACTGAGAAAACATTGTATAGAGCTTAGCACATTTCCTGACATGTAATAGGCACCTAACAAATGCTTATTTCCATCCTCACTTTGTCATTGACATTAAGAGGAAGTAGTTCTCTGATGGCACTAGAAACTGCTTGGTGACACTGATTCAGTGAGAATTTGCTCTGCTCAACAGTGGTTCAGGTTTTGACCTGGCTTGATTGAGTTCAGTGAGGAGTCCATGAATATCATTATCCTGTTACTATGGCGTTGTTCTGCAGGTGGTTTGGCTGTCTATGGTTTCATACAGGTAACCCCTGCATGCATTAAATTATGGATTTCTAACTTTTCCTGGGAATAGATAAGCAATTTCATTTATTTTCTTTCTAGTAGGTTTCATGACTCAACCCTACTGGAGAGTAGGGCACAGTATAATACTTCCTCCCTACTTGGTTTAACTTCCATGTGCTGCTGACTAAGCATGTGATCCTATTCTTTGAGGAGAGCCTAGAACTCTATGTCCCCTTACTTATCCTGGCATTTATGTGCTCCACTTAATACAGACTGGGCTTTAGAGTAACCTCCAAGCACTCCCTGATTCTTCCGGAGTTGACTACTTCAAACCCCTATCTCTCCCATTTTGGTGGATAGCAGAACTCATTTTGTTCCTATGTGTGTATGTTTAGCCAGTTGGATTCTTATGGTTCACGGAGCTCTCACCTAAAAGAAATTGTACCCTCTTCCTTCTCTGCTGTATTTTAATGGACTCGAATCAAATGAACATTGCAAAATGGTGTTAGTCACAACAACATGGTTAACTATTTGTAACTATAGAAACAGACTTAGGCAGCCCAAAAGGAGTCTATTGGCGTGTTCTAAGCCCAGGATTTCAAGGAACACAGTTTAATCGATTAGATTTAATCCTTCTTCCATTCCTAGAGGATCATGGTTATCTCCTAATCTCCTGCCCAAACTTCCTGGGCACTGAAGTCTTTCCTGGCATCATCTTCAGGTTTGCTCCCAGTTATCTTAACAATCTGAGTCTTCACTGGCTCCAGATGTTCCTGCTGTTCTGTCCTCTAAACCAGTGAGCATTCAGCATGACCAGTTCAGATTTGAAAGACTGATGACCACAATGTAATGCACCAGCGCTCCAATTCTAGTATCCTGTATCTCTTTGTCTGATGTTGGTGCTTCCCAAATGTAATTGCGGGCAAATGACTAAGATGATGTCTGAGTCTGGCCATCTGTGTTCTGCATCACTTCTCTCATGTTAGTTATTCTTGTTTCCTTGATTTCTGCCCCTTGCATGTTGTGACAGTTTCTTATCCAACCTTATAAGTGTGGAGAAGAGAAGAGAGACCAAAGTGTAATGGGTTGGGGGTGATGTACTTGACTTCTCTGAAATGAATACACACCTCTGCTTAAGTGGTCTAAGGTTTTATATTACTGGAAATTATAGAAAATTAACTACTAGAAAAATAAAGGAAGATGAGGTATGTGCTCTTTCAAAGTTATAATAACAAACCCTAGTCTTCATTGAAGAGTAAATTGTAACTTGGCCTGTGAGCTATTGGTAGATAATTAGTCCCATGAAGACTCAAAATAAATTAATTTGCCTCATAGAGGAAATTCTAGATAACTTAAATGGCTCTCTGCTTTAGGCAAAGACATTGCTTTGTATCTCTCCTTATCTTGACAATTTTGGAAGGAATATGGTGGAAAACACATAGTAGAACATCTTTACCACTCAACTACCAAAGGGAGATTCTTGAGAAGGAAATAACTTAGTTCTTTTTAGTAGTTGCCAAAGTCAGTCACAAATCCGTTTACCTAGATTGTCCTAAATCCTAAACCCTCTAATGTCTTTGTCAGGCTTTCCCCCATACCTAAAATTCACTTCATCATTACACATCTCATGAATCCCCTGGCTTCTTTTAAGGCTCAGCCCATGTGCCATCTGCTATAAAAGGTCTCCAGATTCCCTCAGTTGTTTATGTTCCTCCATACCTGCCAAAATTACTTGGTGTTTATTTTGCATTTTCTTATCTGCTTTATAGGTCATTGCTACCAAATCTCCCTCTCTCTCTCTCTCCTTCTCAAAGATCCTTGATGGCAAGGGATATAAGAGATTTTTTATTTATTTCTTTGTCCTTGTTTCCCCATTTCCTGGAAGAGCACAGCACCTGACATATAGTGGGCACTTCATAAACCATCGTCTAATTAGATTGATTTGAATAGTATAACTGCTTTGTTCTATGTTCGTATGATAGGAAAAACAATTGTGTAAGAATGTGTAAGAACAAATGTGTAAGAAATCAAGCAATCATTTTTGTATCTCTCTCTGTGTCTCTCTCTTTGTCTCTGTCTCTCTCTGTGTCTCTGCCCCCTGTCTCTCGGTCTCTGTTTGTCTCTGTCTGTCTGTCTCTGTCTGTCTGTCTCTCTGTCTCTCCAGATCAAACATTCATTTCTTCTACTTTTTTCCCAAATACAATGGGACATAGTTACTCACATTGCATCAGTTCTGCTCCCTCCAATTCTGTGGCATTCAGCCAGTTTTCCAAATGTGTTCAAATCCCTGCACAACAAGTCATAGAGACATTATAGCCATAGTAAAACCATGGGTCCTTCTCAATGCCAACATTTCAGATTAGTGACCTCTGACGTCAAAGCTTAGTATTTTTTTTGGTCCATGTGATCACCTTTATGATTCAGTATGAAGATCAAGTTTGAATGTAAACACAGAAGCTCTATTGTTGTGACCTTACCATGGCTCAAAGAATGAGGAGACACAAGGGAAATACCAGATATGTTTCAGCATAGAAATGAGGAACAGGTGTTACCATATATCAAGAGAACCTCTCCCTAAAAATTATTTCTTCCCTTAAAAAGTGATTTCATTCCTTTGCTTACAGCTAGGAAATATCATTGATTTGTTGTTGTTGTGGTTTTTAATAGAAAAGCAGAGAAGATCACCACGATCTGGGAATTAGGAGACTTAAGTTCTATGTCACTAATTTTGGAACCTTGGGCAGGTCACCACAGCTCTCTGGCCCTGGTTTCCTCATCAGTAGAATACACATGGTGATCTGGATCATCTCTAAAGCCCCATTTGAGCCCTAAGATATTCCTTGAAATGTGCTCATTATTTCAACAGAATACTTCGTGCTTCGTACTGTTAGCACCGTCTTTCTATTATGGAACCAAACACTAAGAAAAGTATTTACAATGTAGAAGAAAATGTTATCAGGATGTTCAATGGTTGATACTATCTCTATTTTAACAAAAACTAGCCAATGACACTTCATTGTGGCATGAGATTAACCTGCATGTACAAAGGCTTCGCTAATGGGAGCACAAACTTTGGCAGTTCCAAACACACTGAAACTGTCTTGAGTGTAGGGTTTGATGACCATC
This sequence comes from Notamacropus eugenii, assembly GCF_028372415.1. Taxonomy (NCBI): domain Eukaryota; kingdom Metazoa; phylum Chordata; class Mammalia; order Diprotodontia; family Macropodidae; genus Notamacropus; species Notamacropus eugenii. The sequence continues at coordinate 33,383,053 of NC_092874.1, read as the reverse complement.
TTTACATCTTGGTTTCCTAAATCCTGCCTTGCTAAGTAAGGAAAGGCTTATCCCCAGGTTGGCTATAGGATGACATATATTGAGATATATCTTTATATCTATGTTTCTATAGCAGCTCTTGAAAACTATTTTATGAAAGAAGGTTGAGACCTTCATGGTTGGAGGGAGCACCCATACCAATGAAATAACAGAAACTGAAAGCTTTGATAGTAGCAGGATGGAGTTTTAGAAGAATAAGTCAAAAGAAGTTATAGATAATCATAGATGAAGGGAGTGGCTGGGTAAAGTAATGGGTAAATAACAGGTACCTGCCCCAAGCAGATATTGGAAAATAGATGTGTATAATAGGATTGCCATAGCTATGTGTCCTAGGAATCTTGGAAAGGACAAGAGAGATTTATTTCTTTAGATTAAATTTCCAAAATGTTTTAGAATTATAAGGAATCAGGAATTCAGAAGTAGACTGAGGACCTTGACACTCTCCTAGATGTTTTTATTTATGGGTGGGGGTAGTCAAGGCCAGTATTCTTAGAGAAAAATTAGAAATTTTAAACTTTCAGCAGGTTTGAGAAAGCAGAAGGTAATTGTTTTCATCAGGAACTTGTCTTCCTTAATAAAATGGAAGCTGTCTGAGAATTTTATGCTTCAGATTTGGATCTTTTGTCTTTTATAAAGTATGTTCTTAATAGATATTTATTGAAGATAGGAAGGAAAGAAAGAAGAAAGGAAAAAGGAAAGAAGGAAGGGAAGGAGGGAGGCAGAAAGAAAAGAAATTAGAGGTCTCAAGTGTGGTCAGGGCCACTGCACACTTTGCAGGCTGCTGAACTAGAGAAGGTTCTTGGAGTAACTATAGATTTTATTTATTTGAATGTCTAAAATATAATGCCATATGCTAATAATAAGGTTTTATAAATTATTTCAGATTCCCAAGTGGGGATTCTGCATGCCTCTTTATTATTTAGGATTTCCGTAGTAGATTGATAAGATACAACAGAGATACTTTAAGGCACCCCAAAATAATAACTCATTTTATAGTGGTTCAAAGTTTTCAAAGTATTTTGTATACATTATCTCATCCGATCCTTATAAGAATTCTGGAAATTAGATGGTTTGTTGTTGTTTGTTTTGTTTGTTTATTTTGTCCAGACCAATTATTTCAGCAGTGTAAGGACCTCCTACTTTAGAAATATCCTTCAATGATGGGGACCGGGTACCTGCTCTGCATAGTGAGTCTTGGAGAGTTTCCTGGGAGTACTTCACTGAGAGTTTAAGTGGCTTACATCTGAGGCAAAACCTGAACCCAGGTCATCCTGACTCCCGGACTAGCTCATGATCTTTTTTTTTCATGATCTCTTACATTACCCTGAATCTCTGAACTTGTGCAAAGCCTTTCAGGAGTTGTAGTCAAAAAGCAAATCTGTGAGATAACACGGATTGTTCAGCTCTTAGCTGACCCTTTCAGTTTCTTCTGGATTCTCCAAGTAATGGAACAGACACATTCTCACTTGATTATGGCTATGCTGTCATATTCCTAGTATTTTCTTCCCACCTCCATACTGTGTGCTGCAGCCCAGAACCCATCGGTTCCACTTCCTTCCACTGTCCCTATTTCTGTATCTAGGAGATCTTGCACATAGCCCCTAAATCCTCTCTCTATGCCCAGCCCTGTATTCTAAGACTGAAAGACCCATTGGTCAATCAACTCTCAGGGACATCTTTAACTACAGTGCATGCAAAGTAGATGTGAAAACCTGAATACGCTTCAAAACCCTAACAAAAGGTCAAAAGTATATTTTTCTTTCTGTGCTAATCATTGCCATTTATTTGTACCATCTGGAAATTGGGGGGAAATGATCAGGCATCACAGAGAAGTGGCCAGCTTTAACTTTTGCTGGTCTTTACCTGTAAGCTTCCAAAGACCCAAAACCATGTTTCTCAGACAACAATGGAATGACATGGCAGAGTGGTTCAATATTTTCTGTTTGTTTGTTTGTTTCTGACTTCTACAAAGAAAAATGATATTGGCTCTGAAAATGGTCAAGGAGGATTTGATATCCAAGACAAATAAAGGACATAGTAAGAAAGTTACCTTTGGGAATCTTATTCATTTGGCCAAGACAAACCTCATCTTTGTGTAGAGAAAGGGCTGGCAGATGTCATGGTTGAGCCATCATCAACAATATCTGAGAGTATGGAAAATAGGTGAGGTACCACAAAATCAAAGAAAAGTAAATGCTAGGGGCAGCTATTAGCACTGCGGACAGAGCACCAGCCCTGGAGGCTGGAGGACCTGACTTCAAATCCAGCCTCAGACATTCACGAGGCATTTAACCCTGATTGCCTCCAAAACAAATAAGCAAACAAACACTGCTTCTCACTGTCTCTCTCTGTCTCCCTCTGTCTCTGTTTCTGTTTCTCTCCCTTCCCATCTCTGTCTCTGTCTCTCTATACACACGCAAATACACATACATATATTGATACATATACATACATGCATACACATACATACATAAATCTACACATGCATACGTACACACATATATTACACATACAAACAAACTATAGGTTGGTGAGCTTGATTTTAATTCCTGGGAAAATTTTTAGAAGGAATAATTAAAAGAATGGTTGAAAACTAGCATGTCTTTCTCAAGAGCTAGTTGTGTCAGATGAATCTCATTGCTTTTTTTTGTAGGATTATTAAACAAATTTTGTTGTTTAGTTATTTAAGTTGTGTCCAACCCTTCATTACCCCATTTGGGGTTTTCATGGCAAAATATTGGAGTGATTTGCATTTTCTTCTCCAGCTCATTTTACAGATGAGGAAACTGAGGCAAAAACAGGGTTAAGTGACTTGAGTCCAAAGTGTTTGAGAACAAATTTGAATGCTGATCCTACTGATTCTAGGTTACTGAGAGTAAAAACAAAAATCTAGACAAGAATCACCCAGGATGAGAAGTGATCTACATTCATGGAGAGAAGGACCATGGATTCCTCAAAGCATCCTCCTTCCATACCCATCATTTGTAATCCCACCACATTTCAGAAGGAAAACTAAAGATGGTGATTGCAACATGTATAATATTCCCATCCAACTGATTTTTAAATAAAAGAAATATCTAATTGCCAGATTATTAAAAAAAGATTTTGAATGACCTATGGAAGACCTACATCGATCTTCTTCACCGATTTCTATTCGTAGATTTGTCCTTGAACAAAAATGAAAGATTATTTCAGACTAGAATAACACATGAGACTTCAGCCTTGTTTCTTCTGATGTTTATTTTTTCTATGATGCCCACTGCCTGCAAGCTGTTTATTTTGCTCTAAGCCCATCAAGTCTATTATGGCAGCACTTTACCTCTACGAATTCCACAAACATTTTAGGCAAACCCAGCGCAGAACAAATAAATAAATAAATAATGTAAAAGCAAACAGCCTGGAGGACAAAATATCTTCTGATAATTTTTCTCCTTCAGCTGAGATAGGCAGATAGGCTATTTACTTATTTCCATTCCTTATTCCACTGAATCCATATACTAAATACATAGCCTGAAGGATATTTCTACAGTACATTTTCCCCCCAATTGCCTCAGCAACAGAGATTTGTTAAGGGATTCTTATTTGCTAGTCACTGAGCATAAAAATTGAACTGAAATACAGATCCTGCCCCAGGGGACCTGGCAATGTAATAGGAAGAGGTGAATTGTTCCAATTAATTCAACAAGTATTTATTAATCCACAGTATCTTTTTAAGGTACAAGGAACCTATGACACCTGTCCTCAAAGAACTTACATTCTAAAATATAACTCTAATGTAAGAATAAATGCTTAGGGAAGTTAAGATTAAGTGGCTTCTATAATTTTCTTTTCCTTTGCTGTTCTCCCCCATCCCCATTCCTGCTTTCCTGTTATCTGCATTCAACTTGTGTACATTTTTCCTTTCCTGAGTTTTGTAGCTGACTGTTAGTGACTGCTGGCTTTGATATGTTACATTTCCTAGTCTCTCTAAATTATTTACTGCTATTATAAGCAAGGGATGTTTTGAATGTAACCCTTGGGGTGATCTGCCAGCAGCCACATTCCCACCAGTGAAGTTTGTGATTCATAAATCCCCTCTGTGTTTTTTTTTTCTTTCTGATTTTAGCCTAGTTTTCTCTCCTGCTGGCTGTTGTCTGGCACATGTAAATACCAATGGTCCTTTATGAACACTGTTCAGGTAGATATTGAGAGCTACACAGTTCTCTGCATAATGATAGTGTTTCACCGAGCATTGGAGAAACCGTGATTGGTAGTCCATATTCCGGTTGTCCATATGGATGTGCAGAAAGGCATTATAGTTTTGCTGACCTGCATTGGTAAAGAGTACTTCTTCACTGGGGAGTTTCCAATACCAACACTATTATGAGGGTAGTCCATCTCCCTATGTGCTAGAGCAAAAGAGGAAAAATGCACTAGATATGATAGATCCCAATGAATGTGGCATGCACAAAAATCCACAGAAACATTAGCTTTGTTATTAAGCAACAACAAAGTTAATCAATAAACATTAAGTGCCTATGATGTGCCAGATACCAGGGATTCAACAAAGAATAAGGGGAGATCTTCTCCTCAGGGAGCTTATAATATAATAGTAGAGATAACAAGCAAACTATCTAGATTTATATGTATGCATACATACATGCACACATACACATATACACACACATTATAAACATATATACTCATATATATGTAAATACATGTATATACATACACACAAACATACACACACATGTATCAGTCATTTCAGAATCCCTTATCTGGGTGCAGCCAATTCTCACCAGCTTCTAGTGGGAGGAAATGCTCAAGTCAATGCCATTTCCAAGAAGGAATAAAGAAGAGACTCTACATGTGATCAGAGTAGTTTCAGCAGAAACTATTTTAAAAAGGCCAACTCAGAAAAATGCAAATGACCAAATGTCATCTGAGGTTCAGTATTTTTTTTTTTTGAGAAGCATAACCAATGCAAAACAGTCACCAAAACAAGGAAGAATATGAGTCAATGATAGGAATACCATAATACAAGTCAACAGTGGGATATGGTGGCCAAGAAAGCTAATGAGATCATCGACTGATTTACATTAAAATGATGTCCACTAAGGGCATGAGAGGTCTGTTGTATTCTGCATTTGTCTGACAGTTTCTAGAAAATCATATTTGTGTAAAAACTGTGATTCCATTTGAAAAAAACCCAAACCCCGATAGTTATACAGTGCTTCAATATTGGTTGAATATCATACACACACACACACACACACACACACACACACCCAATAAGGAAATTTAAGTATTTATAGTGTATATGCTATAACATATGTGTTGGTGTATATTGGTATGTATGTGAATATAGTATATATGGATTGTTTGCATATACACATATGTGGATATATGTATATATACACACACATATATACAATGCATGTACATATATTCCTAAATCCACAATGTAACCATATATATATATATATATATATATATATATATATATATATATATATATATATATATATATATATGTGGAGAGAGAGACAGAGACAGAGAGAAAGAAGACAGAAAGAGAGAGACAGACAGACATTTGGTCTTCACAACTACCCTGGAAGGCAGATGTTATTATAATCATTCTGAAGATGAGATTACTGAGGCTTACAGAGGCTAAATAACTTGAGCACACTGAGCTTATGAAAATATTTTAGGCAAAATTTGAACTCAGGCTTTCTTGGCTCTAATTCTAACACTGTCTCTACTATGTCACCTAGTTGCTTTCATCCCTCACCCTCTCAGCCTACACCAAGAACCACCTTTTGACTGATATATTCTCTCTCTTTTTTCAAATGAGATGTGTCTTCAGCTGAAGGGCAGCAGTAACTTGGCTAGAGGGGTATTAAAAGGTTTTTTTCTCTGACTCCTCCTTCATCTCCCAGTTCTGGGGTTGGGGTCCCTGGAACAAAGATGGTATGTATGGAAGGCATGAAAATAATCTGCTGTAATGGCCTCCCTAATTCCTACTGATGTAGAAACCAGGGTACTTTGGGGAACTTCTGGGAAAAATAAAACAAACTAAAACACAAGAAGGAAAATTGTGGAAGAGCTGAAATTCAGATAAATTCAATTCTCAAGCTCATCCCATTCTAGTAAGTGAGGCATTTTAGCATTTTGGCCAGTGCTATTATTTACCTGAAAATCAGATTGAAGAGTACTGTCCATACATATATACACACTGGATACCCATTTCTCCATAACACAATAGGAACAGAGATATATTAAAAAATACATATAGAAGTGAGTCTCTGGGACCTGAGGAACCAATTATCTTTGAATTTTCTGCATTTCATGCTGTAGGCTCCCAGGTTAGAAGCTGTACAATTAATGCTGAGTTAAAGCAACTCATAAACTTGAAATGGCCTCTTACTCCAACACTAGTACTTGTAAAAGATTCTCAAAATTAAATGCTTTTTTAATCTGGTAGCTTTGAACAAAATTAGGAACAAGTATAAGCTTTTATCTAAGCCCATAACTAGCGATTCCCACTTGATGGTAACTTGAAATTACTGTGCCTGTAAAGAACTGAGAGGAAAGAATGAAATATAGAAACTTGCTGAGGGAAGCCAGCACATCCAACGATGCATCAAGTCAATAACCATTTTTCAGAGCCTACTATGTGACAAGTGGAGCACATAGGTGACACAATGGATAAAATGATAATCCTGGAGTCAGGAAGATTCATGTCCATTAGTTCAAATACTTACTAGTTATGTAACTCTAGGCAAGTTGCTTAAATCTGCCTCAGTTTTCTCATCTGAAAAAAAATGAGCTGGAGAAAGATATGTCAAACCACTCCAGATTTTTACCAAGAAAACCCCAAATGGGATCACAATGAGTCAGAAAAGACTGAATGACAACATTCCAGGGACTCCACTAAGCACTGGGGATACAAAGAAAGGCAGAGACCAGTTCTTGCACTGTAGGACCTCACATTCTAATGGGAGAGAGAACATGAAAACAATTATGTAAAAGCAAGATAGAGTCAAGATAAATTGGAGGTGATCAACAGGTGAAAGGGAAAGAGAAAGAGGAAAGTCTTCATCTGCCAATGGAATTGTTTTCTGTGACTTGAAGGAAGCCAAGAAAGCCAGGAAGCAGAGCTGAGAAGAGGGAGAGTACCAGGCAAGCGAACAGCCAGGTAATGCAGTGTCTTATGCAAGGAACAGCAAGGAGGCAATGCCGCTGATTCCACAATACAGGGACAAGAAGTCAGCAGCAAGAAGCCTGGAACTGGAGTAGGGCAGGTTGTGATGGGCTTTGGATGCCAAACAGAATAATTTATATTTCATCTTGGAGGGGATGGGGAGCCACTGGCATTGATTTAATAGCAAGGCAACATAGTCTGATCTGTGCTTTATTAAGCAAGGCCATTTTGTCACCTAAGTGGAGGATAGACTGTAATAAGGAGAGACAAAGTAAAGAGACCAACTGGTATGTTATTGCAATAGTCCAAGATGGTGGATGAGACAATGAGGACCTTCACTACACACACACACACACACACACACACACACACACACACTCACATGCACGTGTATATGTATATACACAGACACATATGTATAGATGTGTGTACATACACATATATGTTAATATATGCACATGTATATGTATGTAAGTGTGAATATATACATATATATATAAATGTGTCAAAAGTCAATCAACTAGAGTGTCTTTCTGATTTCTAAGGGAATTTGAAAGTCTACCTTTAAAAACATTTCTCAATTTCTTTTAGTAACAGAGAGGTCTTTTAAAGACATGTTTATAACGACTAACTATAATTTAAAATTATCTTATAGTTAAAATGATTGTAAAAATATAATAATACTGTTTTTGATGGAGCTGTTTGGGGGAGTAGATAGAATTCAGGATTGAGATTTGGGCAGAAATGGTTATGAATCCTGCCTCCAACATGTCCTAGCTCTATGATCTGAGGCAAGTCACACTATATCTGAGCTACCCCCACCACATCCCCTTTTAATTATTTTGTATATATTTATATATGCACATGGAACTCCCCCATATAGACTATAAATTCCTCTTGTCTTTCCACAGCCAGAGCCTAGCACAGTACTTGGAATATTGAGAATTTAATAAATGCTTATTGATTCATTGATCTACCCTATCAGTTCATCCACATGCTTTTTAAGCACCTACTATGTGCCAGGTACTGGGCTAGGGACCTATCTGTTCTATCTCCAACTGCTTCCCCTATTCATGTCTTATAGTGGATTCCAGATTGTTTGTGAATGGACAATGCCCTCTGAAATAATCTCTAAGTGCCCAGTGGGTATTCTCTAGTGTCTGACTGTTGGATGTCATTTAAACACCACAAGCCAATGCCATTGAAAGAATCAGTTGCTGGTCTCCTTACAGAGTCTATTTGTCCAGGGTGTATGGCTCAGTCATTTTATCTCAAATCGGGCTGGAACAACCTCAAATCCCTGCAATTCTCTCTTGATGAGAATTTGGCCTGGATCTCTCAGATGGTTCTTTTAGTGCAGCATGTTGCAAAACAGTAAAGTGAATCAGGTACCAGGAATTTTCTTGAAACTGGGAATGAGGGGGGCAGGGTAGAATGTTGTACTACTTTCCTAATTATCATAGACAAACACCAATGATTTTTTTAAAGTGCCACAGAGCCATCTCTATGATAACTGCTTATTTTGAAATATTTAATCAAATGAATGCAGACTGATGTATAAAATGATTTACTTGGACAAAGTATAATTATGGGACTGAAAATACTGATTAATTACATTATCCAATTCTGTTCCATAGAGAATCTTAAAACACACTGAAGGTTTCATTCCATTTACATGCAAAGCAAAAAAAATTCCAAACAACCCACCCCTCGAACATCATTAAAAAAAATAAAAGAAAGTGAAATTGAAGACAGGGCTTTTGTTGCTGTGATTATGTTTGTGATTTTAATTGCTGAAATATTCAAGTTTGAAAAGTGGCTGCTGTCAAAGCACTGTCACTCTAATGTTCCCTATGGGTTTCATACAATGGCGATTACACTGACAATCCATTTGGAGAATCACCGTAATAGCTCCACTTACGTGGAAGACCCCTGGGTCAATCATATGCCTGTGCAAGTGTCCCATAGAATAAAGGCATCTATTATGTCATTTTCATTGGAGTTATAGAAGGGAAAATTCAGACCAAAGACTTAAGTGATGGAAAAAGAGACCTACTTAGTGACTACCTGATCATATTCAGGAGAAGGTGTGGTGGGAAGCCCTGATACAGAAACTTTAGTATGTACTTTTTGATTTTACCTTTTTTATGGTAGAGGAAGACGAGGCAATTGGGGTTAAGTAACTTTCCCAGGGTCTGAGGTTCTTCTGTCTGAGAACTCACATTCTCCTGACTCCAGGGCTAGTGCTCTATCCACTGCACCACCTAGCTGCCCCTGACCATTTTAAAGAGAAATAGGAATTAAAGCATCAAAAAAAGGACATTAGCCATCATTTTAGGGAAATTTTATTGACTAAACACTTCTATTGAGTACCACAAATGTTGATCGGGCACATACTATGGGCATAGCTCTGTTGTCTTGTGTGGTGAGGCAACCTGGCCTAATGGATAGAGAGCATGAATTTAGGATTGAGCTCAGTAGGTGATGTAGGTTCAGATCCTAACTCTCATACTGACTATGTGACCTTGGATCAGGGACTTCATCTTTCAAAGATGCAGATATCTTTCTAAAATTCTTAGGAGTTGCTATACTGCATAATGAAAGATATTTCTTTCATAAATCAATGAAGTCACTGGTTAGATCAAAAAATGTGAGAAGGCACATGGAGAAACAAAGACAAAAAGAAACATTTTAGTAGGCAGCATGGTATAGTGAAAGGGTCATAGATTCTGGATTCAGAGCACCTGGGTTTAAATCTTGCTTTTGATGCCCAATACCTGTGTGACTATGGGTAAGCCAGTTAAACTTAACCATTAAAATTAAGCTATTGGATTTGTTCTCTAAGTGCCCTTCCAAGTCTAGTTTTATTATCCTGTGATCTTGACCCAAAAGAGTTTACATTCTAGTCAGACCAGAGTTCCATTTGTCTAACAATGATTTAGATGTGACCTTGTCACGGCCTGAGGATGGAATAGATCAGAAGAGTCAAACTCATGGTCCATTCCACATGCAGCACACAATAATCCTGAATGTAACCTGAACCAGATTGACAAAATAAAAACATAATGCAACACAGATAATGTGAACTTGTTGTTTTCTAAGTCAAAATGTGACAATAAGGATCTGTTTCTATTTAAGTTTGAGACTACTGGACTAGATGACTTCACCAGACTCATTACATTGTTTCAAGAATATGATTCAGGGAAAAACCTTGAACATTCACCGGAACTCATAGCAACATTAACATGAGCAAGGAAATGAGAAAGGCAACAAATAGTGATTAAGTACTTATTCCACATCAGACACTCTTGGGAAACAAATACAAGCTGAAAGAAATGCAGTCCCCAGATTCAAGGAGAGCTCACTCTAATGGGGGAAGGCTGCACATAAAAGGGGAGTGGAGGCACTGAGACAGAGATCAGTCATCAGTACAGCTTGGAAAGGAATGAAGACTTTGGCCTGGGACTCCTCCTTAAATGGTAGGTTTGAGGAGGAAGTAGGCAATCAGAAGGTGAAACCACAAGGCCAGATGACTATTCCAAAGTGAGAAGTTATCCCTGGGTAGGGAGAACTTCAAAGTTAAAGAGATTTCTGTAGCACTGTGGAAAAAGTCCTGTGGAAATGGATGTCAGAAGTGCAGCCTGGAGAAGAATTCTAGAGTTACATTGCTATCCAAGTCCAGAAAGTCAGAAACAGAGCCAGATAGGGAATGAAAGCTGACTAGTCTAGGTCCCTCCCCCAAATGGAGGCCCTTGGAGCAACTGACCAATGGAAAGAGGAGGATTATCATGAAGGGATGGTCCAGGGTGAGAAGACTATAGGGACTATGTAGGACACCCTCCAGGGTGAGGAGGCCCCAGGTCCTGGGCAAGGTTCCAGGGTATGATAAAAGCTGAGGGATGGTGTCAAGGTCTGGTGAGTCAGAAGCCAAGCCAGGAGGGCAGAGTCACAGAACCTCTTAGCTGCTCTGCAGTTTTCCAGATATTCTGGTTACCTTTTTTCTCCTTTCCTCCTGCTCTTAAGGCACATCCAGGAAAGGGAGTGTTTTAGAATTGAGTGTGAGGGAGACGTTGATGACTGCTACTCCTGCCAACATTGGAAATTGGTCAGGGTTGGCCTTATATATAGAAATAAACAACGTGGGCTATAACCCATATAATCTGATACTAGGAAGTGGCACCTCCCCTAAATTTGCCTGCTCTCTCCATTGCTTGATGATTTTAATTTCCACCACTGTAAAATTCATTCTTAGATACACTCTTTGTAACCACATGAAAGTACAAATATTCCTGGAATGGTAGCTTTAAGTTATGACTAGTCATTTACATGTTAGCATAAACTTATATTTGAAGGGAGACCATTGATATCAGCATTTAGACTAAGGTTTTTAAGGGAATCAAATGGTGGAAAAGGCAATGGCGTGTTGCAAATAAAACTAGGGTATATGTGACTTAAAATATATTTAACATTTTATTTTCCCCTCATTACATATAAAAGCAAATGTTAACATTTCTTTTAAAATTTGAGTTCCAAATTTCCTCCCTTCTTCCCCTACCCTCCCTTCTCATTGAGAAGACTCACAGTTTTATATAGGTTATACAATGCAGTCATGCAAAACATATTTCCATGTGAGATTGTTTAAGAAAACACAGACCCACCCCTCAAAAAAAGGAAAAATATGTATAAAAAAGTACGCTTCAATCTTCATTCAGATATTGAGTTTTTTCTCTGGAGGTAGATAGCATTTTTTTTCATTCTAAGTTCTTTGGAAATGTTTTAGATTACTGTATTGCTGAGAATAGCTTTCAGAGTTGATTGCTGTACGATATTGCTGTTACTGTATACAAGGTTCTCCTGCTTCTGCTCATTTCACTTTGCATCAGTTCATGTAAGTCTTGGTACATGTGATGGTGAGGATACTATATGGTGACAGTGAATGGAGGTAATACAGGGAGAGGGAATGGTTGAAGTTAAGAGGAACATTGGAACTTTGATGCTTGTGGTATTCAGTTCTACATTTTTTTTCCTCCTTGTATTGTTATCCTGCTGAGCAGAGAATCTCATGTATATTTGGATTCATTCAGGTCTATTGTCTATGGTTCATGTTGCTCCTGGGGCAGCTAGGTGGTGCAGTGGATAGAGCACCAGTGCAAGAGTCAGGAGGACCTGAGTTCAAATCTCACAGACACTGGACACTTACTAGCTATGTGACCTTGGGCAAATCACTTAACCCCAATTGCCTCATCCTGGGTCATCTCCAGTCATCCTGATGAATATCTGATCACTGGATTCAGATGGCTCTGGAGGAGAAGTGAGGTTGGTGACCTGCACAGACCTCCCTCACTCAAAACAAAGTCTAGAGCAAGTCATGTCATTATTTCTCTGATGGCGTGGTCTTCGGCAATGAAGGACGAACACACACACACATCATGCTGCTCCAGGTCCTTGCACAGAAAATGGCATTATAAGTGACAATAAAATGATGGACTTGCTCAATTTAGGCCTGCTTATCTGAATTACATGAATTGCATTTGCTTCTAAATTGCTGTTACTAGGGAAGGAAAGCCTGGAAGTAGACATTGGGAGATGTACATTGGAAGATTCAGGACGATTTCTTCTAACCACTCTCAAACGTAGACTCAAAGGTCAATTAAACATGAATAGAAGATAATAGAAAGAAGTGCTAGATTTTGTCCTCATGATTATAATTCTTTATATCTGGTTTTAAATTTTGCTTCTTATAAACAACAAGGATTGACAATCTATAATATTTAATGCAATTTTTAAAGTTCCATGATCTGGTCTGTTTCTCAACACCAGACTTTCCAAACTATCTACTCCGTATATTTTAGCTGCTATTCAGCCTTCCCAATGGGCATCTTCCTGAGTTCAAATGTGGCCTCAGACACTTGTTATTTATGTGAATATGGGCCAGTCACTTAATCCTGTTTGCCTCAGTTTCCTCATCTGTAAAATGAGCTAGAAAAGGAAAAGGCAAACCGCTCCAGTATCTTTGCCAAGAAAACTCCAAATGGAGCACAAACAGTCAGACATAACCGAAATAACTCAACAACCACAAAAGAGCTCCAGAACAGATTGACTCCCAGTCAGTCAAAGTACATTTATGCCAATCACTATACTAAGTACTACAGATACAAAGAAAGACCAGAACAGAACACAGAAGTTGTATGAGATAGGTTTTAACCAATATTATTTAAAGATTACTGTCATCTTCCTTAGAACTAGCACATCTTTTTTCTGAAGGAATAAAGAGTCAGGGGACAGTTTGAAAACATGCCGTGTAGCATGAAATCCAATCAAATAAGTCAAGAGATTAAGGAAACACAAGTTAAGTAAGTGAAATAGAGGGAGTATTTGATATTAGCTATGGATATCAGAGTTCAAGGTAGATGGCCAACCAGAGTCAGGTTAGCAAAACTTGGCATGAATGACAGAACAGTAGAAATAACGATGAACCTAGTAGTTAGGGCCAAAACAGATAAACATAGATCAGTCAGTTAGGCACTCTGAGAAAACTGAAAAAATGAGGAATCTGCGGGAATGAAGATCCATTGCTTTAGATCTTTAAGGATCTAATGGCTTACTATTCCCAGTGACTTGGAAGAGACATCCAATTAGAGCTTGGATTAAAAGGATCAGGGCTAGAGATGGAGTCATATATTCAACCATTTGTCTTTACAGCCTTTAATAGGGTCTTGGAATTCTGTAGCTCTGGTTTTCACCATGCCATTGTTATTTCTTGGTATCTCTACTTTGAGAAACATTGTGAAAGGATTTAACCAGGAACATGTGAATGAGATCATGGTCTCAGTAACGGTATCCATTCAAAAGACACACAGTAGAAGAAAAATAGAACCAGAAATATGTCCCTTGATCCTTCATGTCCTAAAGACATGAAGTGACTATTATTTTTTCTATTATCTGTTTCTCTGGATAGAAAATCAAGGGCATTGAGGACAAAGCATTTCCACCTAGAAAACAAGATTATGAAAGCAGCATCCATCATTGAGTGTTTTGGTAAATGCCACATATCAAAATGCATATACAAAATAAAAATTCAGAAACCAAAACAGATTTTTTTTTTACTTATTCAATTAAAATATAACATCTGTGTAGCACTTGAATGAAAGCCAGAAATCACCGCCTGGGTTTAGATGGGGCATAACTATCATGATGCAATTTAAAATTGGATTGTATCCAATTTGTTTTAAGTGTGCTGAATAGACTTAAATGGATTGTCCCTGCCTGGTATTGCTCTGACTGAATCAATGAATTTAGAATCTTGTGGATCAGTCAGGATATTAGAAACAGAAGGAAAGAAATTATAGCTTGATGGATTATGGTGCAATGTCTTCTAATCTTTTCCCCTCACATAATTCATAGATTGCATGTGTTTAAGGATCTTTCTTGATGGTGGAGTTTCAGGATATAAAGCAGATGCACTCGATGAAGTATTTTTAGAAACAGAAAAAATAATCACATGGAATAAATCCAGTTGAACACAAAATTCAACATCTGGAATTCCTAAATTTTGATCTTCATGATGCTATTGCCTTGCCATGTGACTAAGATCAGGTCATTAATTTCACTTGTTTCTTGATTCTCCCATCTATAAGATAGGAATGGTTCCTAGGAGATACATGGACAAAATATATGAAAAGAAGCTAAAAATGGAGCCACAGCAATTACATGAGGCATTCTCAGAACTCTCAACAATGATATGATAAAAAAAACTCCAAATTGCAAAGAAATAACCTTGAGATTTCACTTTTAATCAATAAATTGATGAAGATGGTAAATTATGAAAAGAGTCCGCATTGGAAAGGCTGTGGGAAAAGAGGCACACTACTATGTTACTGGAACCATTAAAGTGGGCTATTGTCAATATGAATTTGGAATTGTGTACACAGTCATTAAACTGCTTATATCCCTTGATTTTCAAGTTCCATTTTTAGATGGCAGAAAGAAGTCAAAGTGAAAAAAATAAAAACCTATATTTATCAAAATATTAATGGTAACAGTTTTTGAGATTTACAAATAAAAGAAACAAAGTATTTACCCATAAATTGGAGTTTTGCTGAATAAATTGTGGTATATAAATATAATGAGATACTACTGCACCATAAGAAATCACAAACAAGATCCTTTTTTGGGGGTGGTGGAGTCAGCATGTCAAAGTAGGAGAGACTTGCTAGCACTCTCCCCCCAAATCCAGCCAAATACTGGCAAAAAATGACCCTTAACAAATTCTGGAGTTTCAGAATCCACAGAATGACTGAGTGAAGCAAATGTCCAGTCCAAGACAGCCTGGAAGGCCAATAGAAAGCATTTGTTGTGCCAGGCTGGAGCAGAGCACAATTCAGTGTGGGCTACCTTGGCATAGATGGGACATAAGCTGACCTCAGGGGAACTGAATCTCTGGCACCTGTGGCAGCTTCCAGACTTCACAACCCTAAAACACAGAGAACCAATTAGAAGGTCAATGAAAAACACCTGTTTGACCTATGTGAGAGAGTAGAGTGGTTTGGGTCCAGTTGCAGGGTGGTGGAGGCGGTAAAGCAGCCTCAGCAGCAACAGCAGCAGCAGGGGCAGCTGCAGTGGCTATTTCTGGATCTCTGCACCCACAGATTGTGAGAGGATAGAGCAGCTGACAGTACACCCCCACTCCACTGGAAGCAGAGAACTACCTTGACAAAGAGCTCAAAAGTCAAGTAAATGCCTGGGGAAATGAGCAAAAAGAGGAAAAAAAGAATCAGACTGCAGAATCTTGCTTTGGTGATAATGAAGACTAAAATATAAAAACAGAAGAAGACAACAAAGACAAGGCTTCTACATCCAAAGCCTCCAAGAAAAATATGAATTGGTTTCAGGCCATAGAAGAGCTCAAAAAGGATTTTGAAAATCACGTAAGAGAAGTAGAGCAAAAATTGGGAAGAGAAATGAGAGTGATGCAACAAAATCATGAAAAATAAGTCAGCTGCTTGCTAAAGGGACCCCCAAAAAGCTAAAAAAAATACACCTTAAAAATAGACTAACCCAAATGGCAAAAGAGATCTACAAAGCCAATGAGGAGAAGAATGCCTTAAAAAGCAGAGTTGGTCAGATGGAAAAGGAGATCCCAAAGCTCACTGAAGAAAATAATTCCTTGAAGATTAGAATGGAGCATATGGAAGCTAATCCCTTTATGAAAAAACCAGAAATTATAAAATAAAGCCACAGGAATGAAAAAAAAATAGCAGACAATGTGAAATATCTCATTGGAAAAACAACTGACCTGGAAAATAGATCCAGGAGAGACAATTTAAAAATTATTGGACTACCTGAAAACCGTGATTCGAAAAAGAGCCTAGACATCGTCTTTCAAGGAATTATCAAGGAAAACTGTCCTGATATTCTAGAACCAGAAGATAAAATAGATATTTAAAGAACTCATTGATTGACTCCTGAAAGAAATCCCCAAAGAAAAACTCCTAGGAAAATATTTCAAGCATCCAGAAAGAAACAATTTGAGTATTGTAGAAACACAATCAGGATAACACAAGATCTAGCAGCTTTTACATTAAGAGATCAGAGGGCTTGGAATATGATATTCCAGAGGTCAAAGAAGCTAGGATTAAAACCAAGAATCATTTATGAGCAAAACTGAGTATAATACTTCAGGGTAAAAAAATGGTCATTCAATGAAATAGAGGACTTTCAAGCATTCTTGGTGAAAAGACCAAAACTAAATAGAAAATTTGGCTTTCAAACACAAGAATTACGAGAAGCATGAAAAAGTAAATAGGAAAGAGGACTTACTAAAGTTGAACTATTTACATTCCTATATGGAGAGATAATATTTGCAACTCTTGAGACTTTTCTCAATTTTAGGGTAATTGAAGGGATTATATACAAGTAGACAGAGGGCACAAGGTGATTTGAATATGGAAGAATGATATCTAAAAAATAAAATTAAGGAGTGAGAAAGGAATATATTGGGAGGAGAAAGAGAGAAATAGACTAGGGTAAATTATTTTCACTTTAAAGAGGCAAGAAAAAATTTTTCAAAGAAGGGGAGGAGGGGGGAGGTGAGAGTGAAAGAGTGAACCTTACTCTCATCGAATTTGGCTTAAGGAGGGAATAACATGCACACTCAATTTGGTATGAAAATCTATCCTATGCTACAGGAAAGTAGGGGGAAAGGGGATAGGTGAGAGATGGGGGTTATAGAAGGGAGGATAAATGGAAGGATGGAGTAATTAGAAGAAAATTCTTTTGAAGAGGGGCAGGGTCAAAAGAGAGAATAGAATAAACCGGGTACAGGATAGGATGGAGGGAAATACAGTTAGTCTTTCACTTCATGACTGTTATGAAAATGTTTTGCATGAGTACATATGTACAACCTACATCGAATTGCTTGTCTTCTTAGTGGGGATGGGAGGGGAGAGAGGAAGGAAGAGATGCTGGAACTCAAAGTTTAAAAAAAAAGAATGTTAAATTTTTTTTTACATGCAACTGGGAAATAAGACATACAGACAATGGGGTATAGAACTCTACATTGTCCCACAAGAAAATAGAGGGGAAGGGGATGAGAGAAGGGAGAGATACGATAGAAGTGAGGACAGATTAGGGAAAGGGGTAATTGGAATACACAATGTCTTGGGGTAGGTAGAGAGGAAAAATGGGGAGAAAATCTGAAACTCAAAATCATGTGGATGTGAATGTTGAAAACTAAAAAAATTAAAAGATAAAAAATCAAAATTAAATTAAAAATAAAAAAAAATCACAAACACAAGTAATTCAGAAAATCACAGGGAAATTTCCAAGAGCAGAAGCAGAGTTATGTAAACATATCTAAGAGAAAAATAAATATGATAACTACAGTAATGCGAGTGAAAGCAAAGTTCAGCAGCTAAACTGATTAATTGTGATGACTATAAGAAAAGGACATCCAGATCCACTGGTTTCAGGAGAATTTCTCTGTTGCAAAGTAGGGGATTATGGTCAAAGAATGGTGCATGCATACTTTGCTAGACATGGTCATATAGACATATTGTTCAATTTTGTTTACTTCTGGATTTTTTGTTTTCTTTTTTTATAAGGGAGGATATATAGTAAGGTGATATGGAGAACTGTTATGTAAAAACAAAAGACATTTTAAAAATAGAGAGAGAGAAAGAAAGAAAAGGAAATGGGAATGATTATTTTGGCATAACTTGGAGAAACAATTTGACTGGGTAGGAACAGAATCATCTAAAACATACAATTGGTTGTTATTAAAATTCACTGGCTCAAGATGCACTTAATGCATCTTTGGAGAAATCTTTACCAGCAAAGAATGCTTTGTATTCTAAATCTTTAGACTCAATTTCAGTTTCATTTCCCAAATCCCTGAAGCCTTATCTCATGAGATGACTTTCCCACTCCTAGAGCCGGATTATTCTTGTTTCTTAGACACTAGTTAATTCTCTGACTTTTCCCAATCAGATCTTCTCCATTTTAAGGTCATAAGGCCATGGGTAACAGTGTGATTTTTGTACCACTGGCTCTGTTGCTTATGTCTATGTGACCTTAAAGAAACCAATTAACATCTCAAAAAGTTTGTTTTCTCTTCTGTAAGATGGCAGTAGCCACTACCTGGTTATATGGTAACGTATAAATGTTTCATGGAAGATTTGAGGGGTTATATAAAAGTAAGTTGCTATCGTGCAGTCAAAATGTATTCTTTTTTTATCTTTCTTCATTTCTCTCATTATTTCTTTTTCTCTTTATCTCATTCTTTCCTTGACTGTCCCCCCTCCTCCTCTACTCCCTTATTTTTTTGTGTGCACAAGATTTATTTATTATTCTCTAGAAAAATCCAGGACTTCAATTTTTGTTTTTATTTTTTAACTAAATGGAGCCATAGCAATTATATCAAGCATTGTCAAGACTGACCTACCAGGTACTCATGTCAAGCAGAGTTGAGAACAAGACTCTAAGGACTTGGAAACTGGAAAATGTGCTTAGCATCCAGCTTCCTGGTGTCTCCCTAGGGTACTTCTAGTCCTAGGTAATTTGTCTGCATGCTCCAAGTGCCTATTGTAAATGAATTGTACAACAATTGGACTGTCTTTCTAACTCCTGAACAGCTGGGGTGTTTTCCTGTGAGACTAGGACATCCAAAGGGAATTGGAGGGTCACTAACATGGTGCTGAGGCTGAGCAGAGATTCAGAAATGCTTCTTCTCCTGCTGCTCAAGACAGAAATGAACTCCAGAGAAGAGTCACACGTTTTGGCGGGCACATCAGTTTTATTCCTTGGTGAAGCCAGTGTATTCAAAGGTTGTGGAGTTAGAGTCAGGGAGAAGACCCTGAAAGGGAAGCATACCTGGCCTGAGCAGCATACTGTCACCTTTCTTAAAGAGTTTAGCAAGAAATTGTTAGAAACCTAGACTCTTGGAGCTGGAATTAGTCTTAAAAGTCATTTAGTCTAATCATTACATGAATCGTATAGATAAAGAGCTGGAAAGCATGGTAGAGATCATCATGAACAACTTCCTTGTTTTACAGATGAGTAAACAGAAGCATAGGGTGGTTAAGTTGCTTTTCCAGGGTGATACAGCTAGTAAGTCTCTCAACCGATTCTTCCTGACTCCAAGTCCAACTCTGTCTACTGTGCCATCTAGGTATAGAGGAAATATAACAGTCAGTATGAGAAGCAAACCTATGACCTTGGCATAGACCCATAACTTTGGTATTATTAGCGCCACATTGTAACTGAGATAATAAGCCTTTGTAAGAAGAAGTTTCTATCAGAACCATATGCTGAGTTAGGAGAGATTTTTAGGCCCTCTTTTTAATGTATAGTAGTGCTTGCAGAGGAAGCTGTAATATGGCAACAACAGTATAAGATCATCATTTATCAGTTGGGTTTAAATATATCTCCTTTATTAATATTTGGGTGACTTTAAGCAAGTGATCTCTTCTCACAGCTTCAATTTTCTCATCTGTTGTGGATCCAGATCTCATGATCCCATGATGGCGCCTGGAGACTTCATCAAGTTAGGTGACAGACATTAGGAGGCTTTTACTTTGGACAAAAAAATGCAGAAATCCAGGAAACACTGACAGATTTATGCTGAGAGGCACATTAAAGAGGAAACTAGGTAGGATCACGAAGAGTAGCAGATTTTACTGAAGCTGCCTTACCAAGTGGGATAGGTGAGAGCATGGTAGACCTATCTGTGGGCTAGGTCTTCTCATGGCATGATAAGCAGCAGTGGGAAATGTTCATTGTGGGTCATTATAGAATTCAGGCCCACTATACCTTCTGCGTTTTTTAAATCGTTATTTTATTTTATTTTATTTGTTGTTACATTTTGAATTCCAAGCTGTTTTCCTCCTTTCTTCCTAACCCTGCACTGGGGAAAGCCAGTATTTCACACACACACACACACACACACACACATACACACACATATGTTATCTATATCTATATCTATACATATAGATATAGATATATATGAAACTATATAATACATACCTCCACATACCAGTTCTTTCTCTGAAGGTAGAAGCATCTTCCTTCATAGGTCCTTTGTAGTTGATTTGAACATTCATATAACTCAGGGGGAATCCAAGGGTGGGGAATCTGCTACATATGGCCCTCTAGGTCCTCAAGGCCTGATGCTCTGTCCACTGGGCTGCCTCCTGCTCATCATTTCTTACAGCACAGTAGTATTCCATCACAATCATATGTCACAACTTATTCATGCATTTGTATAGCATATAATAATAATTGTATAATATATAATAAATGTTGCTCTTCTGTTTTTATTACCTTAATACTTCCTTTAAGAGATCTGCAAGGTTCAACCCAATGGTTTGTCCAGCAGAAAAATATTGCAAAACCTCTGAATGGATGCCCAAAGCAGAAAAATCTAAAGTAATTTAGGTCCATTGTACTACATTTTTTTCTGACACAATCCTCCATCAATCTTAGGTTTTAACCAGTAGAGTACAGTAGCAGGCAGCCTGTCTACAGTCACTACAGAATAAGATAAATTCTTTGAATTAGAACAGTACATTCTAGAGTTTGCTCTAGTCAGTTTTCTCATCTCTAAATGGCAAATGGGTCAACATTGGAAACTAATTTGGCTTCATCAATGGGGATCTAAAGGAGATGCATTATTATCTATCCTGCTACTGCACCCTGACTGTCACTGCATCTTTTCATAAGATGTGCAGCAACCACATTGAGTAAGTGTGCTCCCCCATAAAAATGTGAGCTCTTTGAATTTCTCACATTTCTTTTTTTATCTCTCCAGTGCTTAGCCAAGTGCTGTGCTCTGCACCTAATAATAGTCTAATAATACCTTTAGCTTGCCAGCTTTGAAGTTGGGAAGACATGAATTTGAATCCTGCCTCAGAGCTGTGATCCTGGGAAGGCACAACTCTTTCTCAGGATCACTTCCCTTATCTATAAAATAGAGGTATTTTAATTGTTCCTGACTCTTTGTGACCCATTTTGGGTTTTCTTGGCAGAGAAATTGAAGTGGTGTGTCATTTCCTTCTCCAAATGCATTTTACAGATGGTGAAATTGAGGTAAATGGGGTTAAATGAGTTGCCCAAGGTCACACAACTAGTAAGTGTCTGAGACTAGATTTTAACTCATGAAGTTCTTGATTTCAACCCTTGACCTATCCACTGCACCATCTAGCTGCCCTAAAATAGAGGTAACAATGACATGAAATTATAGAAAGCATTTTGTAGACCTTAAAGTACTATTTAAATATTTATTTTTTTACTTTAAAAATAAATTGCATTGATACCTTTTGTTTTCATGTTCCCAGAATTTCATTTAATATCCATTTGTTCCCCCTAAACCAACCCACTTAAACAGGTCTTTAAAAAAAGAAAAAAAAAAATAAGTACAACCAATTGCTACATTGAAAAACTTTGAAAACGTCTGCAGTGCTCCTCAGAAGTGGCCCTACCTTCCCTACAGCAGAATAGGCTAGGAGTGTTTTCTCATATCTCTTCTTTAAGGCCACACTTTTAATTTTTAATATTGGGCCCTTCACTCAGGATTGTTTTGTGTTTGTTAAGTCAGTTTAAATTGCTGCTATCGTATATTTTGTTTTCCTGGTTTTGCTTACTTTGTTCTGCATTGGATCCTCTAAATATTTTTCTGTTTCTTTGTATTCATTATATTTGCTATTTCTTCTAGAAGAATAATATCCCATTATTTAAATATGCCTCATTTTTGACCATTTTACAATTAATGAATTTCTGCTTTTTTTTCAGTTCTTTGGTACCTCCCCAAAAGTACTTCTATAAATATTTTCCTGTAAATGGGGATTTCCTTCTTATTAATGAGCTCCTTAGGATATAATTGCAGTAGTGAAATCTTTGGTTCTAAGAGTATGGCTATGTTAGTCACTTATTTGCATAATTCTATGTTGTTTTCCAAAATGATCAGACTGATTTGCAGTTCCACCAACAATGCACTAGTGTGACTATCTTCCCTCTACTCCTTCCAACATTGACTTTTCCCTTATTTTGTTATCTTGGCTAATTTACAACATATTTGGTGAAACTTCAGAGCTGTTTTGAAATGTATTTCTCTTATTGATTTGGAGCATTCTTTCATATGACTTGATAGCTTGCAATTCTTTTTTTATAATTATTGGTTCATATCTCTAGATCATCATATACACATGAGTATATATTATGTATACATACATACATATATACACATATAAAACACGTGCATATAATACGTATGTAAGACATGCATATGTAGTATATGCAGCATATATCATAGTATATTATATTACATATAGTATACTATAATATATGCATACATATAATGATTAATATAGTACATGTATTACATATACATACTTATATGTTGTTTATATATCTTAAAAGTTATCATCATCATCATCATCATCGTCATCTACTTGTTCTTGGAAAAGTTAATCTATCCTTTATACCTCAAATTTCCATATATCAATTTCATACTGAAAGCAAGAAGTTTGACTTTCATTCTTGCCACTTTTCTTTCCAATTCTGACTTTCAGTGATTCTATGACTGCCTGTTATATGAAAATAAATGTCATTGTTTAACTGAGGCAATGGGGTAAAATTTTAACTAGGACTTAACATATCTATGGAATGAGTTATTAGTTGAAGCTAGAAGCATTTCTTCAAAGGAAAAAGCATAATGGTAAGGTAAACTAAATGCAAGTAATAAGGAAAAAGGAAGCATGTCAGGGAAAAAGGCCTAGAAAAGAAACAGCAGACTTCCCTTCTTGGACTGACTATGTGATGTCGCATGATTGAGCTCAGAGTAAAGTTAGGTGAATTAATATAAAGATTGAAGCCCCTGTCAGAGGAAGACATTCAATTAACCAGAGTGTTTGTGTTTAGAACAATATTATAACCTCTAGATATTAAGCATCTTGGAGACCTTCTTGACAACATGTAAGATATAATTTAATAAGATTGTTTTTTTTCCCATTGGGATATAAAATTATGTGGGTTGATAGAACATCTGGAGCCTATTTCTTATCTACAGGAAATCTTCCTAGCTCCTCTGAGAGCAGATGTGCTGATCTTTGGGAATGTGGATTCCACAGAGTCGCAACAACTTGTCTCATTCCTTCCCTTCCCCTACATCCATCTCTCTCCTCTTGTTCTTCAGGATATTATCTTTAAGTTGGGTCAAGCCTTCTCTTTTCCCTCTCCTCTGGTCAGGGAGTCTTAGCATCTCATTAATTATATATTCTTCTGGTTCACCTTCCAGTTGTATTTGTTCACCTTCCAATTTATTATCATAAAACAAACTCTGTCCAGGCACCATCTGGACATCTACAGATTTCTTTCAAGAACTTTCAACTCCAAAGTGGTTACAAGAATATTCATAAGAGACAAAAGACATTTATTTTGTGACCAAGTCCCATCAAATTAGTTTTCCTGAACATTGTGAGACCAATTTGTAATGGGCTTTTGGTTAGATCAGTGTTTTTTAATTGACACTAGCGATGTGCCTATTTTCAAATATACCCAATGGCATCCCTAATTGCAATCACTCTTATTGCTTCATTCTGTTAAACACCTGCTTTGGAGCAATAATCCCATCCAGACCTCTAATAGATCTGCCAGGTGTTTCTAATCGATGTGGAAAGTTATTAGGCTATAAATGACAGTCATTCTAAGTCCTTTGTAATCACATAACCTCTAAGACAAAAAAGAATCTGTCTTATAGTCAGAAGTCATAAAGCTCTTCCATTCCTTTGGAATGTTATTCACAGAGGCTATTCGAAGGATAGAAAAAACCAAACCAAACCAAAAAAACCAACAAAAAGGGAACAGCAGATACCAGCTTGGGCCTTGCAGCCTAACTTGAATGGTGAGTGAGATGACAAATCACCATCCTGGAAAATGAGGAGGAAATTGCAAAGGTTTATAAAGTTTTTAATAAGACTGGGAGTTGGTTTGACAGTTTTTACTTAAATTCTGAAAACTTTTTGGGTTGCTCACAGGAGATTCTTTGAAGAAAAGGAAGTTGGAATCTGCCTCCTCCGTTTTCCCACCCTTACTCAAGAAGGGCCTATCCTAGAGTGAGCGCCTTGTTAAAAAGAAAGAAACCTTACTTCTGAAAAAAATCTGGGTTTCAAAGGAGCTGGGAACTTAGCCCAGTTTTCTAACTAGATGAAGTATGATATTGGAAAGATGCTCTGCTGCTTACTCAGCAGTCTCAAATTTGAACTGCCGATCTTGGAATCTTAGCCCTTTGATCCTTATACCACACCGTTTCCTATTTCTGGGGCTTTTGGCCATAAATATTTGACAAACTGAATTGACCAAAGATTAGTAAATGCATCTCTCATCTTCCTGCCTGCCAGTCATCCTGGGTTTGAATGTTGAAAAGTGGCTTTATACTTGAATCATACAGCTTATTTGTTTTTTCATATGACTCCTGATTTAACTGTGGTTCTAATGATTGATGGAATCACAAATATCTAATTGACCAGTAAGATATAAGCTCTGAGCTCTAGGGACTTTTTAATTCATTCATTCTCCACTCACATCCCCGAAGGAGGAGAATGAAGTGCTTAAGACTTGATGATAATAGTAACAAAGATAGATAAATGGATGGGTGAATAGGTGATAGATTCTGCTGTTGAGTTATTTTAGTCATGCCTGACTCTTCATGGCCCCATTTGGGGTTTTCTTGGCAAAGATTCTGGAGTGGTTTGCCATTTCCTTCTCAAGTTCATTTTACTGTTGAGGAAACTGAGACAAATAAGGTTAAACAACTTGCCAAAGGTCACATATCTAGTAAATATATGATTTGAACTCAGGAAGATGAGTCTTCCTCACTTTAAGCATGGCACATTATCCATTGTGCCACCTCAGTGCCCCAGATCGAATGATCGATCGGTAGATAGATAGATAGTAGACAGACAGACAGATAGATCTATAGGTAGATCGCTAGAGAGAGCTTTTATTAAGCGCTTGCTACGTGACAGGCATTATGCTAGCGTTAGTGCTCTAGACTCCTTCTACTAAGGAGATTTGACTATACCTTTTTAGCAGCCTTTTATTCTCCGCAGCAGTGGAGCATGTGTGGCACAGGAACTTCCTGTGACATAAAGGAAAGAAATGTGGAATCTCAGCTCTGCCACTTACTATTCATGTAACATAGGACAAGTTTCATAATGACTGTTGGCTTCAATTTTGTCATTTAAAAATAACAAGGTTTAAGTAGATGACCTCTAAGGTCCTTTCCAGCTCTAAATTCTATTAAGCAATGCTTCATTGACTGGGATGGACGGGGCAAGTGGGGAAAAAAGCTAAGAAATAAGTACTCAGTGACTCGATAGAGAAGAATATTGATATCTATTGATTTGACTTTTAGATTTCTGAGGGACAGTGTCCCTAAATGCTTCTAAAATAAATGAAATAATAAAAATTCGTTAAGATGGAAGAATCCAGAAGTATACATTTCATACACCTCTAGGAAATGTTCTGGGACTTCCCCCTAAAACATTAAATACTTTTGAAATTCAGGAAAACATTTAACATTTTCCTGGTGCCTTTTGTTTTTAGACTTTAGTCTTTTCCATAGACACACACACATACACACACATTTATACATATATGTACACATATAATGCACACTTATATGTATACTTACATATGCATACATAATCCCCATCTACACCGCTCCTCCCCCCTCCCATACCGTGAGTCTTCTTTGATAATGACATGTCATTGTCAGTACCATGCATCCTGAGTGCTCTACTTCTCTAATTAAATTTAGGAAGATTTCTTTACTTGTCTTCTAGGGACAAGATTGGTTATTATGATTATATAACATTTGATTTCTTTTGGGGACTTTTTAAACAAATTTAATTA
Organism: Notamacropus eugenii; assembly: GCF_028372415.1. Taxonomy (NCBI): domain Eukaryota; kingdom Metazoa; phylum Chordata; class Mammalia; order Diprotodontia; family Macropodidae; genus Notamacropus; species Notamacropus eugenii. Next base: position 33,356,418 of record NC_092874.1, on the reverse strand, counting down.
AGGGGAACAGTGATATCTAAACAATAAAGATTCTTTTTTTTTGGAAAGCCACTGTTGTTTCTCAAGCTATGGGAGAAAGAGAAGCAGTGAAATCAAGTTTAGCCAGAGACATGTGACTCCTGGAAATGGCTGTCATATTCTAAAGTAGAGAGTCATAATTTTTCAGAGGGTCCAAAAGTTGTCAACTGTAATTCCCTTATCCCTAAAATAAAAAAAAAATATAAAAAACTTATGGTCAGTAATATCACTTCATTAAGTGTCTGTGTGTGTGTGTGTGTGTGTGTGTGTGTGTGTGTGTGTGTGTGAGAACAGGCTCTTTTGGCTGCTTTAATGCTTCATGATCTTTTCAAAACACACATGAGAAAATAAGGTAAAGACATTTGGAGATGTTTTCTGTAACTTTGGACTTGGCTTACTCTACACAGAGTTGGCTCTATCCCAGTAAGCTCCATGGATTTCAATTACTTTAACAATCCCACCACCGCCCCCCTTCTTTGCACATGTTTCTTTGAGTATGTACATTGTTTCTGTCCCTGGGAAATCTCAGCTTCATAGTCCATTGCAATTCCTGCTATTAAGCTATCATAAGTTTAACTCTAAAACATTATATGTTATATCATAAAGAAAACCTGATCACCCTCCACTTCACCAATCTTCAGCCTCTTGATGCAGGTGAAATATGCTGGGTTAGTTAGATTTGCCAGCTCTCAGCTCTGTCAGAGCAGCTAGAAGTTATGGTTTAGTAAATAGGGCATTGAATTGAAGTCAAGATGACCTGGGTTCAAATCAGACCTCAGATTATTACTTAGCTATGTGTCCCCTAGTTAGGCTCTTGACTTCCCTCTATGTCTCAGTTTCCTCACCTGTAAAATGAAATAGTAGCTTCCAAGTTTCATTCCAGCTCTAAATCTATGACCCTATGATCATTTATCCCCTTTATCTGGCACAATTCTGCCCATCTCCATTGCTATCTCTTCTATAAAAGAATCTCCGGTACCTCACATAGCCGGGGCAATCCTTCCCTCTATGGATGTATTATAAAATTTTGCATCTCTTTTCATCTTTGATCACCTCTACAAATACTCCAAAATAATGTTATTTCAAACTGCTTAACACAATTCTTAGCATTCAGTAGGCACTTGCTAAATGTTAATTAATTGACTGTAGTCAGTTTATTGATTGAATGTAGATGTTACTTCTAGTGATACAGATGACAACTCTTCCAAACCTTGGCATGGGATCGTAACAGTAACACGGGGGCTGAGGGGGGCGGGGGGGAGGGCTATGTCACAGGTTCTTTTGAAAGGTTAACAATCACTTTAATCAAACACATGCATCATTCAATTAGTTCAGGGGAAAAAGTCAGCACCCTGAACTTTAAAGAAAATACAGAGAAATAAAAATCAGGCACTTCCAAACTGCCTAACAGTAAGAAATACATACATGACAATTCAACAGACAGGTCCAACTGTCTAACTATAGTTAGCAGAGAGGAAAGCACTAACATCTGGGTTTTCAAAGCTGGAGGGCTGCTTAGAGGCTTCTCAGAGTCTCATCTGGCACACAGACCTTCTTCCAAAAACTAAGGCCCAAAGTAAAGTCACACCCAGAGTCTTTATACACTTTTTAGAGCCAGAGGGCAGCACATCCCTTGGGAACAAGTGCCTCATTAACAAAAGGCATGGCCCTTCCTACAAATCTTCCCAGGCCTAACAAGGGTTGGGAAAGATCCTTCTTAATCACTTTATTCAGAGGCATTATACTTCTTAGTATGAACAAAAGAAGAAAAGGATCCTACTTTAAAAGTTACTGTTCCTCAACTCCTCATGGTCTCCTCAAACCCCCCTCCCCGCCCCCCCCCCCCCCAAAATGTGGTCTCTTGGTGAGGGCAAGAGATTACAGTTGGGAAGCCCAGGTGATGAATTCCTTTTGATAAAATATAAGACAGGGGAAGGCACCCAACAGATAGACCTTCTATGGAATATCCTAACTTTGGCATTTTCTATATATGTGACTTTAGGCAAGTCATTTCATGGTTTAACACCCTGTCCATTTCTCTACTTGTAAAATGAGTAGATTGAACTGCCTAGGCAACTTCCATTTCTAAATCTATGATTCAGGGGATATTTTAGACAGGAGATATTTCTCCGAATTTTCTCTGAAGTTCAGGTGTATAGTCTGAGAAGACATGGATATGTTATGGTCCACATTAATGGAAGGAACATTCTCAGTAAGGAGGTTATTTATCTTTTGAAGCTAAAAAGGAGCTAAAGTACTATGAGAGAAACGTGGGATGCTTAAAGATGTTCTCTTATCTATGTTTCTTGCTATATGAACTCTTGACTTTCTTCTTTTAAAAAAATAATTAATTATTAGTTTTCAACCTTCACTTCCTTTTTGTTTTTTTATATTAATTTTATTTTCAGTGTTCTACAATCACTACCATATAACTTAAATTTCCCCCCTCCCTTCCCCCTCCTTCTCCCCTCCCTCCCAGAGATGGCATACAATTTATTTAGGTTCTACACATACATTCCTATTAAATACATTTTCACTATAGTCATGCTGTGTAAAAGAATTAAAATGAATGGGAGAAATCATATAACAAATCAAAATGTAATACACACACAAAAAAATGATGTGCTACATTCTATGATTGAATTCCATAGTTCTTTCTCTAGATGTGGAAGGCATTTTACCTTAAAAGACCATTGGGAATTTTTTTAAGTCCTTGCATTGCAGTGAAGTTCCAAGTCTACTAGAAAAATCTCTCACACACTGTGGTCATTGCTGTGCACAAAGTTCTCCTGGTTCTGCTCCTTTTGTTCAGCATCAGATCATATAAGTTTTTCCAGGCCTCTCTGAAGTCTTCCTGTTCATCATTTCTTATAGCACAATAGTATCCATTACATTCATATACCACAATTTATTCAGCCATTCCCCAAGTCATAGGCATCCCCTTGATTTTCAGTTTTTGGCCACCACAAAGAGTGTTACTATAAATATTTTTGTACATGTGGGACCCTTTCCCATTTTATGATCTCTTGGAGATACAGTCCTAGAAGTGATATTGCTGGGTCAAAACATATGCATATTTTTATAGCCCTTTGGGCATAGTTCCAAATTGCTCTCCAGAATGGCTGGATCAGCTCACAGCTCTACCAACAATGAATTAGTGTTCCTACTCTCCCACATCCTTGCCAACATTTATCATCTTCCTGTTCTGTCATGTTTGCCAATCTCATAGGTGTGATGTGGTACCTCAGAGTTGTTTTGATTTGCATCTCTCTAATCAATAGTGATTTAGAGCATTTTTTCATATGACTATAGATAGTTTTAATTTCTTCCTCTGAAAACTGCCTGTTCATATCCTTTGACCATTTATCAATTGGTGAATGACTTGTATTTTTGTACATTTTACTAAGTTCTCTATATATTTTAGAAATGAGACCTTTATCACAGATACTTGCTGCAAAAATTCTTTCTCAGTTTTCTGCATCCCTCTGAATCTTGGTTGCATTGGGTTTGGTTGTGTAAAAACTTTTCAGTTTAATGTAATCAAAATTATCCACCTTGTACTTCATCATACTTTCTATCTCTTCTTTAGTCAAAAATACTTCCTTTCTCCTTAAATATGATAAATACACTGTTCTTTACTCCACCAATTTGTCCATAGTATCAATCTTTATACCTAGATCATGTGCCCATTTGTACTTTATTCTTGTGTAAGGTGTCAGGCATTGGTCTACGCCTAGTTTCTCCCACATTGGTATCCAATTTTCCCAGCAATTTTTGTCAAACATTGAGTTCTTATCCCAGAAGCTGGGATCCTTGGGTTTATGAAACAGTAGATTGCTATATTCATTGCCTACTGTGTCTTGAGTACCTGGAATATTCCACTTGTCTACCCATCTGTTTCTTAGCCAGTACCAAGTGGCTTTCATATTGCTGCTTTATAATACAATTTGAGATCTGGTAGCACTAGGCCTTGCTTTCCCTAGCATTTCTTTTCATTAGTCCCCTTGATATTCTGGACCTTTTATTCTTCCAGATGAATTTTGATATTCTTTTTTCCATCTCTAGAAAGTAATTATCTGATAGTTTAATTGGTATGGCACTAAATAAGTAAATTAATTTAGGTAGGATTATCATTTTTATTATATTGGCTCAACCTATGTACAAGCAGCTGATATTTTTCCTCTTACTTAGATCTGACTTTTCAACATTTACTTTCACAAGACTTCAAGTTTTCAATTTTTCCCCACCCTCTCCTCTCCCCTCCCCAGATGGCATGCAATTTGATATGGATCATGCATTCATATTAAACGTATTTTCACATTAGTCATGATGTAAAGAAGAAGTGGAACTAATGGGAGGAACCACAAGAATGAAGAAACAAGACAAAACAACAAAAGAAAGTGCACATGTGGTAAAGGTGGGGAAATTGAGACCATGTCTGACTTCACAATTTCCTAATTATCTTGTAACAGTGGTTATTGTGTTATGTCTTTGTTGTTAATAAATCACATTTTTCTGTAGATGTTTCTTATCTTTCCATTATAACATAAAGGTCTTGAGAATGGAGGACATATTTGAGACGTTTCTTGTTATCCCTGAGTACCTCTTACAGAGCTCAGCATGCAATAGGCACTTAATTAATATCTCAGGGTGGTGAAAATGCTTAATGATCATTATCATTAGCTATTCCTCACCCAAGCTCAGGGAAGCCATGTCAAGGTAATTATTCCTGTCTTACAGGTCAGGAATCTGAGGCCCAGGGAGGGTATAGTGACATGCCTGGAGTTACCACAACAAGTAATGAACAGAACTAGGATTAGAACTCTGAAAGTGGAGTTTGACGGCACTGAGACTTTGCCCAGTGACCTTAGGGAGAAGCATTCAAGCTCAGAAAGCTAAGAATTAAGAGGATAGAAGAACAGAGAAGACCAGAAAATAATGCTATTCATGTAATAGGGTTTTTAACATGATTCTTTATGAAAAAAGTCGCTGAAATTTAGCTATCCCCTTATATTCCCACTTGATTTCCTTGAGAAATCTCTGTGTGAAGAACATTGATTTTGCCCAGTTGCTGGTTTCTTGTTTTAAGTATTGTAATCAAAGGAATGAGATGAGATTGAGACGCTTTTATTTTGCCAGAAACAAAGAGTATGAAGGAGACCATGGTAGACATAACGCCTTGAGGGTAGTAGCTGTTAATGGTAAAAGTGGCAGCATAGGTAATGAAAGATATAAGCAATCAGTCACGTCAGCTACTGATAATTGTGCCAGACAAGAGGTGGCTACTGATACATTTCAAAAGACGTTGTCATAACTCCATGAATTCTAGTGATTGCTATGACCAATCTCATTTTCCCAATAATTCAAAGCAAGATACAGCTTCTTAAAAGAAAAAAAAAGGAAAAGAAAAAAAAAAGATAAAGCTTATTTTGAATAAGAGGTTGAGAACAGGTGAAAGTGTGAACGTCTGAACCCACAGTGGTTACAGGGGTCTGCTCCTTCCTTAAAATCACGTGCAAGTTTTGTGTGTCTCTTTGTAGTTTCCACCTAGAGAAATTAATCATAGAGGATAACGTTCCTACATCACCAAGGAAAGTGGAGATCTCTAAGAAGATCATGCTAATCTTTGTGGGTGTGCATTTTGTGAGAGAGACAGGGTCTCTGCTCTCAGGTCAGATAGATCTGTCTTGAATCTTGTCTGAACGACTTTGGGGCATATGACAAACTTGCCAAATTTCCCATGACTTTCCAGGGAACAGCAAGTAGTTTTCTTTAATTTTACATCCCCCAAAATAATTCAAGTGCAAGATGTGTATGACAATATTGGCAGAATCTTTATAGACACCATACACCACAGGATCTTAACTGTATTTTATATCATGAACTCATTCTCAGAACAATGTTTTTGTTTTTTAATTAATTAAAGTAAAGGTTGAATTTCAATTGCAGTTTAGTCAGTCAGTCAACAAGTATTTGCTAAATGCTTGCTATGTTCCAGGAACAGTAAAAATAAAAATGTTCTTCTCCCCTAGTCACATTCCTGGAGCCCTAAAATCTATCCATAAATCCCTTTGATGTCCATGGACCTCAGATTAAGAACACTTGTGAAAGAGTGATTTGTGTATAATTATCCATCCAATTTTCTCCATTCCTGGGCTCTACTCATGAGTTTTATGCATTTCCATTTCTCTACATATTATTCAGAAATCCATACCCAGCATATTGATCATATACATGATTATACACACACACACACATATATATTAGTTATATGTCTCATGCTTATACTAAGCTATAAACTCTATGGAGGTACAGATCTTGTTTTATGGAATCAAAGGAGATAATATTCGTAAGGCATTTAGCACAGTTCCTGGCATATAGTAGGAGCTTAATAAATGCTTGTTTTCTTCCCTTTCCCTTATCAAAATTTCCTCTTTTCTCCAATGCTTATCTCAGTCCTCTGAACATAATATCTACTTAATAAATGTTTGCTGAAATGAATATAATCCAAGGTAACTCTTCTGATTAGAAAAAATGGATTCATTGATGATTCTAATCTAAATAAGATTCCACAAAAGGGATATTCTTGTGCTCAGTCATAACACGGAAGTGATGCTGTGTTCTTCAAGATTATGACAATAGATGAGCACAAACTGTTGGATTGTGCCACATAGAAACGTTTTGCACGAGGTCCTTTCAATGGCTGTGTCGGCGGTCTAAAAACTGGCTCAGGAAAATAGAGGCTTATGAACAGTAGCTGGTCACCTGGTAATAAATTCTTGGTAACTCATGAAACAAAGGGAAGCTCATGAAACAAAAGGAAATGATTCTGTAAAACACTTTCTACTTTGTCAGTGAGTGGCAGAGATGGGGTAAGAGGGTGCTAATGATCACATGGTTTTTAGACAACAACACTTTAATGAAGATATTGGTATGAAAGTTTTGTTCATTAGAATGTGGACATACTACTGAAGGAACTGAACCATGTCTACCTGACATTTTCACTGTAAATAAGTGAAATGAATAGATGACTCACAAGTTCTCTTTGGACAGGCAAATAAAAGAGCTGGACTATTGATAGGTAAGAAAAAAACATATTTCATAGAACATTTTGACATCTCACATTTACACTGATTGCCACAAGGGCTTGCAAAAAGATCACCATAAAAATAATTGAAATTATGCATCTATATAAATCATTGAAGATAGAGATAGACAAATACTATTAGCAATCTCAAAATTAAAAATGTCAAAATTAACTCAACATATATTTTGATACTTGATGACTTTGATTTGATAATATCTTCCAGTAATAAAAAGTGAAAGAGGCCAAAGATAAGAATTATAAAAATGAAAGGGCTTAAAGATATATAACTAGGAAGAGAAGGCCATTAATTTAGCCAGAATGGAGAATGCCTCCTGGATGATTCTTGTGCTCTACCAGGATCCACAAAATGTCAATATTTCTACAGCTAGACTTCCTTATTCTCTGTGACAGGGACACCTTTGTTTACCTGGTGCAGCCTATGGGATCCCTTCACAGGATAATGCTTTTAAATGCATAAAATAAAATATATGAGATGAAAAAGAAAACATAATATGGAATCACATATACGCATATACATGTATACACATGTGTGTATACATGTATATGTATACACACATATGTATTAAGTTCATAGATTTCAGGCTAAGAACACTTGACTGATACAAAGGCTTCTAGTTCACCAAGTAAAGACAAGATCTATGATAAGGATATGTATGAAAGGAAAGGCAGTATTGTGTAATGGAGAGAGCAAACTTTGATGTCAGAGAAGTCTGGGTTCAAGTACCACCTTTGTCACCAGCTGTGGGATTATCGGCAAATTGATTTCTACATAGGCCAGGAATGTTTCTGAGACAGTGAGTTATAGAAAAGTTGTTGATTGGCATGGGCAGAAGGCCCTATACCTAGAGTTCCATGTAATGGTAAAACAGAAAGAGAGAGGGGGAGAGAGAGAGAGAGAGAGAGAGAGAGAGAGAGAGAGAGAGAGAGAGAGACAGACAGACAGACAGACAGACAGACAGACAGACAGACAGACAGCGAGAGCAAGAGAGAGAGAGAGCGAGAGAGAGAGAGAGAGAAAGAGAGAGAGAGAGAGGAGAGAGAGACAGACAGACAGACAGACAGCAAGAGCGAGAGCGAGAGAGAGAGCGAGAGAGAGAGAGAGAGAGAGAGAGAGAGAGAGAGAGAGAGAGAGAGAGAGAGAGAGAGAGAGAGAGAGAGAGAGGAGAGAGAGACAGACAGAGACAGAGAGCTAGTTTGTACCACTAGTATGGTAGTATGGTAGTCATATCGTGGATTCCATCAGAGATCCATCAAGGTACCAAGTCACTGTATATAATCACAATATGTAATGGCCCCTATGATGGACAGTGTGTATTATCAAAGAAATAGCCTAGGCAAATAAGAAATTTCCACTCTAGTAGATTGTTCTTTCATAAGGTACTTCATTCAATTTCTCTGTCATATTCTTCTCAACAGACTTGTTCCTGTAGCCTCTAGACTAGAGACATGCCCTAGGGCACTTAACTTCAGCTCTGAAACACCCTAGGGCCTGTGCTTCCCTGAATGGTGAGAGTGTCTCACATGGTTCACCGTACCTAGAATGTCAGGAAACACAAATCCCCTCTACCCTTCCACTCTGCCACTGCTTCTATCTCTGGAACCTTAATAAATCAATCTTGACATTACTAGTAGAAAGGGTGTCTCCATCTATGGCTCCATTGACCATCTTTGTGTCTTTTCAAATGAAAATATTCTGAATATTAGGAGGCAAGTGTAGGGATAATAACAAGTAGAATAATGGAAGAGTTGAGTATTTATATATACTTGATGGCAGAGCAAAACATTAGTAAATAATAAAACTGATTTCAGTTAAAATTCCACAGTGATTTAGTAAATAGTGTTTCATTTAAAGAGCTTTTAATATCTGTAATAGATTCTAGGCCCTCATTTTAGAAAGAGAAAGACCTTGAGTATCCAAAGCATAAGTGGTTAAAATAACTGGAATATTTTGCCAGAAGGAGGGAAGATATGATTGAGGAAAGTATAATTTCAGATTTCAAATGTGAAGAATTATCTGGAAGAGCCAAGAAGTTTATTCTGATCCTTTTTGAAGGATAGAATTCTTACTATTGGGTCAAAATGAAAGTGAAATAGATTTCAATTCTTAATGAAAAATTTTCTAATGATGAGAACTTTCCAAAGATGAAATTGGCATACACTTGGAGGGAATGAATTCTCCATCCCTCCAGTTCTTAAAATGGAAGTCAGGCGATCATTTGTCAGAGATGCTGACAAATTCATGATTTGAGTCAGACTTGGAGCTCTGAGGTTCTCTCTAGCTTTGAGAAACTATGACTCTTTGAATCTAAGCAGATATAGTATTTAGAACACAGAACTTGAATATGAAACGAGACCTGACTCAAGACAGGAAACCCTTAATACTTTCTGACTATAGCAATACCCAGTGATTTTCTTTCCAAAAAATGTTCAACCTGTGACCTTAGGCTGTTCCAGCAAGAGACCAAACTATGGAGCATGAAAATAGTTTTCTTTTGTATCACAATTCACTACAGTAATGACAAGCTAATGGAATTTTATTTGCATACTCCTGTGGCACGTGCATTTAACTCCCTGAATAGGAGTTCAGAAAGGCTGCAGCAAAAGTATTGATTCTTAAAACAACTACTAAGTATTACGGACCTCTAGCACCTTCCTCCCAAGGCAGTGTAGAACAAGAATGTGGCATAAATACTCATCTAACCACTGCTTGTTTTCCTTGGTATGCTCGATGTCTATTCGTTGTCATTTTCCAGTTTTGGGGAGATGCATAACTGATTTTTATGATCTTCCTGGTTTCTGTTCTTCCCTTTTTGATCTCTGTACCAGTGCTTATGAAATGCCTGAAGGCCCAGGTTTTGCAGGGCAACAGTTCTTTATCCACAACTTGAGACCTACCCTCTTCACACCTGTACTTTTCTCAAAGTTAATTCTGGACTCAGGACTGTTTACATACAAGTCAAGTCAACAAATCACTAAGTATTTTTAAGTGTTTACTATGTGCTAAGTGTTAGAGATACAAAGGAAGGCAAAAATAGGCCCTCTTCTCAAGGAGCTTATGCTATAATGAATGAGAGAAGATGCAAACAGTTATGTATCTATCAAATATCTACATGGTAGATTGGATATAATATTTTAATTCAGCCTTTGTGAATAGAGTTCTCAGATATCTGGTTCTTTAGCCCAGAACCCCAAGCAAATGGAACCACAGACTCCAGATGCCCTTTCTGACTGAGTCAGTCATGGTCGCACAGAGAAACCCCTACTGCCTTATGGAATTATGTGCTTACTTTCAGTGCAGGATTTTCCTTTTTGGGTCCAGTGACAATTTCCCTTGATTAGTAGGCATATTGCCCCGAAATTCCAACTGGTGCCAATATAAGTTCCCAAAACAGAATGAATGAGTGATGAATCAGCAATAAAGATTCAAGTTGACTTTGAGGACTGTGGTAAATATAAAAAGTGATTACCCAGGATGAAGTGATCTGGACAGATTTGGGATTGCAAGAATAACTATGGATAATTTCTTAGTGTAGGTCTTGTGAGTACTGAATCACTGTTTCCTACCAAATGTTGTTTTGTGCTCCTAAAAAGAAAGTCAGGCAACATCCATTTGGGATTTTGCTTCCTGATGTCCCAGGTCAGTACCCACCTTCTTATTCAAGGTGGCATATGGCAAAACATGGTCTCCTCAATGAATCAGAAAAAGACCAGTTTAGGTCTCCAACTCTGGAACTGAATATTCTCTGGTCAAATTCCTTTCTGTGAGCCATTCCGGTTCTGCTGTACCCAAGAAAAATTGTCCACAGAGCCCAGTTCACCTGTGTGTAAATGCCCCTTTTCATACCAGTGGGGAAAATATTCCATCTGCCAATTTCCTTCCTTTTTCAACTGACATTGAGTACCCAAGCAGATCGTCTTAAAAAAGAGGGACTGGGCATCAATATTCAGTTGTACAAACTGTAAAGATGAGAAAAGTACACACATGCTCTCTCTCTCTCTCTCTCTCTCTCTCTCTCTCTCTCTCTCTCTCTCTCTCTCTCTCTCTCTCTCTTCTTTTTGTCTCCCTCTGTCTGTATCCCACATACACAGGTAAAAAAGACTTAGTGAGGCAGAAAATAAGAATATTGTCAAGTCGTGTGCCCTCCAATTTCACATTGCTTGAAAGTTCTCTCCTATGATTCCTCCAAAAAGTTTCTTTTTAAATTTATCCCTGGAAAATTGTTATTTTGGGAAACTCAGCAGCTCTGAATATAAACTTTCTTCTGTATAGAAAATGCTCTTGTCCTTCAGATAAGGCAAGTGCAGGACATGAAAAAGAGATATGAAACATGGGGGCTGCTATCCTGCTTCCTGCGTGTAGACTCCTTGGGTTGTTGCCAATGATCTTGGAGTGTTTGGGACATAATCCATTCCCTGTGGTATTACTTGAACTTTAACACTATTGGTTCATTCTTCCGTCCTAGACATTTCACTTTCTAAAGTCTAGAGCCTCATGCCCGAGCTTTTAATCTCTTGAGGGCATTAACACAATAGGCAAGTTATTTTCAGTGAGAAAAAAATGGTTCAATCAATTAATTCTATTTCTTGTTAATACCAAATACTGCTGAACAGTGCTTTTCTGTGATTTGGTTAGCAATAATCTCAGTTCAGACTGCACAATTGAACACTGGATTTCAATATTCACAAGAGAAACATTGTGAAGACAGGCATCTTCAGACAATGTGTCATAGGAATTCTGGGTGATCATAGCAGTTGTTTAGTTTCTTTAGGGAAGCAGCTCTCAATGTTTTTAGTCAGAGGAACCCCTTACCTTTAAAAAATTGCTGATGATTCCAATGAGCTTTTGTTTATGCGGGTTATATCTGTTATTATTTATTGTACTACTGATTACTTTTTTAAAATATTTATTAATTCAGTCTAAAATAATTATAGTAAATCCATTAATGTTAGCAAAAATGACAAGTTAATAAAAATAATCAAGTTTTCCAGAACAAAAAAAATTGATGAGAAGGATAGTATTGTTTTACATATATTTTTTGCAAATTTCTTTAATGCCTGTCTCAATAGGTGACAGCTGAATTCGTATATCTGCTTCTGTATTCAACCTGGTCCCATATGCCGTTTTTAGTTGAACTGTATAAAAAAATCTAGTCTTACTCAGATATGTAATTAGAAAATGGACAAGTATTTTAAGAACTAAATAATATCTTGGAATTTTTATGAAAATAGTTTTGACCTTGAGGAGATCCATTAGGGGTCTTGAAGCCTCCTAGCAGTCTGTGAATCACACTTGGAGAACTACTGCTGTGGGAGTGACTGGATCATTTTTGATTCAATTTAATTTGGCTGGCATCATTGCAGTAAGAGTATGGGACACTATGTCAGGTATAGTAATGGGGGAAGAGACTGTTCAATGGAGAGAGCATCAATTTGGGAATCAGAGGACATGGGTTTAAATCACAATTTGATTTTACTTGTGTGAACTTGGGAAAAATCACTTAACTGCCTTCATCTGTAAGAGGAGGAATTTCAACTAGATGACCTATGAACTTCTATTCTAGCTCAATTCTACGATCCCATAATTCTTAGAGCTCAAATACATGCATGGCTCTGTGCTAGGCACTGGCAATATGAAGATGAAAAGAGAAAAGTGCATTGAGCTCTCTAAACTTCCTTAAGGAGCTCCTAAGGTAATGGGGGAATAAAATACCCGATTGTGGAAAACATTGTAGAGACTGAAGTCCAGAATCCATTGAATTATGCTTTTTCCACACAATATGTATAAATCATAATCCTACCTCAAGCACATACTAGCAATGTGGCCTTGACTTCACTACTCCATGTCTCATTTTTCTTCTCTATAAAATTAAGGGGGTTGGACTAACTGACCCTTGATGTCCTTTCTAATTCTTAATTCTGTGATCTATGACCTGATTATTCTATGAACTTGTGGTCCCAAAGAAAACATAGCAGTCAAATTTTATCATTCTCTGAATCTTCCATCACCCCTCTTTCTTCTGGACCCCAATCAGAATAAAAGTTGACTTTATCCTAGGCAACCTTACTTCTGTTAAACCATTCTAACTCCATAGTTGTAAATAATAAATCTTATTTAGATTTTTACATTCTCCCATCAAATGTTTTGGCAGAACTGTGAGCAACGAACCAAACTATCTGGAGTCTCATCACCCTTGACTTCTCTTCCCTTCAGGTGGAAAAGCCAATGAGCAGTGAAATGATTGCAATGTCAGCACCAGATGTGAGTTGGAGGAAGCTGGAAAGATGACAAAGTAGATGACCAAAGGTTGACTATGGATGTGCCAAGAAAGAAGACTATTTGTGGTTTCTTTAATTTTTCAAACAAATGAACACTTTTTTCCACCAATCTTTGAGTCAACTATCACAAATAAATTTTTTTTCTCATCTCTTTCAGGTTACTTTTTCAATGGTTTGCTATTATGTGTGATCCAAAGGAAAATGAAATAATCATTAGATCCTGAGTACGAGGATACCCGAGGTACTGGAGAGGTCCTTTGTTTTGGGGGACTCAATGCCTGGGAGTCAAATCCTTGTTCCACATACAGAGGCAGTGTGATATAGTGGAAAGAGTGATGAATTTACAGTCAGGGGATATGGGTTTAAACGACAACTTTGCAATTTTCTCCTTGTGTGACTGTGTGAATGAACCAATGAATCTTTAAAAGCATTTGTGAAGTGTTTTTTATGCGCTCAGCACTGTGAAAAACACTAGGGATACAAATGCAAAGCAAGCACAACCCCTGCTCTCAAGGAGTTTGTATTCTAAGGAGAGAAGTAACGTATACGAGGGAGGGATGGTGGGAAAGTGTCACATCAGCTAGAAATTTACAAGGTTAGTGGTAGGACCACGGAGGAATAGAGGCACACAGCCCTTTTTTGGGTGATGATGATGATGATACTAATTAGCTAACATTTTTATAGTGTCTACTGTGTACCAGGCACTGTGCTAAGACCTTTAAAAATATTATTTCATTTGATCTTCACAACGGCCTTGGGAGGTAGGTTCTATTATTAGCAACATTTTACCATGAGGAAATGGAGAGAACCAAAGAGTATGATTTGCCCTGGTTGCATAGCTTGTAATTATCTAAAGCTGAATTTGAACTCCTATTTTATTGATCTTAGGTCCAGCCCTCTCCTGACTGTGCTATCTAATTTCTCTTGTTCTGTCATTTCAGTTGTGTCCAACTCTTTATGATCTCATTTGAGGTTTTCTTGGCAAAGATGGCTAAAATTAGCTCCAGGTTGTTTTACAGATAAAAGAACTGAGCAAACAGGGTCAAGTGATTTATTTGCCAAAGTTGACCCAACTAGCAGGTATCTAAGATTGGATTGGAGCTCCTTTGTTGACCTTAAGTCTTAAACTGCGCCATCTAGATGATGCAGCAATTTCAGCAATTTAGGGACAATTGCAGAGTTGATATGATCTTAGTTCAAGAACTAGAGAGTTAGAGAAGAATACTAGATCTCAGGAATGGAACCCAAACTTTGGCCTTCCAAGAACTCCAAGTAAACAAGGACAAGCCAAATGAATTCCTGCTATCTCACAACCTTCCTTAAAATATAGAAGTTGTGCCCAAACACAATTCCAGGGAAGACAGCAGAAGAAATTGTTTCTTTTCTGAAGATAGGCAGTTGCAAGCTTCTTAGAGCAGACTTAGAGGCTACATCCTAACAGACAGGCAGATCACCCATAACTTAGTCTTGGGAACTGAGAGGTTCTAGTTTCTTTATTTTCAGACCAGAAGTATGTTTCAGTGACTGAACCTAACTATTCTATTTAATCCAAGGTCCGTCCTTTCTCCACTGAGTACTGACTTTGATATATCTTTTAGATGACCAAAATTATATCATCACAAAATTGATTGTGGATTATATCAAACTCAAGTTTGTAGGCTTTTGTGTAGAATATTGCTTGTATGCCTGACAATTAGAATTAGTGTTCTCTGTATATGAAATGATTCAAAATGATATGAATGATAATTCCATACCAAGTCATTGGATAACTAGGAAATTCCAAACCATTTTTTCAATGTGTGTGATTCAGTCCAAAATACTTTTGAGCCAGACTTTTAAGTCATGGAGACACATACTATCAAACAAAAAAGCAAGTCTGGAGGTTGTGCTGTCCTTTATAAGCTGTTTCATTCTGTGGCTTTGTTTTTATTACTTACGTCACTTGATAATGCCAAAAGAGCCACCTAACAAATGCGACATTCAGTCAATGATCCATACAGTACCCAATTTCTCCCCACCAAAAAACAAAAGATTTAGTTATTTTGTTATTTCTCTGCTTTCCCTTGAAAAAATCATTAAAACTCTATTTGTCCCTACTACGGCAGGTACTAAATCACCTTAGAACTATTTTTAGTTCTGATGTACCTCCACTAGAATGGCCCAACCCATATGTCAGTTAGGGAATAGTGTGTGAAATACTAGGGAAGTATCCCCAGGAGAAGCTACTCAAAGCTTGCAGCAGCCCAGATATGTAGACCAAGGTTTTCTTTTTCTGTTTTGCCTGGTGCCTTCACGAAAGTCACTCAGGAGGACTTTATTTCCTGAGTCTTTGTTTTTTATCCTGGGCTTCTTGTATGATCCATGATTGAGTCCTGTATTTTTTGGAACTAGAGTAACATATACCCAAAGGGTTTCTGCTTAGTGTCTTTCACATTTGTCTTCAGAACTTTGTTTTTAGTATTTCAGAGCTGATCTGTGTCCCCCATCAGTGGGTAAAATTACCCAGTGGTGGACATCTTAGTTACAAACTTTAATACGTGCATTTGAATGTTGTTGGCCATTCATTTATTCTGAATCATAGGTCATTTCAATTTTTAAGACACTACTGCTTTCATATGAAAAATGGTTGGACTAGATGACCATGAATATGATATACCCTCCTTTCCTTTAGCCTCTTGGATTTACTCTTAAAGTGTTTTCTCTTCTCCCCTTACTGGAACCTGACAAGACTAAAACTTGCATCTGGGGAATTGTCTACTCTACCAAAAAGCATCTCTCAACATTCAGAGAAACAGGGAGACAATACATTTTGAGATTCAAGAAGGAACAAATAATTTCTGAGTAAGGTGACCTGGGAGGGGAAGAAAATCAAGGAAGTTTTCTTGGAGGAGAAATCATTGACTTGGGACATGAAGTATTGGCATGAATTCAGTAGGCAGGAATCAGGGTATTGAATGATATAATTAAAAGTCATAATTTTGAGGGTAAAGAATATTATAATTAAAAACAGTAAAGTGAAAAGTGAAAGATAGCAAATAGTTTCAAGAGACTAGAACACAGTTTTAAATAAGGAGAAAAAAGCCAAATGATGAAAGATATTAGAAGTTCATCCTCTGGGTCAGTTTTAAATTTGTTATGGCTCATCCCTCATTTCATAGTCTCTAAGTCTGGAGAAAATGGAAGCAAATTGGGGATATTTTTGGTAATAGAGGCATTGTAATTGACTATTTTGGCTCTGAGCTAAAATAAATTATACTAATTTCCTGAGTTTAAAATAGTCTCTAGGGTGAGTGTAAACTGCTTTAGTGAAGTTGTTTTTGAAGTGTGGCCAGTTAGCCTATAACTTTGAGACCTAAGTATAGGTATTTGTTCATTATTGTGATAACTTACCAACTCATCATTAGTTCTTGGTTAAGTTTATGGCTGCCTAGACCAGCCCAATATTCTCCTTCCCTTCTCAATGGGAAGTTTCTCTCTGAAAGGACAAACATAAACAGTAATCACAAAAGTCTTAATTTGGGTAACCTTTGGCAAGACCCTACAAGAATTTGGTTCTCCGCATCTTCATTCATTTAGAGAGTCTGTTCTGGAGTCACTAGCCCAGAACCAGGCTGCTACATTTCTCCCTCAAAGTTCTAGATGTCCCCTTAAGGAGTTGGGAGTGTATTTCAATAATATTATCAACTCAGATTCCCATTTCGGTGCCCTCCCCACATATATTGTTAGGTTCCAGTAACTAGCACCTCAATTCCATTTAAGCACTTAATGTAACAGAACCACCTAGGTGTCTAGAGAGAGTGGTTTCACATTGAATGTGACTTCTATATAGTACTAGTTCCACCAGGTTCATGCCCAAATTTGGTATTCCTACCAGATGAGTCTTTGTCTCATATACTTCTGGGCTGGCTCCTGAAGGTGACTCCTAGATCTTTGGGGCATCACACTGAGCTGGTTGTAAAAACCAGCATAAGCTCAACAGCTATACTCTTGGACCTCAGGTGGCTTACTCTCTTGATTTTTCAAAACTCACAAGATTACCTCTTCCAATTTTCTTCACCTAAAATAAAAGAACAAATGATAAGGAAAGGACCAAAAGCCATATTCAAGGGGCTACATATTATTCTCAGAGAGAGAGGGCCTGAGGTCTCTCTCATTAGCATGGTTTCTTTTGTCACTATTAGGCAAAAAGTCAAATGATGAGAGAAAATCAAATAAAGAGAAAAGGGGCCAAGGTGGACCAAGACATTTTATTTTTCCATTTTTAATTTTAATTTTATTTTTCTCTATTACATGGAAACTCACATTAACATTTTAAAAAATTGAATTCCATATTTTTTCTTTTTCCCATCCTTGAGAAGGAAAGCAGTTTTATACAGTTTATTCTTCTGTAGTCATGCAAAACATTTCTATGTTAACCATGTTGCAAAAGAAAACACAGTAAAAAAAATAAAAATAAAATAACCAAAGTATGCTTCTCACTGCATTCAGACTTCATTAGTTCCTTCTCTGGAAGTGGATAGTATTGTTTTCATCATAAGTCCCTTGGAATTGTCCTAGATAATTTTATTGATCAGAATAACTAATCATTCAGAGTTGATCATCATGCAGTATTGCTGTTACTGTGTTCAGTGTTCTGATTCTGCTCATTTTACTGTGCATAAGTTCATATATGGCTTCCCAGGTTTTTCTGAAACCATCCTGACCATAATTTTTTTATAGCACAATAAATAGTATTCCATCTCAATAATATACCACATCTTCAGTCATTCCCCAATTGATGGACATCCCTTAAATTTCCACTTCTTTGCCACCATAAAAAAGAGCTGTTATGGATATCCCCTCCCCTTTTCTGATTTCTTTAGGATATAGACTTAGAAGAGGCATTGTTAGATAAAAGGATACACACAGTTTGATAGTGCTTTTCGCATAGTTCTGAATTATTCTCCAGAATGGTAGTATCAGTTAAGAACTTCACCAACAGTGAAGTCCTTCTACAACATTTATCATTTTCCTTTTATGTCACATGATCCAATCTGATAGGCACATTGATGGTACAACAGAGTTGTTTTAGTGTGCGTTTCTCTAATAAAGAGGAGTTTAGAGTATTTTTTTCATATGATTATAGATAGCTTTGATTTCTTCTTTAGAAAAACTGCCTTTTCATATTTTTTGATCATTTATCATTTGGGGAATGACCTGTATTCTTATAAATTTAACTTAATTCTCTATATTTTTAGAAATGAAGATCTTACCAGAGAAACATAATTTCCCCCCTCAGTTTCCTGCTTTTCTTCTAATCTTGAGTGCATTGGTTTCATTTATACAAAACCTTTTTAATTTTAGGTTACCAAAATTATCCATTTTATACCTAGTAATGCTCTCTTCTCTATCTCTTGGTTGTAAAATTCTTTCTTTATCTCTAGATCTGATGAGTAAACTATTCCATGCTCCTGTAATTTGCTTATGATATCACTATGCTTAAATCATTTTGACATTATCTAATTATGCAGTGTAAGATGTCTATACCTAGTTTCTGTCAAACTGTTTTCAAGTTTCCCCGTAGCTTTTGTCAGAGTGAATTCTTGTCCCCGAACTTTGGAACTTTGGTTGATCAATCATTGGTTTATTACGGTCATTTTCTACTGTATATTGTTACCTAATCTATTCTACAGATCCACTACTCTATCTTTTAGCCAGTATGAGATTGTTTCAATGAGTACCACTTTATAATAAAGTTTGAGATCTAGTACTTCTAGGATACTTTCCTTTATATTTCTTTTTCCATTGATTCCTTTGATAGTCTTAACCTTTGTTCTTCCAGAATTTTGTTATTATATTTCTAGCTTTATAAAATAATTTTTGGTACTTTCATTAGTGTGATACTGAATAAGTAAATAAAGTTAGGTAGAATTGTCATTTTTATTCTATTGGCCTGGCCTATCCATGATCAATTAACATTTCTCCAATTGTTTAGATCTGACTTTATTTGTGTGAAAAGTGTTTTGTAATCATGTTCATTTAGTTTATGACTTTGTCTTTGCAGGTAGACTGCCAAGCATTTCATATTGTCTGCAGTTATTTTTAAATAGAATTCCTTCTTCTCTATCTTCCTGCTGGTCTTTGCTGGTAATTTATAGAAATATTGATGATTTATATGGGTTTATTTTTTATCCTATTATTTTGCTGAAGTTGTTAATTATTTCATCTATTTTTTTAAAAAAAGCTGATTCTCTAAATTTAACAGCATACAGTCTGCAAAGCATGATAGGTTTATTTCCTCATTGCCTATTCTAATTCCTTCAATTTCTTTTTCTTCTCTTATTGCTATTGCTAACAATTTAGTACAATATTGAATAACAGTGGTGACAATAGGCATCCTTGATTCACCCTTGATGTTATTGAACCAAGATCCTTTGTCCTATCTTCTCCCCACTCTATTAATGTTTTGCTCCATGGATTCGGTCAATCAAGAGTCTCCTATTCATCATGAACTTATCGAACCAGCTGCAGATTTCTACTCATGCTCTCAATCTCTCCAAGGCATTTCCTTTATAGATCATTACAACCCTTATGTAATGTGGCTTCCCAGCTTTTTCTATATGGAGAATTATGTTAGTGTCATTATGCACATGCTCGTAAAGGACTGAGTTTGATGGTTAGTCTCATTTCACATCTATTACGTGAAGTTGTTTTATGTGACATTATCTAAAGTCCCTTTTAAGGTCTAACCTCTAAAATTGTTATAGTTAAAGACATCCTTTAAACAATTTCAAATTCCTTGAAGAATGGTGATATTAGTCACATTTTAGTATAAATGATTTTTTGTTACTTTTCTTTTGATTAGGAATATGTAAAAAGAGAACAGGGGAAAGAAAAGGTAACAGTACCTTGGCTAGAAATCAGAAGATATATTTTGTCTGCCTAGTATATTTATCAGAATTTCCAACTAACTAAACACATTGTAAAGCTTATTTCAACAGAAAAGCTCATTTTAAAGATGTATTGGTATGACAGTTTTTTTCTTTACACCTCATTATATGAACCCAGAGACTTATATAATGGAAGTTTTGTAGGTATACATTGGTGGATGACATCACTTCTTTGATTTTTAGCCACTCACGGTAAATTTCACATGTCAAATTTATTCAAGGTACTCCATTTCTGTACTGAGGGTCCCTCATAAGTGCTTGTATTTTCCCTCTTGGTATATGTGATTGAAGAAGGTTGTTGACCCCTTAAAAGTTGCTTTCCTTCTAGCAAAGCAGATCTTAGAACCTGTGCTAGCAGGCCATCCTGGATGTGTCAGGGTGCTTGCTGCTATACCATTACAGGGATTCCTATCTCTTGGGTTGGCTAGCTTATTTTCTCCAGTTATTCAAAAGGGAAAAGAAGTGGGGGAAGCATGCACATAGCTTAGCACTAGCCGCATACCAATTTAGCATTTAATTTTGAATTTACATATTCATTTAACCTATCGATTTTCAATGCTGTTTTTTTTTTTTTGTCAGGATGCAGGCAGCATGCCACCTCATATGGTTATTATGTTCCTCTGAGTCTTTTTAAGGCTAGAAATAAATGTTCATACTCCCTTCTTTTCCCTCCTTTCAACCTGTGCCCTCTAGCAATATTCTGGGTCATGCAAATAGATTTAAATTTTGGAAGTGTCAAGCAGGGACTAGAAACACTGAGAAGGACAAAAGATAGAAGTTGGTTGACATTCTTCCCATTGTGGTAAATCCCATCAATGTCTCCCATACCACTTACATACATCATAACAAGGTATCCTTCAAGAGTTCTCTCGAAATAACTACATTTGGAAAACAAGCAACTAAAACGTTCAACATGGGAAAAAGTCTAGCTTTTTCAGTCAAAGTCCATTTTCTAAAAAGAACCATATTCAGATTTCAGACCCATCTGGCAGAAGGTTCATTTATACATATTAAAGAAAAGGTTTGACTGAGTGAATACCCTGAATCCACTATCCGCTGATTATGAAAATTAACTGGTTGTCACAGGTATTCAATTAACTAATTATCTGCCAAAATTTCATGCCAGATGGTTTATATGACCACATCTCCTATATGTTTCATTTCATTAGCAAATCTATGATACTTCATTCTGAGGGACAGTCTAATTAGAGAGCAAATTCAGACCTTTCTTTTGATTCTTTTGATTTATTTATTTTTTATGCTTAAAGGGACACGTTTCCAAGTGCAGATCTAAATAATGTGTTTAAAAATGTCATGTGGTTCAGAACTCAGTTAAGTCACATTAGAAGCAAATGATTTTCCTTACAGCTAGTCTGCAGATGTTCACTTCTGCATGTTCAATCACACATCTGTAATGCCAAATGACAGACTGAGTAGATCTTGTCTTCCAGCGGTGGCTCATCCATCCACATGAGCAAATTTGACCCAAGAAGTTTCATGAGATGTTTTGCAATGAGGAAAAGGAATTAAAATGCACCTCATTTTTTGTTATGGTTTCATTTTTTCTCTTTCTTATTATAAATTGTTTTTCAACAGAAAACAGATCCTTAAACTCCCACAGAGACCAGAGCAATTTCCCACATGAATCATAGGAATGTAAATAGTAGCACGTTTCCCTCTGGGTTTTACCTCTTCCTTTCAAATGGTTCTGACTATTGGCATCTGCTTTAGCAAATAGAAAGAAATAAGCTCAAAGAAATTGTATTTTTATTTCCATGTCATTTATATTGTGTCTTGTAGGGAGTTATTGCACTAAAGTAGTAAATAAGATGTCTACTGAGAATAGGAATAAATATTATTGCTGTTAAAATTGTTAAAATTTATATGGTGCATTAAGGCTTGTGAAATGCTTTACATATTAGCTCATTTGATTTCATTTATTTAATTGGATTTAGTTTAATCGCCATAGCAACCCACTAAGGTAGGTGCTATTATCTCCATTTTACAGATGTGGAAACTCCATCAGGCAGAGATTAAATCACTTGTCCTGGATCACACAGCAAGAAAGAGTCTGAACCAAGACTGACTCTCAGATCTTCCTGGGTCTAAGTCCAAGACTCTAACCATCACACTACCCAGCCGCCTTTTACTGTACAGCAAATGACTTTTCTTTAAAAGCATGGCTGATTCCATTGTCTGATCTCATCTCATTGTGAATGTGTACATAATGCATAATAAGATCTTTCAAAAATCTTTGATTTCTTTTGACTCCTTTGGCTGATACAGATTATCGTACCCATTCTGCTTTAGTGAAACACTTTCAAAAACTGTAGTTATAAAAAATCATCATTCGATGACCAACCTTCTGGTAGTGAATGTCTTAGCTAGGATAGTTCCCGACCTCATAGCCCTAGACTTTGAAGGGATCTTGGAGGTTATATTGTCTAATTCCTGTATTTTACAATTGAGGAAACTTGGACTCATAGAAGTTAAACTTTATGTACATTTAGAACATGAGAAGAGAGTAAAGAGCATACAAAAGACATAGAAGATGTAGTCAGAGGGGTATGAGGAGAGCCATAGAAACACTCAGGAAGTTAATAAGTTACAGCCTTGGTGTGAACAGACAACTTTCATCAAGTATATCTTAGAAGACCTTACTTACCAGAAAGCCACAGCATAATGAGGCTAGGTAGTAGCTCAGTGGTTAGAGTTCTGGTTCTGGAGTAGAGAAGAGAGGAGTTCACATCTGGTCTCAGACATGCATGACCCTGGACAAGTCTATTTGGCTTCTATATGCCTCAGTGTCCCCATCTGTAAAATTAGAGTAACCATAACATGCTGAAAATCAGATGAGATAATATTTGTAAAGTACTTAGTACAGTGACTTAAAGATGGTAAGTACTTAATAAATGTTTGTTGCTTCCCTTTCTTCCATGACTACAAATCACAAATCCTCTATGAGTTAGTAGCTAAATCCTAGAGAGGTACTTGAGTCATATAGAAGTCATGACTTGCCCAGAATCACACTACTACTTTTCAGAGGTAGAAATTGGACCTGCTCAGTCTTCCAGACTCTAAGTTTGATTCTTTCCAACACAGCTACTGCTCTATTTATCAATCAGGCATATTTGACCAAATACACAAGCTGTGTGATCTTGAACAAAGCACTTAAGTTTTGTTTGCCTCAGTTTCCTCTGCTGCAAAATAGGTGTAATGAACAATACCTACATCTTGGGGCTATTATGAGAGTTAAATGAGATAATTTGTAAATACAGCTGTTGGGGGTCAGTCATTTGTCATGTCTGACTCTTTGTGACTTCTTTTGGGGTTTTCTTGGCAAAATACTGGAGTGGTTTCCCATTTCTTTCTCCAGCTCATTTTATAGATGAAGAATGTAGGCAAACAGCCTTAAGTGACTTGTCCAGGGTCACACAGTAATTGTCTGAAAGCTACATTTGAACCCAGGAAGATGAATCTTCCTGACACCAGGCCCAGCACTCCATTGACTGTGTCACCTAGCAGCAAGTATCTGTATATAGCCTACCATAATGCCAGATTCTGTACTCGGAACTGGAAGCAAAAGTACCAGAAAGAAAAGAAACATTCTCTAGACACAATGAGCTCACATTCTAATGAGGGGGCAGGAATATATATCAAATATGTAATATTTTATATTACATATAAATATTAAATTAATAAACACAAATGTATTCATTAATTTTGTGATAAATACAAATTTATACAAAGTAATTAAATACAGGGTCATCTGATAAAGAAGGCATTAGTTATTACTAGGAGCAGGGGGATTAAGATGGAGCTGGACTTGCATTTTAATTGAATAGAGGGCTTCTGAGAAGGAGGCAAGGAGGGGATACATTCTAGGCAGTGACGTTGGCCAGTATGAAGGGACAGAGATAAGAAACGGCAAAAGACTTATCCTTGGAGAGCAGTGAGAAGCTCCAAAGTTTTGGCCTTAGATAAAGAATTTTTGTTTTTGACAACAATTGAGACTCATGGTATTTGGAAATGGAGAAGAGAATACACTAGCTCCCATCCCTCACTGTCTGAGCTTGAAAAGCTCTATAAACCAAGCCGTCTTAGCTCTTCTTGAGAGTCCTAAGCCCCAGAGCCTTGATATTTTTAGACCTAGTACTGACAGCCCCATTCCGTGAACTCTTAGACTGAGTGACCCAGAAAGAAAGCTTGTTAGATGCACCATCTCCTTCCTAAAGGCAGCTGCAGTGTTTATCCCTCCAGCACGCCCCGGTGGATTGACTTTCCTGACCTCTTCCCTTTTTTGAACTGCACAGTGATCTCTAGGAGATGTGCTGCTTTTGAGAAGCAATAGAAAAATCCCAGGGCTGGCCACCTCTCATCCTTGCTCTTCAAACCTAACTTTGGGGCTTGGGACCAATGACTCTCACACGCACAGATTTTCCTTCTGTAACTAAATTAACTCCCACTGATGTACATTTTGAGGCCTTTAAATACTCAGGACTGGAACAAAGGAAAGTAGTGACAGACAAGAGAGAGAAGAAGGCCTGAATAGCAGAGCTCAGGAAAGTAGCAAAGTATCTGTGGGAATGCCAACATTTCCTTGAGCTATTATTTTCTCCTACTCAGACTTCAGACATTGGAATACAATCTTCTGAAATGATTTAGAGTCAGGCATGAGAAGGGACATTTGTCCATCTCAGGATGATGGGGGGAAATTCTCTACATGAACCATAAAAGCCATCTGAGGTCAGGTACAGTTAATGATTTCAACAACTTCTTTTAAGCCAAAGGCAGCTGGAACCTGTATAGAGACTCCTGTCTTAAAGATAAGCTCCTTCTCAAACCTGGAATTATTTGATGATCCCAGCATATATTCAAGGATGGTGAAATAAAGGAAGAAGACCTTCTATTTCCCCAAATTCGGTGAGAGGGAAGACACCATGACTGATGGGGTGGAGGGAGTGACATTGAATTTGTAGCCCTAAAAAGCCAGATTTAAGGCCCAGCTCTATCCCTTCCTACCTGTGAAACTGGATTGACTTGCTACTTAAAACTCTGTGTGTATGTGTGTGTGTGTGTGTGTGCATGTGTGTGTGTGTGTGTGTGTGTGTGAGAGAGAGAGAGAGAGAGAGAGAGAGAGAGAGAGAGAGAGAGAGAGAGAGAGAGAGAGAGAGAGAATATAGTTTAATATTAACAGTCAAGGGAACTTGAGTTCAAATTGTACCTAACTGGCTTGTCCAAGATCACAGAGCTAATCAAATAAATATATGAAGCCAAATTTGGTATTTTTTTATGTTTATTTATTTATTTTTAGTTTTTGTTTTTCATTTCCACAAAATTTTGAGTTCCAAATTTTCTCCCCATCTCTCCCCTTCCCCACCCCAAAATGCTGTGTATTCTGATTACCCCTTTCCCACCAATCTGCCCTCCCCTCCATCACACTCCTCCCTTTCCTTATTTCCATTTTCTCTCTTTTATAGTAGGGCAAGACAGATTTCTATACTCCATTACCTATATTTCTTATTTTCCACTTGCGTGCAAAAGAAATTCTCAACATTTGTTCCTAAAACTTTAAGTTCCAACTTCTCTCTCTTCCTCTCTTTCCACCCATTCCTACTGAGAAAGCAAACAGTTCAATATAGGTTATATATGTGTAGTTTGGCAAGAGACTTCTATAATAGTCATGTTGTGTAAGACTATATTTCCCTCCATCCTATCCTGCCCCCTATTTATTCTATTCTCCCTTTTGACCTTGCCCCTCTCCCAAAGTGTTTTCTTCTAATTCCACACTTCTCCCATTTGCCTTCCCTTCTATCATCACCTCCACCCCACTTATCCCCTTCTTCCCTACTTTCCAGTAGTGTAAGACAGATTTTCATACCAAATGGAGTGTGCATGTTATTCCCTCCTTAAGCCAAATGTGATGAGAGTTAGCTTCACTTTTTCCCTCTTACCTCCCTCCTTTTCCCCTCAATTGAAAAAGCTTTTTCTTACCTCTTTTATGAGATAATTTGCGTCATTACATTTCTCTCTTTCTCCTCCAAATATATTCCTCTCTCACCCCTTAATTTTATTTTTTTAGATATCACCCCTTCCTATTCAACTCACCCTATACTCTCTGTCTCTCTCTGTCTCTCTGTCTTTCTGTCTCTCTGTCTCTGTCTCTGTCTCTGTCTCTGTCTCTGTCTCTGTCTCTCTCTCTCTCTCTCTCTCTCTCTCTATATATATATATATATATATATGTATATATGTCTGTGTGTGTATAATCCCTCCAACTACCCAAATACTGAGAAAAGTTTCAAGACTTACAAATATTATCTTTCTATGTAGGAATGTAAACAGTTCAACTTCAGTAACTCCCTTAGAATTTCTCTTTCCTGTTTACCTTTTCATGCTTCTCTTGATTCTTGTGTTTGAAAGTTAAATTTTCTATTCAACTCTCGTCTTTTCATCAAGAATACTTGAAAGTCCTCTATTTCATTGAATGATCATTTTTCCCCTAAAATATTATACTCAGTTTTGCTGGGTAGGTGATTCTTGGTTTTAATCATAGTTCCTTTGACTTCTGGAATATCATATCCCAAGCCCTTTGATCCCTTAATGCAGAAGCTGCTAGATCTTGTGTTATCCTGATTGTATTTCTACAGTACTTGAATTGTTTCTTTCTAGTTGCTTGCAACATTTTCTATTTGACCTGGGAACTCTGTAATTTAACTACAATATTCCTAGGGGTTTCTCTTTTTAGATCTCTTTCAGGAGGTGATCGGTGAATTCTTTCAGTATGTATTTGACCCTCTGGTCCTGGAATATCAGGACACTTTTCCTTGATAATTTCATAAAAGATGATGTCTAGGCTCTTTTTTTTGATCATGGCTTTCAGGTAGTCCCATAATTTTTAAGTTGTCTCTCCTGGATCTATTTTCCAGGTCAGTTGTTTTTCCAATGGGATATTTCACATTATCTTCCATTTTTTAATTCTTTTTTTCTGTTTCGTAATTTCTTGGTTTCTCATAAAGTAATTAGCTTCCATCTGCTCCTTTCTAATTTTTAAAGAACTATTTTCTTCAGTGAGCTTTTGAAGCTCCTTTTCCATTTGGTTAATTCTGCTTTTGAAAGCATTCTTTTCCTCATTGGTTTTTTGGACGTCTTTTGCTAATTGAGTTAGCCTATTTTTAAAGGTATTATTTTCCATGGCATTTTTTGGGTCTCCTTTAACAAGCTTCTGACTTGTTTTTAATGATTTTCTTGCCTTGATCTTATTTCTCTTCCCAATTTTTCCTCCACCTCTCTTACTTGATTTTCAAAATCGTTTTTGAGCTCTTCCATGGCCTGAGACTATTGCATATTTATTTTTTAGGTTTTGGATGCAGAAGCCTTGACTTTCAGGTCTTCCTCTGATGGTATGCATTGTTCCTCCTCATCCAAAAAGATGGAAGAACATACCTGTTCACCAAGAAAGTAGCCTTCTACAGTCTTCCCCCCCTCCCCCCGTTTTGGGCATTTTCCCAGTCAGTTACTCGACTTTTGAGTCTTTTGTCAAGACAGGGTATACTCTGGGGACCTGTAAGTACTCAGTTTGTCCAGGGTGGCACAGTCAAGGGAGAGGAGTTTACTTCTCTCCTGGCCTGCATTCTGGTCTGGGAGCAACCACAAGCACTCCTCTGTGCAGAATCTGTGAGCAGAATTCCTTCTTCAGAGGCTCCACCAGCTCCACCACATCTTTGCTCCTCCTCACCCCAGGACCACCAATCAGGGCTGAGACACAGATCAGCTTCTCAATTTCCCCAGAGTCTTTAAGTTGAG
This sequence comes from Notamacropus eugenii, assembly GCF_028372415.1. Classification (NCBI taxonomy): domain Eukaryota; kingdom Metazoa; phylum Chordata; class Mammalia; order Diprotodontia; family Macropodidae; genus Notamacropus; species Notamacropus eugenii. The sequence continues at coordinate 33,328,284 of NC_092874.1, read as the reverse complement.
GGCCCAAAAAATGGATGCTACTGCTGCCACAACTTGGGGCCAGCACTAGGGGAGGCCCTTGCTTGCTTCTCACTCAGGTGAAAGAGCATTCTCACTGACCTTTGAGGCTGTCTCTGGCATTTGTGGGTTGAACAGTCTGGGAACTGCTGCTGCTGCTGGCTCCCTGAAGCCTGCTCTGGTCCTGTCCCTGCCCTGGGCTGTGCTCTGCTCTAAGCCCAGTGCAATAGACCTCTTCTGTCGTCCTTTCAGGCTGCCTTGGGCTAGAAATCGCTTTCAGTCTGTCATTTTCTGGCTTTTGCTGCCCTAGAATTTGTTTAGAGTGATTTTTTACAGGTGTTTTATGGGCTATGCAGGGGGAACTTTTACAGGTCCTCCCTACCACTCTGCTTTCTTGGTTCCATGCCTTCATGAGGCCAGATTTGAATGAAGGTCCAATACTGTAGACCCAGCACACAATCTGCTGTACCTCCTAACTACCTCACATATGAAAGAAGAAAGGAGTTGTATATCATGAAGGATTATTTTGTATTCTTGTTTCATTGTTTGTCATAGACAAAGAATCTATGCCCAAATCCTACTGGGGATGAGTTTCTCCCAACATATTAAAGCAGGTCCCCAAAAAGAAAAGTCAGACTTTTTGTTGGGATTATACTTGAAAGTTCACTAGTATAGTAAAACCTGCTGGAGCTTTCATTCCACTAATATAGCCTGCTAGACCATAGTGATGTCACCTTCATGCCATAATGAAAGATTACAGGAAGAATTTATGGAATCTAGAGAGCACTTGAAAGGTGCATTAGAAAGATATAAAATAAACTGCTGTGTGTGGTTCAAGGTGGAAAAGGTTTTCAATCACTATAAGGAATGGGGAAAAATTCTTTAAGAAGGAGATATCTGAATTGGATTCTAAAGGATGAGTAGGGATTCAATAGGTAGTGTTACATAGAGAGGACAGAACAGGCATGATGTACAGCATGAATCAAGTATTGGAGTGGGGTAGGGCTGGGTGTGTTAGATAGAGAAACAGAGAGAGAGACAGAGAGAGAGACAAAGAGAGAGACAGAGAAAGACAGAGACAGAGATGCAGAGAGAATCCAATTTGACTATCAATAAGTAGGGAGTTGTATGTCTTATTGCACCTTTAATATCTCATCACTTCCTGTCTTCTAGAGAAGACCCAGATGAAATGCTTTATAAATACAGTAAGAAACAAATTACATCAGATACTATCTTGAATAGTGACCAACCATGCCACAAAATAACCAAATTACATCCTTGTCTAAGTCATCACGGCTGAATTTTCCATCAGAAATGAAAGACTGGGCAATTGCATAGGAAGGAAGAGTGAATCAAATTTGCCCTCTATGGTTGTAAAGTGCCCGGCTTCTATTAATTATCTTTATACTAATGTTTATGTCAATAGTCACAACCATAGAATGGCTATATATGAGATCATTTTATTGCAAAACCGATTATCCCTTAAAATACAGCACCATTGTTTTATTGGCATTCCAAGGAGAATGAATAGACCAGTAATTACAATAAATTGGTATATTTGCTGCTAAGCAGTGAAGTTAATACCTGAACAACATAATAATTTAAATGCGTAAAAAATACTACATAATTTCTATCACCAATTATTATGACTAAATAAGCAAGACAGTGGAGGACTAGCTTTGAATAAATTCAGTTGATATGTGAGATGGTGCAGGGGCCAAATTATGCAGAGTTGCTATGTTAGAGCATACAAATCATCCCAGTTTGGCAAGTGAAAAGGAGTTTTTGTGTAATTTGGATCACAAAATCTCACCCTCACCTATCCTTGGGACTAAATTTAGTTTAATTGAGTCCTTGAGTTGGCACTCATGAATATAGAGTCACATTTAGCCTGGAATTAACTTCAAAAGTTCATATAATTGAGGAATTCAGAGGAAAAGTGGATGTTTCTATGAAATGATACAGAGAGAACTAGAAACTCAACATAAATGCTCTAAAATCATAATCAGTGAAAAATGTCACTAAAACTAAGGTTAACTCTGAGTAATTATGAAGCAGCCGCAGCAACAACAGCACATGAGATTGGTCCTAGAGAACAAACTAGAACAAGAATGACCTCTTTCCTCATGGTAGAGAGATGGAACTAATTGCATACATTGTCGGAAACTATCAATGTATCAATTGGTTTTGACTAACTTATTTTGGTGTTGTTACAAGGGAGGATTCATTGGAGAAATGGGGGAAGTAGATAGTATTCCAGAAATGCATCAACAAATCTTATTCTTAAATAGTTCATGTAATTAATTATGAGTATAAATGATAGTCTTTTTAAATATAGCACAAACCAAGACTGCAACAACAATAACAGAAAAAAACCAGATATTTTACAGTAGCTCTCTTTGCGGTAGTAAAGAACTGGAAGTTGCAGGGATGCCCATCAGTTGGGGAATAGCCGACCAAGCTGTGGTATATGATTGTGTTGGAATACTACTGTGCTATAAGCAATAATGAGTTCAATGATCTTAGAAAAATCATGGAAAGATGTGTACAAAATAATGAAGAGTGAAATGAGCACAACAAAGAGAACATTGTATACAGCAACAGGAATGTTGTTTTAAGAATGACCTCGAGCGAGTAAGTCATTTTGACTAATATAAATACCTAAATTAACTAGAAAGGACCTATCAAGGAAGATGCTGTCTACATCTTGAGAAAAAAATCTGATAATTAGAACTATGTACAGAATAATTGTGTGTGTGTGTGTGTGTGTGTGCGCGTGCGCGTGCGCATGCTTACGTCTAATGGTAGCCATCTCTAGGGTGGGGGAGGAGGAAAAAAGAGAAAAAGAAATATACATGATAATTTATTATACATTTAAAAGAAATAGCAAGCTGTGCATAAAAGATTTGCAGTTCCATGTACAACCATCTTTTTTATTACACTATATTAGGGCAATGCTTGTTTTATTCCATAAATTAAGAAAAAAATAAATAAAAAACCCTAGAAACCAAGGGAAACATTTCAGTATCAAAAACCAACATGTGTTTTTGTAGGATCATGATCGTGAGAGGAAAATGTTCCCCAACGTTCACCTAGAGTTTATATTTGTACTTATAGTACTTAGCACAGAGTCTGGCACATAGCAAGTGCTCAATAAATGTTTGCTGACTGACAGTGGTGGAGCTTGTGCTGACTTCTCTCCTTGATCAAAACCTCCTTTCCTATCTCTCCTTACATTTAAACTCTAACCCAATCCCTCTTTACTTGGACAAAAAATTCTGTAAATCACATGAATTTAACTCCTATTTTTCTCCCTCAGAGAATCAAAATCCCTGTCATAATAACTTCCTACTTTCTCCTCTCCCTTCTGAACCCCTAGAGTCAATCCTAGCCAGGAGTGGGCTGAAGCCAGCTCATATGGGTAATTTTCATCATGAGCATTTGGCAAAGACTACAAAGAATTTGCTTTGTTGTTTTGTCTATTGTCTAGTTTTAGGAAAGTGATGAAAAATGTGAAGAATACAGATTAAACTACAAAGTTTGTCATAAACTTTGGAGACCTGGTGGCTAAATGTTTCTTAGCATACCACCCCCGCCACTGACAACATGTAGATAAATGAACATCCTCCATTAAGTACTAGGATGCCCTTCTCCTAGCAGGTTACCTCCACTGTCAATAGCACTTACTTTTCCTTAAGGCAACAATCTGTTCTTCAAGATATTGTCTGTTTTCTCATACGAGGTTACAAGGTAACACAGCAGAATCTCTGAAAAGCCCTAGAAATGTCTGACAAATTCATGGATTGAATCCATTGTCTTAATTGTACAGTCCCTAATCTTGCCAAATAGACAATGAAACTTAGAACTGCATGACTAAGTGCAACATTTGACAGCTTTTCCAATTCATTGAGCTAAATTATAATTTCATTGAGATAGTGGTGGTGGGTTAATTAAAATGCAAGGCCCCAGTAAATTAACTATGTAAATAAGAAATCACACAAGTCATAATCACCCTTCTTAAATTTCTATTCTTATTGTTTTTCAATATGGTAATAAACACAAAATTAGCAACATATAATTAAAGAAGAAATTAGCTACTAAAAATGAAAGTTTAACCAATCATCTCCTATTAATTGTTCTGGAAAATCATTACTATTTCTTTCATTGTTTCATAATTAACTACACTATTTGAAAATCTTTGCATTGCTATATAATTAGAGAAGAATTTTAGCAAAAATGGCCAGAATTCAATTTGACCGTACAGATGAAATGTCTTGCCTTTACTGAGGTAGAAATATATTTCGCAATATCATAGACCATCCTGTCAGGGTCTACTTAATCTAACATATAGTTGAACAAATATCTTTTCTGCCACATCTGCATTGAGACATGATCCATTATTCCTTTAAAGACTTCTAATGAGTGGACAACTGTGATATCTGAAGCTTTCCCATTGTACTCCCGAAGAACTCCATTTTTAGGAGTTTAAATCCTGCCTGAATCTGCCCTTCTTAAATTCCTATGCCCTTCTTCCTAGTTCTTCATATTTCCAGGTTGGGCTTGTGATGATCTGTTTCCCAAACTCTTTATCTATCTCTTTTCTTCTGTCCAGATGATCTATAGTATAGCCTCAATTCTGAGTCTCTTACCCTGAGAACCTTTTGACCATACTTTTTCCTATGTTTCCCAGATTTCCTCATGAGTACAAGCAATCCTCAACATTAACGTGTTCAACTGTACAACTCTACAGTACAACACCCTCATGCTTTCATCTGAAACAATAGGAAGTAAGATTCAGGTAAAAATTGTTTTAGCTTTAAGGATTGTGCTGTGCAGTATTTATGGTACTGTATATTTCATGTGATATGAAAAGTGAGTACTGTCTGAAATCAACATGGTTTTTTTTTTTTAAATTGAGTGGTTAGCATGGAATGTCACAGAAGTCTAAGGAGTTACTAACAAGAAAAAATGTTTTTCATGTTACCAATTTTATTTTGTGTACTGCATTTTGTGGGTAAATTTTGCTAGGAAAAATGCATATTATCAGAATTAATGTTGTTATAAAGAATTATATAGCACAAAAAGTGTATTTTCAGCAATCTTTAGTAAAAGATTAGTGGTTTTGGTGGTCATACAAACATAGTACCCTATTGGAGGAACATTACCCACATGAAAGTTGGTGATTCATTTTGCATGTTTTTTACACGTAATGCTATTATTTCCTCTTCTTTTGGAAAAATTCTGTTCCTTTTGAATAAAGATGGGGGGTGATACAACTGAGAAACGAAGGCAGAAAGAATTGTTTCAAATCTGGTCTTGGTCAATGACTAACTGGATGGTCCTGGGAATGTTATTTAAATCTTCGGGATCTTTATTGTTATCTGAAAAACAGGGATACTGTTATCACCTCCCTGACAGACTTGCGAGCATTAAATGAGAACATATTTGTAAAATGCTTTGCAAACCTTAAATCGCTATGTAAAAGATAGTAATTATCGTTCTAGGAAATAGTCCCATCCCCACCGCACACACACACACACACACACACACACACACACACACACACACACACACACACACATACACACACACACACCATACACTCACTTACCATGCACACACACACATACAGAAGTGTGTATTGGTGTGGGTGTGTGCTTTTGTGTGCGTGTGTGTGTGTATCACTGGAGCCTGCAAAGTGACTTGGAAAACTACAAATGAACATCATGTTGTATTATATTTTTATTCATTTAAAACATTTCTCAACTAAATTTTAATCTGTTTTCTCCCCTCTCCTCAAATACCCAGTATGCATATAGCTGAGAGTTTGATACCTCTGCTTCAAACAGATCTCTAATACTATAAATTGACAGGTACCAATCTTCACTGATCTAAGGAGTTTTCTCATCCAGAGGATCCAATTTTAATTTAATTACAAGTTTATCCCTTTTTCATTCTCCACTTTTACTTTCCCTGATACGCAGCTTGGTGGATATACGTAGGGTTACTTTCTCTCTATCTGTCCTTCATCTGCTTTATCCCTCTTAAATTTATAAGACTGTAGCCAAATATGTTCTTAGAAGAAATCATGAGTGCACCACCTCACTGGCCAAAAGCTCATCATTCCTCCCTTTTATATCCTGATCTATCTACTCACATTCTGTTCTCAGACAACATGTTTTCAACCATCTGTTCCCTTCCTAAACCTCTATTTCTTTTTCTGAAGTCCCTGCTTTTAATCAGAAGCAGTGATGAAAATACCACCTGTGCCCCTAAGGACCTCATACTCCTTAGAACGATTTCCTAAATTACTTCTAAATAAGTTGTACTTGTCCCCATGTGAGACACCAGAAGTAGCGAGCTGTCATCAGGTTTGACATTCCCAGGAGTTCAGTACTGCCCATGGGTCTGAAAATCCAAGGGGACCACTATTGTTTGTTTCCAGGTGCCAAATCACTGCCTGAGTACCTTTCAGCTCCAAATCATCAGCTAGTCACAACCACTTATTTCTTCTTCATTTGAGCCTTATTGGATGATATCTCTCATGACATCTCCATGGAGTCACTTACGTTATCAGTCCTTACTTAGTCTGCTTATTCCTCAGAATTTCTGGAATCCACTTCTATTGGAAGAGTCTCACATGTATTTCTCAGACATGGTTCTTTTTGACTGTCTTCTATGTGTCACGTTCTATTCCATCTCCTTCAAACACTTTCACTCCCCACCCCCATGAAAAAAGACCTCCTGATATCATTCAAGGTTGCCTGCTTTCTTTTTAAATCCTTGTGCTTATTTGTTTTTACTTTATTGTGGCTGACAAGCTTGAGAGCATGACAATATTTCTGTGTCCCTTCTATATTCTCATCTAGGAAGATAGTGTCTACCCTCAAGGAGTTTACATCCTAGTGGAGGAACACAACCGGTAACAGGGAACTGAAAAGTGCAGGGAAAGGGATGAGGAGGTGTCATTTTGGGGAGTGGTGGAGAAGGTAGATAATCAAGAGACAAATGAAAGAGTGAACATGGCTTCCTCAAAATAGAATTTCAGGGTGGATTTTACTAATTAGGTGGGGCTAAAAAGCAGAGGAATCTTCAGGCTGTGAAAGGCACAAGAGAATAAGCATGGGTATTACAAGGGAGATGGATGTTGGGAAATGGTCTATCTGGTATAAATAAACAAAACAAACAGAGAGATGAATGAATGAGTAAATGAATGAATGAATACCTGAATATCATGAGTAGAGCTAAGAGAGAAGTAAAGAATTGTAAATTGCTGACCTGGGCACTTCAAAATGGAGTTTGGGAGGAAGCCACCAATTGGAATATGAAATGGTTTGTGGGCGAAGGCAGAAAGGCAACCCCATTATTGTTACGCATATCTTAAAGGATCCTCAGACTTTTATGTTGGTTTGGACACTTTCATCTATAGAACCAAGGGTTTCTGTTACATGCAGTATTTTAAAGTGTATTTTAAATCTAATGAGGTAGTAACCGAATTATCTTTTGTTTCTGTTCCTTCTCATCTTCTTGCGTTGCTCCGTGTATTTTAAATTGTTTAATTGGTACTCTTTTCTTTCTTCCTAGTATGTTTATTGTTATCCTCTAATTCCCTTCTCTCCCAATAGAAACCCTCCCTGGAGCAAATATGGATATCCAAGCTATTCATGTTCTGTTTTGTCTTGGGTAATATTTCTGAGAAGTCACCAAAACCAATCTGAAAAGTCTATGACATAATTAACTAAACTATCTTTAGATCTTTATGGTGTTTTCATTTATTTATTTATTTTATTTTTACCTCTTTCCTTCCTTCTTTCCTTCCTAGTTGACAATTTCTTCTGACAATATACAAACACATACACCCTGACTCGTTTCTGCACAGCTAATAGAATTGAGGTGGCAGTCAATCTGAACCCGTTTTTTAAAACAATTTTGCCAAATAGACATGTCTTTCAATGGCATGTGCACATGTCAAATATCATACTTATACACACATATGTTGTCATAAGGCTGTAACATGCCACTCTCAAGAATTAATTTAGAATAGCATCTGTGCCTCTGAAAGCTGGAAAGTGATAGCTATCTGAGGAAAAATACACAGTAAGGAAGGAATTACCTAACTGTCAAGAGTAATAGCATCTTTTAATACCTAGCTCAGGCTGTCATTATCACCTTCATTTAATATTTATTGAGTGTCCACAGTGTAGCGGGTATTTCGAGGGTTGAATGCATCATTATACTGAAACATACCAGAGATGAAACGAAGAGCCAGACTCCATCAAATGAACTCACAATATTAAAAAAAAAGAGGATGTTCTGTATTTTCAACCTGTGGGAGAAGAGAGGATCCTGTGAAAAGGTACAGACAATTAGAAGAAGAGCATGAAAGAAGCAGTAAAAGAGAAAGGGAAGGAGAATTGAGTTATATATTTAAAAATAAAACAAAATCTTAGTTTACATTGAGGTAAATATTTTTAACTTCTTCATATATCAGATTTTGAAAGAGCTTTTTTTTCTGAAGAATAAATACAAATATATAAGCCTGCATATACAAAAGAGAAAAGTATATATTATCTACATGCATGTGCACATACACACATGTATTATACATGTATACACATGTAGTATATGACAGATTACCATATATACATACACATGTGTGTGTACATGCATGTATGTATATGAATGAATGTGAATATACTTATGTCTTGGATGCCCCATTGAATCTTTCTGTCTTTTTACTACCCGAATAACATGTAAATACTCTGTTGAAATTGTATCTTCTTCTGGTCTCCCTGGCCATCCTCCTCTTCAGGTAGGTATAGTAAGTTTGTAAGTAATCAGTATAAAGTAACAATAGCAGGAAGTAAGATTGCAAAGGGAATCCTGGAAGTCATTTATAGACTATCTTATGGATCAAAGGAACTTAATGGCTACTTACAAATTATACATTAACTTAATTAACTTAAAATTATAAATTAACTTAAAAAAATCATATCCTGAGATGATGTGTGAAATCAAGCAAAGCCAACTTGGTCTTGCTGTTAGAACTTTTTTTGGTCCTACTAACTGCCATTCTCTGTAAGTTTCAGATATACTCTTGACATCTACACAAACACCAGAACATCAAATGTTGCCGATAACTTTGAGATGATATTGATATGCTAATGTACTAACATCAAGGTGGCACAAATAAGAGTTACTTTGCCCTTCACCAAAACCTTATAAAAATGAGACCCCAAACTCCTGTCCCCCTCTCCAAGCACTCCTCCATCTCCATCTGGATTCATGCTGCCAATTGTTTGCAACTCCAAACTCTGGTTATATAAGTAAACTTCCCTCTCCCCATTTTCTTCCTTATATTCCCTGTCTTCTTCCGCTAGCCCATCCCCATCCCCATTCCCATCCCAATTCTATGTACTTTTGTACCTCTACCCCCTATACCATTTTCCTCTGTGCTTTTTCTGACACTGCTTCTGTACCCCCTATGCCTTATTAACTAAAGTGTGATGGAAGCATTACATCCTGCTGCCATCATGATCTTTCCATGACGGTGAGGATTCAAAGAACCAAACTGACTACCCCATTTAATAATTCTATAAATTAATTGGCAATTCAAATATATACAATGGATGTGTGTGCCTCTGGGTGTGCATAGATGTGGATGTAGAGATACACAAATATCACAGAATCAAAGATTGAAGGGATGTTGGAAGTCATCTAGCTCAAAAATAGAGTAAGTTGCTTCTAGGAAGAAGTGAGTTCTCCAGGAAAGGAGATCTCTGAGAAAATTCTTGCTCAGAATGTTGTAGAAAGAATTTAAGATTCATTGAAGTGTGAGAATATATTTAAAGTGCTTTTCAAACCTCAAGCTCTATGTAAATGTTGGCTATTGTTGCTGCTTGTGCTTCATTCTGGAAGAGGGCCATGACATCAGGAAGGTGATGCCATGACTTACATGAGAATTGGATTTTAGTGAGGGAGGGTTTTCACCAACCTCACTTTGTTCTCTGGAACCATCTGGGTCCAGTGGCAAGATATAGATTAGTATGACGGGTGATGCCCTTCCAAAATATTGGCTATTATCATTATTGATTGGGTTGGGAGTTGGACCAGAAGACCTCTACGAATTCTTGCATTTCTAAATCAATGCTTTTATGATCTTTAGATTCCCAAACTCTTCCTTATTTCATTCTATTTTTTTTGCCATTTCTTCTCTGACTAAATGAATATATATGTATATAAATATATGTATATATATACATGTATATATATTCAGCTGTACATGTTCTCATATTTTTAACTGCATGCCAAGTTTGATAATATCCATTAAAAAAGAGACCTGGACACTGGCATGATGCCAATTTAATTCAACACACATTTGTTAAGTACTCATTAAGTTCAAAGCACTGCATTAGGGGGTAAGTATACAAAATAAAAATGAGACTGTGCCAGTTGTCAAGAATATTATGCTATACTGGAGTGGATGCAACATTTACACAGATAATTGCATAGAGAGTCTTTAAAGAACAAGCATACCGGATTGGGAGTTGGAGTAATTTCATGAAGTAGAAAGACATTAACTAGGGGGAACCAGGAAAGATCTCAGGCAGGAAGATGCCCCTGGATTTTGCCTTGAAGGAAATTAGCAATTTGGGGAAATGGCACATACCAGACCTTGGCAAAGACATGGAAGTTTGTGATAGAATGTCACATACGAGGAAGAGTTAGTAATTGATTGGAATGGAGAATTTGTAATATGAAGTAAGGTGGTAAAAGTAGATGGCATATTGTAGCTATGGTGTTATAATAGTGGCTTGCACAAATATAAATGGTAGATAATAAGAAAGTCTGGCTGGTTCTAAACATAGAGGAATCTATCCCATTTACAGAATTATATGATCATGGATTTAGAGTTAGAAGGTACCAGAGAGGCCATATAGTTCAACCATCCTTATTTTACAAATGAGGAAAGTGAATTAAATATTGAGTTGACATGCACTCAGACGTTATTGTCATAGTATTTAAATCTCCCACAAAGGTCACTTACCTGAATGAAGGTATAAATCAGAATTCACTCATGTCACTGACAAAGTTCTCCAATAGTCATTCCTCCCGTCCCTCCCACAAATAACAATATCTGTTTTATGTATTACACTGATGAGAGTTGAAATGATATTTAAATCTATATAGTTTTGTTTTTCAGAGGATACAAAACTAAAAGATCTTAATATAATAAAAACACTGAAAGCCAAAATATATCTTACATCCTCTGGTCCAAATCTTTCATTTTATGGTTGAGGAAACTGAGGCCCACAGAGGTTAAGCAGTTTTCCTAAGCTTACCTAGGCAACAAGTGGGAGAATCAAGGTTTGAATCCATGTCCTCTGACCTCCAATCTGGTATGCTTTAAATTATGCCATGTTTCCTCCCCATATTTAACCAACTTATCAATCTCCTTTGTAATAGGAAAAACTATTTTCTTCACCTTTGCTTAAAGGATGGCAGCAAAGTTCTCCCTTAACCCCAAGGTTGACTATTCTTAAGTACCTACAGTATATGACCATATAGTGACTAACTTCTAGGCAATTAGAAAAAAAATCCCTATCAATACTTCAAGCATATCTAATTTGGGGGGTGTCAATCTTTCCCTTTTCATGATAGATGATAAACCCTACAGGGACTTAATAACATGTCTTTGTGAGATGAGACCACCCTAGATGTATCTCTTCAACCTTAGCCAGGCTGGTCCTCTTAAAACAGTCTTTTTCTGGTGCTGGCTCATATTCAAAGCTTTTCTAACTTGCTAGGCCCTGACAGTTATTGCTTTCTGATGGCGTGGCCTTTGAGGACTCAGGGTCACCTACAATTCCACAATAAAGCATAAGAGTAAGAATTTCACAGAGGAATATAATTAGGGCATATTCATTGCTTTGTCAAAACTTTCTAAAGGCTAAAATCATAAATTGCCCCAAGTAGGTCATGATTTTGGAATCTGACTAGTGGTTTCTTTGTAATTCAAAAGAAAGACAGATTTTGCTAACAGACTCTTAAGATAATGAATAACCGTTTTTTACCAAGAATTATAATGCAGCTACAGTAACATTTGACTATTGTAGCATTTTAATTTAGTTGTGATGTCAATACTAACTTCATGTTTGTAGAATTAGTATTTAAGAGTGTTAATAGAATAATTACAAAGATGACATAGAGGAAAGCTTAATGGATAAAAGGAAAACCATGTGGTACTTTCTCATCCTCCATCCCCAAGAAAGAAAAGGAATATAGGTAAGGTTAGACTGAAGACAAAATTATTGAGATAGTAAAGGTTGTGATTCACTGTTCTTGAAGTAGTTATCTCGTGTGTGTGTGTGTGTGTGTGTGTGTGTGTGTGCGTGCATGTGTGGGTGCACGCACATACACATATGCCAGTATATACTAAGTGTATACCCAGTGTACCAAGGCAGTGCCTGACTGCCCCATATCCCAAAACCTGTATTTTCCTTAATTATATCCTCTATTAAAAACTTACTAGTCCCCTTCCCTATTCTTAACATTTTGCCGTCTTCCAGATCACAACAGATAACCTAACTCAAGATGTGGTGTTAATAGCTAATAATTGCTAATGTTTACTATTATCAGATAATACAGCCTTTACATTAAAAAGGCTGTATGTTGTTCAACAGCCTTAATCCAAACATGAGATGTGATGGTTTCATGAATAATGGTAATGCCAATTAGGGACATATTTGGAGGAGGTGACTCAAAGATATCTCTTGAATCATAATAGTTCATGGGCCACAGTAATGTGGTAGAAAAAGTGCTGGAACTGAAGTCAAAGGACACCTCCTCAGTACCCTCTACCCCTGGAACCTCTTTGAATTGAGGTGGGCATGAAGAGTTCACCAAAGTTCCATTTCATGAGGGTCAATCATCCCTTAATTTCTCATAACACTCCATCACTTTGGAATTCTTCATACTGCATCTGCATATCTTCTTTTCCCCCAATTGTTTGTTTGCTTTGGTGTATTGCCTTCCTCATTGAATTATAAGTTCCTTGAGGGCAGGACTATCTTTCTTTTTCATGTTTGTATCCCCAGTACTTAACACGGCATCTGATACATAGCGGGGACTTACTGAGTAACTGAATTAAAATCTTATGCCTATTCTTTACTTTACGCATGATCTTGGGCAAGTCACTTTACCTGTATACCTGTTTCTTCATCTATAAAATGAAGAGGATTAGATGAGATGCCCTCTAAGTTTGTTTCTCACTCGCAATCCAAAGATATCTAACTTTTTAAATACCATGGTTATTGGCACTTTGAAAATAGGGACTGTTTCTTCACTTAATATGCCCTAGGCCTTGTACATAAAACATATCCTTAATACATATTGAATTGGTTTCTTGTGCACTGACATTGCCTCTATGTGATATGTCTTGTCTAAAACTGTTTCCCTTTATTCAGTCTTCTCCTTTCCTTTTGCGAATGTAAACTGGTTCTTGCTTCCATAAGGCTATCTATTGTTTTGGTTTTTCTTGCTTGATCAGAAAAAATAAATATCACCAAAGACCAGGTTATGCTATTTTCTTAAAGTCTTCATAAATCTCTGTGCTTATCTTACTTCTTTTTAAAAACTAGGAGAGACTGGAATCCTGTCTTGCAAACCATATGCTAAGCGTACAGTGGTTAGGATGCTATCTGACACAGAGTAAGCACTTAATGAGAACTTTTGCACTCTCATTCATTCATTCATTCATTCATTCACTCATCTGCACCTGCTCACTCTGTGGACTTCTAAAACCCAGCATGCCTCAACTTTTCTCTTCATGGCCAGGTTCCTTAATTTGCTCATCACTCTCAGCTACTTCTTGAAGAGTGACTGACATGGTTTTCATTTCTCTTAATAATTATTTATTCCCTTACCAACACCATTAAATAACCCTTTCTCATTCTAGGATGTCCTTAGCCTTCCCCACACATGGGATTATTGAGCTTGACAACTAAGATTTTTCAGTTACATGGAGAGGAAGGTGATTAAAGGACCCTCTGCTGCCACAGATCTTGAAGCAGAGATGATGTCTACAAGGAGCCTTGCCCTGGCAGATCTTGTAATAAGGCACATTGTTACAGTTAGGGGCAGAGCTGTGGTGCCAGAAGGGATAAAGAGGATACCTCTGTGGGAGGGCGATCAGAGCAAATTTCTTTTTTCAGTTTTGCTGGAGGCTTGCTCAGCTCACATAGCAATATGGTATATCAGTAGCTAAAATACTACCCACTCAAAGGAACCAAAAAATTCTCTCAAAATGGACATTAAAATGGAGAACAAGATAGGGGCAAATCTTTCTAAGGATAGAATGGTATAATCATACATATACATGTACACACACAAATATACATATATATTTGTAAATACATGTGTGTAAACATACTTGCATATGTCTTTATTTAGCTGCATTTATATGTAGAGGGACTTTCCATGCTCTGGGACTTATCTTCACTAATAAAGTAAGAAGTCTAGATATTTTATTTCTTTTTGCTTACACACACATACATGAACACACATGTGTACATGTACACATAGCAGGCCTCAGAGTCAAAAGTTCCATGTAGAAGTCTCACTTCTGACATACCCTGGATTTATGACCATAGGCAAGTCTCTTAAACCCTCAGTGCCTCAGGCAAATCTGTGAGAGTGAGAATTGATCAACAGTTGGTGGAGGGTATTCTTTACTTCTTGACTTCATGAAATTACCAGTGTAGTCTTAGAATCAAGATTTTGAACTTAAAATCTTTAAGGTCAGCTCTTTCTCTCTCTCTTACTCTGTATATACATATATGTATACACACATATACATATACATACATATACACACACATATATACATATATATGTATATATATACATGCATATATATATATATAAAAGTTGGAATTAGGTGACCTTATCAGTGTCAGGTAATTCACATAGCTGCTCTTAAGAATTATACAGAGAGGCAGTCATCCTGTAACCTTATTGGGGAAGCTACCCGTCCATTCAGGGGGAATGGACATAAAGATTAATAAAAGCTTTCTGTATGCTGCTGCAGCCCCTGCCACTGCCTGGGTCAGTGTTGGGGGACCCTGCTCCCCTCTCAACCGTATGGGAAGCCCTACCACAGTGACCTTTGATGTTTTCTTTGTTGCTTGTGGGTTAAGGGATCTGGAACTCTCCCTGACAGGGATTCTGCCCCAGAGACCTGTTTTGGTCCTCCTCCTCTCCGTGCCATGCAGCCAGGTCTGGGCTCTGCTCTGCTCAGTGTCCCATAGGATAGATCTTTCCTGTCAGTCTTCCAGGTTACCTTTGACTGAAGCATCTCTTTCACTTTATCATTCTGTGGCTTCTGCTACTCTAGAATTTGTTGAGATTCATTTTTTATGGGTATTTTGTGGGTTGTAGGGGAATGTGAAATGGGCTCAGGCCACAGAAGAGCTTGTAAAGTGAGTCAGCATCTTGCTAAAGGAGAACCAAAAAAATGCTGAGGAAATAACACCTTTAAAAAGAGGCTAACTCAATTGGAAAAAGAGGTACAAAAAGCCAATAAGGCTTTAAAAAGCAGAATTAGTCAAAGGGAAAAGAAGCTTTAAAAGCTAAATGAACAAAATATAGTTCTTTAAAATGGAGAGGGGAGTTCAGAGAAGCTAATGACTATAACATAAACCAAGCAGTTAAAAAACAAAACCAAAAGATCAAAAAAAAATAGAAGATAATGTAAAACATCTCATTGGAAAAACAATTGACCTGAAAAATAGATCCAGGAGAAACAATTTAAAAATTATGAGACTACCTGAAAGCTATGATCAAAAAAAGAGCCTAGACATCATCTTTCATGAAATTATCAAGAAAACTGCCCTGATAGTCTAGAACCATAGGGCAAAATAAGTATTTAAGGAATCCACCAATCAGCTCCTGAAAGAGACCCAAAAAGAGAAACTCCTAGGAAAACTGTGGCCAAATTTCAGAGTTCCCAGGTCAAGGAGAAAATATTGCAAGCAGCTAGAAAGAAACAATTTGAGTATTGTGGGAATATAATCAGGATAATACAGAATTTTGCAGCTTCTACATTAAGGAATCAAAGGTCTTGGAATAGGATATTCCAGAAGTCAGAGGAACTGGGATTAAAACCAAGAATCACCTACCCAGCAAAACTGCATATAACACTTCAAGGGAAAAAATGGTCATTCAGTGATATAGAGGACTTTCAAGCATTCATGATGAAAAGACCAGAACTGAATAGAAAATTTGACTTTCAAATGCAAGACTCAAGAGAAGTATGAAAAGGTAAACAGGAAAGAGAAATAATAAAGGACTTTCTAAAATTGAACTGTTTCCTACATGGAAAGATAATATTTGCAATTCTTGAGACTTTTTTTCAGAATTTGAGTAGGTCGAGGGATTACACACACACACACACACACACACACACACACACACAGAGTGCAGGTTGAATTGAATCAGAAAAGATGATATCCATAAAAAAATAAAATTAAATTAAAGTGTGAGAGAGGAAAATATTGGGAGGAGAAAGGGACAAATAGAATAGGGCAGACTATCACTCATAAGAGAGACAAGAAAAATATTTTTCAATGGAGGAGAAAAGGGAGGAAGTGAGAGGGGAAAAGTGAAGCTTAATCTCTTCACATGTGGCTTAAGGAGGGAGTAACATGCTCACTAAATTTGGTTTGAAAATATATCTTACAATACAGTAAAGTAGGGGAGAAGGGGACAAGTGGGGTGAGGGGCATGATAGAAGGGAGGGTAAATGGAAAGAGGGAGTAACTAGAAGTAAACACTTTTGGGGAGGGACAAGGTCAAATGAGAGAATAAGAAAAATGGGGGGACAGGGTAGGATGGAGGGCAATATGGTTAGTCTTACACAACTTGACTATTATGGAATTCTCTTGCAAAAGGAATATATATAGCCTGTACTGAATTACTGGCCTTCTCAGTGGGGATGGGTGGGGAGGGAGGGAGGGAGTGAAGTTGGAATTCAAAGTGTTAGAAAGGAATGTTGAGAATTGTTATTGCATATACACAGGTAATGGGTTATAGAAATTTATCTTGCCCTACCAGAAAAGAGAGAAGATGGGGATAAGGGAAGGGTGGGGTGTGGTAGAAGGAAGGCCACATTGAAGGAAGGGGTAATCAGAATGCAAATTTTATGGGGTGGAGGGAGGAGAGAGATGGGAAGAAAAATTGGAACTCAAAATTTTGTGGAAATGAATGTTGAAATCTAAAAATAAATAAAACTATAAAAAGAGAATTATACAGAGCATATAAAGGCATGTGTATTGTACACTTGTGCATTATTCAGTGACACTCAGACTATGGAATGGCATAGAGAGAAACAATGACCAGACCAGGGACCTCAAATTAGGAAGAAAAAAAATTTGATTCTTTAGGTTGAATTAATCAAAGCCTTTCATGATACAGTGGAAATACCATTGGACTTGAAGTCAAAGGACATGAGTTTTTTGAATAGATGTACACCTCATTATTCATGTGACCTTGGGTAACAATTTGCTCATTTGTGAAACAAGAAGCTTGCACTCATTGGATTCTTCTGTCTCCTACACGTCAAAATTAATCATCCAGTGATTTTCCCCTTCATCTCCTTCTGATTCACATGTATACATACCCCTTTCCATGATCCTGACTACCAAGGCTCTTCTCTATACATAGATATAGATGCATAACTACTGGTTTTTCTACCTGGGACAAAAAGCATGAAAACAACCCAAGATTAGATTTTTAAGGCAAATTTAGTCAGGGGCAGCAGATGGAGAGCATGGTGGAGCTGAGCCAAGGCGAAGCTTATTTGCTTTCTATTTATTTCCAATTTTAACTAATTATCCTCACTAATTATGTTCTTAGTTCACTTGTTGCTGTGTTTATAAAGTACAACAAATGCTGTCAATACCCTCTGAACATCATTGAATTGGATCAAAGACCTTATCACTTCAGCTCTATGGGCTTCCTATTGGAAGTCAGGGTCATAGAACTATTGCATCCTTCACTTGACAAATGTAAGAGTGAGGAAGGGTATAGCAGCTCTTTGTATATTTGCAATTTGCAATGTGAATGTAATGGAATATTGTGCTATGAGAAAAGACAAAGATGATGGGTTCCAAGAAACATGGGAAAAGTTATTTAAACTGAAGTCAGAAGAACCTAGGAAATAGATTGTATAATTTATTGTTTAATTGTTTTTCAGTTGCATCTGACTCTTTGACCCCATTTGGGTTTTTTATGGCCAAGGTATGGGAGGGGTTTGTCATTTCCTTCTCTAGCTCATTTTACAAACAAAGAAACTGAGGTAAATAAGGTTAAGGGACTTCTCACATGTGTTATTCCTCTAATAACATGTTAAAACAATTTTTATCATTTTTTAAAGTGAGTTCCAAATTCTAGCCCTTCCTCTCTTCACCCCTCCCTGACACGTTAAGGAATAAGATATAGTTGATACATGTGCAATCATCTAAAAGATTCCATAAAAGACATTTTGTACAAGAACACTCAATAAAAACGAAGAATGAAAGAGAGTGAAAAATAGTGTTCTTCAGTCTGTAGTTAGAAAATATAAGTTCTTTCCCTGGAGGCAGAGAATATATTTCATCCTTAGTCCTTTGGATCATTGTATTGCTTAGAACAACAAAGTGATTCAGAGCTCTTCATTGTACAATATTACTGTTACTATGCACACCATTTTCCTGGTTCTTCTCACTTCAGTTTTCAGTAGTTCATATAAGTCTTTTCAGACTTTTCTGAGATCATTCTGCTTTTCATGTCTTATAGCACAATAATATTTAGTAATGACATCTTAAAGACAGAGAACTTTGAAAGATTTAAGAACTCTGATCAATGCCTTGACCAAACATAATTCTAGAGGATTGTTGGTGATCTGTTACCCACCTCTTGAAAGAGAGTTCATCAATTCAAGATGTGGAATGAAACATGAATCTTTGAATATGGGCAAAGTTGGAATCTATTTTTCTTTAACTATGTGTATTAGTTACAAAACTTTTTCTTTTAACTTGGGAGTGGGGAGAGAAAACAATTGCTAATTAGAAAATAAAATGAATTGGGGAAAAAAGAAAAAGTTAGGATTGTATTTCGTGGTGTTTTGTAGTATAGAAACAACTTTTTTTCAGACACTCTGAAACACTGTTAAATATTCAGAGAAAATACAATATTTCAGTGGATGGAAAGAGCCTGATTCCAAGTCCAATGATACAGTCTCTTGTTTTATTGTCATTATAATCTATTTGTGTAATGGTGGTTCTTTTTTTGTGAAATACTACCATACAACCTGCCAGAGAATGTAGGGAAACAAAACTTGTTCCTTCAGTTTTCATAGGTGGCTGGGTTTAAGATTTGGAATACTTAATGACTTCCATCAATCTGATACCTTTTAAAAAGAGGGTCATTTGATTTCCTTGCAGCAATTTAAAGAGAATAACACTTGGCAGAGAGAGTTAATAATGCATGGGGAGATGGAATATGTGATTTGGAGAAAGATGGCTCTTTTTGAATTGAATAGATAATTTTCCATATAGACTACCACCACATTTGGCTGAGCTGGATAAATTGGCCATTTCAGGGCACCTCCGTTGCCCTCATTGTTGGGTAGAAGGCTGAACAATGTTGTAATGTACATGTTTTTCCTATAGTCCTTATGTACTGCAAAAAATCTTGTAGCTTCTAGACAAGATGAACAAGGACAAAGCAAGTTGGTCTACAATAAACCTACAAATAACCCCACTATGTAATGCTCTTTCAATGACTGTTATCTCAAACCCATGTTTGTATATGTGTGTATAATCTATGACACAACCACACATATCTACACACAGGTCTTTACGTGTAAAATATATTGTATGTATATGTATATATGCATTCCATATATATTGCATGTATATACACGTGTATATATCTATATCTGTCTGTCTGTCTTTCTATCCATCCATCCATCCATCCATCCATCCATCCATCCATCCATCCATCTATCCATCCATCTAGCTAGCTAGCTGTATAGTTACATCTATGGGCACAAAACTTCCCTCCTGCTTAAGTAATCTAGCTTGTGACTAATCTTAACATGTGGCATTAAAAAAATGGAGGGAAAAGGAATGACATCTGGTTTGTCATGGACAGCAATGATGGATAATTTCTTTGTAATTGTGTCTTTTTTCAACATCCTTGGGTGACCCAGCATGGGTTTCTTTGGGAGGCCAGGGGCATACTAGGTACAATTAAACCAAGGTCTATTCTCACATGTGAACTACAGCAGCGGCTTTAATTAGGACCAATAGGACAACATAGGAATTCTTTAAAAATAAATTATAGGCCATTTTCTGCATGAAGAGAGAAAGCCTCCTTTCCCCCTCCTCTCAGACCCTCTATCCCTTCAATAAAAAAAGACAAGGAAAAAAGGAAATAGACGAAAAGGAAAAATGCATCTGATGCTGCCAGTGATTGTTACCAAAAAAAAAAAAATAATTTGTTCTCTGTTGTGAACTGTTTCATCAGGAGAATCTCTATCAAGTACAACAAGATATTTCCAAAGAATGTCCTCAGGGCAACAGCACAAGTAGTTCCCTCAGAGCTCCAGCCAGAGCTCAGCTCCAAATTGAACCGGGGAGATCAATTCCTAAGACCAAACAATAACATTTAAACAAATAATACAAGAACAAGTAATGACATAATTAAAAGGTAGCCTCTGGAGGACTGGGAAAGTTCTGAGTTTAAAACAATAATCAACACAAAGTTTAGGGATGGGAAAATCTGTAGTGAAATGTGTTCACACTTCAAGAGAAGTTGCCTTGAGAGGAGAATGTTTCTGTATGTTTCAAATGTTCAAAATAGAGTTCAGAACCTATGAAAAAAAGAGCTACATATACCCATACATGTGTGCATACGCATTTGTATATATTTATATGTGTGTGTATATATGCATGTGTATATGGGCATGTGTGTATATATAAAGACATCTATCTCCTCATACTCTATGATCTTATTGAAAGCATCATTATTATAATTCTAGTAGCTAACAGAATTATAAAAATTGTATAACTTTCATCCTCTTCACACATAATTTAATTTCTTCTATAATTTAAAACTATCTTCCATGTAGATTGGAGCTTTTGAGTATTTTATATGGTGACATCTATTAAAATTTTTGTTAAAGTTTTTGCATCAATTTTTTTTGGTTAATTGTAGACAATAATTTCATTCAGTGTTCCTAGCTGGGCTAACTCAATATAATAAAAAATGACAATATTACCAAAGTGAATTTGCAGTTTTAATGCTATACTTATCAGACTATTAAAAGGATACTTTAAAGAGCCCCAAAAGACAATAACAAAATTCATCTGGAAAAGCAAATGATTTAGAATAAGAAAGAATTAATTTTTAAAAAGGTAATGATAAAGAGGCATATTTTATCAACTCAAAGAATGCACTAGCTATCAAAACCATTTGTTATTTGTTAAAAGAATTGAGAAGTAGATCAGTGGACCTGACTAGATGAAAGTGTGTCAGATGGAACTCAACATCTCCATGTTTTATGAACTAGAAAATGTAAATTACATAGTAAAACGAAACAAACAAAATGTTTAAAAAATTGTGCTGGAAAGCAGCCTGGCAGAAATTTGGCTCAGACTAATATCTTATGCCATTTTACAGGATAAATTCAATATAAACATGTGACTTTAATATACTAAATATCAGAGCATTAAAAATAATTGGAAGAGAAGTATATCACGTAACTCTCACAGTCATGGAAAGGAGATGTATTCTTCAGGAAACAAGGGGTAGAGGCAAATGTAAAAGATAAAATTGAGAATTTTGATTACATAAAATTGAAATGCTTCTACCCACACAAAAAAATTAAAACAAAATATAATACAATAATATACACATGCATATGTTTATGTGTACATGTATGTATGCATGCATTCATATAGTCATTTCTCTTTATATATATGCATGCAACTATAAGCATGTGTAAATCTATACACACATGTACAGTATGTATTTAATGTGTAAATATAAATGCATATAAATATATATCACTATATATATTTATGCATAAACAGATAATGTAAAATATTTACTTGGATTATATTAGGTTATTTGACCTAGAGGACTCTTGTTATTTGATCATTTTTCAGTTGTGTCTGACTCTTCCTGACCCCATTTAGGATTCTCTTGGCAGATACTAGAGTCATTTTACATCTCCTTTTCCAGTTCATTTTGTAGACAAGGAAACCGAGGCAAACAGGGTTAAGTGATTTGCCCAGCATCATACTGTTAGTAAATGTCTAAGATCTGATTTGAACTCAGATCTTCCTGACTTCAGGTCCCCCATTCTAGCTACTGCATCATCTAACTGTATGTATACAAACATATGTGTGTATGTGTATATACACACATGCATTAACACACACACATGTAATTTTCTATTAACAAGTAATTTAGTACTGCTATCATCCTACAAAATTTTTCAAAGGTCATAGACAGCAGCTCATTAATTGTATATACCAATTATTTCCTTGCTCTGGGACATATTTCATTTGGAGTTGGTGACTTGAACTCACCAAGACAGTTATGTCCTTTGCTTTTTCAACTTTCAAGAAACAATTTTTTTCTGTCTTTCTCTTCAATGACTGTTCTTTCCAGAGAAAATGGGAGTATAATGAGCTCAGCAGTTCTACCTTTTTTTCTTATTTGTTACCTTTACCTTGATTACTACTGGCAATTGTCTTTGGCCTTTCTCTTTCCCCTAATATAGTAATGTCCCCCCCAAAACAAGTCTCCCACAGAAAAAGGAAAATCCCTCTATGTCGGCTTCATGACATTCTGAGTTGTAGTATAACTGATGCTTTTAGAGGACCCTGTGATACTTTAATGTTTATGTATGTATGTATGTATGTACATATATATATATGTGTGTGTGTGTATATATATATATATATATGTATGTATGTGTAGATATATATATATACATTTGAAGAACTTTAATGCCTTGATGGAGGCACTTTGGTATGGGTACCACTGCCAAAGAAGCAGATCACAGCTGATCTGTGAAGCAGATGTCCATCATCCCATCTCACTCATGTCTACACTCTTCTGCAAATCCTTCATGGGGAATCATGAGCTTGGACCTTCTTTTAGATTCTTTAACATTGTCTGGACACCAATAGAGCATGGAATCTTTCCATCAATTATCATTCCTTCTTAGTCTGTCATTGGCATCTTTTCTGGCCTTGTATCTTTTGACTCCATTCTTTAAGTCATTTTTTCAGTCCTGTGCTTCATTGGTCAAGTATTATAATGAGTTCATCCTCACAGCAAGGCTCAATTGCACTTTGGATGACACTGACCCATTTCTTCAAACACTAGGTAATTTCCTGATTCACAACCAGGTAAATGCTGGTGAATGTTTAGCAACCAGTTCTCCAAAAACATATGAACTTCTACAAAATTTAATCTTCATTGCTAATATTTTTTCCATCAGTGTCTTAAGTTGAGAACTGAGTGCAACAATAACATGGACCCTGATTTATAAGATTTTGCTGATTTCTGAGAGATACATGTTTGCACTGAAAATTTAATAATCAATTCTGGTAAAGCAGTTTGAGCTAGTTCTAGCACACCTGTGTCACAGTTATATAACATAAGCAAAAGATAACATTGCTATATAAAATGACCTTTTGTTTTAAAAAGAGAAGTTAGTGACGCAAAGTACAAAGTAAGTACCCAAAGGCATTTCAGTTCACTGTCTTCCTTCCATTCAGTTTTGTGTTTAGCTCATCATGTTTTCTCCATATCAGTCCAAGGTACTTGGTTGGTACTGATAGACCAACATTGTAGATCTAACCGTATAATCACAGTTTTGGACAATTCACTTTGCTATGTTATTGTTATTTTGGATACATTCTTTAAGTCATTTGTTAGGGCAAACTTTTTTCAGAGAGATAAATCTCACTGAGACTATAACATATTTTGGAAATCATTGTGTTAATTGTATCATATACTAATATATTGCAGATTTTCCTTTGGAAGTCGGAAGGACACTTGAGATCAATTGGTTTAGACTTAATTATGAACCTGTATTAAATTTCCTTGCTGGTGATACAAAGAAGGGCTTTATATATAAACAGTGCCCCTATTGCCATTTTGCCAAGAGCAGAGACTATCTCAGCCTAAAGACGTTGAAAGATAATCTTCCTAGGGCATACAGAATTCATTACAAAACAGTTCTGGTGATAAAGTCACCATATCACCCTTGCCTGTCTGAAGCAATAGGAGAAAAAAAGGTGAGTTAGAATGTGCGGAAATGAATCAGCAATTCCCCAAACAGCATTTCTGAAAACAGAACTGAGAAATATCTATAAGGACCATTGACTCAATGCACATTTCTTGAGTATTAGAGTGAAAGAACTCACGGGCCCTATGGGGGACACAAAAATGAAAACTTCCTACAGGAGCTGACAATTCAGAGAGAGATAAGCACCATCACTCATAATTATAATTCAAGGCAGAGTGTGAAAATGCCATAAGAGAAGTAGTCATGGCCTGTGGTGAGATTTCAGAGGAAGGAGAAATAATTTTAATTTGATGGATCATGGGAAGTAGGATTTGAGCTTGAAAACAGGGAGAATTTTGACAAGCAGAGAGAGATGGAAGGTGAGGTTTTTCCAGGCAGCTGAGATATTCTGAACAATAGCTCAGTGGCAGAAGAGGATATGGTGTATTTGTGGAAAGAAAAATTGTTATGTGATTCCATTTGATGTACAATAGGAAGCAAATATGTAGTAGAGGGTTTGTTTTTACACACAAAAGAAATACTAAACACAGAATACATTTGACCAAAACCAACCAAACAAAACTGGATGCAGTAATACAGGCACATATTTGGCCAAAAACTCACCAAGAAAAACTTAAAATCGGTGATGTCATAGCTTCCTTTACAATCTGCTATGAAAAGAACCTGAAATCAGTCAATCAATCAATAAATCAATCTATCTATCTATCTATCTATCTATCTATCTATCTATCTATCTATCTTTTATCTATCTTCTGTCTATTTACATACACACAGAAAATTTCATGGACCTCAGGTTAAGAACCTCTAGATAGATTTCAGGTTCATTCTGGGGGGAGAAGGTCTTGGCATCTAATGAGCAGGATTGGGTTCCTATCCACTTGCCGTGGGCATAGTTTAATTATAGCTTTTTGTTAAGATTCGTAAGTACAATTGCCCAAAAGGCAGCTAATAGGACAGTATTCGATGTACAATATGAAGCAAATATGTGGTGGAAGGTATGTTTTTACATACAAAAGAAATATTAAACACAGAACACATTTGACCAAAACCAACCAAACAAAACTGGATGCAGTAATACAAGCACATATTTGACCAAAAACTCAACAAGAAAAACTTAAAATCAGTAATAACTCATAGCTTCTTTTTTCAATCTGCTGTGAAAAGAACCCTTAAACACTGTGAGAACATAAAGAGATTTAGGAAATTGCTAATTAGACATTTTATATTTCCTTTTAACTCTGCATTGTCCAAACAACTACATTTCTACTGATAAAATGTCTAGGCATAGGTAGATCCTTTAGGTTTTAGACATCCTCTCAGAGTACTGGAATAGTTATTGAGTCTTCCCCTGCATTGATAACATTTCTTTTCTATCCAGAGTAACCCAAGATCTCAAGACCTCTAGAATTCACAAGATCACCTCCAAACTTGAACATATTCATTTTAACACAGGTACTCACTCACCTAAGGTCAGGAAAGAAATGCAGCCCATCCACTGTGTTTTATTTTCTATTTGTTCATGACTGCAAGGCAGATGGGTTGGGGGACAGGACAATCTGCTCTACTCATAACCCCACCTCAGGAAGTGGCTCAAATATGGACTGACACATTCTACAATATTGTCCATTTGAACTGAGTCATTAGTTAATCATTTCATCAGCCAAGTCTTCAGCTCCAGAGCCAATTAACATACTCTCTTATTTTAGAATGCAAACCTTCATCCTGGACTTACATTTGGAAAGAAGCATGCCTCAAAGTTCTCAGTGATCTGCTGAACCCAAGAACAACTCTTAGTAAGTTTCATGGGATTGCTTTCACAGTAGGAATGTAAACTAGGTTTTCTCTCACTTTATGTCACGCCATAATGGAGTACTGAATTTTGAGTCAGGAGGACATGAATTTAAATCTTTTCTCAAAATCTTAATAGTTGTGTGATCCTGGCTAAGTCCCTTAACATTTTTCAGCTTCAGTTCTTTATCTCCAAAAGAGGAGTAATAATTACATTTACCTCACAAGGTTCTCATGAAGAAGAATAAAATAGGATATATAAAACACTTTGCAAATCTTAAAGCACTATGTATACCTAGCTATTCCATATTATATCATGATGCTTCAGATATGGTGAAGTCATATTAGAGAGTATATTAAATGCTAGTTGAAGACCCAGTAACACTGGAGCAGGAAAAGCTTCTCTGCTGCTTTGTGATTAAATTAAAAAGTTGAGTCCCTGGAAAAATATAAACAACAAAAATAATTTAACTATATAATATTTTAAAATTTCTGTGTGTGTGTGTATGTGTGTGTGTATGTGTGTGTGTGTGTGTGTGTGTGTGTGTGTGTGTGTGTGTGTGTGGTGACTTGGTACTGGAAATGAGTGAGGGCATATGAGATTTTAGAAAAATGTTTGTGAACCTTGGCATCATTTTAGATGGCAAAAGTATGTTTATGAACTATTGAATAATAATGAAAAAGACCTTACAGATCTACTCTCTTTCTGCCAACCCAGTACTGTTCAGTATAATATACTTTATGATGGGCTCTCTACTTCCTTTTTACAATGTCTTAGGGATGGGGCATTATATTTTCCTCCTTTCTCCTACTCCCTACTTCCTCTTCAGAGCCAAGTTATGAGGCTGATCCAGTAAATTTTCAAGTAATCAAGTAAAATTCACCTTCTCATTCCACTGATCCTCTTTCCCTTTCCTCTGTTCCTAGAACAGGAAGTAATTCCTTCCTTTTATCAGCATTTGTGCATTTTATTTATTTTTTTTCACTATACACATGACTATAGAGTCATCATTAAAACACAGTGCATGAAACAACTTTCTTCATAGCTTAGCCCTTCCATTACCTTTTCGTAAGGAATTTTATGCTTATAGTCTCCTTGGATCATAGATTAAGAGTTAGATGGTTAGATTAAGAGTTAGATGGATCCTCAGAGATCCTCTAGTCCAACCCTTATTTTTTTCACAGATGAGGAAGTTGAGGCACCAAAGTTAAAGCTCTTTGCCCAACATTGCTCAAAACAAAGGGCTCAAAATATGGGAACAGCAGGTGATTCATGATTTCTTGACATTCTCTGTGTCCATATGAGGCCACCAAATCAAATATTTTGATCAACAGCTTTGGCACCCATCGGCATGATAAAGGTTAGGGGGAAGGAGGAATATCTCCATGGCTATGTATGCCATTTGTTTTCTTTTAGATTCTATCATCTTTCTAGGTTCCTGAGTAAGTTGTAAGAATAAAGGGTCATAAGGTCTCAAGTAATACAGAGGGTTATAGATCTAGAGTTTGGAGGCCATCTGATACAACCTCTGAACTTATTATGTTATTATATGTCCTGTGTCTATTTATCCATCAGTTAAGTTATATTTAAAAAATCATGCCCAACATAGAACTTACTTACACTTACTTCACCCTAGTTGACTGTGCTATAGCTAATAAAGAAGCAAAATGGGAGATTGATAAAAGCCTTGAGGATACGGGGAGGAAAGAAGATTAATGGTTGATCTACTTTGACTAGTTTAGGGGAAGAGGAAACTGAATTGGCCTGTTATTCTAGGTTGAAATTGAACATTCTGAGAAGATTAACACTCAACAAATCATTAATTCCACCATTTGAAGTAGATATTATCATCAAACTAACTTGAGACCATCCTCACATGGTAAATGACTTTATGTTTTGTTAGTTTCACAAACCACTATAAATTACTTTTAGAACTGCTACTCTCCCATGTCTTCAATACTAGAATCTTCAGAGGTGAATCTATATTTCGAATTATTTTTCCACCACCATAATACTTAGACATCCTCTTTGCTGGTCATATGTGATTTTTACATCCTAGATCTTCATTCTTTCTTTGCTACACCTCCCAACGTATTGTTTTCTAATATTGTGGGACCCTTTGTACTATGCCATTGCTATCTCTTAGGCTTTTTCCTTCCTAGATTTATGATCCTGGGCATGGCTTTTTACCTTTCTGGGACTTAGTTTCCTTACTTGTAAAATGAAGGTAGTAGACTACATATCTAAATCATAGGATTTAGATTTAGAAATTGAAGGACCCTCAGAAATGATCTAATACTACATAATTATTTTGAAGATGAAGAAATTGAAGTCCAGAGATGTTACATGATTTCTCCAAAAACAAATAGGTGGCAAGTAGTCGAGTCCTTTAATTCCTGTTAATACTATATATCCATCACTGATTGCACTGTACGACATTGCCTATTCAATTAAGCAAAAAAACCTTATAGTTCTGTGATATCACATCAATCTGATATTACTAAAGATAATGCTGAATTCCTATATTGCCCTACTACCATTCAAGATAGTTCCATTTATCAACATCTAGATATTTTGGTCCCAGGGCTGATATTTTTAGTTGAAGCAAATTAAAAAAATCCAAAGCTATTTGAAAGAGTTTTGCAAGTACAAATGTCATGAATCCTATATCAAAAGATTTACCCTAATTTGAATGTCATTTACAACAAACTCCTTTCTTCTCACTGTGTATTTGCTAATTCCATCACAAACATCCACAAAGCTCTTGAGTTGGATTAGACTCATTTGCTCTTTTTTAAATCAATGCAGAGCTTTGCTTCTGATTTTGTTGTGCTCTACCTGTTGACATATTCTTTTTATTAAGTCTGATTCTCATATTTAGAAAGAACTGCTTTCCCCAAGGTTGACATATCTATCTTGCATTAGTGGCAGAAATGCTAATTAGCACTAAAATACTTTTTACGGTGAAAAAATGCCAACTTTAATTTTCTTCTCATTGACTTTTGATAGGCATTTTTTCTTCCAACATCATGTTCAGAAACAGGATTAAGTGATGGGTGCTGGGATGGAATCTTTCTTTGTGTAATTCTTCATCTGGGAAGTGAGGAGAAAGATACCTATAATACCTTCCTCACAAGATGACATGAACACCACAGAAGACAGTGTATGTAAAGGGCTTTGTAATCTTGAATCTTACACATGCCACCTGCTATACTTTGTCACCATTAGCAGCCAGGAAGAAGAGGATAAATTGATGGTCTATCAATTACAGCAATCAAACGTATGAGTGTAACAGTAAGCATCCTGACATACAAAGAGGGGCCTGCTCTTGTAGGTTCTTAGATCTCCATTCATAAAAGGAAAGGCAACTTTTGAGGGGTTAACAATCACTTTAATCAAGCACACATATCATTCCTTTAACCAAGTACATATATCATTCAGTTAGTTCAGGGGAGTCAGCACCCCAAACTTCGAAGAAAATACTGAGAAATCAAAGATCAACAGACATGACTTCCTCTGTCTGATCATAATCAATACATACATCACAATTTAACAGACAGGTACAACAGTCTGATCATAGGTACCAGAGAGGGAGGCTCTGACATCTGGGATTTCAAAGCCAGGGGGCTCCTTAGTGGCTTTCCAGAGTCCTCATCTGGACAAGCAAACACTTCCAGTAAACCCCAAAGTAAAACCTCACCCTCAGAGTATTTTTACCTTGTTTAGAGCCAGAGGGCATTCCAACCCTTGAGAACCAGTGCCTCATTAACAAAAGTCATGGGCCTTCCCATAAATCTTCCCTAATCAAACTCCCCTTAATGGGCTTGCTCATTAATGGGTAGGGAAGATCTTTAATCACATTTAAATAGTTAGCAATACAAACACATATACTGTTTCTAGTTAAAGAAACTCCTTTCTGTACTTTATTCCTAATAAAGACTCTTGATTGATAAACTCAAGATTCAATGGGAGGCACTTGATTATACTAAAACAAAAACCGCAAAAGATTCTATTTTGCTAGCCATCAAAATGAGTCATAAAGATTTGCTTAGAAAATGGAGGGTTTTATGATTGGGATTCAAGATTAGATCATTGCCACCAATAATTACAGAAAAATTCCCTTTTAATAACCCCAATTTATTAATTAATGAATATCATATAAAGAAATGGAACTGTATCATATCACTTCAAGTTGAAAAATATTAAAATCTACCAAATATCTTGCAAAAGTCAAGAAAGTGGTCAAAGCTATGCATTAAAATCTCACTGTTTTTCATAAGCAGATAGTGAAATTCTTACACCTAAAGACAGATTTCAAAATATCTTTTGAAAATTAAAAAAATTAACTGGACTAGAACTAGACTGAGTATCACCACAGACAACAATGGTCCTGCAAATTGTCGAGATATGTCATTAATCCAGAAACATTTAAGAATGATATCTTTCATAGATGTTGCCATGCTTATAATGGAAAACCATCAAAATATAGAGACCTAGGGGAAGAAATGGGAACAATATGGGAACTGCACAAAGTACATATTCCTTTCAACCTTTCTTTCTTGCAAGTAACTGGAAGATTCTTTCATTGAACGTACAGATGATAAACTTACATCCTAATATTTTAATTTAATCTTTAAAAAACCCCCAATATTTTAGCCACTTGTGCGGAATAGTTAATATAAAAAAGAACAATACAGCCACCACTCTGTAAGACTGTTCCTTTCTGAATATCATGGAAACAAGACAAGATCAAGATAACAAAATATAATTCAGCTTTTCAATCTTTTGTGTATCAAAAACTCAATATACTGGTTTCCATTGCACTATGGGGTTTATAAGTTAGGAAAATTATTTCATATATATTACTTAATGACTGAACTGACTTTACATAATTTTCTGGTATCTAGTGATAAATTTTGATTAATCAGATTAAAAATGTAAAGAACCCTAAAAAGTCAACTAAAAATAAATGGGAATTACTTCAGTAAACTTGTAGGAGATAAAAAAAAATCTATACAAATTTTGAGCATTTCTATGTAATACCAATAAAAACAAGGAGTAAAAGCTACATAGTTAGATTATAATTTTTCCAAAACAGCAATTCTTAATACAGTTTGGTACTTGTTTCAAAATAGAAAGATTGATCAGTAAAACAGATTAATTGCACAATATAGAGAAACAAGTGTATCTAGTTCTGTTGTATTTGATAAATACAGAGACCCCAGGTACTGAGACAAGTATTTCGACAAAGCTGGAAAAATTGGACAGAAATATGGAAGAAATTAGATTTAGACTAATACCTCCTACCTTATTAAAAAGAAAAGCACCAAATAAATATGTGACCTAGAAACAAAGGGTCACATTATAAATAAATTAATTGATGTTTAGTTGTTTCAGAGATGTCTGTCTCTTTGTGACCCCATTTGGGGTCTTCTTGACAAAGATACTGGAGTGGTTTGTCATTTCCTTCTCCAGCTTATTTTATGGAGGAGGAAACTGAGGCAAAAAGAGTTAAGTGACTTATCCTGAGCCACACAGCTAGTAAGTGTTCAAAGCCAGATTTGAACTCAGGAAGATGAGTCTTCCTGACTCCATGGCTGGTACTTTATCCACTGCTCCACCCCTTAGCTGCTCTAAACAAAAATTAAAGAAACATGAGGAAAATGTCAATCAGATCTGTTGATTGAAGAAAAGTTCATGAATAAATAAGGGAAAAAAGAATCACAGAAGATAGAATGGCTTATTTTTATTGTAAATTTTTTAAAATTTTTATGCAAATGAATCCAATAAAATTAAGATTAAAGGGGAAAAACTGAGAAAAAATGCAAGAAGTTTCTCTAATAAAGGTCTCTTTTCCAAAAAACACAAGGACCCGATTCAAATTTGTAAGAACAAAGTCAAATGGTCTAAGAATATGAACAAAAAAATTTCAAAGGAAGAAACCAGACTCTCTTTACCTATATGAAAAGAGTGATTCAGATAACTACTAGCTATAGAAACATACATGAAAATAATTGTGGGAATGCACTTTGTACTAATCAGTTTGCCATAAAAAAGCATAGAGAATGGTAAATACTGGAGAGGAGGTGAGAAAACAGACACTGATAATGGACTTATGAATCCATACAATAATTCTGGAAAGAAATTTAGAAATATACACAAAGCATTATTAAACTTTTCATGCATGCTCTTTGACCCAGCAATACTATGGCTAGATCTATAGAGAAAAAGTGATCTAAAAAATAGGAAAAGGTCCTATATGTACAAAAATATTTATCTAAGTTTTTTATACATAAAAAGATGAAAACTAAGGTGATACACATCAATGGAGGAATAGCTGGATAAGTTGTGTTAAATACATGTAATTAAATAATACTACATGTATGAAATGAAATAATTTCAAAAAAGACATGGAAAGATTTGTATGAACTGATGCAGAGGAAAGTAAGCAGAACCAAAAAAAAAGATATATATTATAAAACACTGACATCATCAAAATAAGCAATTTTGAAGGTATTTATAGACTGTGGAATGAAATGAGCAATCCATGGAAATAACTTAAGCGATAACATTAACATTGTAAAGACAAACAAACTTTGAAATCTCTAAATCCTAGTGTCAATGTGATGACTATCCTTGAATCTAGAGAACTGATGAAATCTGTCCTTTACCTCTTGACAAAGAGGTTGTAGATTTAAGGTGTAGAATGAGACATCTATGTGTTTATCTATTGACAACAAGGGAATTTGTTTTGCTTGATTAATCATATATTTTACAATTTATTTTATTTTTGTTATCTCATCCTGCTCTCCCCTCTAATTAGGTTAGTTGAATAAAATACATTTCTGTTCATTAAAAAAATATAGATAACAGAAAAGTGGGAGGGGTACTATAAATGTGTACTGTTGCATGCACTTTCATATGAGGTGACTATTGTTAGTTTTACTTAATTGGTCTGCTTTGTTAGAACGGAGTCATCACTGAGTGGTGATAGTCTGCAAAATTGATGTAAAAACAAAACACATCAATAAAACACACACAATTCATAAAACTAGTCAATTAATGAATTGATCAGACACCTACCAAGTTAAAGAGACTCTTCTAAATATCATGGGCAATTGAATGTATGTATGAATGAAGATTTATTGAGCTCTTACTATTTTCCAAACTCTGCTAAATTATGAGAATACAAATTTTAAAAGGTAGACAATCTCTTCGCTTAGGTAACTCACACTTTAAATGAGAGGAGACAACACTAGAAGAAAGTTCATCTGTGGGACAGATAGGAAATCTCAGAAGTGCTATGGGTATACTGGTGGGTCAGATGACAAAGTATAGAAGTTCTTAAGGTATTTACATGGTTAAGATCACAGTGACAAGCAACTGTGGGGCATAGAAGCAGAGCAGCCTTGTTGGTATTCCCTATACAGCATTCAGAATAGAGTTGTTAACTTTCATCTCATTCAAATTTCATGAGCAGTCAAGGAGCCCAGGCAAAAGAGAAGTTATTCTCTGCTCTCAGGCAATTCCCAGGATTATAAGATCATAGATTTTAAACC
Organism: Notamacropus eugenii; assembly: GCF_028372415.1. Taxonomy (NCBI): domain Eukaryota; kingdom Metazoa; phylum Chordata; class Mammalia; order Diprotodontia; family Macropodidae; genus Notamacropus; species Notamacropus eugenii. The sequence goes on along the minus strand of NC_092874.1, from coordinate 33,294,569 downwards.
AGAAGGGAAGTTAGAGGTCATCGATTTCAATTCCCTCATTTTACAGTTGAGGAAAATGAGGACATGTTATGTGACTTCCCCTCAAAGTCACTCTAATAGGAAGCGTCAAGGGTGGAGTTCAAATTCCGGTTTTCAAATCTATTGTTTTTCTTTCGTAAAGTACTGACTGGTAGAAGTAGTAGAGTGTAGTAGGAAGCACATTACAGCTGGAGTAAGAAACTCCTGGGTTCAAATCCTAGATCTGACCTTCTGTAATTGTATAATCATGGACCATTTAACCATTCTGAATTAGTAAGTAGCAAAGGGTAAATGAATGTAAGCCCTCCAACTCCAGAGTCAGTTTTTCTTATGCATTTCCACTCAGTATGGACTATAATATAATTGAGAAGGGAAGAAGGCACATGAGCCGAGATAATGAAGGTATGTTGGACCACATTTACATCTTGTAAAGATGGGTATAATTGGGATGAATGGAGAGAGGTCAATGGAGGGAACTTCAATAATTTGGAAAACAAGAGTAAAGTACACAGAGAAAAATATTTTCCCATATTTATTCATTTATGTGCTTTCAGTTTTCAGCAATCACTTTCATAAGTTTTAAATCTCCTCCTTCTCTTGCCCTTCTCTCTCCCCAAGATGGCATGCAATCTTATATTGACTCTATACAAACATTTTTATTAAACACATTTTCACAACAGTCATGTTGCATAGAAGAATTAAAACAAATGGGAGAAACCATGAGAAAAAGAAAACAAAACAGTACAATACATAACCAAAGATAGTTTGCTTGATTCTGCCTTCCAACTCCATGTTCTTTCTCTGGACGTGGATGGCATTTTGCATCGTACTTTAAGAGAATGGTAGTAAGAAGACTAGTCCAGAAGAAAGTAGTCTTTCATTTTCTTTCCATTTCGTAATGGACTATGTGGCTCTTTGGGTTATGGCTCCCAATGTGGGCCCTATGCTAGTCAATGGCAAATACCACTTTTGGCTTTCCTTCCTTAAACATATCCTTACAAGGGAAGCAAGTAAAAATGGATATCAGCGAAGGGGAATAAGTTGTATGAGATTAATTTGCAGTAAGAGTGGTGGCAATGCTGATGTAATTCTGCTTGATTTCCCATTGCAATGTTTTAGGTGTTGAGGGTTGAATTCACATAGGTATATGAGACTTTCATTAAGTTTGTAAACTATTACTTATTCCCACTCAGTCTCTCTGAGAACACTCACTCAGACTCCTAATTATGGCTATGTTCTTTTTCAACAACACGGGGATTTGGAACAGTTATCCTAATTTTCAGTACCTTAATAGTGTTTAAAGCAGTACTTGGAAATAAGCCTAGAAAGATAAGTTGATGTGCAGGCTTACCAGATGGCACAGTAGGTAGAGCTCCAAGACAGGAATCAGGAAGATCTGCATTTAGATCCAGTCTTTGACACTTGCTAGCTGGGTGATGCTGGGCAAGCCACTTAACCCTGTTTGCCTCAGTTTCCTTATCTGTAAAATGAGTTGGAGATAAAAGGTAAACCACTCCAATATCCTTACCAAGACCCCTCTTTCCCCAAAACAGAGGTCACAAAGAATTGGACAGAATTGAAACAATGACTAAACAAATTGGTGTCATATTGTAATGGGCTTTAAATGAGAAGGTAAAGGGTTTGGCTTAATATGAAGGAAAAGCAGAAAATGAAAGAAGGAAGGAAGGGTGAGAAGGAGGGAAAGAGAGGGCGGAGGGGACCAGAGGAGCCCGAGAGTGGCGGGCGAGACCAGCAGAGCAGGAGATAAGCCAGGCCGAGCCGGTGAGAGCCGCTGAGTGCCAGACATCAGCTCAGCAGTCCTTGAAATCTTCAGCCTGAAGACGGACTTCGGTGGGTCACTACTTGAACTTCCAGGAACTGGGATGGCAGAGTGATCAGTAAGTGCTCTCTCCTCCCCCCTGATGACCCTGAGGGAACCATAAAATTCTTCCCCAGATTAATCCTGGATCAGCGGGAACAGCAGAAGGGGGCGGGTGGTCTCATAACACCAGAGGCTGGAAAAGTGGCAAAGGGGAATTCTTCCTACTGTGGTGGAGGCGATCTGGAGGGACAGATGACCCAGGGCAGAGAAAATTCGCACTGAGACCCAGGCAAGCCTCAGAGCCCGGAGACGAGCCCCAGGAGGGGCGGGAACACGTGTTAGCTTCTAGGCGTGCCCCAGCCCTCCAGGGGAAAAGGGAAGACAATAGGGAAGCTGGGATTACCATCCCCTGACCTTGCCTTTGCCTCAAGTCAGCTGAGGAGATATCCTGAGGACAGACCACCCCTCCCACATACCTAACAAGCTAACCCCAGGGTTGATAGGGGAAACAAAAAACAAAAGCCTGCTTTTAGCCTAGACACACATCAGCTCAACTTAAAGATCTGTACCTTCTGACTGAGAAGGAGGGAAAGAAAAGAAAATGGAAGTTAAGGAAGGAATGGATAGAGAGATGTGTGACTAGGGTAGGAGAAGCAAATAGGGCTGATGATGAAGATCTTCAAATTATACACGTAGAAGTTATAGGTAAAGTTATGAAAGTAAATGTGATTTTCAATGATAGTAAACAGAAAAGAACCTTTGTGAAACTCACATTTAGAGGGAAGGCAGATAAATTCAAATCAGCAAAGGAGATTTTTAAAAGGGGAGGCAGTAAAGTAGGGATTATGAAAGGACCTTCTCTGGAGTCAATGGATATGAATTTAAATCCCATTTCTGAAACTTACTGCTTATGTGACTGAGGGGAAAATCATTTAATATCTTCAGATCTCTGTCCTCAACTTATTAAATTAGGGAGCTGAATGATATGGCATATGTAGTTCTTTTTAGATCTGTATCTAAGATTTATGATCCTATGAGAAATGGAGGGATCAGAAAAGCATATATATTTAATATGTATATAAGCATATATTATTACACATACATACATATTTGTATGTGTGTGTATTCCTAAAAACTCTTGTAGCTAAAAAAAAATAAAATTTCAAAAGAATGACTGTAATAACACAATCTTCATAAGTGAGGGATGTTGGCATTAGGGAAAGGGTCCTCATTTCAAGAATAAATCAAAATCATTCCCTACCCTCAAAGACATAATATTCTCTTGGTGTGAAGAGCATAAGCAACGCAAACCTGAGCAAAATTTCACACATAATTGTTTTTACTAAATAATATGAATGTGGGCTATGTGAAATTACTTTGATAAATTTTGGGTTCTGAAAGAAGCCATAGACATAGTTTATACACACACACACACACACACAACACACACACACACACACACACACACACACACACACACACACACACACACCATAAGAAGAAATAGAAATTTGTAAGGTAACATTCCTCTTCTAGGTGGCTGGATGAGATTATAGATTTGAAGCTGGAGAAGACCTTAGATATCTTTTTGGTTTCAGAAATCACTTAAAATTCCTGTGCTTCAGTGTACTTATTGGTAAAATGAGAGATTTGGACTAGATAGTTTCTAAAATCCCTTACTATACTAGATATATGAACATAATATAATCCCCTAATTTTATAGATAAGTAAACTGAGGCTGAAGAAGGATGAAGTGATTATGTTTGTGGTCACACAGGTAGCAAGTACAAAGGCTGGAATTTGAACTCAGGTCCTCTGACCCCAAAGTCATCCATTTCAGTGACCTGCTACTCTTTGAAACTGCCTCCTAGTTTCATTCTCTGGATATTTATTTGGGCGTCTTTATGGTGAGTGACTAACCCAGACCAGAAGGAGTGATTCTGGCAGTAAATAAAAGGAAAGCAAACAAATAAACCAAAAGTTTCCCTTGCTCAATATCCTTAATTATTATGAGCATGAAGTATATGCATGAATTATTTGGAACAATCTACAATTTTGAAATCATTTTATTTTTTGACAGTAATGTTCAAGATCTTGTGCTTCCATTAGGAGTAGGTTTGCTGAGACCCTCTGACCTTGAACAGATGACTTCCACACCTTTATTTAGTTCCCTTTCAATAGAGTGTTGAACCTCATGCCATGGATGTTCATTTCCTTGCTCTCCGTGGTTTTCAGAAATACCTCTTATTCAGAGGAAATGGGCAAATTTGTGACTCTTAAAGAGCATACTTCAATAACTATTACAGGCAATGTTTCAGAAATGGGATTTAGACCCATATCCAGTTACTCCAGACCTGATCCTTCCGCAATCCCTACTTTACTGCTTCCCCTTTTAAAAATCTCCTTTGCTGATATGAAGTTATTTGCCTACCCTCTAAATGTGGGCATTCATAAAGGTTCTTTTCTCTTTTTACTATCACTGAAAATTATATTTCCTTTCCTAGCTTAACTATCACTTCTACATGTATGATTTGAAAATCTATATTATCAACCCTGTTAAAACATTTAGTGTAAAGAAGTCAAACATTTTAAGGATTAGTCAAACCTACAATGAAACAGGATAAGGTTCACCAAAGCACGAAAGAAATTTTAATCAACAATGAAAGTTGACCCAAAGAACTAATAAAGAATTGCTGGGAAACAGCCTAAATAATCTTCAGAAAATAAGCAAAGTCCTTTAGGGTGACCTGATGTAAAGGAACTATTATTGATTCTTTTGCAGTATAGAATAGGTTTTTTAGGAGACCATTGAGAAAACCATTTAAAACAAAAAAAACAAAATAATATAGCTGCTAGCCAGTGATAAGAGAAAAAAATGATTTTCTTGAACAAAATAACACATTGTTTATAGTCCTGCAGATGGAACGTGTGTGTGTGTGTGTGTGTGTGTGTGTGTGTGTGTGTATGGAAAATCTTTACTCAAAAAAATCTCACTTTTTGATTCAATGGTATAGCAGAACCATTGTCAGAGAAGTTCTAGAGAGCCTGAAATATCTGAGTAATTTTATGAGACTATAATACATATATCCCTCAAAAATGTTCTAGGTGTTTACTTCATGTGGATCTAGAACTCTTATCCCCATTGTGGGTATGGTGAAATCTGATAAAGTTATACTGAGAAGCAATATTGTTCTAGAATTCATAAACTCCCAATTAGAGAAGGAATACTTCATCATGAGCTCCCACCATGTCAAGAAATGAGCCTAAAAGATAGAGATGAACAAGTTTCAAGTCCCTAGGAATTTGTTTAATTTAAATTCCATTAAAAACCCTCTAGGCTATATCCAAACGTAGACTTAAGAGAAAGAACTATTCATTAAAGGTATGCTTAGTGTAAAATGGATCAGACATAGGATTTCATGATGAAGATTTGAACAAATGTCAAAATTTTGTATTTGCCATCAAAATATTTATTAAGTACCTTCTATGTGGCAAACACTGAAAAATTGGGGATAAAAAAAAGGGAAGCGACAGTCCTTGTTTCAAGGTAGTCAGAATCTAATGGGGGAGATAGTATAGAAAAATGGTTATGTACAAACAAGATATACACCGAATAAACAAGATAAAAAAGAGAAGATAATTGAATTAAGGGAGATTAGGAAAGACTTCTCCTAGAAAATAAAATTTTAGGTGGGACTTGAAAGAAGCTAGAGAAGAGAGGAGGTAGATATGAAGAGGGAGAGTATTCCAAGCATAGAGAACAGCCAATGAAAGTGTCTGGAATCTGGAGATGGAAAGCCTTGTGTAAGAAACAGCAAGGAGGTCAGTTTTATTATATCAGAGTATGTGAAGAATTATGAGGTATTAAAAGTCTGAGTAGACAGAAGGGTACCAGGTTGTTAAAGGCTTTGAATGCCAGGAGATTTTATGCTCAATTCTGAAGGTGATAGGGATCCCAGTATAGGAGAAGAAAGGAGAGCTCAGGAAAGAGCCTTGTGGGATCCCCATGATTAGTGTTACCTGATTGAAGATCTAGTAAAGGAGCCTAGGAAAGAATAGTCAGAGAGGTAAGAGGAGAACCAGGGTATAATAGTTTCATGGAAACATAAAAAGGCCTATTAAAGAAACAAAGGTGATCAGTAGTGACAAAGGCTACAGAAAAGACCTCAAAGATGAGGACTTTTAAAAGTCCATTAGCATTCTGGAAATAATTTTGGAGTTATGCTCCTTCACCCAATTTAGACTGTGCATTCCTTTTGACCCAGAAATACCACTACTAGGTCTGCTCTGCAAAGAGGTCAAATAAAGAGCAAAAAGACCCATGTGTACAGAAATATTTATAGAAGGGCTTTAATTGGAAATCAGAAGGGTTCCCATCTATTGAGGAATGGCTGAACAAATTATGATATATGAATATGATGGAATATTATTGTGTTATAGAAATAATGAAGGAGATGATTTCAGAAAAACCAGGGAAGACTTGCATGAACTGATATAAAGTGAAGTGAGCACATCAGAAAAATTTATACAACACCAAGAACAATATAAAGACAGACAACTTAAATTTGGAAATTCCGAGGCATAAGGACTATTCATAATTCCCAAGGTCTCATGGTATCTCATCGTATCTTTTCCTTTTCCTTTCTTTCTCTCTCTTTTTTCTTTCTTTCTTTATATCTTTTTTCTTCCTTCCTCCCTCTTTCCCTCCCTCCCTCCCTCTTTCCCTCCCTCCCTCCCTCTTTCCCTCCCTCCCTCTCTTCCTCCTTCCTCCCTCCCTCCCTTCCTTCCTTCCTTCTTTCCTTCCTTCCTTCCTTCCTTCCTTCCTTCCTTCCTTCCTTCCTTCCTTCCTTCCTTCCTTCCTTCCTTCCTTCCTTCCCTCCCTCCCTCCCTCTTTCTTTCTTTCTTTCTTTCTTTCTTTCTTTCTTTCTTTCTTTCTTTCTTTCTTTCTTTCTTTCTTTCTTTCTTCTTTTCTAAGAAATGGTGCCTCTTCCAGAGAGATGATGGACTCCAAGTGTAAACTGAAGCATTTTCATTTTTGGACATAGTGTGGAAATTTGTTTCTCTTTATTATATCTTTGTAATGAGGGCAAGAGTTAAATTAAATAGAAAAAAGCCATTTGATTTGGTAATTAAGAGATAATTGGTAACTTTGGAGAGAAATTTTTATTGAATGATGAGGCTGGAAGCCAGACTGTAGATAGTTAAGGAGAGAGTAAAAGGAAATGAAGTAGAAGAACCTATTATAAATGGCTTTCTCTAAGACTTTATCCACAAGAGTGATAAAGTGGAGACACTGGATGACAACTAACAGCAATGGATGAGTCAAGTAAAGAATTTTTTTAAGGAAGGAGCAGATAAAAGATGTTTGTAGAGAATCAGCCAGTAGACAAGGAGAGATTGAATATGAAGGAGAGAGTGGGGCAATCTGCTGGAGAAGATAATAGGATGAGATGGGATTAGTTGTACATGTTGAAGGCTTTCCCTTTGCAAGGAGCTGGGACACATCTTCATGTGAGACAGGGGTGAAGGAGGAGATAGTGACAGAAGACATCTGGGTGATGTAAGATGAGGAGGAGAAGAGAGAACTCTAGGTGAATGACTTTAACTTTTTCAATAAAATATGAGACAAAGTTCTCAGCTGAGCAAATGTCGGGGGGAAATATACAAGCCTTGTGGATCAATGAAAAGGTCTGAGAGTCACAACAGTGAATAGGATAGTGAAGCAAAGATGTTGTAAAAGGATTCTACAGTCGCAGTGAGGGTCTGGTTGAGGATGAATGCAATGCCAAATTATTCAGAAGTGACTGCAGCAAAAGGAGAATATAGTAAATATTAGTTATTTAATATATAAAATATTGTAAGACATGATTCACTAAATTGAATTATTTTACTTTGTCCCAGTTTATTTTCATATCTGCAATTATATCTGAAAAAAACAGCCCACATCCACCAAAGTAGCAAATCATAAGTATCCATAAGCATTTTGAGAATTGCTCTCTATTCTCCATATCCATTCTCCTTCTTGAGAAAGGGAAAGAAGCATAATTACATTATAAGAAACTGCTTAGGAGCTTGGTGTTGTAACTCATTATAACTTGGGAACCATAAGAACAATTGATTGCAAGAATTTTTAAAGAAAGTCAAGTTTGCATCAAAAATGTCTTCTTGGAAGGAATGAGTGTTTTGACTCAAGGGATCTGAGTAAATACAAACACCCCATCAAAAGGTGAAGGCTGAAAAGCTCTGGGAAAACAGGCAGGAAGAAAGTTTCTCCAAGAATCCTTCAGAAAGTCTTGCCTTGATTTTGCACTTTAGTGAATTAGGTGTCAACTCTAAAGTGTTATGAATAGCATGTGGAAATTTAAGCAAATCTTCCTGTTTAAATGCAGTCCTACTGCTAGAGTAGACAGATATTTTGAAATATGATGATCACTTCTGATTTCCTTTCCCTTGTTATTCATTGCTAAGGACATTTTCGGGATAATATGATTGCTTTTTTTTAGTGGTACATCTGTTCCTGCTACATTGTCCTCACTTAAAAGTTGAAGCTTCTCTTTGGGACTTTACAATTGGTTGCAATAGGGAGGCTTATGGTGCGATAAACAGGAACTATGACTTCAGGTGGGTAATAATAGTTAAGAAGCCAAGATTTCAGCTTCCAAGTAAATTCCCCTGCTAATTAGAACAAGGGAAAAGGAAATCCCTAACTCTTTAGTTCATGAGCAAAATCTTTTCTAAACAGCATGGTTTCTGGTGGAGTCTGATGATCTTTTAGTAGAGATTTTCTAGGCCTTATGGGTTTGTTGCACAGCTGTTGCTGCTAAATTAATTCATTCTTACTGTTTACAAAAAAGAAATCTCTTTCAGCCCATCTCTCAGAATCACTTCTGAACCAATGGCTGTAGCTTAGTTGTCAGAAAGATTACTTATATATGGAGAGGCAGCTTGGTGCGCTGGAAAGCACATTAGCCTAGAAATCAGATGTGTAATGTATGAGCTCCAACTTCACCACATACAGCATGACTTGGGAAAAGTCAATTGTCCTCTCTTGGCCGCAGTTTTCTAAGCCATAAAGTGAAGGTGTCTGGTAATATTATTTCCAAAATATTTTCTAATCTAAAGCTAAAATTATGATTTGATGATTTTAAAGCAGTTGCTGAAAATGGAAAAGTGAATTACAGTTTTCTCTTCCACATCACAGGGGTTTAGGGTACAAAGCCCCTCACATTTAGACAATCCACATAAAATTTTTTGGCCTTCCCTTCACATTAGAGAAGTTTAATTGTTATGACACTAAAAGAGAAAATATGTTGATATTATGTAATGATATACATATATTTTTTGCATTTCTCAATTTCTAAACCTTTTCTGTGTCATTGATTGGCCTCACACTTCATCTGCTGCTTCTGCAAAACTCCTAAGAAAATCCCATTTTATTTCTTATGCTGACCTGTTATCTACTGAATACATGGTGGGGAAAGGTGTGATGTGGAAGAGATAACTATGCATTCTATTCGAAGATGGAAATGGGGAGTCTTGTAACTTGTAACTTCACTTGGTATAGGGAACTTCCACTGTGATTTTAAAAAAAGAGTTTTTAGAAAAGCACAACGATATAACATAGGGGAATCATAAAGGATTTGGAGGAAGATAATTAAAAAAACAAAAAGAACTACTAAGAAGAAATAGTTAGAAAAGTAGAAAGAAAACTACAAATGTGTTATCTATGAAGATGGAGGAATAGAAGCTATCTATAATGAGAGGGTGATATTCAATGATACGGAGAAATAAAAAAAAATGATTGGGGGGAAAATTAATTGAAATTGACAGTTAAGGGGTAATTATGACATTGCAAGGGCAGCTAGGTGGCATAGTAGAGAGAGAACTGGGCCTGGAGGCAAGAAGACCTGTTTAAACCTAGCCCCAGGCACTTACTGGCTGTATGACCTTGGGGAAGTCACTTAACCCTGTTTGCCTCAATTTCCCTAATCTGTAAAATGAGCTGGAGAAAGAAATGGTAAACCACTCTAGTATTGTTGCCAAGAAAACTCTAAATAGGGTCACAAAAGTTGGACCTGACTGAAATGACTAACAACAAATGATCTTTCAAAGGGAAGTTTCAATAGAATAGTGGAATAGAATCCTGACCACAAGGGGCTCAAGAGTGAGTAGAGAGTAGGGACAAGATCATGGTCAAGGAAGAATCAATGAGACTGCCTGATGTTGGCCATTTGGGTCAAAGCGAGGGATCACATGAATGCAGCTCAGTGAACAAAATAGATGATCAAACCTGACAGCACAGAAGCCCATACTTGTGGCTTCAGCCTACCATCTTCCTATGCTGGTTCACTTTCCCAACCAATTTAACCTGAAACTGGTTCCTGGCTTAGTAGAATCCATGCAAGCATAAATAAACGATGAACAGGGTATGCACAAGGGCCCCTCCTGATTGCAGAAGACCATTACCACTCTGTGCTTGGACGCTTTGGGAATTGCCAAGCAATCATTTTATTGGCACTGGTTAGGAGGAGCCAATGACTCAGTGGAGCTTTTTAAAAGATCGTTGATCTGTATTGATATCATTCCTGCTCATTTACAATAGACTCAAAGGTTCTACCTTGGGCTTTCTCTTCTCTCTCTTCTCTTTCATTCAGAGATATGAATGAAATGAATGTTACCCCCTTTAGGATTAACACCCAGATCTATATATCTAGTCCAGGTTCTCTCCTGAGTTCCAGTTTCAAGCCACAAACTGTCTAATGGGTATTGCAAACTAGATGTCCCAGAGACCTATCAACATATCAAAAAAAAGAGAAAACTCATTCTCTTTCCCCCCAAACCCACCAAACATCTATCACTTTGGAGGGCAATAATGTTTTTCTAGCCACCCAGGATTGGAACCCCAGTGTCATCTTTACCTTGTCACTCTCTTTTATCTCATATATACAATCAGTTACCAAATCTGGTTACTTCTTTCTCCACAGAAATCTCTTACAACTCTCCCCTATGTGTAATATAGAGTTTATATTTATTTATCTCAGCACATATATCACACAATAAAATGGAAGGACCTTGAAGACAGATATCATTCCACTCTTTCCTTTCTTAATATCCTAACTGCCTAGTGCCTTGCAAATAGTAGGTCTTTAATAAATAATTCCTGAGGTCAAGTACTTGTGTATATGTCATCCTCCTCCAGTAGAATATAAGTAACTGAAGGCCAGGGGTAGTTTTATTGTTGTCTGTGAATCAAAAGTGCCTGATATATTAAGATTTTAAATACTAATCTCACTGAATTGAAAATATCTGTTCGAATCCACCTATGCATCAATAATAGCTAGTATTTATAGAGCATTGTAAAATTTGCAAAGCACTTTACAAATGTTACCTTATTTGTAATTCTCATAATTACCTTGTGAAGTAGGTGCTATTATTCTCACTTTGTAAATAAGGAAACTGAGGCCGAGAGAGGTTAAGTGACTTGTCTTGGGTCAGAGACTAGTAAGAGTCTGAAGCCACATTTGAATTTGGGTCTTTCTAATTCCAGGTGCAACACTCTTTCTTTCCTCTGTGTGACTGAATTCTTTGTCTGTGAAGTGAAGATAATAATATCTGGGTTATCATCCAGGGTTGTTGTAATTTTTAAATGAGATAATGATTATAAAAGGGTTTTGTAGACTCCTCTGTGATACAACATTGATCAGTCAGAGAAAAGGAAATTGGGGCAAGATACCAACATGTGTGTGAAACAAAGAGATTGGTTCTCCTTTCTGTACCCTCATCTCCCCGCCTCTCCCCCACTGTCTCCCTTGGGGCAGAGACTGATAACAGTGAAATGTGAATTGCCTAGAGTGGGAAAAGGCAGAACCAGCTTTCATGCCCAGACCCTGGGTGGAAAGGACTGTCAGAGACAAATGCAACAGAAAGTGGGTTACAGGAAAATTTAAGGAAAAGCAGAAACATGTTATAAACCTCAAACATTATATAAATATCATATTTTTCTTACTCCCACAGATATTGTTTTTGTTATTATTATAAGACAACTTATATACAAAGAAACATCTGCAAATAGGCCAGTTTTCCTTAATCATAAACACAGATACACAAGCACTAGTTATTTCTGGAGGTTAATAATTAGAAATCAGGAGAATATGGCATTTTATCAACTCCTAGTTTGAGATCCAAGGGATCACCATAGTTCATAGCCCACAGAACAGATTGATTGTTCAGAAATGATAAGGCAGAAGAAATTTGGCATTTTTGTCTATAGAATAACATCGATGACTTGAAATTGACAATCTCTGATGCCCCTGAGCAAGATGGGGAGGTATCTCCAATCTGCTTGTTGTTGGCATCTAAAAATAATCCACTAGCATTATTCTTCCTGACGTGTTCTGAGGCTTGGGTAACTCCATTGCTCTTTGGGATTAATTCTAGAAAGTCACTTCAGTTTACTTGCTCTGCAATAGGTGAAGTAATAGCTATAATTATGTGGTGCTAAGAAATGTGACAGAAAGTGAGTGCCGCATACACGCATGTATGAGTCATGAAAGCGCTGGAGTTATATGAGCAAGAGATTTTGTGGGTTTCTAACTATCTGCTGGGATATGAAATGTCTACTTTCATTTGAAATATTTACTAGGCATAGTAATATTGAGAATGAAAATTCTACCTCGCATTCTGTCATGGTAATAATAATAATACTAATTAGCTACTATTTATAAAGTGTTTTGAGGTTTACAAAACACTGTGCATATGTGATCTCATCTAATCTTCACAATAACCCCATGCTGTTGCAATCTGCATTTGAGAGATGAAGAAACAGATGGGGATAGTTTAAAGAACTTGCCTAAGATTAGTGTTGATTGTCGAAGTATCTGAGACATTTTCATCTTAGATCTTCCTGACTCCAAGTCCAGGGCTATAGTCACTAAGCTACCTAGCTGTGAGTTTCACCTGTTAGAACGTGTGTGTGTGTGAGTGTGTGTGTGTGTGTGTGTGTGTGTGAGAGAGAGAGAGAGAGAGAGAGAGAGAGAGAGAGAGAGAGAGAGAGAGAGAGAGAGACAGAGACAGAGAGAGACAGAGACAGAGACAGAGAAAGAGAGACAGAGACACACACTGAGACAGAGTCACATGCGCAGATGGAAACAGAAAGAAATACAGAGAATGTGTGTGTGAAAGGGATCACAGTATATAAAACACTAAACTTAGTCAGCAAATCTTTGATTCAACTTCATCTCAGACAGTGGATGTGTGACCCTACGTAAGTCAGATTTCTTCTGTTTACACCTTTCCTCAGCTACAAAATGAGGGTTTGGCGTGATTCCAAGGGCACAATGATGAAGTACACTACTATGTCCTGCCCTGTCAGAGAAGGGGTTTGAACAACGTATAAAATGAGATTTTGTTTTTAGATACGGACAAAGAGTGAGTTTATTTTGCGTGATTATTTATATTTGTTATTTGTGTTTTGATTTATGTTTCTTTTGTCCTCCCCCCCTCAGTGGAGCTAAGAATAGAAGGGAGAGAAATATATTTTGTTAATTAAAAAAACAAAACTTTAAAAAAATAAAATTGGGGGTTGGGCTTATTAGTAGCCTCTGAATTTCCTCCGGTTCTTAAATACATGTTTGAAACCTCTCCCTTCTTTCCAAGTACCTTGTCGCTTCCCTGGGTACCAGCATCTTCCCAGTCACCCAGGTTCATAACTCAGATGTTGTCTTTATCTCCTCATTCTCTCACCCCTGATATTTAAACTATTCTTAAGTCCTACAATTTCTACTTCATAATATCTCTTTTACATATCCCCTTATCTCCTCTGAAAGGACCACCACCTTGGTTCAGACTCTCATCACCTCATACCTGGACACCAACTGACAGAACAAAAGAGCCTCGCTGCCCCCTTCTGTATCCCCTAGCCCCAAGAAATCACTTAGGACAGAGACTTTTACCAGTGAAATTGAAATGCCCAACATGTGAAGATGCTACTATTACAGTAGTTTTCTGGTTTGTCTCCCTACCTCATCCTCTATTTCAGCCCATCCTCCACCCAATGTCAAACTGATTTTATTAATGTGTAGATATGATCTTGTAACACACCCTCACCTCCCTTCTATAGTTAGTAAACACCTATGGCTCCCTACTACTTCTAGGAACAAATATAAAATTTTCTGTTTTCAGGCTTGTCAAGCCCTTAATGACCTGGCTTCTTTCTGCTTTCCTAGTTTTCTTAAAGCTTATCCCTCTCCACATATTGTACAATTAAGTGACATTGACCTCCTTGATATTCCTTCCAGGTAGTACTCCGTCTCTCGACTCTATCACCTTCACTTTCTGTCCTCCATATATGGACCTCTTTACTCCTTTATGCTTCTTAGTTTCTCTGGCTTGCTTTAATTGCCAGCTATTTAGAAAGGCCAAGGTCACCCACTGCATCCTGGGTCATCATTATTATTCCCAACTTTTGTCCTGGCATTGGACTTCGATGACTCTGAAGGAGAGAGTGAGGCTGATGACTTTTCCCTGCTGTGCCTCACTTAAATCCAATTCACCCACAAGTCAAGGGGTCACCTCATGATGTCATTGGTCCTCTTTGAGAATGAATGAACAACAATAACAAACTCCAAGTCTCTGCCAAAAACCTTTACGTGTCCTCCTTAATCTTAGTAGCTTTCATCTGAGACTGCCCCCAAGTTATCCTGTACTTAGTTTGTTTGTACATAATTCTTTCTGTATTGTCTTCCCCATCACAGTGAATTTCTGAAGAGCAGGACTCTGTTCTCCTTCCTTTTAATCCTCAGCCATAGCAGGAACTTAATGATTGCTAGTTGACTGATTGATTCCTTTTATTTGATTTTCACAACATCCATGTAAAGGAGATGGGAAAGATAACCTCCCCATTTCACAGAAGAGAAAATTGAAGCACAGATAAGTTGTAACTTGATTAGAATTACATAATTTTTAGTGGTGAACTTGCCAGTGAGAAAGTAAATAGTGGCAGATTAAATTTTAAAAGGCTTAAAATCTAGGAGCAGAGATGAGAAGTAAACCTTAAATCTGATATAAGTAGGAATTCTTTCATCTGGAGCAAACAAGAAAAAAAAAAGAGGGATGACATCCAGACTAGGCTGATCAGCCAGAGTCTCACCTTCAGAGGCAATTGGAGACCCTGGGAGAAACATGACAATATAAAATTTAGCATACAGAGGATGGGAAAGACCCTGGGGCGTGTGATGAGTAGGGAACATGCTGGTGGAAAAGGATGACACTGTGTAATACGCTCACCACAAAGAAGAAACATGCTGCCTCAGATTTTGGAACCCTTAGAAAAAGTCCCGATCACCCTACATTTTTTATATGTAGCTTTAGCAACTAAGACTATCCTTCCTTCCTTCCTTCCTTCCTTCCTTCCTTCCTTCCTTCCTTCCTTCCTTCCTTCCTTCCTTCCTTCCTTCCTTCCTTCCTTCCTTCCTTCCTTCCTTTCTTTCTTCCTTCCTTCCTTCCTTCCTCCCTCTCTCTATCACTCTGTATCTCTCTCTCTTTCTTTCTTTTGCCTTATCACACTCACATTCCATATTTAATCTCCAACACCTACCTCATCTTTCCTAAATTTTTGGCATACCCTGTTAACAATTGGCTCCAATTCTCACAATGGTAGATCTGGCTGTCTTTTATTTCACCCCCCTCCCCCCACACACACTTCTATCCTCCTTTTTTTAAATCACTATCTCTTCTACCTGGTTCAATTTCAACCTGTTAAAAATGATGGTTCTGACTCTAACTCTCTCATTCCATTGCCACTGTAGTCGACAATATATACTTCAAATAATGTCATTTTGCTATAATGCAATGTCCTTCCCTGAAGTTTGTCAAATAGAATAGGAAGATAAAATAGAAAAAAATACAGATTTTAGCAGAATATAAGAAAAATTAGATTTAATGGAATTAAGGGGAAATTTGAATGAGATTCTGAAAATATGACTTTTTTTACATAACTATGGTGCTTGAAAAACTAATCATGTTATAGCATATCAAACAATCATAATGAATGCAAAAGGTACCAATCCTAAACACACCATATATGTACAATAATGCATTAAATAGTAGTCAATAAAGGAAAAATGAACAAAAGATGCTGATAATTGTGAAGGTTAAAAAAAAAACTGCAACTTGAGTCACAGAGACCAAATCATAAAAACAATTTTAAAAATATATTAAAGAAAATGATGGAAGAGGTACAAGACATAAAAATGTATGCAGTGGAGTGAAAGCAACCCTAAGAGAAAATTTCATATCTCTGAGTATCTTTATTAACAAAAAAAATGAAAAAAGAAGGAATTAAATTGAACAATCAGTTAAAAACTCACACACTACCTAATTAAAAATGAGCAGAATAAGCTCAAAGATGGTTTTGTTTTTATAATTAAAAGATGAAAAAATACAACCAAAAGTTTAACACATAAAAACACTAATTGAATTTATAAGTAAAACAAGATTTTTTAAAAAGAATGTTGTATTTGATTAAATGCCAAGTAATTTGATGTTTTTAAGGGAGAGGAATGCTATATTACTAGGTGCAAAGAACAATGAATACATATTTATAATAAAGTATTATGTCCAGTTATACACCAGCAAAGCCCAAGATTTACGCGAAAGGAATGAATATCTATAACATATATCATACCTGAATGAAGAAAACAATAGATAATCTTAATAATCCAATTTTAGAGAAAGCAAGCAGTCAAATATCAAATTCATTAAACAAAAGAAAAGCCCTGTACTACATAGATTTACCCAAGAACTCTATCAGATATTTAAAGAACAAATAATTCTGATATTACATACATTTTCTTAATAATTTAGAAAGAAAATTACCAAGTTTCTCCCAGAGAAATATTTTAATACACAAGTCTGTGCATGAAAAACAGATAATGAAAGCCATAGCTGTAGCCCAATATCACTGATGAATAAGAATGAAAAAAGTGACAGTTTCCAACAATGTGTATCAAAACAAATACACTGATTTTTAAAAATTTATTTAGGGACACAAGGATGGTTCAAAAATTGACAACAATTAGCATAATAAATCACATTGAGAGAAAAGTGCTAAAAACACATTCATAGATTTAGACGGTCATTTGTGTTAGTCAAGTTACAGTCAATTCTCCCAAACATAGCAATGTAAGGATCTTTTCTTTTGTTTGACAAGAATAGTTTGTTTGGTTTTTTACCATAACTTAATTTTCAAAGAGGAAACCCTGAAAGCTTTTGTTATAAAATCAGTAGTGAATCAAGAATAGACATTTTAACTGTTATTACTTAACACAGGACTAGAAATTCTAGCTATAGCAGTAAGAGGAGGCAAATAAATACATTACAGGAGTGGGTAAGGAAAACATTAGAAAATCTACCCATCCCATACAAGTGAGATAACTAATTTCTTCAATAGAATAACAAAATGATTTCAAAAAAGACATCATCCACATTTCTATGGTACTAACCAAAATAAGAAAAAATAGAAATGAAAATAGTAGTGAAAATGGAAAAATGGATTAAAAATCCATCAGTTAATAAGGCAAGGCAGAGTCAAGATGAAATGTCAAAATAACCAAAAGACTTTTTTACAGAAATAAAAGCAAGTGTGAACAATCTATGTTTATGATGGATCTACAAGATTATAGTGAAAATGGCAACAGTATCTGAATTCATTTGCACGTTTAATTCTATACCTGAAGGTTTAAGACTTAGCATTCAATATCCAGTATATATAGTTAGATATAACCATTTGTGAATATAAATATATGTTATAGATATGTATATATGCATGCATGTGTATATATGTATATGCATATATTATATGTAGGATATATACATGTGTGCATATAGACACATGTATACACACATGCACATATATGTGTATATGCATAAATATCTATATCTATGTCCCAAATGTAGAAACAAAGATCCAAGGAGACAATAAAAGAACAAATGGGAAAGAACTGGATATGACATTTAAAAATTCTAAGTTGGATTACAAAGGAATAATTATAAAACAGGTTAAAAACAGAAAAGTAGACCAGTAGAGTGGATAATTCAGATTTAGAGGCAATAATACCTGGTGGAATCTCAATCAGCAAGCATTTGTTGCTTGCCTGTCCCTATGCTAGGTGCTGCGGATTCACAGTTCCTAGTTCTCACTTCTTCAGCAAAAGCCAATGGTCTGTTTTTTTTCCAAATTTATTTTTTTTTGTTTTCAATTTTCAACAATCACTCCCATAAGTTTTAAATTTTCTCCCCCTCCCTCCCCAAGATGGTATGCAATCTTATATGGGCTCTACACATATATTCTTATCAAATACATTTTCACATTAGTCATGTTACACATAGAAGAATAAAAATGAATGGGAGAAAGCATGAGTAAAACTATACAAATCCAAATATAACAAAGGAGAAAATAGTCTGTTTCATTCTGCATTCCAACTCCATAATTCTTTCTCTGGACATGTATGGCAATTTGCATCATAAATTCTTTGGAAAGGTTTTAGGTCCTTGCCTTGTTGTGGAAAACTAAGTCTATCAAAAACAGTCCTAACACACTGTGGCTGTTACTATGTATAATGTTCTCCTGGCTCTGTTCGCTTCACTCACTGTCAATTCATGTAAGTCTATCCAGGTATTTCTGAAGTCTGCCTGTTCATTTCTTATAGCACAATAGTATTCCAGTACATTCATATACCACAACTTGCCATTGCCCAATTGATGAATATTCCCTTAATTTCCACACAAAAGGAGCTGCTATAAATATTTTTGTACATGTATGTCATTTTCCCATTTTTGGGATAAAACCCTAGAAGAGGTATTGCTAGGTCAAAGAGTATGTACTCACTCAGTGGTCTGTTTTGTATAGAGAGTTGGTCTCCATAGTGAGGAAGATGAGAGTTTGAATTCCTCTTCTGTTACAAACTCTGCCTGTGTGATCCTGGGCAAGTCATTTAACCTATGAGTGCCTCAGGCAACTCTCTAAAACAAGCTGATGAGTGGATACTGACTGGGATTCCTAGAGAACTTTTATTTGCTGAGAGTTCCTTATACCAATAAAATCACATGTCTGGTCCTAGCCTGTCTTAACTTCTAAATCTAAAGAACACACCACCAAAGGTATTCTGAGAACTGCTTTCATATTCAAACATCATCTTGCCTTTGGTTGCAGTCATAGCACACTCAGTCATTGGAGAGGAAGAACATGAGGAAGACCATGAGAAGGCTATTATCCTCACTACTTCATGCTTTCTCACTACCGCCATATCCAATCTGTTGGCAAGTCTTGGCAATTTTAACTTCTGCCTCTTGTCTATGCTCTCTTATCTCCTCTGGTCCTGTTGTCATCTTTGGGCAAGCAGGCCCTAGACTACTGCAATAATCTGCTAGCAGGTCTCCCAACCACAAGTCTCTTCCCATTCCAATCCATCCTTCACTGAATTGCCCCAGTGATCTTGCTAAAGTGCAAGACTGACCATGTCACCACTATATCTTCATTCATTAGTTCATTGGCTTACTATCACCCCCAACATCAAATATAAAATCCTCTTTTGGGCATTCAATATCTTAATATCATGTTCCCCTTTCAAGTCTTTCTATACTTTACTCTTCTGCACATAGTCTGAAATCCGAGGACACTAACCTCCTTGTTTCTCATACAAAACACTCCATCTCCCAATTCTGGGCTATATACAGAGTAGGAAGCCCTATTTTGAACACTGTCAATGACATTTATTAGCTGTGTGATCTTGATGACTCACCTTAATCTCTTCTAGTGAGGTTTCCTCAACTATTAAACAGAGATAAAACTACCATCATTTTCCCATCTCTCCTCATTGGTGTAAGGCTCGCTTTTGCAATAATTTTTGTAAAGTGCTTTGCACAACTCAAAATATCATGTGTTAGCTAATATCAGCATCATCATTATTATGGAAATATAAGGTACTATTATGAGTTACAAGAATGCCAGACTTGGGGACTATTCAGACCAGTGAGGTATGGTCAATTTACTTCTGAATTCTTTCCAACATAGGTCAGTTAAACCTTCCCCTTCCCAAATAAACTATAAGCTTGTGTCTTTCTCTTTCTGTGTGCACAATGGAGGGTCCCTCTGCATCAGGCATGATGCAGGCCTTGCTGATTTTCTATAAAGCTATAGAAAAATCAGGGCTTCAGTAAAAACCAAGAGATCACTGTGGGAAGACTCCAGCTGATCCCAGCTTAAATAAGTAAAGCCACCACCACTTAAAAAACCTTCCGATGCTGGTTTTCAAAGCCTGCCTCTCTTGAATAAAATGTATTAAATCAGCTAAAACCTGCCCACTGACAATATGTAGGCTGGCATTTCTGTAAGTGAGAGAGATTATCTTTTGCTTACTATTTGTCACTTTGAACTGACTACAGATCACAGAAGGGTGAGAAGCTTAGCTTCCTTCACTCAGGCTTTGCTCCAGAATTTACAAATACTCTTTGAAGAGTGGATAAAAATAGTAACAGTAGAACAATTATTTAGCTGCAGTCTTAAACATCTGCATTTTCCAGTTCACAGTACTGTTCTTTTTTTAGTTCTTAAAACAAAACATTCATTTAAAATCTTTCTTGAAAATAAAGGGTTCCAGGATGGGGGGGGGGAGAGAGAGAGAGAGAGAGAGAGAGAGAGAGAGAGAGAGAGAGAGAGAGAGAATGAGTACGTCACAGAGAGCGTAGGACAACCCAAGGACAACTGCAAGCTTCATTGGTATTCATAGAATGTTGAGGAGTCTAGAGGAAGGTCCCCTGCATTTTGAGTGGAAGTAATATAATGATGATGATAATGAAGAAGCTAACATTTATATAGCTCCTTTTATATGCTAGGCACTGTACTAAGCACTTTATAAATATCTCATCTGATACTCAAACAGCTGTGGAAAGTAGATGCCATTATTTATTCCCATTTCACAGATGAGGAAACGAGGCAAATAGAGGCTAAGTGACATTCCCAGAGTCACACAGCTGATGAGCTTGTAAGGCTAAATCTCAATGCAGGCCTTCCAGATTTCAGTCCATATAATCTATCCATTATGCCACATAGATACCTAGAGCATACATTAAGCCTCCCTCAGTAAGGGCAATCATATATGGGGTTTTAATCGGCATTATCGGAGTGAACATGCACTTTGATCAGATCTTACATGACTCTGGAGGAGAAAGTCCCTCTAATGAAGTAACTTTGCACAGCCCTCCCTCACTTAAATACAATTCACTTGCATGCCATGGCATCACCTCCCAGATGTCACGGTCCTTTTTAAGAACAAAAAGACAAGAAAACAAGAGTATAGCTTTAACCCTTCCCCTCCTTACTAAGTTGATGACTCTTTTTTAGAGATTTAGAATCTTAGTGTTAGATTGGACCTTTAAATTTGGCTGTCCATTCTAGGTTCACATCTATTGTATTCTTTTTTTTTTTTTTGGTGAGACAATTGGGGCTAAGTGACTTGCCCAGGATCACACAGTTAGTGTCAAGTGTGTTAGGCTGGATTCAAACTCAGGTCCTCCTGACTCCAGGGCCAGTGCTCTATCCACTGTGCCACCTAGCTGCCCCAATCCGTTGTATTTCAATAAATGAAATGGATAGCAACTTCACTACTTAGGACAACTGAACATTCACTTTTAGAAAACAACCCTAATGCACTTTTCCTGATACTGACACTCATTATACTCTAATGAAGAGGATAGCAAATGGAGACAGTTTATTCATTAACTTTCTAGGAGGATCACTTGCCTTCTAGAGAACACAGAAGAAGCAAAACTAAGATATTAAAAATGAGATTGAACAAAGATACCTGCTTCCTGGGCATCTGGGAGCCTGCTGAGTAACAGAGGTTTGAGATTAGGATAGAGACAGATTAAAGCCAACACTATGTGACTAAATCAACTTTGGCAATAGCTTGATGTTAAGAAGTGTGAACATTTTTATTTATGTATATCCAAAATAGAAGAAGTCTGATTTCTATAGAAATCAGAGTTAAAAGAGAGGAAAAGAAGATGTTACAGAATTACAGTATCTTAGATTAGGGAAGGACCTCAGAGGTCTAGTCTAACTTTTACTGCCTCTACCAAAACCATCATCTCCATTTGTAAGCTGTACTATGCCCCTGTGACCCTATGTTCCAAAGGATCAACTTTTACCTCATCTTGCCAGGTCCAGGCTGCCATATCACATCCCAAAACATTCTTCCACACTATACCACCTCAGTTCAGACTTGGTAATTTGGACTTCAGCCTTGGTTGCTACCATTCTGTTAAATGGCCTTGTCCTTTATCCAACTGGGCCATGCCAACCTATCTACACCATGCTGTTATATTGCCTGATGTATACCTTTCTTTGACCATGCCCATTTTGGGTTATTCCCTCCCTTGCCATTAAAATGCAAGCCCTTTAAAGGCACAGAATATACTGCTCCCTTATATTTGTGTCATTAGCACTTAAAGTGCTTGACACATAGTAAGTACTTAATGAATCCTCAGTGGATCCATCCATACATCCCCCCATATATTGTATTTCTATTTCTTTCTGTATCTGTATAGGAATGCCTTGACAAGTGATCCTTCAGCTTTTACTTTAAGTTCTCCAGTGAAGGGGAACCCACTCCCTCTTGAAGTAACCCATTGCATTTTGGGACAGTTGTCATTTTTGAGTTGCTTTTTTTCCTTACACAAAGCCAAAACCTATCTCTCTGTAGTTTCCAATTATTGGTTCTTTGGCACCAAGCAGAACAGGCCTTATCTTTCTTTCTATGAAACTTTTCTTTTCCCCTGTGCCCTGTTAAGTTTTTTTTCTTCTCCCAACTAAAACCATTGAGTTTCTTCAATGAGCTTCTTAAGGCATGGTCTGCATTCAGTTCCCTATCCTAGTTGCCAGTTTCTGGAAGCCTATCAATTTAGCTAGCTAGACTCCTCAAATGAGAGAGCAAAATTATCATCTTCCTTGTTTTTAAATGATACTTAAAAAAAAATTAGCCTGAAACCCCATTGGCCTTTCCTGGCTGCCACATTGCACTGATCACTTATACTGATCTCTGAGCTTTGGGGAATAGTATTTGCTTTTTGTTGGGAGAATCAATTGAAACAATGCATGGGAAAGCATTCTGAAAATTACAAAGCACTCTATGTTTGTAAGGTATTGTTGTTGTTGGGAAGAATGAACATTTTACAGATTTTCTCTGTCATCCATAATATCCAGGATAATCCCAAACACATATTGAAAATGCTTATTGGGGCGGAGCCAAGATGGTGGAGTAGAAAGATGCACATACACATAGCTCCGAACTCACAACCCACAGAACGGCTAGAGGGGACCAACCCACGGTGAATTCTGCACCCAGACGCCATGGAATATTGGAGCGAGGGAGATTTCTGTTCTGGAGAGATCTGCAAACCTCTCGTGGGGGGCACTTCACGCTGCGGACTGGGCGCCAGGACTGGGAGCAGAGGGCAGCCCTGCAGCGGCCGTGACACAGTGAGGAAAAGATCCGAACGGGCTACGGGGACGGGATTTCCAGTGGTGGCACAAGCCCCTCCACCCACAGGTGAGGGTCAGTGAGAGAGTCTCTTTGGCGGGTCGAGAGGGGAGTGGGGTGCCCCCATGGCTCGGGCCCCCCCGAGAGATAGAAGCTGAGAGGTGGCTGCAGACAGGGTCTCCCCAAGCGGGCGGGAGCCTGGATCCATTGTGGAAGGTCTCTGCATAAACCCCCTGAGGGAACTGAGCCTGAGAGGTGGCCCTGCCCCGACCTGACCATCTGAACTTAATTCTCACACTGAATAGCAGCCCTACCCCCACCAAAAGCCCTAAGGTGGGAAGCAGCATTTGAATCCCAGTCCCCAAACGCTGGCTGGGAGGACCAGGAGGCGAGGTGGGTATGAGGAGAATATTCAGAGGTCAAGTCACTGCCTGGGAAAATGCCCAGAAAAGGGAAAAGAAATAAGACTATTGAAGGCTACTTTCTCGGAGAACAGACATTTCCTCCCTTCCTTTCTGATGAGGAAGAACAATGCTTACCATCAGGCAAAGACACAGAAATCAAGGCTTCTGTGTCCCAGCCCACCCAATGGGCTCAGGCCATGGAAGAGCTCAAAAGGAATTTTGAAAGTCAAGTTGGAGAGGTGGAGGAAAAACTGGGAAGAGAAATGAGAGGGATGAAAGAGAAGCATGAAAGGCAGATCAGCTCCCTGCTAAAGGAGAACCAAAAAAATGTTGAAGAAATTAACACCTTGAAAACTAGCCTAACTCAATTGGCAAAAGAGGTTCAAAAGGCCAATGAGGAGAAGAATGCTTTCAAAAGCAGAATTAGCCAAATGGAAAAGGAGATTCAAAAGCTCACTGAAGAAAATAGATCTTTCAAAACTGGAATGGTACAGATGGACGCTAAGGACTTTATGAGAAAGACAGATATCACAGAACATAGCATGAAGATTCGAAAAATGGAAGATAATGTGAAATATCTTATTGGAAAAGCAACTGACCTGGAAAATAGAATCAGGAGAGACAATGTAAAAATTCTGGGACTACCTGAAAACCATGATCAAGAGAAGAGCCTAGACATCAACTTCCATGAAATTATCAAGGAAAACTGCCCTGAGATTCTAGAACCAGAGGGCAAAATAAATATTCAAGGAATCCGCAGAACACGGCATGAAAGAGATCCAAAAAGAGAAACTCCTAGGGACATTGTGGCCAAATTCCAGAACTCCCAGGTGAAAGAGAAAATATTGCAAGCAGCTAGAAAGAAACAATTCAAGTATTGTGGAAATACAATCAGGATAACACAAGATCTAGCACCCTCTACGTTAAGGGATCGAAGGGAATGGAATAGGATATTCCAGAAGTCAAAGGAACTAGGACTAAAACCAAGAATCACCTACCCAGCAAAACTGAGTATAATACTTCAGGAGAAAAAATGGTCTTTCAATGAAATAGAGGATTTTCAAATTTTCTTGATGAAAAGACCAGAGCTGAAAAGAAAATTTGACTTTCTAACACAAGAATGAAGAGAATCATGAAAAGGTGAACAGCAAAGAGAAGTCATAAGGGACTTACTAAAGTTGAACTGTTTATATTCCTACATGGAAAGACAATATTTGTAACTCTTGAAACATTTCAGTATCTGGGTACTGGGTGGGAGTACACACACACACACATGCACACACGCACACATACATAGAGACAGAGTGCACAGAGTGAATTGAAGAGGATGGGATCATATCTTAAAAAAAAAATGAAATCAGCAGTGAGAGAGAAATATTGGGAGGAGAAAGGGAGAAGTTGAATGGGGCAAATTATCTCTCATAAAAGAGGCAAGCAAAAGACTTATTAGTGGAGGGACAAAGAGGGGAGGCAAGAGAAAAACATGAGGTCTACTCTCATCACATTCCACTAAAGGAAAGAATAAAATGCACACTCATTTTGATAGGAAAACCTATCTCATAATACAGGAGAGTGGGGGACAGGGGCACAAGCAGGGTGG
The DNA here is from genome assembly GCF_028372415.1 of Notamacropus eugenii. Taxonomy (NCBI): domain Eukaryota; kingdom Metazoa; phylum Chordata; class Mammalia; order Diprotodontia; family Macropodidae; genus Notamacropus; species Notamacropus eugenii. Next base: position 33,269,189 of record NC_092874.1, on the reverse strand, counting down.
GGGGGAGGATGGAGGGGAGGTCATGGGGAGGAGAATGCAATCCGAGGTCGACACTCATGGGGAGGGAAAGGATCATAAGAGAATAGAAGTAATGGGGGTCAGGATAGGATGGAGGGAAATATAATTAGTCCTATACAACACAACTAGTATGGAAATCATTTGCAAAACTACACAGATTTGGCCTATATTGAATAGCTTGCCTTCCAAAGGGAAGGGGTGGGGAGGGAGGGAGCTAAAGAAGTTGGAACTCAAAGTGTTAGGATCAAATGTAATGTTATTACCACTGGGAAATAAGAAATACAGGTTAAGGGGTCAAGAAAGCTATCTAGCCCTACAGGACAAAAGAGAAGACAGAGACAAGGGCAGAGAGGGAGGATAGAAGAGAGAGCAGATTGGTCACAGGGGCAATTAGAATGCTTGGGTTTGGGGGGGGAAGGGGATAAAAGGGGAGAAAATTTGTAACCCAAAATGTTGTGAAAATAAATGTTAAAAGTTAAATAAAAAAATAAAAATAAAAATAAAAAAAATAAGAAAGAAAATGCTTATTGAAATTTTCCCTTATAATTAGTGTTAATATTAATTGGCATATTATAGGGGAAAGTAGTCTAGATTTATAGTTACATCTCTTGACTTTGTCTCTTAATATCTATGTGACCTTAGTCAGGTCATCTAACCTTCCTGACCTCAACTTTCTAGTCTGTAAGAGGAGGAAAGGAGATATATAACCTGAGAGGTCCCTTCCTAATCTGATGCTGTGATTCTTAGTGCCTACACATAAATAATATTATTCTCAGAACCTTTGCTCTGTAAAACCGACAATGATGATATCGGTGGTGGGGATGAGGATGATGATGATGAACTGCATTTATTTTCAAAGATGTAGTCTGTTCTAAGACAGGTGAGACTAGTATGCTAGGCAATGGCATAGACAGAAGTTCTGCAACTTAATTTCCTGCTATCTTGAGGTATGCCCCTAACCTTAGTTCACCCCATCTTACATCTTCTCTAAAGTATATTTAACATCTCAAAGGTTTATTGTAAGAAGTACCTAATGTATGATCATTAAGAACTTTGCCAATGACAATGTTCCATAATGATAGTCTTTCATGTAGAAAGGTACCACTTTCCCCATCACCAGGCAAAGAGCCAATGGTGGCTTACAGCCCAGTACAGAAGGGGCCAGAGGAATGTTTTCAGGGAGCAAAATGAGAATGGAAGGCACCAAAAAATCTGACTATATTGCTTAAAGTAACTGGGACTTTGGAGCAATGATTGAATAGGCAGAGGAAGGGGATGAGAGGAACATTTTTTTGAAAAGGAAATAGTGGGAGAAGGCATTCAACCTTAGGACTGACCCCAAATCAGAGGCAGGTTTCTAAGAGTAGACCAAGACTATGGCTGTATCATGTATTAAGAGGAAGTCAACAACTACTTTTTAGCTGGTCTACTTGGAAGAACTCAAACTAATATAAGATACTTTACATTCGTTCTTCCTCTCATCCTAAGATTCTGATTCATTCAGCAATTAGAGAACTGAATGTGTAGTCAAAAGACATGGGCTCTACCACTTACAAGGTGACCCTGCACAAGGCACTTTACCACTCTGTGCCTCACTTCTCTCATTGACAAAATGAGGAAGATACCTACCTCATAGGGTTGCTGTGATAATACAAGAAAATAATATCGGTAAAGTACTTTTGAAACAATAGTATATTATATAAAAGTTAGCAATTGTTACTATTATCATTTTATATTTATCAAGGGAGTTTTGAAAACAGTGAAGAGAAAGGTGGCGGCCCTATTATTTTTCTTTTTTTGTAATGGAATATAAACATTGGGCCATCAGCTAAGTTTTTTCTAAGGTCACCAAAAATACCTACAGGACAACACTAGTAGAAGGTAGAACAATGATAATCATATATAGTATATCCTGTACTTGGTTTTGATTTTTTCTCCCTCTATTTTGGAAGTTTTGCTTTATCATCATCTTCATCATCATCGTCATCATCATCATCATATTTTTCGTGGTCATTTCAATCTTTTTATCTTCTTGAGGTTCATATATAAATAGTCTTGGGATAAGTGACAACCCTTTCTCATTTATGGCTAATATTCTATAGAGCATTATGTAGATAAATTTTTAAAAAACTGACTAAAATAACTGTTTTGTAGTTATTGTTATAGTAACATGAAAGGAAGTATGGCCTAATGCATAATTCAGACTCAAGAAAACGTGGGTTCAAGTTCTGACTCAAATCCATCCAGACAAGGTGACCTTTGGCAAGCCACTTAACCTCAAATTACTTTAGGTGTGTAGGTCACTTTAAGTCATAGAACAAGTCACCAACTCTGTTGGCAGAAGGAATTTCCTCATAGGAAATTCTTGGTCATAGGATCAATGATTTAGAGTTGAAATGAGCAAAGAGACCAGGTAGCCTAGCATCTTCATTTTATAGATAAGAAAATTGAAGCTCTGAAAGTTTGAGGAACTTGCCCAAGATCACACGGGTAATAATGGCACAGCCAGGATTCAATTGGTCCTCTGATTCTACTTTTTAGCTGTGGGATCCTAGGAAAATTACTTAATCTTGGTTGCCTCAGTTTTCTCATCTGTAAAATGAGCAGAAGAAGGAAATGGTAATCCACTCCAGTACATTTCTTTGCCAAGGAAACTACAAATGGTTTCATGAAGAGTCAGACATGACTGAAGAAACTGAACAAAAACCTTTTTTCCAAATCTAGCCCTCTTCCCTCTTTACCTTGGTACTTATCATTTATCGATTTTAGCATACATTTATTAAGCACCTGCTATATTCTAGCTGCTAGAAATGCAAAGACAAAAATGAAAAAGTCTCTTTCCTTTCTGTTGCTTTACATTCTACTGGTTGATATAACAAATCAATGGATGAGTAAATCTTAAAAAGGAGTATGGTAAGGTAGAAAGATCTCTTTCTAGAATTAGAGGTCATGAATTCAAATAAAATCTTGGAAGCTTTCTACTTATGTGAAATTGGGCAAGGTATTTCACTTCCTTGGCTCTCTCCTCATATTTAAAATGAGAGAGGTGGATTAGAAGACTTCTGAAGATCTTAACATAATTTGAAACCAGAGAGGAAGAAGGGGAGAGTTCTAACAATTAGAGGGATTGGGATATTGGGTGTCATATGATAGCAAAAATCTAATTTAGTTTATACCATACATATTTCAAAAATACAAAGAAGTCCCTGATTGAACTCAAATAACCTACTATGGACCAAGCCCTGTGCTAACACTAGGGATACACAGAAAGGCAAAAATAGTCCCTTCCCTCAAGGGTCTTATGAGCTAATGATGGAGATAAAGATGTACAAAATATTAAGTAGCCTAGATGCTTAGAATATTGTAGGAGTTTGCAAACTCAAGAAGTCAGGGAATCTCTTTTCTGGAACCATATTGCAATATACCATCTATCATTTGTATGCTATTGCAGTGGATACAATTATTTACCTGAAAGATTTTGTAGGTTTAATATTGCAAATGGTTCAATGGATTAATTTTATTTTCTCATCAGGAAATATCTACAGTTGGAAAAGTATCACCATATGGATTAGGCCTACATGCATGGAGAAGACAAAATCTATTCCATTTAACAGGTAGAGTTAAAATTGATTAGCTAATTGGAGGTTTATGGGATTGCTTGGCACATGGTGCTTTTGTTTTAACTCTCAATTTAAACATTTATTAAGTACCTACTATGTTCATGCATTTCCTGTCCTTGTACCTCCTCTGACTTACATCCCTTTCACTGCTCTTTCCTTCCTTTTTTTTTTTTAACCCCGAGGACTTGTGACATTATAGTGCATTCTATTATGATGGATTTTCATCTAAAGGGAACTAAGGGAAATGATAAGCCTTCTGTAACTGCCTAATTGGCTAAATTGTTAACAGGTTATAGACCAAAACACATTTGAAGAAAATAGATAGCCATTTGAAAGTAGAAAGTTGTCTGGGTTCTGGAGAAACTGTGTGAGAAGGGGAGAATTAGGGAGAGGAAGTGAAAGCATGAAAGTAATAAGGACAAAACAGAACTGATGTTGAATTTGCACTGACAGACTTGAGCAACGTAAACTGACAGACTTGAGCAACGTAAACTGACAGCTCTGGATATTTGTGTTGGAATCATTATTGTCCAAAATTGATCTATGGGGCATTTTTAGTAGGGAGCAGCCAGCTGGCAACCAAGCAGATGGGGACCACAGCAATATATGTGTGTGTGTTTGTGTGTATACACATACACATACATATATGTGTATGTAGATATAGATACAGAGATAGAGAGACAGACAGATGGACAGACAGATGGACAGACAGACAGACAGATAGATAGATAGATAGGTAGATAGATAGATAGATAGGTAGATAGACAGGTAGATAGATGGACAGATGTTGGGGGAGAGCTAACTCACATATATAAGCAAAATACAACATGGCTAGACGAATGGCATTGCAATCCAGGAAGTTCATAAACAATCATGCCAAATAATATCATAAGCTATTCCTTAAATCATGTATAATCATACTAGTAAAAGTGCGTTTATATTTTGATGGATCTGTGATCTCATAGACATGAATACTCATTCCAGATATAAGGACCACAGCCTGTCCATACTTGCCTGTGCTTTGTGACTCTTTCCCATGTTCTTCCACAAATCTCCACAAAGGGTCCACCCAACGTTCTTGGAATTTTCTTCTCTATCTCTTAATATTGCAAAAATACAAAGGGAGAATGTGAGCTGTGCATTGGTTATCCATCTCTCATACTACATGATAGGTCCATCTTCTTTTCTCATGATACTTTCCTCTGATGACATTTTTTATACCATGTCCTCTGGACATTTCTTCATTGGTAAGATCTTGAGACCTACTCGTCCCTGTCATGCCCTATTACTAGGGATTCTACAAATTTATTTTTATGATACTTGTATCCAATGACTTGCTTGTGGAAATGAATATAGACCGTTGTGTGTGTGTGTGTGTGTGTGTGTGTGTGGACCTTGTTTTCAAGAAGAAGCTTGAATTCATTAAAAAATATTGCATGAAAATAATTGGAAACAAAGTCAATTCCCATTCAATGGGAAATGACAAAACAAATTCTGGTAAATGAATAAAATGTAATGCTACTATGCTGTAAGAAATTATGTATGCGGTGAATATAGAGAAACATGGAAAGTTATATATGAGTACAATGCCACATTCTATACTTACATCTTTTGGTCACCTTTTGTGTGACTGTAAAAAATATCACTCTCTGTAGAATATCACTTATAAAAGTTTGCCTGATCTTTTTCTAACTTTTATAAAGGATACTTTTAGTACAATTGTAGGTTTTTCTCATAAAACATTTTTAGAGATCATAAAGTAGTCATTATGAATTAAGAGTTATTGGTATATCATAAATCCCATTATTTTGATCATAGAGTTCTATGATTATTTTTCTAAGCTTTTAGTATCCTTCCTTCATTTCTGAATCTTGGGAATCAATCATCTGATACTGTCATGAAACTTCTTTGAATATATCTGGTCCAGTGCGGTCACTCTTCTTATTTTTATTTAATTTTGTCGCTTCATTTCTACTTTCTTATCTAGCATATTTGGATCTGCTATGTTAGAGTTCCAAATCAGCTCATTTTATTTCTCTGTGTCAAGTTTCCTCATGTGAAAAAACGACATGATGATAATTATTTTAAGTTATTCACCAGATTGTTATAAAGAAAATACAAAAGATTGTATTTATTTATGTACACATGAGCAGCCCCTCTCCCTCCTCAGCATGCAAGTTCCTTAAAGGCAGGTGCTTTTCTTTCTATCTATCTTTCTATCTTTTCTTCCTATCCCCAGAGCCTGGCACATAATAAGCATTTAATAAATTATCAATTGATTAATTGCATATTATCTAGCATTAATACATATCTGTGGCCATCCTTATAAATGAATAGATAACTACATCTAATAGACAGATAGATAGATAGATAGATGCTAGATAGATGATAGACAGATAGACATGGTTAGATCAATAGTCACAGGTTATAGCTTTATCAATATCATTTGCTTTACCAGGATCAATATTAGAATATAATTATTTTCATTTCCTCTTAAAGGAACAAATTTCTTCTCTAATCAGCCTGTTGCCACATGGTGATTATATCTGACCTCTAGCCACAGTAAAGGTGAATCATTCAGTGATCCCCAGGAGGGTTGGAGTAACCAACCTTTGGTTGGATAAACTTGTTGATCGGAGTGCAATACCCTGTCCTCTTTGAGAAATGAAAATAAATAGCAATAAATAAATAAATAAACCTCCCCAATGGTTTTTTGGCAGATGATATATTCCCTTGCCAGAGAGAATGAATGGCTGTAATAATCACAAATGAGCAGTCCTGCAATCGAACATCTCAGGATTGCATACTTTATACTTGCAAATATGCCTACTGTTAGTCACTTGCCACCTTTGCCATCTTGACTGCTCTTTTTTGCTTGGAGAGAAGGAGAAGGTCCACTTTGCCTTAAATGATTAATGGTGCATGCTAATCAAAGCCCTGTTTCTGGGTAGTTCTCTATGAGCTAGAGAAATATTGTCAGAAATTAAATGAGCCCTTGAGATTTAACAGATTTTTTGAAACTGATACGTTTTCCTGCTGTATCCAAATGAGAAACAACACAGTTTTGCATTCTGGCTTCTGATATAAAACATCTGGGCAAACCACAGAACAAGCTAAATCAATAATTTCTAATGTATTTTTGCATAAGCTCTTGGGTTCTTTAGAATCCTTATTAATCCCATACATGCAACCACCTAAAATTACGCCCAAATTCATTATTCTTTCTATTTTGTTTAGTCCTCTTTTTAAGTGGTCCAGACATGAAGACAATAGCTTCCATGTCTCATGATCAACAATTCATCTAGGAGAATGCAGATGTATTTAGGATGGAGACTGTTTCCCTTTTTTCATTATAGTACCACTGCTTGTTAAAGTATCTGGCCTTTAGTCATTACTTAAATGCTTGTTGAATTGAATTGAAATTACTCTACTACCAAGCAGAGGTTAAACAGATCATTCCTTTGAGGTTTTCTCCTAGCACCTCTTCCAATGGGCCCCATTGGATCATAGTACACTGAAGGGGTTTGTGACTACCATCTAATAGCTTCCCACTATTTGCCTGAAACACATAACTCCTTGTCAAATCACTTCTGCAAGGTTGGTGACTCCCAGTAAAAATAGAAGAGAGCCTACCTCCTTCGCTTCTGTTCGCTTCCACTGCTATCCTTGAACTAGGTAATGAGTGTTGTCAACCTTTTCACATTCAAGTAGCCCATTAAAAACTAGAGACAGTCGTGTTTGCTCTATTATCAAATAGCAAAGATTATCCAACAGTGCACAAAAAAAAGATAGTCATCTCAATTCTATGATATTTAAATTGCACAAAAGAGTGAGATTCAATATGTAGATATTTCCATGTGCTTGATTCTGTCTTTTCCCCATTTTAATGAGAATCTATTGTGATTAAAAGATAAAACCCGATGTTAGTTACTGGAAAATGGCAAGTAATCACAAGGGAAACTGCAGGGTTGGCAAGCATCATGAATATGAATAGTTATATCTTCTATTTATAAAGCACCTTCCCTCTCCAACTCTAAAATTGCTTTAAAGATGTTATTTTGCTAATTCGCACAGCAGCCCTGTGAAGATGGGGGCCTGTAATTTAAAGTTTGTATCCTGGGAAGGAGCTTTTGCACCTTCAGATTCAAAAACCAGGACTTCATTTTGGATTAAAAGTTTGATACCTGGACTCAACTCCTAAAGAGACAATGTTATCTCTGGAAGTAGGAGTGAACTTGGAGACGGTCAAATTATCTGTGGGCACCTGACCTGGGGTTAAGTCTTGGTTCTGCCAGTTAACTAACAATGGGGACTTCAATAATTCTCTCATCCTCTTTGAGCTTAAATTTTCACATGTGTAAAATATGACCTGATACTCGCCCTGACGATATCACAGAGTTGTTGTAATTTTAAGTTAGTTAACGTTTATAAAAGGGCTTTGGGAGTTAAATAGTACAACACAGATCTAAGGACTTATCGTTGTCCTTTGTGAGCAAGACATTTTCTTGTTCATGGAATATAGTGGCTTACATTGTCAAATGTGTTAAACATTTAAGTATTAAGCATTTATCAATTACCTACTACCAATACATTTTAACATTCTGTCACCATAATTAGCTTGTTTTAAGCCTGGGGACAATCTAATATCCCCTTGGGTCCACATAATTTCCTCCTTTCCTATATTACAGAGTTTATATTAAAGAGCTAAGTGGCACAGTGAATAGAACTGGACTTAGAGTCGATTAGCCTCAAGTTCAGATCCTGCAGCAGACACGTACTAGCTGTGTGACTCTAGACAAGTCATTTCTCCTCTGACCCAGTTTCTTCATCTATAAAGTAGGGTTGGTAAATTGTACCTGCTTTTCTTATTTAATTGAAAGTAGTTTCCCTGTTGCGCCTAATTGAAATGTCTTTCATTCATGAGGTATCTTGACCTTTTGACATCTTTTTTCCGATTGATTTAGTGAAGAAGTATCTTAGTTAATAAAGGTAAATATTTTTAAGTTAGGTAGGGTTATCCCTTAGACAATTAATCAACAAACATTATTAAGCAAGTACTTCATGCCAAGAACTGTGCTATTTGCTCAGCATACAACGATAAGAAATGAAATAGTCTCTGCCCCCAAAGAACTTACATCCTGCGTTGAACTCTCTGTCAAGTCAGCAGGATCACTTTCCTCACAACGCCAGCACCACCATGAGATATAGGATGCAAATATCAATATCCTTAATTATTAGATGAGGAGTCATCTCCGACATGTCAAGTGAGTAGCTAAAGGTCTAGTTCCGAAAGCCAGCCTTTGACCAAGACCAATGCATATTCCACTAGAATCCACCACCTCCCGAGAGTAAAATAAAAACTTGAAAAATGTGTTAATAGTTGTTGTGCTAGAGATGGCACTAGTCCAACCTGCAGGTATTATCTTTTAATGACAACAAAATGTTATCACAATAGCTGAATGTATTTTTATTTTGCGCAGTTGTCATAGAGAGCAATACCTCTCCTGATACTAAAGAACAGGGGGAGAATAAAAGGACCATATATAAAGGCAATGTATTTCTTTGATAGAATAACAAGTGCGATGGATTAAGGAAAGGCAGTACGTCTTGACTGCAGTGAACCACTGAATTCAGTTTCTCATCTCAAAGGGGAAACTATAGGGATTTAGATGAAAAGGAATCTCTGTGTGTAGTTGAATAGAAAATAACCAGCACAGGAGGCTTCAGAGCTGTGTTGTGACATGCTAAGCAGGCCTTGTCTTGGGTCCCACACCAGGCCTTTACTGCAAGCTGGCACAGTGTAGTTATTACTCAAGTTGAGTTTGGGCTTAATTTTTAAAAAATGTATTTAGTACTTTATTTTCCACCAGTTAAATGTAAAAACAATTTTTAACATTTGTCCTTAAAACTTTGAGTTCCAAATTCTCTCCCTTCCTCCCTCCCAATCCCCTCTCATTAAGAAGACAAGCAATTTAATATATTTAAGACATCTGTAGTCATGCAAAATATTTCCCTATTAGTTATGTTGTAAAAGAAAACATAGACCAAAAAAACCTCAAGAAAAATGAAGTTTTAAAAAGTATGTTTCAGTCTGTATTCAGAAAGAACCATCAGTTCTTTCTCTGAGAATAGATAGCACTTTTCATCCCACGTCCTTCAGAGTTGTCTTGGATCACTGTATTGCTGAGAATAGCTAAGTCATTCATGGCTGATCATCTTACAATATTACTGTTATTTTGTACGCAGTATATTTCACTTTGCATCAGCTTATGTAAGGCTTCCCAGGTTTTTCTGAGAGCATCCTGCTCATCGTTTCTTATAGCACAATAGTATTCCATCACAAGCACATACCATAATTAATGGATATCCCTTGAATTTCCAATTATTTACCACCATAAAAGAGCTGCTACAAATATTTTGGTACATAGAAGTCCTTTTCCTTTTTTTTAATTTTTTTTTTTTTTTTTTGTGATACAGACCTAATAGTGGTATTGCTAGGTCAAAGGGTATGCATGGCTTTTTAGCCCCTTGGGCATAGTTCCAAATTGCTCTACAGAATGGTTGAATCAGTTCACAGCACTGAATGTGTAATAATGCATTACACAATGAATAATACACAATCGTGTATTAATGTCTCATTTTTCCCACATCCCCTCCAATGTTTGTCATTTTCCTTTTCTGTCCTAGTAGCCAAATCTGATAGGTATGAAGTGGTATCTCAGAATTGTTTTACATTGTGTTTCTCCAATCATTAGTGAGTTAACACAGTTTATCATATGACTAGAGAGAGCTTTGACTACTCCCTTTGAAAACTGTTCGTGTCTTTTGATCATTTATCAGTGGAGGAATGGCTCTTATTTTTATAAATTTGACTCATTTATCTATATGTTTGATAAATGAGGGCTTTAATGGAGAAATCTGCTTCAAAAATTTTTTCACAGTTACTATTGCTAACCATATTTCCCTATTTCTCTCTATCTTTATTTTCCCTTATTCTTTCCTCTCTCTCCTTTCACCTTGTCCCTCTTCAACAGTGCTTCTGTCTACCCCTTCCCCAATCTGCTTTCCCTTCTATCAGCCTCCCTCCCCATTCTCTCATCCCCTTCCCCTCCTAGTTTCTTGTGGAGTAAGAGAGATTTCTGTATCCAATTGAGTATGCATGTTGTTTCCTCTTTGAGCTAAATCTGATGAGAGAAAGGTTCACTCACCACTCTGCCCTTCACACACACATACACCTTCCCTTTCCTCCCCTTCACAAAAAAGCTTTTTTCTTTCCTCTTTTATGGGCAATAATTTACAGTATTCTACCTCTCCCTTTGTCCCAGTACATATCTCTCTCACCCCTTAATTTTATAAGTTTAGATATTATCAATTTATACGCAGGTCAAATCTGTATCCTCTGTCTATATACACTCCTTCTATGTAGGCCTTATGAGTTACAAGTATCATCTTCGTATGTAGAAATGTAAACAACTTAATAAGGTTAAGTCCTTTATGATTTCTCTTTCTTGTTTGCCTTTTTTATGCTTTTCTTGAGTCTTGTATTTGAAAGTGAAATTTTTTTCTATTTAGCTCTGGTCTCTGCATCGAGAATACTTGAAAATCTTCTATTTCATTCAATGTCCCCTTTTGCCCCAGAAGGATTATACTCAGTTTTGCTGAGTAGGTGTTTCTTGGTTGTAATCCTAAATCCTTTGCTCTCTGGAACATCATATTTTAAACCCTCCAGTCCTTTAATGTATAATCTACTAAATCTTCTGTTAACCTGACTTTGGCTTCCTGACACTTGAAGTGGTTCTTTGTGACTGCTTGAAATTTTTCTCCTTGACCTCTGGGTTTTGGAGTTCTGGGATTTGGCTGTAATATTTCTGTGAGTTTCCATTTTGGGATCTCTCTCAGTAGGTGATCTGTGGATTCTTTCAATACATATTTTACCCTCTAGAATATCAGGGCAGTTTTACTTGATAGTTTCTTGAAAGATGATGTCTAGGCTCCTGTTGTGATCATGGTTTTCAGGTAGTCCAATAATTTTAAAATTATCTCTCTTGGATCTTTTTTCCAGGTCAGTTGTTTCTCCAATGAAATATTTCACTTTGTGTTCTACTTTTCCATTCATTTGCTTTTGTTTTATTGTTTGTTGATTTCTCATGTCACTAGTTTCCACTTTCTTAATTCTATTTTTTTAAAGAATTGTTTTCTTCAGGGAGCTTTTTTTGAACCTCCTTTTCCATTTAGTTAATTCTACTTTTAAGGAGTTTTCTTCTTCAGTGAATTGTTTTGCGTCTTCTTATATTTGGTCAGTTCTGCTTTTATAAGCCAATCTTTTCCTCATGGATTTTTTGTGCCACTTTACCATTTGGCCTAGTTTGTTTTTAAGGTATTATTTTCTTCAGTATTTGTGTGTGTGTGTGTGTGTGTGTGTGTGTGTCTGTGTGTGTGGTCTTTGCCAAGTGTTGACTTGTTTTTCAGGATTTTCTTATTTCATTCTCATTTCTTTTCTCAATTTTTCCTCTACTTCTCTTACTTGATTTTTAAAATCCTTTTTGAGCTCTTCCTTGGGCTGAGATCAATTCATATTTTTCTTGGAGGTTTTGGGTGTAGGGACTTTGATTATGTTATCTTCTTCTGAGTATGTGTTTTGATCGTCCTTATCACCACAGTAACTTTCTATGGTCAGAATTTTCTTTGTTAAAGTAGGGCTATGCTTCTAGCATGGAAGGAGCACTGTCTAAATCTTCATGGGGTTTCATGTGGCTGTTTTCAGAGATACTTCTAGAGAATTGTAAGTTTTCAGTTCTTCCAATGTGGTGTAATCTAAGGAGAGGTGTTTACTATTTTTCTAGCCTGTGATCTGGTCTGTGAGTGACCACAACCTCTCTTTTCTGCCATGGAACTGTTGGAAGTGTTCCCTCTTCATTGTGGCTGCAAATTCTGGTGTGCTGAAGCTCCTCCTTGACCTGGAACTGCCACCTGGATCAGAGAGGATGGACAAAGGAACAAAGTCCTTCCTCACTGCTAGCAAAAAGACCCCTATAATCTCCTTCTGACCAGTTGTTTGACTCCCTTACTGTCTATGGGCTGAGCAATCCAGAAGTAACCATTGCTACTGCTGATTCAGTGGTTCCCGTGGCCTGTTCATGGTTTGCTGAGGCTGTGCTTCCATGATATGCACTGGACTGTGTCCACTCTCACCCAAGTGCACCAGGCCTTTCCTGTCAACATTCTAAATTGTCTTTGGCTGGAAAATTATTTCATTCCCTCCTTTTGTGGGTTATGTCACTCTGGAAAGTTATTTTATGGCATTATTTAAAAGGTTTTAGAGGGCTTTTGGGGACAGTTCATGCAAGTTGATTCCTTTTCTCTGCCATCTTGGCTCCACTTCCTAGGCTTAATTTAGAGAGAGGCTTGAGAACACTAATAGTTAAATGGATGGAGGCTACATTCAGAAGTAAAAAGCAAAGCCAGTCAGTCAACCAACAAACTTTTATTAAGCACTTAGTAAGTTCTGAGTGCTGTGCTAAATGTTGGAGAAAGGAAAAACAATCAAACAAACATGGTCTTTGTCCTTAAGGGGGTCACATTCTAACATAAAAAATAACTTGGTTCATATATGTGGAAAAGGTTAAAAATTAATCACTTCTCTCTGGTATTTAAAACTCTTTTATACACTGATCCCTTGCTACCTTTTGTGTGTCCTTATACTAAATAGTTAGGTGGCACAGTGGATGGAGTGCTGAGCCTGGATTCAGGAAGAAATTCCTCTTCCTAAGATCAATTCTGGCCTCAGGCACTTAATAGCCATGTGACCCTGAGAAAGTCACTTAGCCCTGTTTGCCTCAGTTACCTCATCTGTTAAATGATCTGGAGAAAATGGCAAACCATTCTAGTATCTTTGCCAAGAAAATCCCAGGTGAGCTAATGAAGAATCAGACAATACTGAAATGAAATAATACCACCAACAACATCATGTTATTCTGTTCTCCATGAACTCTCCAATCAACCATGCTGGCCTACTTTCTTGTCCTCTTCCATGGCCTTCCATCTCTCCTCTCTGTGCCTTTGCTCTTGCTTTCCTTAAGCCTTCATATTTGTCTTTTAATTTCCCCAACTTTCATCAAGATTCATCTCAAAGCCCACCTTCTTCAGTGATGGCCCAGAAGCTTGTGCCTTCTCTTCTGAACCTTCTGTCTACAGTACCTGGTAGGTACCTAGGCACTTATATATTGTCTTCTAGTAGAATTTAAGCTTCTTATTCGTAAGGCCTATTTTTTGTTTGTTTGTTTCTTTACCTCCCCCCACAGAACTTGGTATAGTGCCTGGCCCATGGTGAATGATTAACTTGTGCTAGTTGACTACGGAATTCTCTGAGAAGGTCCTCCTGTAGAAAGTAGGATTTGAGATTAGTCTTGAAGGATGTCAGGAAAGCTACTAAGCAACAGCAATGAATGAGAATATTCCAGGCACCAGGGAGCCACTAATAAAAGAATTATCTGAAATAGTGAGATTATATATTCAATATACATGCTTGTAGATACATGAAGGAGCTTATAAAATTACTTCTATTTTGTTGCATTTCATTTTCTAGGGACAAGTGGTGGTACCACATTGGATACAGTGCCATTCTTGGAGTCAAGAAGACTCATCTCCCTGAGTTTAGATCTGGCCTCAGACATTTGCTAGCATTTTAACCCTGGGCAAATCATTTAATCCTGTTTGCCTCAATTTCCTCATCTGTAAAATGCCCTGGAGAAGGAAAGGGCAAACCACTCCAGTTTCTTTGCCAAGAAAACCCCAAATGGAGTCACAAAAAGTTGGATGTGAAATTACTGAATAATATTTTATCTTCATATTCCAGAGATGCAGTGTAAAATAGTAGATAATTTGCTGGTCTGGGGGTCAGAGAAACCTGGGTTTCTTGTGATACTTGTGACACTTACTACCCATGTGACAACAGAAGCTAGTCACTTACCCTCTCTGTGACTCAGGCAATACTCATCTACTCAGATACTCAGAAATATTGTCTTCTATCTTGTGGGAGGAAGATCCTAGATTCAAAGATCAAAGATTCTCAAACCGAAGAAGTCCCAGATTCTCTACATCTTCCCATACATAAGAAGAATCATCATTCCCTGATTTCATCTATCATATAAGGTCCATTCTGTACAGTAAATTCATTTCTGCACTGTGGTAATTCTTGGGTTTTTTCCCCTGCTCTTCCTATTAATATTTGAGAGTTTTGAAGGAGACTTAGAAATCTGGATTAGAAAATGCACAATGAGTTGGTACCACGAAGCTCCTTTCATGTGCCAAGAACTACTAATCTGAAAGGAATACCTTGCAGAATGGACTTTAATTTCTCTTTCCAGAAAAAGCTGCTGATGGCTGGAATGATAGACAATTACTTTTCTTTCCTTCCTTTCTGTTGCTTTTTTCTTCAATGAACTATCTTTTTTTTTTTCATTTTATTTTATTTTATTTATTTATTTTTTTTATTTTGTAATGTTTAACAATCACTGCCATACAATTGCGATTTTATCCCTCCCCACCTACTCCCCACTACCCTCCTCCCTCCCCACGACTGCATACAATTCTGTATAGATTCTACATATACTTTCCTATTGAGTATATTTTCACTATAGTCATGCTATGTAGTCAGACTAAGATAAATGAAAGAAATCGTATAACAAATCAGAACATGATACACAAACACATACACATACACAAACATGATCTGCTACAATATGTGAGTGACTTCCATATTTCTCTCTCTGAGTGTGGCAGGCATTTTGCCTTGAGATCCTCCATTGGGATTTTTTTTTTTTTTGGTAAGAAGTTCTTGTGTTATTACAAAAATCTAAGTCTACCAGAAAAAACTCTCACACACTGTGGTCGTTGCTGTGCATAAAGTTCTCCTGGTTCTGCTCCTTTCACTCAGCATCAGGTCATATAAGTCCTTCCAGGCCTCTCTGAAGTCTTCTTGTTCATCATTTCTTATGGCACAATAGTACTCCATTACATTCATATACCATAATTTATTCAGCCATTCCCCAATTGATGGACATCCCCTTGACTTCCAGTTTTTGGCAACTACGTAGAGTGCTGCTATAAATATTTTTGTACATGTGGGACCCTTTCCCATTTTTATGATCTCTTGGGGATATAGTCCTAGTAGCGATATTGCTGGGTCAAAGGGTATGCACATTTTTGTAGCCCTTTGGGCATAGTTCCAAATTGCTCTCCAGAATGGTTGGATGCGCTCGCAGCTCCACCAACAATGAATTAGTGTTCCAACTTTCCCACATCCTCTCCAGCATTTATCATTTTCTTGTTCTGTCATGTTTGCCAATCTTATAGGTGTAATGTGGTACCTCAGAGTTGTTTTGATTTGCATCTCTCTAACCAATAGTGATTTAGAGCATTTTTTCATATGATTATAGATAGCTTTAATTTCTTCCTCTGAAAATTGCCTGTTCATATCCTTTGACCATTTATCAATTGGGGAATGACTTGTATGATTATACATTTGGATCAGTTCTCTATATATTCTAGAAATGAGGCCTTTATCCCCGAGCTTAGCTGTAAAAATTCTTTCCCAATTTACTACATCCCTCCGGATTTTGGTTGCATTGGGTTTGGTTGTGCAAAAACTTCTCAGTTTAATGTAATCAAAGTTATCCATTTTGCATTTCATAATGCGTTCTATCTCTCCTTTAGTAAAGAATTCTTCCCTTCTCCATAGATCTGATAAATACACTATTCCTTGCTTCTCCAGTTTATTCATGGTATCGATCTTTATACCTAAATCATGTACCCATTTGGACTTTATCCTTGTGTACGGTGTCAGGTATGGGTCTATGCCTAATTTCCGCCACACTCTTATCCAGTTTTCCCAGCAATTTTTGTCAAACAATGAGTTCTTATCCCAGAAGCTGGGGTCCTTGGGTTTATCAAACAGAAGGTTGCTATATTCCTTGCCTACTGCATCTTGAGTGCCAAGTCTATTCCACTTGTCTACCTCTCTGTTTCTTAGCCAATACCAAGTGGTTTTGATAATTGCTGCTTTATAGTACAGTTTGAGGTCTGGTAGCGCTAGGCCACCTTCCCAAGCATTTCTTTTCATTAGTCCCTTTGATATTCTGGACCTTTTGTTTTTCCAAATGAATTTTGATATTATTTTGTCCAGCTCTAGAAAGTAATTGTCTGATAGTTTAATTGGTATGGCACTAAATAAGTATATTAATTTGGGTAGAATTGTCATTTTTATTATATTAGCACGGCCTACCCATGAGCAACTAATGTTTTTCCACTTACTTAAATCTGACTTTATTTGTGCAAAAAGTGTCTTGTAATTGTGTTCATATAATCCCTGGGTTTGTTTTGGCAGGTAGACTCCTAAGTATTTTATACTGTCTACCCTAACTTTAAATGGGATTTCTCTTTCTATCTCTTGCTGTTGGACTTTGTTGCTAATATATAGGAATGCAGAAGATTTGTGTGGGTTTATTTTGTACCCTGCAACTTTGCCAAAGTTGTTTATTAATTCTAGTAATTTTTTACTTGAATCTCTGGGATTCTTTAGGTAAATCATCATATCATCTGCAAAGAGTGATAACTTAGTTTCTTCTTTGGCTATTTTAATTCCTTGGATATCTTTATCTTGTCTAATTGCTACAGCTAACATTTCTAGTACCATATTAAATAATAGTGGTGATAATGGACAACCTTGTTTCACCCCTGATCTTATTGGGAATGCATCTAGCTTATCCCCATTGCATATAATGCTTGCTGAAGGTTTTAGATAGATACTGCTTATTATTTTATGGAAAGTTCCCTTTATTCCTACATTCTCCAATGTTTTTAGTAGGAATGGATGTTGTATTTTGTCAAAAGCTTTTTCTGCATCTATTGAGATAATCATGTGGTTTTTGTTAGCTTTGTTGTTGATGTGATCGATAATGCTAATAGTTTTCCTAATATTGAACCAGCCCTGTAGTCCTGGTATGAATCCTACCTGATCATAATGTATTAATCTCGTGATAAGATGCTGTATTCGTTTTGCTAGAATCTTATTTAAAATTTTTGCATCTATATTCATTAGGGAAATTGGTCTATAATTTTCTTTCTCTGTTTTGTCTCTTCCTGGTTTGGGTATCAAAACCATATTTGTATCATAGAAAGAATTTGGGAGGACTCCTTCTTCCCCAATTTTCAAGAATAGTGTATGTAGTATTGGAATTAACTGTTCTTTAAATGTTTGATAGAATTCACTTGTGAATCCATCTGGCCCTGGAGATTTTTTCCTAGGGAGTTCATTGATGGCTTGTTCAATTTCTTTTTCTGAGATGGGGTTGTTTAAGTATTCAACTTCCTCTTCTGTTAATCTGGGCAATTTGTATTTTTTAAAATATTCATCCATCTCATTTAGATTATCGAATTTGTGGGCATAAAGTTGGGCAAAGTAGTTTCTAATTATTGTTTTAATTTCCTCCTCATTGGAGGTGAGTTCACCCCTTTCATTTTTAATATTAGTAATTTGGTTTTCTTCTTTCTTTTTTTTAATCAGATTGACCAAAGGTTTATCAATTTTATTAGTTTTTTCATAAAACCAACTATTGGTTTTATTTATTAATTCAATAGTTTTCTTAATTTCAATTTTATTAATCTCTCCTTTGGTTTTCAGTATTTCTAATTTGGTATTTACTTGGGGATTTTCAATTTGTTCTTTTTCTAGCTTTTTCAACTGCAAGCCTAAGTCATTGATCTCCTCTTTCTCTATTTTATTTATGTAAGCATTCAGAGATATAAAACTTCCCCTAATAACTGCTTTTGCAGTATCCCATAAGTTTTGGTATGTTGTCTCACTATTGTCATTCTCTCGAATGAAATTGTTGATTGTTTCTATGATTTCTTCTTTAACCCAACCCTTCTTTAGAATTAGATTATTTAGTTTCCAATTGATTTTTGGTTTCTCTTTCCATGGCCTTTTATTACATGTAATTTTTAATGCATTATGATCTGAAAAGGATGCATTGATTATCTCTACCTTTCTGCACTGGATTGTGAGATTTTTATGTCCTAGTACATGGTCAATTTTTATAAATGTTCCATGTACCACTGAGAAAAAAGTATATTCCTTTCGATTCCCATTTAATTTTCTCCAAAGATCTATCATATCTACCTTATCCAGAGTTTTATTTACCTCCTTAACCTCTTTCTTGTTTATTTTTAGGTTGGATTTATCGAGTTCAGAGAGGGGGAGGTTGAGGTCCCCCACTAGTATAGTTTTGCTATCAATTTCTTCCTTCAACTCCCCCAACCTCTCCTCTAAGAATCTGGATGCTATACCACTTGGAGCATACATATTTAGTAATGATATTGCTTCATTGTCTATGGTGCCTTCAATGAACTATCTTAACAAGATGTTTCTTTGAAAATTTTTAACCACATGCTTGTTTCTGAATAGGACCTGGAAGAACAGTTTCTAATGGTTAATTGTCTGAACAGTATCATTTCAAAGCTGGGCTTTGTCTTTTTTGAATAATCAGTGCTTTGCTATAGTGATTTCATTCCCACTCAGGCTTTTATCATGTCTACCTAAACACTTGAGACCTGGATGTGAAGATACAGGATCCTGATTTAAAGCTTGATTGTATTACTACTTATGTGACACTAGAAAAGTCATTGAAAGTCTCTGGACCTCAGTTGCCTTATCTATAAAATGAGGAGATTGAACTTTATGACTTCTGAAAGTTCCTTCTAGTTCTAAATCTGTGATCCTATGACCTACTTCTCCAATCCATATTTACGTCTCCTTCATTTTTCTTTGCAGCCCTGCTCTACTTTTCTTTTCTCTGTTCCTCTGTTTGAAATATTTTTTTCCAATGAATGAAAATGTATTTTTTTCTCTTTTAAGGGTCCTCCTTCTATGAAAAATAAAGAAAAATATCCCTTTTATCAAATAGTCGCAAAGAAACAAAATAAATCCACACAGTGGCCATGTCCAAAAATATTTTGCATCCAGATAACATCATCTTTTTGCAGGAAGTTATTAGTATGATTCATCATCATTCCTTTGGAATCATCATGGATAATTGTACTGATCACAGCTCTTATGTTTTCCAAAGTTACTTGTCTTTATAATGCCATTGCTATTGTAGAAATTGTTCTCCTTCTACTCACTTCCTTCTGCATCAGTTTATACAAATCTCCTCAGATTTCTCTGAACCCATTCACTTCATCATTTCTTATAATGCAAGAGTATTTCATCACATTCATATACCAAAAATGGTTTGACCAATTCTCAATGAATCAACAATCCCTTAGTTTCCTTTTTTTGCTACCAGAAAAAGAGCTATTGTAAATATTGTTGTACATGTGACTCATTTTTCTCTTGGATCCTTGCTATCTTCTGACTTCTTTTGCTCATTCCTATACTGTTCTCCTCATTTGTATTTTTTGGTGAACCACTTTCTCCATATATGACAGTGTTTGAGATAGAAGAGGCAAAATGGGATGAGAAAATCCTTTCTGTTCCTCTTGAGGGACTCTGGCCATCAAAATCTTGTCCTCAATCTCATGAGCCAGAGTGGTAGGAAGGAGATAGCAATGGGGAGGACAGATAAAATGAGATGAAGGAAGGAGAGAGTGTTGTGTAAGGGTTATTTAATAGTAGAGCAAAACTAAGGGCATCAAGAGAACTGGCGCATGTTTTCACAAAATCATAGACTGTCATAGTTGGAAATGTCATTGGGGTCATCACGTCCCACAGGAATCCCCTCTACTACAGTCTTTGCTTAAAGACCTCCAGTGAAGGGGAAACCTCCAAAGGCTGCCCCTTAAACTTTTGGATAACTCTCCTTGTCTGGAATTTTTTTATTGTCAATCCTAAATCTACTTCTTGTCAACTTATCCTAGATATGGAGTAGTAAACGGGACAAGCTAAAAGTAAATGTCCTTTAAAGTGTAGAAAGCAGGTCTCATCCATTATCTTATTTCATCCTTAAAACAATCTTGTGAAGCAGATGTTATTATGCCTGTGCTCATTTTACTTCCATTTTACAGATGAGGAAATTGTGCCCCAGAGAAGTGATGTCCAATGTCACACAATTTGAAATGGGTAGAGCCAGTATTTGAACTAAAAGTTCTGCCTTCAAATGCATTATTCCTAATATTGTTCTTTGAAGCCAGGCAGAAATTCTAATCCATCTTTGAGGTGATAGCCTTTGAAATATCTGAAAATAGCTATACTTTTCTCCTTACATGTTTTCTTTTCTGGAATAACTAAACCTGATTCCCTCTTCTCCCTTCTCTCTTCCAATATCTGACTTTGTAGGATATTTCTCTTGCCCAACAGAAAAATTTGTTTTGGTTTCTATCTCCTTGAGACAGCGTTTCCCCTTACTGGTTCTGCCCTCTCAGATATAATTTTTAAATTTAAGGAGGAGAAGCACAGGTGTCTCTATGCTGCCTTATATTATCCATTCTGGAACCTTCTCTGACTGGCAAGTCCCCCTTTGTCTTTACTCCTAATTCTAAAACATGACTCTGTTGCTACTCTCTCCCAATCTGCTCTATCCTAGATATCCAATCAAGAGAGAAAACTAGCCATGATTGGTGGAATTATATAAGTAATATTATGTCATTACCTTCTTTGAAAGAACTCAAGGCTAAGATCGACATCTATTCATCAAGAGTAGCTTGGAGCTAATGAATCAGTCTGCCCATATTATAGTGGAATGAACCAGCTGACTCTATGATATTAAATACTTTGGTTGGTTATTCATTTGTGATACAGCTCTGCAAGAGGAGACATTTGATAATGTTCTCATTGTGATGGATGTTGGCAGACTGAATGCCCCAAATGACCCTCACATAGCTTTGACTCAAGGCCTCTTTACCATACCACTTTACCTTCTCTGGACATTCTCCACCTTATGAAGGCCCTCCAAATGTGGCTGCTATGTTGACTCAAAAGAAGTTTGCAGCCCTCTAAAACTCTGAGATCTTTTCCAGACAAATTATTGTCTAAACATAGCTCTCTCATTTTGCAGTGATGAAGTAATCTAATAATTTATTTACATGTGGTGTTGTTAAATCATTTGAGTCATATCTGACTTTTTGTAAAGTATTTGAGGTTTTCTTAGCAAAGATACTGAGGTCGTTTGCCATTTCCTTCTCCAGCTCGTTTTATAGATAAGGAACTGTGAAAAACAGGGTTAAATGACTTGCCCAGGGTCAAGTAACTGCTAAGTGTCTGAATCCAGATTTGAACTCAGATCTTCCTGACTCCGGGCCCAGTGCTCTATCCAAACTCAGTATATACATACATACATACATATATATATATATATATATATATATATATATATATATATATATATAATATATGTGTGTATAAATATGCATATATATATGTGTGTGTATACATATGTGTACACATGCCTGTATATGTATATATGCATATATGTGTGCATATATAATATATGCATGCATATATTACATATGTATATATACCATTATATATACATACATATATACATGCATATGTACATATATACATATGCATACTCACATTATATGAATATATAATGTAATCTGTCAAGACTGTTTTGCATGTAATTGCAATGTTAAGGGAATTTGAAGATCTTTCCTGCCCATTAATAGATGCATAGAACCCTGGCCCACAGCTAATGAGGCTCTGAGTTATGAGGAGTTTCCAATTAAGTGCCTGAGCAAAAGGATTTTGAAGCTCCTCCCCACTCAGCCATGCTGAGTCTTTGTTATATATTCTGAGAAGTTAGTGTTTTGCTTTGGGGGTTCACTCATGAGAAGAATCTTTTGATTTCCTGGTCAATACTCTGAGTATGTTCAGAGGTCCTTATGGCTTAGATGTCTGTGCTCCCTTGATCCAGTGGTGTATGTAAAGTGTATATAACAACATTGCTGTATTCAGACAGCTGGAACCCTGTTTGTAGATCTTTGTGACCCTGGGCAAATTGCTTAACTCTGTTTGCCTCAATTTCCTCATCTGTAAAATGAACTCGAGAAGGAAATGACCAACCACTCTAATATCTGTGCCAAGGAAACAACAAATGGAATAACAAAGAATTATATTCCATTGATAAATGACTGAATGAAAAGACTAAAATTCAGGAAGACTTGGGTTGGAATCCTATCTCAAACGTTAGCTGGTGAATATTGAGCAAGTCATCCAACCTCTCTGAACTTTATTTCCCTAAAGTCTCTTACCTCCTGACTGCAGTTTCCTCAACTATAAAATCACCTCCAAAGAGTTGTTGACAGCATGGGACACCAGGACTGTATTTGTGAAGTACCTAGGTCAGTGCCTGGCATACAGTAGGTACTTAATAAATGATTGTAGCTTTTCCTTTCCTTTCATGTGCAGAATGTAAATAACAATAACTCAAGCATCTATTCCACAAGATTATTATGAGAACCAAATGGAATAACGTATATAAAGTGCTTTGCAAGCCTCCAATCATTATGGAAAGATGATCTTACAAGAATGGAAATTTATATTGAATTAGCCTTGCTTTATTTTTCTCATGGTTGACACTATAAATTTGGATGTAGCCATGTGAGAAGGACATAGTGATTGAGAAAAAGCTTTGGAACAAAAAGTGGCATTAACCACCCTACTGCCTCCTCAGTGCCCCAGTTGTTAACGGGGGGTTAGAGCTGATTTGGAAAACGGAGCACACTCAGTTAGGTTATCTGTACAACTATGAAGCTCCCCTCAATGTTTACAGAGAACTGAGGATTGTTTGTACTGTATCACTGTGTTATTGTTGAATAAATGCCAAATCACTGCGGACCATAAGGAAAGTGAATTTTTATAAGGCATTAGGAGTTTCTACTTGGCTCCCAGGCCCCAGTGTGTTTTCATTGTCTTTGACTTGTAGCAATTCCCTTCACCCTCATCAGGGGACCTCTGGAAAGAATATGAAACCAGTTACTTAATCTTTTAGTCTATCCCTGATTCCTTCTCTCACTAGACCCAAGGTCTTTCTTTTGTTTTCTAAAAGGATCAGACCCCAAATCCTAGGAGATTAGGACTGATTTAGCTCTAGAAACATGACACCTGAATGATATCAAGCCACTTTTTCTGTCGTTTCAAAGAGATTTCATGGAGCAGTTAGTTTACTACATTTTTTCCTCTTGAATAATTTTCATCAGAAAGATTCTTTCTTTTTGGTTATTTTTTGCATAGTTGAATTTATGAAACTTTCACTACCCCGTGCTGTGCTCTCCATAATATTAACTTTCGTCTGCAATAAACAGCTTATAAAACATGCAGTCCAAAAGATCCTTTAAAAAAAATGAAATCGTTTATTACAGAATCAGCTTGCCAGTGGTATGCTGGACTCTTGGTCAGATCACCTTGTGTAATATCTTTGCAATCTGTCCCTTCCTTTCCCCATTCCCACTGTTCCCTTCTACTCCCATCCACTTATCATTCCAGACCAATATTTCCAATTGTTTTCTGTGATTCTAATGATGATTAATTGAATTGTGGTTAATTCTAATCGCAGTATTCTAGAGCTGCAAAAGACCCTAGTGGTCACACAGTTTAATTCATACTCCCAAAGGGATAGCCCATACATCACACATTCATTGCAATGGTCTCTTCCCCAACTTTGCATGAGGACCTCCAGGGAGGGACACTATTCTCCAAGGCAGCCTATTCTATTTTGGACTAGCTCTGGTTGTGAGGCAGTTGTGTTGTTGTTCTTGATCTTTATTCTTCCTCCTTTCCCCCACCTGTCCATGTCATCTAAATTTTCCTTTTTGCAACTTTTATCTCTTTTGTCCTTTCTGAGCCAAGCACAATAGGTCGGATCCTTCTTTCAAATGACAATCCTTTAAACACTTGTAGATGGCTATTGTGCCTTCCCTCCCTTTTTTAGCCTTCTTTATGCCCAGGTCCCCCAGTTTATCCTCACATAGCATGGACCCAAATCTTTTCACCATCTGTGTTCCCCTTTTCTAGACACTCTCCAGGATAACAATGTCTTTCCTGAAAAGTAACACCTGTACCTTAGTCCAATTCAACAAAGGTGATCAGATCAGGAGTCTGACCACTCCATAACTGGCTTCCTAGCTCTAGACTCTCAGCCATCCATTTCATACCTTATTCTGTCATCAGAATACTCTTAAAGCACGACTCCAATTGTACTCCCTACTTCTCTTCTCCAAACTCATCAGTGTCTTTCTAGTGGTAATAGCATATTACAAATTATGAAGAGCTTTGAATGCTAAATGGAGGACTTTGTATTGGATCCCAGAAGTAATAAGGAGCCATGATCCCCACTGGAGGGGAGATATGTGTGAAAGTTTATTAATGTGCACATAGTAGGTGTTCATAATTTAAGTACCAAAGGAATTAATCCAATATCTGTTCAGGCTAAAGAAAATTCTCTCATCTAATGTCATTCCACTATCAATTAGCATCATAATAAATAATGACCACATACTGTGTTTGCATGACATGCCAATTCTTTTTAATATTCATTTTCTGCACCTTAACAAACATTTGGAGTATGATATATTGTGTGAATGGTCATGGGTGTTAAGAGTTATAGAGGTAGTTTAAAATGTGCTTCATCCAAATATTAATTTTAAACAATTAGGTTCTGAAGTGGATTTTGATCTAGTGTACCTGAAATATTTCTTAGGGTCCTAAGATTTAAAATTGGAAGGGTGTTGAATATCTTCTATTTCAAACTTGTCATTTCATGTAGTAGAGAACTAAAACAAAGACATGCCAGATGACTTGCCTGTACTCATAAGTCACATAAGTACTCTGCAATTCAGCTGACCTTTGAATCCAGGTCTAGTGCTCTTTCCACTGGACCAAATTGAAGATAATAGCATGAATTAAGGATTCTGGGTTATTAGTAAAATATCGTTGAAATGATTGGCTATAAAGTTGGAGTTCTTGCTTTCACTTTTTCTTGGTCATGTTTTCTCTTCTATCCCCGATAAAGTGAAGGCGAGAACAAGACGTTAGACTGAAGAAAAAGTAAGAAATTGACTGAACTTTGTGACCAGGTAGAAATTCCACCTTTGACCTTCAAATGCTACTTCAGACATTAGTTATGTGACCCTGAAAATGGTTCAGTCTCAGTTTGCTCATCTTTAAAATAAGAACAGGGGTGCTCTGAGGTTCAAATGAAGTAATGTATATAAAATAATTTTTAACCACTAAAGAAACTGTTATAGAAATGTTAAGTTATTATTATAAAAATCAAGAATAAGTCCATAATTTATACTATAACATTTCCAAGAAACATAGTTTTGAAAAATAAGAACACTGACCAATGCAAGGACCAATCATGATTCCAAATGATCAGTGATAAAAATGTTATATAAATATGCAGAATGAGATACATATCTAGCCATGGTCAATAATGCCAGTTTTTTTGATTATACATATTTATTACAGGATTTTGTTTTTTGTTCATCACTAGGGGACAAAAAGTTAAAAGGAGAGAACATTCACGTTTTACATTTTATTAAAAATGAAGAAAATAAGTAGGTTTATTAGGTTGAGGAATCTGAATGAGAGGACCAGAAATTGTATTAAAGGAGAGGACTTTCAGAAATCAAGAACTCTGAAGAGGAGAAAATCTGAATTACATGATGCAGGGGGAGCCAGGCAACAGTAAATGAGTGACTGTTATGGAATAGAGGTAGAGATCACTGAGGATGAGATGGTCACTTCCTTAACTGTGAAAGTTTACCAGATGGTAACTGCTTTTCAACCTCTAAACCATACCATCTCATCATCTCATTGCTTTCCTATGGATATAACTTTTCTTCATTTAATGAACTTACAGACCATTTAAGTGGAACTATATATTCCTAAAATGTTAGAGAAGAAAGGGACCCTAAAGATCATCTGTTCCAATTGCCTCATTCTTACTGAGATTCAAAAAGAAATTTTAAGTTTAATTTCCTGTTTTTTCAGAACTTTATTTATTTCTTCATGAGGGCCCCCAAAAAAATGTAGCAGAGGAAAAAGTCAAGTACAAACCGAAACATTTCAGAAAGTTTTGAAGTGGTGAAATTATGAAAGGTCACATTTGTCAAAAGGGAAAAGACATGTTCTTGAATGTTCGCTCAAGTGCCCTTGAAAGACATACATGAACATTAGCAAGGTCTGTAACTGAAACAAGAAAGCAGAGGTCATCATTCACTTTGGAAATAGGCTGCTTAATGGAATCCAGTTTTCCAGAGTGAGCATCTGTCAACAGAAGGACATTTTTGAACTCTAAAAATGGCTTGGCATAAAGAAATGTAGGTACCAATGGGAAGTTCCATTGACTTTTCAGGATGAATGAGAAGGGCAAACTTTTTGTCCTTTTGTTTTATTTTTTGGGGGGTTTTAATTCTCTGTTTGATATTTCCCGTAGACATATTTCATTTCCAACCTCCCCTGTGGAAAGACTACCTGCAAACTCTTCCTCTTGACCTTTACTTTTGAATTAAATGATTGGGTTAATGCATTTGAACTCCTGTACAATATTCACAATGCACAATTCAACAGACAATTATTAAGTTCCTACTATGTGCAAAGCCCTAGGCTAGGTGCTAGGGAAAATAAAAAAAAAATTACTTAAGACACATTTCCTGCCTTCACAAAGTTTAAAATCTAAAAGGAGATTAAGGACACAAACAGATAGGTGTAATCCACAAGATTCTGATAAATGTATTAAAGTTAAGGGACTTAGTGCTGTGTAATGTCTCAGGATCGTTACCAAATGGAAGCATCAGGGAAGATAATTGTACATGAGACAGCTTTTGAGGTGGTGTTAGATAGGAGTTCAGTAGATGAAGAGAGAAGGCCTGTCCAGGACCTAGGGAAGGGCCATAACTAAGTAAAAGAAAAAGAACACAATGAGTGTCCAAGGATGACCATGGGGCTATAGGATCAGGGCTATAGAAGAGTAAAGCAATCTCAAGGTCATTTAGTCCAACTCCTCAACTTATAAAGGAGACTTGAACCCAAAGATGTTAAGTAACATGCCTAAGGTTCCTCAGGTAGCAAGAGCCAGTATTGGAACCCAGGGTTTATGACTCCAAGATCAGTCAAGTGAGCAAATGTCAAGGGGTGGGGTAGGGCATGTATTGGAATGTGAGGGGGATGGGTGCTACTAGGGAGGTTATCAAGTAATGCAATCCATCCAGAAGCATTTATTTAGTGTTTACCATGTGTCTGACATTGTGCTTAGCACTAGGGATACAAAAAGAATTCAAAATGAAAATATGATCCTTGCCCTCATGCACCCTATATTTTCCTATATGATACAATATGTTCATTAATTAATACATAAAAGATACATAGAAGGTCAATGGTACAAATAAAACATTCTATCTCTCAACTCTGGCATTTTTTTTTCTGGCTTTCTCCCATACCTTCCATGCTCTTCCTTCTCATCTCTCCCTACTAGTTTCCCTGGATCCCCTTATAAGCCCCAGCTAAAACCTCTTCTACCAGAAGACTTTCTCTAGCTGTTTTCAACCTAGTGCCTTCCCTCTGTTAATTATTTTCTATTTATCTTCTACATAATTTGAGTGTACATATTTGTTGTTTTGTTGTTTCCCCCACTACATTGTGAGCCCACTGAGACCAGGGTTTGTCTTTTGCCTCTTTGTGTGACCCCAAAACTTAGCACAGTTCCTAGAACATAGCAGATGCCTAAGAAATGCTTGTTTTCTGACTGACAGTAGGTAATTTTAGATTGAAAGAAACTAGCACTGGAGTGAATGGGAAGGATCTCATTCAGAAAGGCACGTTTGAACTGAGTCTTGAAGGAAAATAGGGGAAATAAGAGGCAGAAGTGAAGAGGGAAAAGAATCTAGGCACAAGGGAGAGCCAGTGCAAAGGCAGAGAAATGAGAGATGGAGTATGCATTGGAGAATAGAAAGTAGCCCAGTATGAGAGGACCCAAGACTGTATGGTGAAGAGTCATATGTAGGGACAACAGAGCAGTAGGATCAGGTTGTGAAGAACTTTTACTGCTGAGCAAAGAAGATTGAATTTGTTTCAAGAAGCAAGGGGATACGATGATGTAAAATTAGGGTGCTGTCAGGTTATGGAGTGACTTGGATTTGCAGTAGAGGAGTTTAAAAATTACTGAGAAGGTAGTATGGGGGAGCTTCTAATGATTTCTGAAAAGTGATATGGCTAAATATGTACAGAAAGATTATTCTGGTATCCTTTTGAAAAGTGGACCCAAAGGGGGAGAGAATAAATGCAAAGAAACCCATTAAGGAAGCTGATGCAGTGGTGTCATTGTGTGCTGATGAGGTTATATTTTAAATAGTAAGAAGGTTTAACTTATTTATCAGATCTGCATGGTATAGAAAGCAGAATTTTCTGACATTAGAAGTATATATGTAAGTAAGCATGCATATACGCAAATATACACACATATGTATACCTATTTATATACATATGCACACACCTATATATACATATATATGTACACATATATACACATATACATACATATACATAAACATATATACACATGCATATATACATATACACACGTACAAGGTGTAGCAGATTAAGCTTGTAAGGCCTTCCCTAGGAACATGTGCTGAGAAATGCCCTAGAAACTTCTGAGGACTCCAAGGGCATGGCAAATCAGTGTGTGGTCCTTTTGGGGACAAACTTCCTGGCTTTTTATAACCATGGGGTGGCCCAGTGTTGAAAGGACTTGGGTTCTTAGAATGATGTGGTAAACTCTGAGTAGTCTGAGAATTTTGGTTCTCCTCCTGCCCCAGAAAAGAAGATGATGTGGGTGTAAGAGGGTTAGGACTTGAAGCCAAAAGAGGAACCATCTTCTGGCTGATGGTCTTTTGTCTTGCAACTCTCTAGCCAATACGATGTGAATTCAGTGAGGGGTGGGGGAGGATGGTACATGTACTGATAGAATGGTGACTTTACCCATGTGGCAGCTAATTCATGGGGACTCCACCAGATGAGTTTGCACCATGGTCCCTGGATACTTGTACCCACTTAATAAGAATCTACTATGTGCCAGTAAAAGAAAGGATTTTAGTAAGAACCTAAATGGAGCCAAAGAAGTCAGTAACCAGTAGCAGAGGAAGGAGAGCATACTAGGTATGAGGCATTGGTAAAGGAAATGTCAAGATTCTTTCCTGATCTTAGGCAATTAACTATCTTGACACAGATGTGTATGAGATTGGAGGCAACCTAGAGAGTTTTTGAAGTCCCTCAAATATCAAAGCTGAATTTAGACAGGGGATGAGAAGGCCTTGATAGCTGCTCTAGCACTCTCAGATACAATAGTCATGAATAGGCAGGAGATTGGCCCAAACCTGTCCATTTTATCAGCAGATTTACAAAGGACAATGCTGAAAAGAGATGAAAAAATAAACTGAATTAGCAGTTCTACAAACTGCTTTTTGTTCTGATGAGAATAAGTATCAGATTTTAATGGTTGTTGTTAAATCTTGTTTAATTCATTCTGTCAGTGCATATTTAGGAATGTTGTGTGTTTAGCATTCCTTTTGTATGTAGGAATAAATTACTTGTCCCATATGTAATTGATAATTCCTTCCTTTATGGAGATTTAGACATAAGACATAACTTAAACCTTAAAGAAATGTTCCTTGGATTCTGTGATGAGAAACCTTTGGAGCCAAAGAGTGCAATAAGAAAAATCTTATCCCCTTCCCTTCCCATACCTGGAGACCAGCTCACTCCAGGACTCAACCTGGTTCAAATTGCCTGGGTACAAAACACCATGTAAACACAGTGACCCAGCTCTTGTTGATGCAGCTACGTGAAGCTTCAGTGCTATAAAGATGATATTATAAAATGTCCCTTGTTGTGCCTTCCTTTCTATAACCCTCATATATATGCACACATACATTTACATGTACCCAGTGTGTTGTACCCCAGGCATATGCCTGGTTCCCCTATCCCTGTCCCAGCTCAGTGAGGGGCTGTCAATATCTGAGTTCAAGCAGAAACAAGACTTCTCAGAGCTCTTTCCCACCTGTTTTCTAGCTAGGGAAATGTGAGGATTAATAGAAAGCAAAACCGTAGGAATATTTCCAAAAGTAACATTTTCCTTCTTGAAGTTTAATATAGACAGACCCCACTCACGTCATTACATTTGTTATCCAGCTGGCTGACAACTCATGACTTATTTCTTCATAATTGAGATCCAGAGATATTTCAGGAAGATACTGGATTTTGGAATCAATGTTTTCTTAAAAGAAAAAAAAACCACAGTGGTTTTGGGACATAATGACCTGAAGACACTGAGAACAAACAATGGATTTCCTATATGTAAGATTAATGAATGTTGAGCTAGAAAAAATTTTAGAGATCACAAAGCTGAAGAAACTGAAGCCTAGATAGGAGCTTAAGTATCATTGTATATACAATAAATATATTGGATGTTCTAAATGAAAATGTTCTCTATGTCTTCACTGAAGAATAACCTGTTAAAAATGGTAAGAGCCAACAAACAAATCCACACTGACTTGCAACACTTTATCAAATAAAGTTCCCTGAGTAAACTTTTATATGTGCATATATATGTATGTGTATATGTGTATATATATGTATATTATATATATTTGTATATGTTTGTATGTAGAACTGAACTTTGAGTAAGGAAGACCCAGTTTCAAGCCTTGCCTCAAATATTTACCAGATGTGTGACCCTGGACAAGTCATTAAACCTTTCTAGACTTCGGTTTCCTTATCTGTAAAGTGAGGTAGTTGGACATAGTGGCTTCTAAAGTCCCTTCCTAGCTGCCCATTTTTAATTGACTTGCTCATTGTCTCAAGGTTAGAAAAATGGAAACCAAAGATTTGAATCTAGGTTGGGTGTCTCCTGGTCCATTACTCTTCTCATCGATGAACTTTTCTGGGGAACCAAATTTTGACATAGTTTTCCATAAGCCCTCATGATCAACAGTGTCAAAGGCCTTGGTCAGATCTACAAACGTTGTGTACGGACCTCTGTTCTGTTCCTGGAATTTCTCCTGGAGCTGTTGGGCAGCAAACACCATATCGACTGTTCCTCGGCCCTTTGTGAAGCCACACTGGCTCTCAGGTATATGAGCATCTTCCACATGAAGGATCAGCCTATTTAGGAGGACCAGCAAGAATTTTGCCAGCAATGACTGAGAGAGAGATTTCTCCCGTGATTGTCGCAGGGCAACTTATTCCCTTTACCCTTATAGAGATGGACAATGAAGGCATCCTTGAACTCCTGGGGGATAATCTCTTCTTGCCATATAACCTGGAAAATTTCAGTCAACTTTTGTATGAGCAATGGTTCAACTTTTGTTATGGTTCAATATTGTACGTCAATTTCATGATGGCATGTTTGTCTGGGTTCTGGATAATGGACAAATCTCTTGTGCCTTCCCAGTCATCAGTGGAGTGAAACAGGGCTGTGTGATTGCTCCCATGTTTTTTAGCGTGATGTTTTCAGCCATGTTGACAAATGCTTTCAATGAGAATGAACACGGCATCAAGGTCAACTACCATACTGATGGTAAGTTCTTCAATTTGAAAAGGCTACAAGCCAAGACCAAAGTGGAGGGAGTGCTGGTGCATGATTTTCTGTTTGCAGATGATTGTGCACTCAGTGCAGCCTCTGAAGCTGAGATGCAATAAAATATGAATCAATTCTCTACTGCCTGTGCCAATTTTGGCCTAATAATTAGCATAAAAAAAACACGGGTGCTCCATCAGCCTCCATCACACCATCTATATGTAGAACCATCAATTACAACAAATGGAGAGGTTTTGAATGCTCCGGATAAGTTCACTTACCTTGGTAGCGTACCTTCCAGGGATGTACACATTGACAATGAGGTTGATGCACACGTTGCCAGAGCTAGTTCAGCATTTGGGAGGCTCCAAAGAAAAGTTTGGGAGAGAAGAGGTATTAGACTGACTACCAGACTGAAGGTCTACAGAGCTGACCACTTTGTCTTATGCCTATGAAACATGCACAGTCTACCAGCACCATACCAGGAAACTCTATTGTTTCCATTTGAATTGTCTTAGGAAGATTCTGCCAGGTATCTGGCAGGATAAGGTACCAGACGCTGAAGTCCTTCCTCGAGATGAATTGCTAAGCATTCAAACTATTCAAATGTTTCAGAGAATGTAACTCTGATGGGCTGGCCATGTTGTTCGAATGCCAAATGTACGTTTTCCAAAAAGACTTTTATGGAGAACTTGCATGGTGCAGGCAATCACATGGTGGCCAGAAGAAATGATACAAGGACACACTCAAGGTCTCTCTCAAGAACCTTGGATTTGTCTGTGCAACATGGGAGACACTGGCACAGGGCCACTCAGCATGGCATGCCCACATAAGAAAAGGTGCTGTGCTCTTTGAGCAAAGCAGAATTGAGACAGCACAAAGTAAACAGGATGCGCAGATTTGGGATATTCACCCCAAATATTCATATGAACTATCTGTACCCAACCTGTGATAGAGCATTCCGAGCTCATATTGGTCTGATCAGCCACAGTCGGACACAACGAAATTTCACTTTACAAAGGTGATGTCATTTTGGTCCTCTTCAAAGATGAAGGACAATAACCAACCAACCAACCAATTCTTCCCATTATGCCATTGGTTCTTTTAATTACACCTACCAGACATTTTGGAGCAAAACAAGTCTGAAAAAGCAAGTGTGAAAAGGACCACAGTGAAGAAGCCTCTTAGGAGACATCTGCTTTAGGCACTAGCTTGTGTCCCACAGCTCCCCTGTCCCTACTGCACATTTATCCTCCAGGCTTTGTTTTCTCTCTTTCATTTAAATCTGAAAAGTCTCTTCCTGCGGTCCCATTTTAGCTGCAAGTATGCATGCCTTAGTCTATCTGTTTTGCCTGGCTGATTTCAGATGTCAACAGCCACCCACTCTATATTGGGTAATTAACAGGGAGTTTGAGAAAACACGGGTTTAGGGAAAACTTTAGGATTCTTTTAAAATTGACGATGTACCAAAGCTTAATTTGTTATTCAATATTTCACTTTTAAATTTCCACCCGCACAAAAGGAAAATCCTTAACTATTTTTGGTGCCATTTTTTTCAATTTTCTCCAACCTTACTTGACTCCTGCTTTCAAGGACTGTTCCTGTCTATACACAGAGAGAAGCAGAGAGAGGAAAATCAGAAACCTGTATAATGTATATTAAAAGTGGCAAAGACCTCTTTTCCTGAAATATCCAACTAAGAGAAATGGAATTCTGTTTTGGCCTGAATTTTCCCTAGTTCTCCTGTTGGACTTCTGGGTAAGGAGAAACTCAACATAATTCAAAAATGCTCAGTGTTTGAGAATTTTGAGTAACTGGCATTCAAATAACATTTTAGAGAAGTCAAGACTTGTCCAGGGTTATCCAAGGAATGCGCATCTGTGGCAATCTCTGATGTCACCAGTCCTCTTTAAGGACAAAAAATGTACAAGAACAATGAAAACAACAATGACATTGACATTTGTGGAAACATTTATTTTTCCGTCCACCAGCCTTGCTTTGTTGCTGTGTTGTTCTGTTTCATGGCAGGGATAAACATGGCCAGAGATTTATCACTGAATACAGGATATAAATAAATGAATGGATATACAAATCTTTACTGCACCTATCTGTTTATCATAGTAGCTGTCGAGTCACCCAGAAGACTCATGAGGGGATGAAATGGGAAAGGAGCAGCCAGAGTCACCAATCTCCCCAGTTTTCTCTCCATTACACTCCTTTACACAATCCATGATCTGGCTTAACTAGTACGACATTCATTTTCTGAATTCCGTGCTTTTTCCACTGTGCTAAGTGTTCTTGGGCAAGTCCCTTTATCTTGGTGTTTAGTCATTTTTCATGTCCAAATCTCCATGACCTTTTTGAGGTTTTCTTGGCAAAGATAGTGGACTGGTTTGACATTTTTTTTCTCCCTTTCATTTTATAAATGAAGAAACTGAGACAAATGGGATTACGTGACTTGACCACAGTCACACAACTTGTATCTGAGGACAAATTTGAACTCAATGCCAGACCTAGTACTCTATCCACTGTGCCACCTAGATGCCCTTAACTTTACTCAGCCATAGTTACCTGGAATGACAGGTGCTGCTCCACTAATATCTTAAAACTGCTTTAATATTCACTTTTCCCAGAAGACTTAAGTCCAAGTCCCAAATTAGTACACATGAAGCCAAAATTAACTTAAACTACCCCAGGTCTGCACCATAGTTTCTTTACTCACAGAACATTCCAGATTGAAAACCAACTTGAGAGTATGAGTGATTAAGTCAAAAGTCCCCAGTTTCACCAGTATCCTGGCCTAAAAACTTTGATCTGCCCTAACTTTGCCCTTTCCTCCTTTAATCTCCTCTTCCTTCCTCTCTCCCATCCTTCCCCATCCTAGCGATTGAGGCTGAAACACAATCTTGATGAGCTGTGTTTTCTTCTCCCCCATCTCTCAAAACCTCTTGGCAAAGCTTAGGCCAGAGGTCTGACTCCTCCAAACATCTGGCTGGCACAGAAAAGAGTGGAGTTGAGGTAGAAGGACCTGCTCTTCATCATCTTTTCAGAAAGGATTTCAAATCTCCAAAAGATTGGCTGCAAGTCACATCTTGGCCTCATTATTTCCTAAAGTTGCATTTCTTTTTGAAAGCCTATTTATTGAGGATTCTGAGATGCCTGTTATGGGACCAAGTATGAACATCATCTGACTATAGAATAATCGAAAGAACATGGAGAACTTTTGGAGTGAAATATGTGGCATGCTTTGACTTCAGACAAATATGAAAAGAGAAGTGAGTCAGGTGAAAAAGCTCCATCTTACACATTGCATTTCTGAATGTCAACAACACTGAAATATGTTGCACCAAATCAAGTACGTAACAGCAAGGGACAAAAATAGCAGTAATGCTATATTTACTGCGATGATTCTCTGGAGGGGCCTCCACTGACACACGTACACATATTTTTGTATGTATATATGTATATATACACACATACATGTATCTATATACATGTATGTGATTATTTATTTGTATTTCTATTGCTTTGCACACCCACTTTCTACTTTGACAATAAACATAAAAATGTATAATTCAATCTTAACTTAAATCAAGGGAAAAGGGAAGAGTCTCCATTCATCTTAAAATCATCTCCTCCTACTCAATTGTCTGGGTCATGATTTTGACCCTTTGGCCTTATGGTTATCCAAAGAAGGACTCTAGCCAATGGTTTCTGGGTTGAGTCAGAGACTCTATCTCATATTGTTGCACAGGCTAATGCTTCATTTAGAATAATGAATGTTCTAAGAGTATCACTCAGCTCCAGCAAAGTTGAGCCCTGTTCTTCTTGGCTCACCCAGTGAGAAGTTTTCCATTCTACTCATTTGGCAGAGTACCTGCCTACGAAGCTTTTGGGTTTTGTCCTGGTTGGAGTTTCAGTGGCTTGAAGTGGTCTGTATGACATCCAGAAAAGGAAAGTTAAACATTGGCCTGGACTCTTTGGGTAAGTGGTTAAGTCAGATTGGAGTGTGGGACCACCAGTCGGTAAACTTTGCCCAGAGAGAGGGCAGCCAAAATCCATGTTGTGGTGGTGAACAGATGCCAATATTTGTTCCCTTAGCTGTGATTTGGAAATCATATACCTTCCATTTAAAGTACAATTCATTCATTCATAGATTCAACAACGTTATTTTTAGTGCCAGCTATGTGCTGGGCACCGTGCTAGGTATTGAGCATAAAAAGACAAAATGTGGAAGTTCTAGGCCACAAGGAGTGTAAATTCTGTTGGGGCATAAGGATGTGTGTGAAGGCAGCACAAACATTCTATTGGAAACAGAAGAATGGAAGGAAGGAAGGAAGGAAAACAGGAAGGAAGGAAGGAAAGAAGGAGAGAAAAAAAGGAAGGAAGGAAGCTTTATTAAATGACCACTATGAGCAGGTAAGTGGTATAGTGGACAGAGCACTAGGTCTGGAGTCAGGAAGACTCATCTTCCTGAGTTTAAATCTGACCTCAAACCCTGAATCCTATTTGCTTCAATGTCATCATCTTAAAATGGACTAGAAAAGGAAATGGAAAATGCTAGCATCTGTGCCAAGGAAACCCCAGATGGGGTCCCAGAGTCAGACACAGCTGAAACAACTGAAAACAGTAAGTATTCCAGATTCTGTCCTAAGTGCATTAAAAATATTATCTCATTTGATCATCACAAAAGCCCTGGGAAGCAGGTTCTAGCACTGTCTTTATTTGCAATCGAGGAAACTGAAGCAAAAAGAGGTTATGTGATTTTCCTGGGGCCACATAGCTGGTAAGATCTTCAGACTGAATTTGAACTTGGTTAGGAAAGTTAGGAAAACTTCAGGCCCAGGGCTCCCTTACCAAAATATCTAGCACATGAGCACACATAAGCAATGCAAAATTATGTGCAAAGGTAGTTGCTGTTTTAATTTTTGTTGTGGTTATTTTCAGTTGTTTTATGACTGGAGAAGGAAGATGCTAGCAACTTGAGGAAGATGGCACTTGATCTGAGCTTTGAAAGAAACTAGAGATTCTTTGAGACGTGTGGGTAGATGCACTATTGGCATGAAGAACAGTTTGTGTGAAGTCATGAAGGCAGGAGATGAGATATCTACTATATATAGGGGGGAAAAAACCAACAAGTAAGCCAATTTGGCTGGAATGTTCGGGAAGGAAAATGATGTACAATGCAATTAACAGTAGTAATATAGAGTAAGACTGCAAAGGATCTTAAATGACCTAACAGAAGAGTCTGTATTTTATTGGAGGCTGGACTTAAAACCCGAAAGACCTTGGATCAAATCCCACCTCAGACACTACCAGCCACGTGAACATGGACTTAGCTTCTCTGTGACTCAATTTTCTCATCTGGAAAATGGGAGGGTTGAATTGTTTTCTGAGGTCTCTCTCTTCCATATCATAATCTATCATCTTCTCATCCTTTGCTCTCTTCTCGGGTAAGGGAGTGGCAGGGTCAGAGTGGTACTTTAGGAATGGCATTCCAATGGCTTTCATTTTCAGTTTTCTTTTACATCATGTATTATGACTTTTCTATTTCTTTAGGCACGTAATTGCTTCACATTGAGCAATGTGTTACAGCTATCTTCTTTAGAATGCTGGTATTGGAATTAACTGCCATAAGCTTCTCAAACCATTCTGTACTCTACTTATCTAGCTTAATTTCTCCATTCCTACAGGTCTCCACAGTTTATCTCAGCAAACTACTCAGCAATCAAATGAGTCCCTGTTGACCTTAAGCAAGAAATGGGTATAACAAACAAATCCATCTCACACCACATCTGCAAAGCTATTCTCCAAGCACCCATAGAATTTTAAAATTTCATCCTGAAAGGGGGAAATAAGGATGATAGGGGAAGCAATAGAGCAAAGTGATGCCCAGGTAGAAATAAATTTAAAATGAAATATAATTGTATTAGTTATGGTCTGTTGAGAGCAAGTACATAATGTTAAAGAAGATGACTTTGTAGCCAGAGTATGTTATAGATCTCTAGCAGCCTTTTTGGCTACAGAAAGTAGTTTTTAAATGAAATATGCCTAGAATTTGAATAATAAGGGCAAGGTTCAAATCCAAGTCTTTCCCCTTGTCACCTCTGTGATCAGATGTCACTTTGATTCTCTAGAACTCAGTTACCTCAAAAGTCAAACAGGTGAGTTGGGCTGTGGTCCTTCAAAGTTCCAATTGTGTGATTGAATCTGAGTGCAAAGGACATATTCTTTCAGATTTCTGCCTTTGTTTGCTTGCCCTAGAGCATAAGCTCTACTGGGGATCATGTCTGAGATCTTATGTCTCCAAACTAGCTTCTTTCTAAGCAAGCTGAATCCTCAAATGTCAGGCTGAAAATACATTGTCACTCACATAGAGTAAGCACTTAATGAATGGTTGTTAGCTGGCTGATTGATTGCCTGGAAAAATGCTCAATGCCGGGAATACGAAGACAAAGGAGTTTATACTTTAGAAGGAGAAACAGCACATACACATATAAGGATGTTCTAAGTATGTACAAGATAAGTAAAAGTAATTTACCAAAAATAAAAATGAAAGCAACTTTTGCCAACCTTCAGTAGTTTCCATGTGTATCAGCAAGGGCTCTGGCATACACAGGAGGGCCTGCTATCACAGGTTCTTAGACTGGCTTTTCTAAAAGGAAAATGACTTTTGAGAGGTCAACAATCTACTTTAATCAAGCACATGTGTCATTCCCTTAGTTCAGGAGAAAAGTCAGCACCCTGAACTTCAGGGAAAATACAAACAGAGAAATAAAAACCAACAGACAGGGCTTCCAACTGTCTGACCATAAGTAATACATATATCAGAGATCAATGAACAGATCCAATTGTCTGACCATATATACAGAGTTATCAGAGAAAGAATTACCAACATCTGCATTTTCAAAGCCAGGAGATAGCTCCCAGTGTCTCATCTGGCTCACAAACTTTTTCCCAAAAACTAAACCCCAAAGTAAAACTTCACCTCAGAGTATTGATCATTTTTCAGAACCAGAGGGCAGGATACTCTGACCCAGTGCCTCAATAGAAATTAACAAAAGGTATTGAGGCCTATTAATAGGTGGGGAAGATCTTTAACTCTTCCCCCTCCCCCACCATTAAACTTAAATTGCCATTACACCACATTATTTGCCTCAGGACTTTCACCTATCAGAGTTTTCAAAGTCTTCTGAGATCTCTGAGCATCAATTTAGGGATTATTCCTCCTGGACATTTTTGGCCCCTAACATTCAGGGACTCCCTGATTTTAGGAAGCTATTTTGCATCCTCCCTCAAATGCCTTTCCCCCTTCTTCTCTAACCATTTCCTTCTGTCTTCCATGGGCATTCCAGACTTAATATATCCAAAACAACTTCTTACCTCTCCCTCCAATACACCCTTCTTCCCAGCTTTCTTATTTCTATAAATGGCACCAGCATTATTCCAGTCCTCCAGATACACAGTCACAGAGTGTCCCTCATGCCTTCCCTCTCAATTTAAGATACATGTAGGACTTCCAGTGTGAGAAGTTCAATAAAAAGAGATGGGAGTGAAGGTCAAAAGAGAAGTTAGAGTTGGATACATAGATCTGAGAACCATCTGCTTAGAGATGGTAATTGAATCCATGGTAGCTGATGAGATCACCAAGCAAAATAATATGGTGACAGAAGAGAACCTGGAATAGAGCATTATGGGATATTCATGGTTAGTGGTCATATCCTGGGTAAAAATCTAGCAATAGATACAGAGTAGTCAGCTGATAGGTAGGAAGATGGCCAAGACAAAGTGATGTCATAGAAACCTAGAGAGAAGAGAATATGAATGAGAAGATGGTGGTTGAGTGTCAAAAGCTACAGAGAGCCCTAGAAGAATAAGAACGAGAGAAGACCAGTAGATTTGGCAATTAAGAGAGCATTGGAAAATTTGAAGAATTTTCAATGTAATGATGAGGCTCAAAGACAAATTGAAGAGGTAAGAGAGTGAGAGGAAAGAAAATGGAGGTACTGAATATAGAGAGTCTTCTCAAGGAATTTAGCTCAGAAAAGGAGGAAAGAAGTAAAGAGATATCTAGTAGAAATGCAGGGATCAAATGCATTTTTGTTTTTGTTTTTAATCTGGAGAAAACAGGGA
Organism: Notamacropus eugenii; assembly: GCF_028372415.1. NCBI lineage: Eukaryota > Metazoa > Chordata > Mammalia > Diprotodontia > Macropodidae > Notamacropus > Notamacropus eugenii. The sequence continues at coordinate 33,228,844 of NC_092874.1, read as the reverse complement.
CATGTTTGTAGATCTTGGAGAAATAATCAATTGACAAAGAGAGATTAAAGACTGAGGAGAGAATAAAAATAATAGAGAAAAGGGGCAAATAGCTATAGAAAGTGAGATTAAATGAGATTATTTGTACATGTATAATAGTTTTCTTTGGTAAGGAGAAGGGCTATTTCTTCATATGAAATAGGAGAAAAACGATAGTAGGGGAAGACATCTGAATGTATGGTGAGGTACAGAGGATAAGACAGAGAACTTCCCAAATAACCTGAATTTTTTTTTTCAGTGAAACATGAGGCAAAAGTCTCAGCTGAGATGGTTGGAATAGAGAAAGTTATGGGAAGTTTGAGGAGGGATGAAAAGTTTTGGAAAAGTCCCTCTGGTGAGTTGGATAGTGAGTCAATTAGGGATGCATAAAAGGATTGCCTCGCTACAGTGGGGATCCAGTTGAGATGACGTAAAATGACTTTGTAATAGATCCATTTACCATGAATTTCTGATTTTTTCCAGCTTCATTCAGCAACATAAATAAGAAAACGAAGGCTGGGGGCTAATGCTATGTCATGACTTGGTAAGGCAAATGTGATGTTTTAAACATGGCAATTAATAAAGGTTTGTTTGGTGGCAGAATCAGACCTTAAGCCAAGAGACTTAGTTTCAAATTTCACCTCTTACACTTAATATTTATGTCACCATAAGCAACTTATTTAATCTCTCTTAACTTCAATTCCATTTTTTCTAAATTGGGTGTAAAATATGTCTGGATGACAGTGTAGAAAAAAACAAAGAAACAAACTATGGATCCAGGACCCAAAAGGTGTCAGATTGAACATGAAAAGGAATCCAAGAAGTCATGTTTTGATTGAAAATTGTAAGGAGGAAAAAAAAAATCAACCTACCTCACAGAGCTTCTGTGAGGCTCAAATCACATACTATTTGGAGAGTATGTAACAACAACAATGATGGTAATAATAAGTTGTTATTATTAATTTAGCTTTTCTTGCTATTTGCCCATGAAACTGATGGCTTGGTGTCCTCCCTAAGGCACCACAATTAAGTAATGATGAGAAGTGATAACCCAATGTGTGTCAAGTACCAAAAGCAACATTGAATAATGAAGAGTGGGCCTGGTCTTGGCACCAACTTGTGTTCAAGCCAAGTCACTGACATCTACTATCACTGACAAATGGCAAATTATTTAATCTCACAGTGCTCTAATCAACTCTCAAAGAGATGCAAAAGGGGTCTAGATTCTTATTGATGAAGCAGGTTTCCACATTGAAACTTGGTTTCAGATACAAAGGAAAAAAATGAATCTACCACCATCAAGGAGATTAGTTATCATATTCTATTGAAAAGATCCTGTATTTTAGAGATATTTCATTTTTCTCTAGATAGCATTCCTTTTATTTCCAGCCCCCCTACTTCAACCTATCTGGAGATAGGTGTGTTGACAGTGCTAACATAAAATAGGTGTATAAATGTATATATTGTATAAATAAATAAATAGAAATATGCATATAACTACATATTGATACACACATATATCCATATATGTATACATATACTTTATCTCTAATTATATATCCGTCCATTGGATGTGTGTGCATCAATCCCTGTCTAGATACTGAAACAAAATGAAAGATAAAAAAGGAAATCACATACTTCTTTGTTGCTTTTAGCAAGCCCTTGTGACCCTCTGGTATATTGTCTATGCCTCTTTCATACTCTGTGACCCTTTAGACCTTCCTCATGACTTCCTGGGAGTTTTTAAAATCAATTTGAAAAGTAATAGTTTAGGCTGCAAATACATTACTGCACCACACAAATTATCTCTCTCTGCACAGAGAAGGTTTCTGGAAATTTGGAAAACAGGTAACAATTATAGTTTTGAGCTCATCTGTAAGTTAAATGAACAAGTCATTTCAAGTCCCAAGCTTATCAGCTTTCTTTTTTTTTCAGGTTACCAAATTGTTTTCCTGTCTTGCTTGCTTTGCCTGACTCAACTGCATTCAAATGCATTTGCTTCCTACTTTAGAATGTTCTGAACTGCCTTCTGGTCTTTCATCTGTCTGGGAAGAATTTTTTCTAAGGGCCGATGACCAGGAGATGGGAGAGCTGTGACCCTCTGATCTTCTTACTAGAGAGAGCTAGTAAAACAACCCTTTTCTACTCACATGAAGCCTTGTTTTCCTGGATGGGAGAACTTTCAAAGTGCTGCTTCATTTTTTGTGTAGTTTGACAGAAAACTAGAACACGGAAAACTAAGAATCAACATGTTTAATAAGTTGCATAAAATTAATGATGTGGTCTGTTTTCTCATTTCATTTTTTAAAATACTGATGATTCAGTATCTATTAATGAAACACTTACAGAATTGACATTTGATACTTGGCTAGGAGAAAACTAAATTTGGTAATGTAATTAAATCAAAATTAAATAGAGGAAAATGCATAATCACATTCTTATTAATATGTTAACTTTGGGAAGATTATTTGGGTATTGTAGGCATTGAGCAAGATAACTAGAGCAAGTTAATTAGATTTTCTAGTGAATTGCTAACCATGTTCATTTAGATTTTTATAAGAATAGTAATTATACTCCAACATGTTATAGCTACAACATGGTATTTTATTATATTACTTACCAACATTTCCTTACAAGTACATTTACAATATCAGCTTTAATGGATTAGTAAAAGTGTAAGAGTCATTTATTGCTAATAGAATCAAGATTAAGAAATGAAATTGCAGTATTCTAAAAGTCATTCACATCATAATTTTAATAATACGATGCTTATGTTTCATTGAGATTTTCTGCAGTCACTTTGCTTAGCAAATTACTTTTTATGTACTGATTTAAATAAATATGTGTTTTATATCCAATTCTATGGTCTGAATTTATTTATGAGTAAATAGGATTAACTTATAGGTTGATCTTGAATATTAAACATTACCTGGGTGGGGAAAAAAGAAACAGTCATGCTATTTGTTGGCCATGCCTCTAGGCTGCTGAAGGCAGAAGTGAGAATTTAGAAAGAAATATCCATATTCCCTGTTAGATAGCATAGGAGATTTAAAAGACAAATGGCATATATAAACTTTCATTGACAAGCATGGCAAATCACTTTAGCCTGCTGTTCTTTGGTTATGTTGTATCTTCCTGTGCAGAAGGACATAGAATTCTGACTTTTGGCCATGCCAATGACTGGACACTTGAAACTAGCAGAAAAGAAAGCAAATCATCTCTTACTGAACCCAATTTAGGAAGCAAGGCGGTGCAGAGCAGACCAGCAGTTGGGAAGATGAGTTCAAATTTGGCAGCAGACATTTACTAACTATGTGACCCTTGCCAAGTCACTTAACCCTATTTGCCTCAATTTCCTCATCTGTAAGATGAGCTGGAGAAGGAAATGGCAAACTACTTTAGTATCTTTGCCAAGAAAGCCCTAAATGTTGTCGCAAAGAGTCAGACATGATTGAAATGACTAAGCATCAACAAAAAAAAAACAATTTTGTAGTTACTGCCATTGATCTAATGATCAATCAACAGCACTTTATTAAATAACTATAATGTGCTGGACAGTCTACTCACCCTAGAGATAATGAAACCAACTCTATCAGCCATGAACTTTCATTCTTTTGGAATAATCCTCTTTTTCCTAGGTCTCTAGACTTTTTGTGTGGTCGAACACCTTTTCTTTTCCACACTAAATTGATGGCTATATTGATGGCCGTGTGGAGAACAATAGGGCTCTCACCTCACTTAACTGGGAATCCCATCAAACTCCAAATACGGAATTGATCCTACAGTGTAATCATAGATCTACTGCTGAAGGGTGCTACCCATGCTTTCAAGTCTTATCTATTTTTATGGCTTGGAAAACTGGGGCGTAGAATAGCTAAGTAACTTGCCTAAGGTCTAAGGTAGCAAATATTAGTAAGTTGGGTTTAAACTTAGTTTCCCTAAGTTGGGAGCTTTTTTTGTTGTTGTTGTTGTTATTGTTAAATATATCAGTGGCATGTATCAATGAAGGAATTGTGTGACCTCACCTAGCTTGGTAATATACTTATAGGGTCCTTTTTATTGGTGAAGGCTCTCTGTTCTAGTATTATTCATGAAGTATCATTCAATAAAGTTTTGAACTTTTAATGTTTATCTTTTGTTAGCTTGCTTTTATCTCATATACTCTAAACTCACTCTGCCAGACCTTGCTGATTGTAAGCTGCATGCCCGGATGGACCCTCTATGTCCCTTTAGGACTCTAGGATTAATCTTGGGGACATGAGAGGAAAGAGTCTCTGTAATACTGGAGCTCACGAGCCAACAGTACTTCCTCTTTGATTATCAGTTAATATTAATTAATCCAGAAGTCAATTAGCTTTTTGCAAGGGAGTATTTACTGAATTGTGTAGTAAGAAGAGTTGATATAAAACTTCCCAAAACTCTATGACACAGTGTTCTACCAGCATATGTAAGGTAAACCTCTTCACACTGGAAGATCCATCTAGCCCTGCAGCTTTCTCACAATAGAGTGTCCTTTCACCAGTTGCCTTTACCTACTGGTAGGTTTCTCCTGGAGTATTAATTTTGTGGAAGAACCCCAGTTCTTTAAACTATATTGACTTCCTGGTTTTGTTTCTGAAATTCTGGATTTCAAATCCTGTCTCATCTGTAGCTTCATCCATCTGTAACCTCCTTCAGAGCCTGGCTTCTCCTTATCTGGAAATAGATGTCCCTAAGATCAGGATCCTTCTCACATCCTTGCTCTACTCCTACCCCCAAGTGTTTGTTTCTCAAAAGACTGGCTGGGATATTTCTGCCACTTATCTGCCAGATGCTCCAAGGTTTGGATACTGAATTGGCTTGTGCTTCTCTACAAAAATCCATAGGGGGCAAACAAGTCTCCTCAATTAGTCTGAATGCACTCCTATGCACAATTGTTCCAATTTATCCAATGGATTTCAAAGGACTTGCGAAATGATCAACTGACTTTTCACATTTAATCTAAAGTCATTGACTGATGGATTGATTAAACAGAGATATTTGGGCCTAGTTATTATCTCTGGTTGTTTCAGTTGAGTAATCTGGTCTCTCTGTGATGACTGTGGGAAATATATTATACTCCTAAAATGATGAAGACATATGCTATAGTGCAAAGAGTACTAGAATTGAAGTCAGAAATAAGTGAATTCTGACTTCACCTCTGATTCATACTAGCTTTGTGAAAGGGGCCTAACTTTTCTGAGGCTAAGTAACTAATATTATCTACTAAATTGTAGACAGTTAGGATCTGAGTTGATAGGATTAGTCCCCACGATGATGAAATTATAATCTTTGAAAATCATTTATTCATTCATTTAAGATGCACTAATTAAGTTCCTGCTGTCTTCCAGGCATTATGTCAGATTCTGGTTCTATAAAGATAAGAATGAAACAATATTTGTCTTCAATGAGCTTATATTCTATCAGTGACTGAGGATAAATACAAAAAGACTTTAAAAGTAACGCGATGATTTTGCATGAAAGAAGGGAAGGTCACAGATGTGGGTTGTTGTCAGGAGAGCCCTCAAAGAGAGAGGCACAAGCTCTTTTTAAAACACAATCATTAACAATTTCAGGTGATGTTGCATATTTCAATATTTTGGTTGTGACTAAATTTATGTAGAATTTTGTTTTCTCTCTAGTTTTGCAGTTAATTGTCAACATTTAGAGCTAGAAATGCCATCCCATTCAATCATGGAACTGATGAGGAAACTGAGACCAGGAGAGCTATACAGTTCTTTCCCTAGGATGGGGTGGATTTATGTATCTGTTAGGGACTACAATTCCATGGGTCCTTTAGAGGTGACTAAAGCCTTTCTGCTTTGGAAAGTCCAGTAGAAAAGGGGCCTGTGTGTTTGTGTGAGTGTGTGTGTGTGTGTGTGTGTGTGTGTGTGTGTGTGTGCCTGAGCAAGCAGCAGTAGAGGGTCAGGTACAAAGAATATAAATCAACAGAAGTTGGCAGCTGGCAATGGATTTCTACAAAGAGAAAGGACCAAAGGTGGTAGCAGCAACTGGTAAATCCAGGCCGTTTATAAATGGCAAAAGTGGAAGGTCCCAAAATAATAATGAAATTAGAAGAAGACTTCTCAGTACCAAATTCATAATCAATGCCAGTAAGTAAACATTTATTAATTGCTTACTATATGCTAGGCATTATGTTAAATGCTAGGAATACAAAAGAAGAATGGAACATAGTCTTGGCCATAGTGGGGCTTACAAAAAAGTCCAAGTCCTGGAGGACTAATGTCTTTAGAGTTCAGTAATTCAGGTAATCCACAAAAACAGGACATTGAGCTAGACAAAGAGCATTGCAATTGGCTGTACTCTTCATTTTGCCAAAGCAAGCACATTTTTCAGCTTGTTCTTGGATAGCTGGGTCTACACTCCCACTTTTCCTGATCTCCTTAGCATAGCTGCTGTCAGTTTCATTATCTTCCATGGCAACTATGCTCTCTCCTAGGATACTGTCATGGCCTTACCATTTTGAAATCACACTCCCTGAAGGGCTTGAGCAAATTCAGCACAACAATTACACAACAGTGACAGGGTCAATTGAAGGGTTCAAAGTCAATGAATTAGAATGGTAATATAGTTTTAGAAGCACATCTGATAAAACATCTGAATCTCAATCCTGGTGAAAGTTAATCAAACTTGAGTATTTTTAAAAATTAATTAGAACTCAGGGATAATGGTTTTACTGACTGAAAAGCAGGAAGGAAATTAAAAAAAAAATCTTCCCTATGCAATTTTAGCTGTTTGGTAATTAGGTTGGGGTCAGGATGATGTCCCTTTTTGCCTCTGAAGCTTCAATCACCAGAAAACTGCAGGAGAAAAGACATCGAGCACACCTTTGAATGAGAGTTCTTATCAAATGCAGACGTCTCTTGTTGAGGCTGACAATTCAGTACACTCATGTTCATTACCCGTTCTCCATAATGAAATCATTCATTGACCCTTCTAAGTGCCCCTTGGCCAAATATATCCTGAAATTTTAGTGTGGAGCCAAGAAGGGGGAAAAATTTTTTTTTCTCACATTAATAACACTTTTGGAAACCATCCACTGAGTCTCTTCAAATGTGTTTAAAATCCCATAATGGATTTTCACAAAAAATTGTTTTTTCACTTCCACTTACTTTTTAGGCTATTTCCAAAGTGGGCCCACTTTTTTGTTTTCTCTCTTGTGGTGGGTTTCCACAGTCCCATTTAGTATAAGAGCCATGTTGTATGAACAGATTCACCAGAAGAGTCTTCAGTTCTCTGAAATGTTGATGTCTGGAATTCTCTGCAGGGCTATGTTTGTGATTTGCTTTTGACATATTTGCTTGATCTCATTAAACCCCCAGAAATTGCTAACACTTTTCTCTTAATGTGTTAGCTTCTGTCATTAATACTGTCATGGTCAGACTATATGCTGCATTCTCCACACTCACCCCCAATCTGACTCATATAAAATTTGAATACAGTCTATAATCCTGGTATTATAGAGCCAAGAGCAGTAGTGGTAGGTGCTGGGGGCTGGGGGGGGCGGGACAGTAGCAGTTCATTCTGGAAGGAAATTACCCTCAAAGTATTTTTCTTTGTACTACTGGTAAAGTTCAACTCACTTTGCAAAGGCTGTATAAGTGTAGCTCAGAGGACAGAATAGGAATCAGATGTGGTGGATTCCACAGGAGAGTTTCCAAGCAACTGTGCCAAGGTTGAGTAACCTAGAACACTGACTCTTGTGAAATTGTAACATTTCATTATCTACAGCCAGATAGCTGCTATAGTGTGTGTGTGTGTGTATGTGTGTGTTTGTGAGTTCCCCTATAGGTTACATGTAGGTTACATGGATCTATCTAAAAGCTGTTTCCGGGAAAAAAAAATAGAAGATATCTCTGGAATCATCTCCAAGGGAGACTTGGATTCCTACCTGTAGAGGAACAGGAAATTAAGATGATAAGGCTGACCTACTCTGGTATCCTAAGAGAGGACACTGGATAAGAGTTATTTATATCTTTCTCTAAGTTTTGTTAGTATAAGACAAATACTTTTAAAATTCAAGCTACTTTTTTGGTCATTATCTTTTAATGAGAAAGGAAAACCCCAACCTATATTTGAAGAATCATAGAATGTTAGAAGTTGAAGTAGCCTTAGAAATATATGTATTTGGTGGGAAGGAATATTAGCTCTCCTTTTACTGTTCATGTGACCTTGATCTACATCTCTTGATGTCTCTAGTCCTCCATAGGCTTGCCTCCTTAATGTTAATTAAACAAAGACAATTAAACATATCAACAGTGAGGATACTTGGGTCAATAATTCTCCGCACACAACTGAATTCAGTCTCCTCCTTTGATGCATGTGTACACATGTGTGTATCTATTCATATATAGATTCTAATGAAACAGAAATTTTGTATTGCACATAATGAATACTGAATCTAGAGCCAGAAAGTTGTTCATTGAAATCCTGCTTTTGATGCTTAGGAGCTATACAAGCCCAGAAAGTCACTTAGGCTCTCTGTACCTCAGATAAATAACTGATCCTTACCAATTCATAAATAAATCAACAGTTTGGTTAGCATAAGTAGTTCTCCATACTGATGAATCACATAGAATAACAAGGAATAGTATAGTTAGAAGGGCCTCACTTGACCATCTAACCCAACCTATACCTGAAAAATATGTTTCCCACTGGTAATTTACCATTAGGATAACTCTGGTTGTCAAGAAGGGGTTCCTTGTGTTAGACCTAAGTCTGCATCTTTACATCTTTCTTGCATTTCTCTGTGTTCTAACTATCACAATCAAATAGAATAAATCTAATTTCTCTTTCATTTGAAAAGCCTTCAAATTTCATTGTTGTTTAGACATATTTCAGTAGTGTTCAACTCTCTGTGACCCCATTTGGAATTTTCATGGTATTGATGATAGAGTGGTTTGTCATTTCTTTCTTTGGATCATTTTATAGATGAAGAAACAGAGAGGCAAACAGCATTAAATGACTTGTTCAGGATTACACAGGTAATAAGTATCTGAAGTCAGATTTGAACTCAAGAACATGAGTCTTCTTGACTCTAGCCCTGGCATTCTATCCATTGCTCCATCTACCAGAGATTCTCAAAGTGGGTAATAGCATCCCCTAGGGGTTGCTGGAATGATCAGGGTGGGGGGTGAGGTGAAGGTGGTAGTAGCCTCGGGTGCAACTTGGGGGGGCATTGAATAAAAAAAGGGAGTGGTAGAAGCATAAGGAAAGAAGAGAAGAAAAATTTTGAAAAAATATTCATACATTTTATCTGTTGTATAAGAGTTAAAGTCATAGTGATTACATTATTTTCCAAATAAACACACAAAATACAAATTATAACTAATCAGTGGTCAAGTCCCCTGACAGGCCTTAACAAGCAAGTGTTGTCAGGGCGAGCATGTTGCAGGTTGTCAGTAAGTTCATAACGTATTGGTAGGAATACATGCGTATAATGACTTGTTTACAGTATGATACTATCCAGTTACATGATGCAATGTAGTGTCATCAAAATTTCAAGGCAGTAAAAAATCCCCACAAGTTTAAAATAAATTATTGTATTTAATTAAATATTGAATTTACAACAAATTATCGAATTTAAATGTATATACATATATATATATAGTTGAAATGACACAACATTCAAATATATATTAAAGGGTTAAAGAAAGTAGATTTCTGTGGAAGGGGTTGCATTGAGTAATTTTTTTATAGGGGGTAGTAAGCCAAATAAGTTTGGATAGCTCAGAACTAGTTGCTTACCTTGTATTTGTATTTGGATATACTTGGATACATTTTGGGTACATTTTGAACTTTCAGTCCAATAAATCCTCAGATCATTTTTCAGATGAAATACCCCTCATCATTACCTCGTATTGCCTATGTGTAGATTTTATATTTACTTATAGAGGCATGCTCTGTTTCCTTCAATAAAATGTGAGCTCCTTGAGGACAGGGATTATCTGTTTTGTTTACACTTATGTGTGGTCCTGTCATTCCTCCCAATAGGGAACAACCTTCTTGAGGGGCAGAGACTGTTGTACCTTTATCTCATTGTATACCCTAATATAATCCCTGGCACCAAGCAGGTGCTTCATAATCAATAATAAACATTTATTAAATATCATGCTAGGGGCTGGAGTTACAAAAACAAGGAACTTATTTTTATTTGAAGGAACAATATCTATGCAATGCATGTAAACATATATAAAATTGCAAAAGCAAAGACAAGGATAATTTTCCGAAGGGGGTGTGGTGTCGGTAAAGGCACCATGTAGGAAGTGGCTCCTGAAATTAGCTTTGAAAGAAAAGAGGGATTCTGAAAGGTAAAGATGAGAAGAGAATGTTTTCTAGGGGTGGATTACAACCTGCACAAAATACATTGAGAGGAGCTAAAAGATCTTGTGTAATAAACAATACCAAAACTAGTTTAACAGACCACAAGAGTTTATGAAGTGGGGCAAAAAAGTAAAGTAAAATAGGCTTGGATTTGAGCGAGAATGTGAAGGACTTTAATATTGTCAAATAGGGACTTCATCTATAAAATGAGAGGGAAGTCTTCCCAGGATGCTTCCATCTCACAATCTATGATCCTATAGTTCTAGAAGGAATAGGGAGCTGTTGGAATATTTGAAAAGGGAACAACATGATCAGAAATGAGTGTTAGGAATATCACCAAAGACAAAAGAATAATGAATTATATTTTGGATAAGCTGAAGATGGGTTATGGAGAATCCAGTGTGAAACAGCCAATAGGCAGTTTCTTACACAAGTCTGCGGCTCAGGGAAGAGATTATGGTTAGGTTGATACATCTGACTGTTACTGTGGAAAGATGATATTTAAATCTATGGGACCTGAAGAAATCTCCTGCTAAAAGAATAAAAATATAGAGAAGAGAAGGTGATCCAGGAAATGGTCTTGTCAGGGACAAGACTGAATCCTGGATTCAAGATTGATTCTTTATATCCATTGTTCTCCAGTGCCCTTCATATGCATATACATATACATATACATACATAGACACAAGTGTGTCTCTATGTACATAGCATATGCATAGACATACAATATGCTATGCAGTTGCATATGTTATCTAATTATGCTTATGCTATGTATATATGTATATATACACACACAAATACATATGTACAACCCAGACATTCCTACTTCAAGGCCAAATTTACTCACTATGCTGTGATTGTTGTTTGTCCTTTATTTCTGAGGAGGGATCATGACTTTTGGGAGGTGATGACATGACATGCGAGTCAATTGGATTTAATTGAGGGAAGACTGTGCAAGGTCACCAGTCTCACTTTCTACTCCAGAGACATCTGGGTCTAGTGGCCAGATATTCATCAGGATGAGTGAAGATGGGCCTGGATGCAGTGGGAGACCTTGGCCTTTTAAAGCTAAGGTCTTTAAGAGGTCTCACTTTAATAGCCTCTTTCACCTAGTAAAGAAAAGAAAAGAAATCAACCTGGGAGGGGAAGACCCTCAGAGTTTCTGGCCAAAACAAAAGCAATTGCTATTTACAATCACTCTGTGTCAATCAGGGCCCAAACATTGAGCACATGGGGTTTGGCCTGGGACCTATTGGCCAGACAACGAGAGTCAGAGTGATTTAGGTTTAAAACATGGTCCTTAAGAAAAAAAAAACAACTAGCCTGTAAACCTCAAGATATATTGTGATGTTTCAGCAATCAAAATTTACATTCCTTTGGGCAGAACTCCCACAGGTAAGGGTGTCTTACCCTCTGTGAACATGGGAAGTGAAGGGAAGGGAGGTGAAGGGAAGGGAAGGAAAGGAAAGGAAAGGAAAGGAAGGGAAGGAAGGGAGAAGGGGGGAAGAATGAAAGAAAAAAGAAAGAAAGGAAAGAAGAAAGGAAGGAAGAAGGCATTTGGTGCCCAAATGGCCAGTTGGATCCTCAGCAGGCAGCTCCTACTACTACTCATGGAGGTTGTTGTTTAGCCTTCATTCCCGAAAAAGACCATAACATCGGGGAGGTAATACCATGGCATGAAAGCGAGGGATTTAAGTGACACAAGGCTGTGCAAGATAACCAGCCTCACTTTCTCCTCTGGAGTCATCTGGGTCCAGAGATAAGATATAGATGAGCATCACTATGTTATGCTGAAGGCTGAAAGCATACTTAAAAAAATAATACTCTTAAGTGATACTTAAAAGGATGGAAGACCATCAGTCACAGAGAGAAGGCAGGGAGAAAGGACCACTTGAATATTCTTTTATCTCCCTTTACTCATCCCCTATTGTCCTTGTTCTCCCTTTTAATATCTTTACTGGTCTATATCTTTATTATCTATAGCCTCTTTTAATAACTCCTTAAACATTTTATAACCACACTCAACTTCCTTTCCTTCTCTTAATAAATTCCTTCCTGTTCAACAACTGGTTTTACTTAGAAGAATGAAGAAAACAGGAAACACAATTATTACCACCATGAAAATAGAGAAAACAATTACAGCAATATAATAAAAACCAATTGCTGCCAAATTACATTGATGAAACTTAGCCCCAAAGAATGGAGAAAAGAAGAAATCCTCCCCCAGACACTTTACAGAAATGAGAGTTCACTAGTGTGGAACATTGTATACTTGTTTAATTTGAGGAGTAGTTTTTCTGACCGTTTTTTAATCTTCATTGTTATTATTATAAGGGATGACTCTCTGGGAAGGGTTTGGAGGAGGATACATTGGACAGCTCAAGGGATGTAAAATAAGATATATGTATAACATTTATGTTTTAAATGATTTACTTATTTTTCTTACTTAACCTTTCCTTAGCAACTACCATTTTTTTCTCCTAGAGTTTTTCTGCTGTTTTTGTACATTTCCTCATCTCTTTTCTACTTTAAGCTTGAGTTTTACTCTTCCTTAATCTTGTCAATCTCAAAGTTTCTTATTCTTTCATGTTTTACCTCCCTAAAGAAAATTTCTGAACTTTCCCCACAAACCCAAGACCTCCATCCTTGCATTTTTCTTATCCTTTTTGTTTAATCCAAGTCCTTCTGTCTTTTCCTCTTGCTTCTCTCGTAACCTTATTTCACAGAATCCAAGAAGTTAAAAATTATGAATCTTTTCATATTTGTATATACATTTATGGAATATCTCAAGGAGCATCTGTCAATTATACTGTAATGCATGCCATATACATTTTTCATATATTGTGGTTTTCCATGATGAATGATTGGCTTAATCATTCTATTTAATATTCCTCTCTTTGAGAAGGTTTGATAATATTACAAAGCTTGGTGTAATTATATTGTTACCTAGGAATAACAGTTTTTGCAAGCAGTTAACATCAATAAGAAAAATTTCTTTTAGTTGAGCTTTGCATCATACATTATTCAAGATGAACACCTTATGTGAGAATATATGTATGTGCACACACACATTGATGTCTTTCAACAAAATTATTAACTCATATCTCTCATAAGAACTTGTATGATTTTAAAATCTTTGTTAAAATATTTTGTTTGAGAGAAATTTGTAAGGTTGCTTTTGATTCTCCTGAGTCAAACACTCAGGAGTTAACAAACAATAGGTGCAATGAAATCTAATATTCTTTTAAATTCTCAGTTATGTGACTATGAAGATGTGATCTCATTTGGAAACTCATTTGCAGAAGCCTTCCTGTTTATGTAACATTCTCTCTCTCTCTCTCTCTCTCTCTCTCTCTCTCTCTCTCTCTCTCTCTCTCTCTCTCTCTCTTCCCCTCTCTCCTTCCATCCCTCCCCCTGTCTCTGTCTTTCTTATATTATAGATATATGTAAAGAATATTCCCATGAAGATTTTGCAGAGAAGGAAGAGGAGCCATATAGAGCAGTAGTTGCTAATGGCCTTCAGGTCATTTTTAAAATTTTGTTTATTTTGATAAAAGTGCTGCCTGTGGTTTTTCCTTTTGTTAGTAATTCTCCTTCTCTTTGAGATATCTAGAAAATCAATCCATAGAGAAGAAAAGACAAAAGAATAACAGAAAGGAAAAGAAGGGAAGGGAAATAAAAAGGAGGGAAGGAAAAGAAGAGAATAGAAGAGAAAAGACAGATGTCAATGACACATTTAAAAACACACAGAAAGTACAAGAAGGTTATTTCAAGGGGCAAGAACCAAAATTTTGAGTTCAGTGTATACTTATGCTCATTGTGATTAGTGCAAGATGAGATGAGATGACCAAGTGCCCCGAAATAATATTTCATTGTCCTTGCAAACAAGGACTGTCTCAATTTTCTCTTTGTATCCCTAGTACTTAGACAAGGTGGAATCTGTTCACCAGCTGATTCAAGGGCAGAATGTGAATCATCTTTCCATTTATCTGTAATTTCTTTCTTTCTTCTGGTTTCATTTATGCTGAAATTTTGAAAAAACAATGTAGGTAAGTCTAGCAGATTATCAGCTGTTGATTTCTGGATTAAGTTCACATGTCAACATACTTTGAGTTAGTTTAATATTTGGAAATGGTCCATAAACTCCGTGATTTGTAGAACTCTCAACTTCCTTTTCTGCTACTCTGTCACCACTACTAAGGATTGAGGAATGTTTTCTACTTTTCACTATGGCCAAAGAAATCACCATCTTATGTTGCACTTTAATATACTCAAATCGTTGCAGAGTTGAGATCATTTTTTTCCACTCTGTGGGACATTAAGCAAGTCACAATATCCCTTGTCCTCAATCTTCTCATCTTTAATATGAAGAGGTGGGACTAGTATGCCCTTAAGGTTCTGTTTTGCTCTAGATTGATGATCTCTATGAATCAAATTGGTAGAATCAATCCATGTTTAAATGCAGTTGGCATATCCTTTGATAACGAAGGCTTCCTATATTTCCATAGATGGGAAAAAAGGAAATCTTCTCATGTGGTGGCAATGGTGTGTCACTTATAACTCCTTTGGTTTGTTCTTTTATGTCAATTAGTTGGAAAGTTTAACCAAATGAAAGAATCTGCCATGTCTAACATCTCTAGATGATTTACAACTAGTAGGTTAGAAAGTCTCTTTCCCTTTCCCAAGGTTAGTAGCTGCCTAATCGTGGACCATGCATGAATATGTCTCTTTCTGTATAAGTACCAATGAAAATGGTGCATGTTCAGAGACCTACTTCCCTTTCAGAGATACTTTTCTCTATAGTTGTTTCTCCCTGCCAGGCCTTGTGGCAAAGGCATGTAATAAAACCTTTTACTGACATATTCTAAATTTTAATAGAATTCTCACCACAACATCCTAAAATATTATCAAAAGCAAAAACAAGGTATATGTTCAAAAATTTTCACAGTTACATTATATTGAATTCCAAATATCTAAAACCAATCTAAATGGTTAAATTAATTGATTTTTATCAGTTTAATTTTATTAATTTCTATAGTATAGAAATATTATAATGATGTTAAAGCTCATAGGTATGAGAAATATCAACAAAATTGGAAAAAAAAACTTTCATGGAAAGTTGATATGAGTGAACCATATACATGGATTATACAATAATTATTATTCTATGAAGAAACATAAATGAGAATTAAAAGATAACTAATACTACTATTGGAAACCTACAGTGAATTAAAATTTGTTACTATAATGTTATATATTGAAATTAACTGACACATTACTTAGAAAGTTTATCTGTCATTATTGATATCTTGTGTTAATTTTAATAATGGTACAAACTTGACCTGTGATTTCACTGGTATTGGGAACTCCCAGGTGAGACAACTAACTACCTCTACAAATTCAGATCAATAGCTTCCCTATTTTTCATTCTTAGAAAGTTCCCTTTAGTGCTTCTTAAACTGTGGGCTGGGACTCCATATCAGGATCATGAAAAATTTGACAGCAGTGTAGTGCCAATGTGATATTCATAGCACCTTGGGCATCCACGAATATGCAGGCATAATTCTGAATTGTGAAATACAACAGACTCTACATAGAAGACAGAACCAAAACATTTATTCAAACACCAGAAAGCCAAATTCATCAAAACAACAAAAATCTATCCACAATAACAATGTAGAGGACAACACCATCCCCAAGCCTCCCCCATGCTAGGACCTTCCCACAAACAAATAGACACTTATAAGTCTAGCTGTCTGCTTGCCTATATCCTTCCTAGCTCTGACTGCTCTCGGACCAAATTTCCTCTCAGCTGTGCTCCAACCTACCTCTTCCTGTTCACCCTTCCTGTTCTACCCATTCAGCAAACTCCTCCCATCACAGGCTCCATGTGACTCAGACTTCCTTCTGACCCAGGCAGGTCACATGGGTCTATTAATGAATGGGAAAGATCTTCCCATTTAAATTACCATTACAACCAGTAAAAGTTTCCTGAAAGTGCAATGACCAAAAACTAATTAAAAATCAAATGTGAAATAAATCTGAAGTGTTTCTGGCAGTGCTTAACCATATTACCCATACTCAGTTCTTCTGCAACCTTGGATCTGAATGCAAAGCATGTGCACTTTGCATTATGTATGCTGTCATGCCACACAATGCAAATGAACACTGCAAAAATTCTAAAAGGAATCTCAGGTGGAAAAAGTTTAAGAAGCCCTACACTAGATCATTGAAAAAGTAAGTGATTTAGCCCGGGTGATATAGCCAGTAAGTGTTAGAGGTGCCTCTTAAGTCCAGCTTTCCTAGGATTTAAGGCTGACTCTGTACCTATCACACCATGCTGTATTTTAGTAAAACATTTTAAATATTTTTAAAAGAGGAAAAAATCACACACACACACCAAAAAAACCCAAACAGAATCACTTTTGTATGAGACTAAGCTATGGCAATAGAACTTCTAAGGAGATACAGGTCTAACATGCAATCTTTTATTGAACATTTGACTACTTTAATTTACCCATGAAAAATTACTCTTTTAAGTGGCATCCTACTAAGATTTTGAAATATCAGTTTTTCTTCTTTTTATGGGGAAATGCATATTTTATTAGAAAAGACAATACCTCTTTGGCATAGCCATTTTCCCTCGAAGCATGCTATTTTTTGTATAGATGTCAACCAGAGAGGAAAAAGAAAGAGAGCTACAAATTCATTTCAGGTATGAAAGCCTGGAGGCCCATAAATATGTGGATAAAAGAGGGTGAAAAATGTAACCTTCACTTCCAGGGTATTGAATGTCAGACAATGAAAACTCTCAGAGGTGGCAACACTAAACTTCCCTTTCGCAAAGAAGAAATTGTGAGCACAAGAATGTGTCAACAACAACAAAAAAATGAATTTTTTAGGTATTGTAATTTAGGTAATTAAAACTGTTGATAAATAAGGGCCTTGTTATTGAAATTCACAAGTAGGATCAGATTTAAGCAATGGAATAGAGTACTGTACCCAAATTCTTGGGCATTTTCTGAACTCACGATGTCTTAAGGGGAAATACCCACATTGAACAATTTCTCAAGTAGAAAGAGACTCCCCCCAACATATACAAAAAAAATGACATGGGGAAAATGTTTTTAGGTATTAACTGATTTCTAAAGTACTAAACAATTATTACTAGCATCTGGAAGATAATTGACAAGTCTATTAGTGATGTGATAAGAGATGACATTTAAAATTTATGACATGTCTTAAACAATATTTCTGCTCTTATTTGTCCATATCTCACTATCTATACCAAAGTTCTTCAGAAAGACCTTGAGATTATCCTTGTATTACTTTCTCTGACCTCTGTGTGAGCACATTCATTGTATGAGTTCTCTGTACAATATTCTTTTAAGCAAACATATTTGGCATTTCAACAAAATGGCTAGCCCATCAGAATTGCACTCTCTGCAGTAGAGTTTGAATGCTTGGCAGTTCAGATTAAGAAAAGGCCTCAGTGTCTGTCTGGTACTTATCTTGCCGGGTGATCTTCAGAATCTTCCTAAGACAATTTGAATGGATGTGATTCAGTTTTCTGGCATAGTGCTGGTTTACTGTCCAGGTTTCACAGACATACAACAATGAGGTCAGCACATTGTTGACCTTCAATTTGGTAGGCAGTCCAGTACCTCTTCTCTCCCACACTGTTCTTTCAGAGCCTCCTAAACTAACTCTGGCAATGTGTGAGTCAATCTTATCATCTATGTGTGAGTCAACCTTGTCATCTATGTCAATATCCCTGAAAAGTACACCACCAAGGAAGTGACCTTATCCACAACATTCAAAATTTCTCTATTTGCTGTAACTGATGTGGTGGTAGTGGTGGTGGTGGTGGTGATGGTGGTGGTGATGGTGGTGGTGGTGGTGGTGGTGGTGATGGGGTGTGTGTGTGTGTGTGTGAGTGTGTGTGTGTGTGTGTGTGTGTGTGTGTGTGTGTGTGTGGTGCTGGCTGGTGGAGAGTTGGGTTGGTATTGATTGTCAGGCCAAAATTAGCATGAGACCAAGAATCCACATTCTTGTGTCTCAGCTTCAGAGACTGAATTGAATGCACAGTCACCTAAGAAAAAAAGGTCATGCCCCAATTCTTCCTATATGTTAGTCTTGTCTCGCAGCCTTTTCAAATTAAATTATTTACTGTCAGTGTGGTAGCTGACGTTGAGGTCATTTTCATGCTTGTTGGAGGCATCTGACAGCTTCACTGAAAACATCATGCTAAAAGGCATAGGAGCAAGTACACAACCCAGCTTCACTCCAATGGTGACTGGGAATACACAAGAGCATTGTCTATTATCCAGAACCTTTACAGGCATGCCATCATGAAATCATCATACAATACTCATGAACTTCTCTAAGCACTCAAATTTAGCCATGATCTTCCGTAAACCCTCACAACTGACAGTATCAAAGGCCTTAGTTAAATTGATAAACACTTTTTACAGACTTCTGTTCTGCGGCTGGCATTCCTCTAGTTGTTAGGCAGCAAACACCATGCTGATCTTTCTTCCACCCTTTCTTGAAGCCACACTGACTCACAGGTTGATGACCTTCTTCCAGGTAAAGGATCAGCTGATTAAGGAAGGCTCTGACCAAAACCTTGCTGGCAATGACTAAGAGAGAGATGGCCCTTGTGATTGTCACAGGACAACCTATTTCCTTTTCCCTTATGGAGGCATTATTGATCTCCGGATAACCTCTTCTTGCCATGTAACCCAAAAGATTTCAGTCAACTTTTGTATGAACAGTGGACCTTCTACCTTGAAGATTTCTGCCGCAATGGAATCAATACCAGACCTTTTGACACACAAGAAGAACCTAATGGCATTCAAAATCTCTTCTTCAGTTGGAAGTTGGTTTAGTTAGGGAATGACTTTAACCTAAGGTATATGGTCAATGGCTTCAACATTGACTAATGATGGTCTATTGAGGATACTACGGAGTGTTCAGTCCATCTTTGCAGGATCATGTCTTTATCACAATCAATATGGCTCTATCAGCACTGAGAAGTTGAAATGCACCATGGGTCTTTTGTCCATAAATAGCCTTCAAGATATTATAAAAATTATTTGGATTGTTACAATCAATATAAAACTGAAATTCTGCTGCCTTTTTACTTAGCCAAGAATCTTACATCTCCCTAAAATTATTTTACACTTTACTTTTAATGCAGTAAAAGGCTACCTTCTTAGAGACAGCAAACTATTTTTCCAGTAAACCTTGTTCTTGTTTAGTAACTTCTAAATTTCCCTGTCACTTTCATCAAAGCAGTCTTGATATCTGTGAATGTCCTGGTCCAAATGAATAACTGTGATGTTATACACCAGATCTCTGGAAGTTTCCTACTCCTTTTCTGCTCCACTTTTGCCAACCACGTGTTGACCCAGCTTTCCCACCAACTCGGCAACAAACTGTTCATACATAGAGACATACTCTGATCTGCTGACATTAAGTCTTCTGGAAGTTGTCTTGCTTTGGGACCACCACTTTTATTTAATGTCTTTAGCTTGGGGAGAATAAGTCTACAATCATTCCAACACTCTGTGCCATACATTGTCACTTTCACAGCCTGTCTATCTCTTCCCTTTAAATGACATAGTCTATTAAATGTCTATGTGTGCTGTGAGGGTGTAGCTATGAACTTTTATTGTATTTAGATAAACAGAAGACAGTGTTAGTGGTAAAGTCATGAAATGAACAAGTCTTGAGTAGTAAGTGACCAGCTGTTGCAAATTCTAATTCCATTTCTCCCAATGCTTCCCTGCAATATCTGATAGTCTTTGCCTGCTCTAGCATTAAAGTCACTGAGAATTACAAGCTTGTCCTCTTTTGGCACATTGATGATGACAGTCTCTAGATCTTCATAAAAATATTTATTTGACTTCATCAGGGTTTGTCATGTTTGGAGCATATGCATAGAAGATGGTGGCATGGCATTTTCCTTCAAGTGGTATTTGTATGGTCATGAGCCTCTTGTTAACTCTTTTTGGTAGGCAGACAGGTTTGTTCCCTAGATTAGGTTTTTATTACAAAACCCATGTCAGCTTCAAGACACTTCTTATCGTGAAAACCACCCCAGAAAAAAACGTGTATCCAGTTCCCACTTGTAAAAGCAAGGACTCCAACATACACAGGAGGGCCTGATATCACAGGTTCTTAGATCTGCTTTTCTAAAAGGAAAGCAATTTCTGAGGGGTCAACAATCACTTAAATCAAGCACATGGATCCTTCATTTAGTTCAGGAAAAAAGTCAGCACCCTAAAGTTCAGAGAAAATGCAGAGAAATTAAAATCAACAGACATGACTTCCAACGATCTGACATAAGCAATGAATACATCATAGATCAACAGGTGGATCCAACTGTCTGACCATTACATACATACAAAATTACAAGAGAGAGAAGCAACAACGTCTGGGTTTTCAAAGCCAAGGGGTCCTTAAATGCTGCCCAGAGTCCTGTCTCACCAAATAAACACCTACAATCAGTAAGCCCCTCACCTCAGAGTACTTATTCACTTTTCAGAGCCATACAGCATCACAACCCTGGAAAACAAGTGCCTCATTAACAAAAGGTGTGGGCCTTCCTATAAATCTCCTCAGGCCCATTAATGTGTGGGGTAGATCTTCTTTAATCACATTATTTAATCTGAGGCACTTGGCTATACTAAAACAAAAAATACATTATCAGTACACCACTTCAGTAAGTTGGCCTTCAGTTTATCAGACTTGTTTTGCTCAGGGGTGCTATTTGGATACAATTTCGTCTTAGATCTCTCACAACAATAGTTGTTTATCTTTCAGGTCTACTGGAATTCATGTTGTCTATAAGTGCCCATACATTCCAAGTATCTATGGTGAGTAGAATTATTTTCACAAAAGTTTTTACACACTTTTGGGGGGTGCATTTCAACTGCAAAGTGAGATTCCCCTCTGCTATGGTAAGTAGTACAAGGTTAAGTGAAGCAGCAATTTATTTATTTGGTTTTTTTTTTAGTTTACAACATTCACTATTATAAGATTTTGAACTGAAAATTCTTCCCCCTCCCTAAGACAGCATACAATCTGATACAGCTATACATGTTCAATCATATTAAACATATTTCCACATTAGTCATGTTGTGAAAAAAGAATCAGAACCAAAGGGAAAAGTCACAAGAAAGAAAAAAAAAGGAGAAAATAGTATGCTTTGATCTGCATTCAGGTTCCATAGTTCTTTCTCTGTATATGGATAGTATCTTCCATAATGAGTCTTTTGGAATTTTCTTAGATCGTTGCATTACTGAGAAGAACTAAGTCTATCAAAGTTAATCATCACACAACGTTGCTGTTACTTTGTACAAATTTCCCCTAATTTTGTTCACTCACTCAGCATCAGTTCATATAAGTCTTTCTAGGTTTTTCTGAAATTCACCAAGGAGACAATTTTTAGGGTCAATTTTTAAGCCCTTTCGTCACCCCAGGAGGTGAATAATGTGGTCCTTAAAAGGCTGCTCAAATACCCAGAAGACTGCTAAGTCCCACTTCTGCTTCAGGAAAGTGAGAAGACAACCCTATACCCTGGGCATCCTGTGTGTAGGGTTGTGGCTAAAGCTCCTAGTGTATTCATTCTTGCTGCTCTGATAACCCATTGACATAGGATTTCAAGGCAGGTAAAATAGTAAAATAGATGAATAATAAGATAATAAAATAGTTGAGCAGCAAAATAGTAAAATTGTTGAAGAGTAAAATAATACATAGTAAAATTGTAAAATGGAGTGGTTGATGTCTTTTGACTCATACATAAACATAATTGCACAAATTCATCACCCTTACTATGTTTTCCAGAGTCATCCAAGTCCAGCGTCAAGATAAAAGTCAAGATAACTGGCAATAGCTCAAGATTCAATAGATAACCTTGGTGTCTTTGCTGTTGAATCAAGTTCTAAGTGCTTCCCAGTCCCTGCTTTTGATGCTCTCATTGTCTTTTGGAACAAATTAGTCACATCACCTGTTCTTCTGGGGAAGTCTTTACATGCATGGGATAGACACCACCCTAACTCACCAAAGGGTGTAGCTTAGTCTGTCTGGCCAGTAAGCACTTTTTAAATTAGCATTGGCTTTTCTCTTCTTTTTTCTTTCTTCTTCCTTTTTTTGTTAGTAATTAATTAATTTTTTTTTCAGTTTTCAACAATCACTTCCATAAGTTTTAAAATTTTCTTTCCCTCTCTCCCCCTTCTCTTCTCACAATGGCATGCAATCTTATAGGGTTCTACACATACATTCTTATTAAACACATTTTCATATTAGTCATGTTGCATAGAAGAATTAAAAGAAGTTGGAGAAACCATGAGAAAAACCAAACCAAAACAAAACGTAACAAAATACAAAATAGTTTGCTTCATTTGAGTTCTGACTCTATAGTTCTTCCTCTGGATGTGGATGACATTTTGCATCAAGAGTCCTTTGAAAATGTTTTAGGTCCTTGAATTACTGGGCTAAATCTATTATAAATCTATTGTAAACAGTCCTCTCACACTGTGGCTATTACTGTGTATAATATTCTCCTAGTTCTGCTCATTTCACTCAGCATCAATTCATATGTCTTTCCAGGTTTTTCTGAAGTCTTCCTGTTCATCATTTCTTATATCACAATAGTATTCCATTACATTCATATATCACAACTTGTTCAGCCATTCCCCAGTTGATGGGTAGCCCCTTGATTACTAGTTCTTGGCCACCACAAAAAGTGGTGTTAGAAATATTTTTGTACATGTGGGTCCTTTTCCCGTTTTTATAATCTCTTTGGGATACTGCCCCAGATGTGGTATTGTTTGGTTAAAGGGTATGCACATTTTTATAGCCCTTTATGCATATTTCCAAATTGCTCTCCAGAATGGTTGAATCAGCTCACAGCTCCACCAATAATGAATTAGTGTTCCAACTCTCCCACATTTTCTCCAACATTTATCATCTTCCTGTTTTGTCATGTTAGCAAATCTGATAGATGTCTTGTGAACCTAACCTATTCCACTGATCTAACCATATAGTTCTTAGCCAGTACCAAGTGGTTTTGATGATTACTGCTTTTTAATACAATTTAAGATCTGATATGACTAGGCCACCTTCCCTAGCATTTCTTTTCATTAATTCCCTTGATACTCTGAACCTTTTGCTCTTCTAGATGAATTTTGATATTGTATTTTTTTAGCTCTAGAAAATAATTTTTTGCTAGTTTGATTGATATGGCACTGAATAAATAAATTAATTTTGGTAGAATTACCATTACCACTGAATTTCATGCAATCAAAGGTGAGAGTTTGGTGGAAGGTGGACACCAAAAGTGGAAAGCAGCCCTTACATCACAGATACCAATCTTTGAACACTCATACACCCCCACAAGTCTGATTAAGCATACAATTAAGGACATATTGTAAGACAATTGCAAAGCTCATGAGTTAGAGATTATTATCAACATCCAGTCAGATAGCTTCTCTTTTTCTTATGAGTTTATTAATGTAGAGAATTCCTATTACACAAACTTCTTCCAACAAAGGTGATCATCAAATAATCACCTCTAGCTTATAGGGAATTGCCTTGCTTCCCTGACATGGCTTTGATCATAGAGCTAATGAGTTAGATGTAGAGCTTAAAACCAGGTTTCTCTATCCTATAGATTGGTCCTTCGTCCATTGCACTAAACTTTTTTTTTTTTCATTAACCAGAATACCTTCTAAGAGAGCCCCTAAATAACTTTGTTGAGAAAGACTTTGCAGATCTGCAGTGTAAATAGCAATTGTCTCATCAGGCTTTTTGTACTGAATGTGAAATTTAAATCTGAACCATAACTGATGGTTTTAGTGAGAGATTTATTTTCAATGATTTCATTAGTTCACCAAATATCTTAGTCTTAAGCTAAATACAAACAGTGAAAGACTTGTTTAGTATATTTTTTGGGATTGAGACTAAGTCTCACAATTGTGTTGTGATCAGAGCTCTTTTATCTTTGTTTCAGAATAGTGAAATTCCTTCATGTAAAATCCCAGGATTTTGACTTCTTCATACCAAACTCCCCAAATGTTTTCAAATGCAATCATTATTATTTTTAATGGTTCTGTGGACTATTGGGTCAAAAAGTCCAAATGTCTACATTATAGCTTCAAACCCATGCAATAGTTCTATTGAGGTTCCAGAAAAGAGGAAACATTCACTTAATTTTAGAAGTTCTTGAGAATATAGTTATATTTTTAAAGTATTCTAGCTTTAGTAGTAAATCAGAATAGGAACTGTATGAGAATCAGTAACAACCAATGCATGAGTCAGAGCCTATTGGTATCTCCTTACAGCCAAAGGATGAGTAAGCTTTTAACGTAATTAAATGTCACTACTATGAAAATAACCATGGCCTTCATTTGCTGTCTCAACTTTGGAAACACTCTGACTTCTTCTGTGGATTCATAATTACATCAGTATGGATACTCTCCACTTCCATATGCAACAGATTACAATTTTTTTTTATTGTATGTGATTCATGTCTATGTTTCTGTGCAAATCATTCACAGGAAATTTGGCCAAAGGGTTGAAGATGTTGTTCCCTTGGCTCCTTTAATATATCAGAGTAAACAGTCAACCCATGCAGCAGTCAGGCTTGACTCTTGCCAGATGACTGGTCCACCTCCCTCTCTGTTCATAAAGCTCGCTGATGATCTTTTTAAATGACTTCTCCCATTCAAATCATCAATGACATCTGAGTTGAGAAGCAGCATGACATAGTAGCTAAAGTATTGAATGTAAAGACAGAAAAAATATAAGTTTAAATTACACTGAGGTGCTTTTTAACTTTGTGATTCAAGGACAGTCATTTTACTGCTTTAAATCTTAGTTTCCTTATTTGTAAGATGCTGATATAATATTAAAACAAAAAAGCATCACTTGGTCCAATATAAGGAAAAGGGACAATTTACTCTTTACTCTTTGTAATACCTCGATTGTGTCCCCATGTGGTAGGGTTTGTTGTGAGGATCTAAGCAGATGATGTATCTAATGTACTCTGAAAAGTTTCAAGTACCATATGAATATGGGCTATCATCACGTTTTTTCATTTGCAATGTTACAGAATGCTTACGTCTACAATCCTCCTTTCCATCATCCTTTTTGTTAACAGCAATTATGATTTTTATAAGATAATAGCATGCCTTGCTTTACCATCAGAAAGAATCACTGGATGAATAGAGTTGTTGAAAAGATGATATTTTGACCCAAGGAGCAGTATGGAATTGTTTTTATTATAATTGTTATCATTATTTTTATAGTTTACATTGTCTCCCTATCTCACTCATGATGAAAGTTCAGTTACTACTCATCATCCTGATTCCCTCTGCTAATTGTCATGGAAGTTTAGACCAACTCTATTTCTTTGACTTGGACCAGCCTCCCCACCACTACCTTATGGCCTGATGGACCTCTGATCCTTAGGGCTCACCGTATTGGTGCCAGAATTAGCACAGTCACCTACTTGACTTTAGTCCTCCTTTCTATGCTCAAATAATCTACAAGCCTTGGCTCTCCCAACAGCAGGGCTCCACGTGGTATTATTGAAATTACCTTAGTTTCCACACAGCAACACTGTTTTCTTCCTAATTCAATTCTGGACACAGATGATTGTCCATTTGTAGTGTTTGTTCAAGATACGTAAAATATGTTGCCAACATAGTTCCACTTAAGGGAGGATGAGTGGTATTGAGTGCTGACCTTGCAGTCACAGGATGGAAGGTCAAATTCCAAGCTTACCACTTACAGTGACTTTGGACAGTTTGCTTTCCATCATTGGGCTTCATGTTCCTTAAATGAATTGGTTGGACTCAGTGATCTCTCAGGTCCCTAACAGCTCTAGATTTTGAAATCTATCTATTGTATATGTATATATTCATAGATGCTTGCAATAATTCTAAAGGTATAAGAAACCAAAGAACTTGAAAGGAATAATATCACTTTCTTTTAATACCATGCTCCTTCGTCTGAATATAAAACATCTGCTTGGAGCTACCTGTGAGCTACAAACTTATTGGGGGTACTTTGTATTTGACTTGTTCATAACCCAGTGGATCTAATTCACTCTTTAACATTCCCCCAAACATCTGTTTTAGTAAGTTTGTATCTACTGTTTACAGACTTAATCTGCATATTATAAAGAGCCATCAATTGGAAATTCTCCCTATTCCTTATACTTTATATCAGGAAAAAATAATGTCTCTTTAGTATAATCAGGCTGATATTTTTTCATTGGGTCGTTACTTATACATGTTAATATATTTGGCTAATTGTTGTTAAAGTTGTCAGAGTCATAGATCAGCTGCTTCTCAGTTCAGATATCTATTGGTAAAGGTGCATGATGGAAAGGGAAGAGAGTAGGGGAGAGAGAAACATGGGCCAGAATGTACTGAATTCATGAAGCCAGAAAGAAGTCCAAATAGATGTATGTGTATACATACACACACACAAACATACACATTCATGTATACACATACTTTCTCAAAGATAATTAGTGTGCTTGAAATTTTGGCACATATATAAAGATTTATAAAGTTACATATATATAAAATTTATATGATATAGAAACACACATATATGAACAGATACATATGTGTATATATGTGTGTGGAGAGGGTATTGATGAGAGTTATATATACATGGCATGCATCTACTATATACTTCTTTTTTTCTATCTCTAGATAGAGATCCACCTTTCTATCTATTATTCTTTTTATCCCAAAGTAAACAAAGCCAGATTGATCACATTATCCTGTCTTCTTAGGTACCTCTTATTTCCCACCCTTTTTTTGCCTTTATAAAATCACATGTTTATAGTAAAGCACTTTGTTTAATACTCAAGAAGAATAACTTGAGAATGTGTTGCTATAGGCAACTTAAAAAAAATGAAGCAGGAGGTAAAAGTTACACTCCTGAAGATGCAGCCATGGGAAGCAACTCTAATTCCTTTGACATGGCAATCAGAGATTGCAGGATTTAGAGCTAGAAGAGACGTTTGATAGCAAATAGTTTCATTCCTTCATTTTACAGTTGAAAGTACCAAGACTCACAGAAGGGAAATGACGCTCCCAAGTTCATACCAATGAGCTGCATGACTCCAAATCTCGAGTTCCTCCTACTTACTACATCACTTGGCGTGGCATATTTCATCTCTAAGCAAGAATCAAACTAGGCAGATGAAGAGTCATCTCTCAAGGTATTTCCTTTCCAATTTATAGCTGAATTGCTGAAAGGGCGCTGTGTTATCTCCCCATTTTACATATGATATCACTGGAGCTTAGAGAGAATAACTGATCTGCCCAAGCTTGCATAGTGAACTACAGGGTTCTATTCAAACCCAAGTCTCCTGACCTCAAGTTACTCTTCTCTCTACTACTCCACAGTATGTATCTCTGTATGCTTAGGAGTAGGCAGCTGCTTCTATCTTAGGATTTAACGAGACAAGCATTCTGGAGGTCCAGAGATACGAGATCCAGGCCTAGTACTGAGGGTGCTTGCTTGGGCAGATGGCAAGGTAGCCTTGAGAGAAGCCTGGCTGGCTATTTATAGAAGGAATGCTGGAACTTGGCCTCATATCTCGAGTCCACAAGTTAATATACTGCTTCAGTTGGGCTACTTTGCTCTCATCCAGTTGACATTCAACTAGACTGAGCTCTCTTCTGAAGTTTAAACTCCCTGGAAAATGCCTAAGTCATAAATAGAGCCAGGAAGACCTGGGTTTAAATTCTATGTCTCATATAGGCTTGAAATCCTTGGAAATTCACTTGCTGCTTGCTGATGTAGGGAACAGAGAGCTGGAACTTAAAGTCAGGATGACTCTAGCATTTATTACGTGCCTACAGACACTATACTCATTACTTTACAACTATTATCTTATTTGATTTTCACCTAGAGAATGTCTTCCAACCCTGGGATCAAACATGATAATATTTTTGAAAATCCCTTAGCACAATGCCTGGCAAATAGTAAATGCTAGATAAATGCTTCTTCCATTCTCCTTGGTAGTAGACGCTATTATTATCCTTATTCTACAGCTGAGGACACTAGATAGAGGTTAAGTGACTAACTTGAAGTCACACAACTAGTAAGTATTTGAGGCTGGATTTGAACTCAGGTTTTCCTGACTCCAGGCCAGTGTTCTATCCAACGTGCCACCAAGTAGCCTTCAATGCCACTTATCATTGTACAGCCTGGAAATAGGGAAAATTCCCTGAGTATTTTTACAATGTTCCTGCAGATATGTGTTATTATGGGAAAATGAGGAGCACGTTAGGACTTAGAAGAGCCTAGATCTCTGAAAAACACTATAGTAAAGCACCAGAAATGCACCAGCACAGACATTGATAAAGAAACCAAAGAGAATAAGAAATAAACTCTATCATCTACTTCAGAACTTTACAAAAAGGCTGTCAGAATCTTGATACTACTCAGAGGGAAGATATGCTGTGATAGATGGAATGCAAAGTTAAAAAACTTCATCTCATACTAGGAGAGACCAGAACAGTACATGATACGGACAACACAGCTGCCCTATCACCACACAAGGCAGGAGGAAGGGCCAGATCAGTGTCTAGAACAGAGTTATCCCAATATATAAGAGAAAAAGTGCCAGATGTATGTCTGAAAAGCCTGTGGCTAACTGAGAATTCAGGAAGCCAATGCTCTAGGTAGTCTGAGACCAATGCAGCAAAAGGCAAGGCCAGACAGATTCTGAAAAAGGCAAAGTGTAGCCTGAGCGACTGAACTCAGGGTCAAGCAAGGATGACCCATGCTATCCAGAAATATCGAATTCAAGTTCAAGTCCTCAATCCACATGCTAAGACCAGAGATATGACCAAATAGAAACGAAAACAAAACCGTACTATAAAATGTGATAGATAATGGGGGGAAAAAACTTGTTTCCGAGAAACCTGGGAAAAATTAAATTGTAAGAACTGATTCATTGGTATGCATTGATTCAGAATGATGGGCACACTACTAGGAAAACAACTTACACAATTTCAAAAACATTGTAAAGACAAACAATTTTGAAAGATTTAACAATCCTGTTCAATGTGATGACCAACCGCAATTCCAGGGAATCGACGATGATGCAAGTTCTCAAATAACTGACAGGTGAGGGACTCAGGCTGAAAAGTGAGACATGATCTTTGGACATATCCAACATGGGGGAATACAAAATTAGAGGTAGAAAATAGAGGAGTGATTGGATTTTTAAAATATTTATTGTGTTCATTTTTGGGGGGGAGGGTGCTTCTATTATCTGGATAATAACAAATGTCTCTAGCACTTAGCAGAATGTCTGACACGTAGCAAGAACTTAATAAATGTTTATTTACTGATTGACCAGCATTGGATTTCCAGTTCATCTTGGATTTGTAGACATTACCTAAACGAAAGTGAAATTCACAATTCTTTCAAGGAGACAATGTGGTAGAAGGGAAAGAGTGCTTAAGGAGAAAGAGCTGGTGTAGAGGACAGAGTGAGGGATCAAGAGTCAGGAAGATTTGGATTCAAATTTTAGCTCTGACACTCTATGTGGCTTTGAAAAAGGCATTTCAGCTTTGAGGGACTCAGTTTCCTCACCATTAGAATGAGAGTGGTTAGACTAGAAAACTTTAAAATCTATTAGAATTCTAAAGCTAGTCAGAAGAGCTGAACTCTCCACCACGGACTTGGTTGAAGACTTTATATGATAATGATGGTATTAATTTAGATAGATCTATGATCTCAGAGATGGATATCCCCCTCACTGGTACAAATGACAGCCCTTATTTATGAACTCCCACATATCCTACACAGAGAATGCATGTTTCTTTAGGTTTTTTACCTTGTCGTGTATACTGGAGCAGGCAGCTCCTGTTAGGTAGAATAAGGATTATTATCAACATTGTTTTTTGCTAAGGAAATAGCCTTAGAGAGAGTTTACTAAATGAGGCAGTCAGCACTTAAACCAAGATCTACTGAGAGTAAATCCCAAGATCTTTTGGGTATACTGTGAGGGTCCCCATTTATAAATGTAGTGTTATTTGGTTTGCCTCTACATACTCTAATGTAGTATACTACATACAATGTAAAGTATTTATATTATCTATAATATATTTAGGACATAATTAACACAGCTATGTTTTCATTGGATTCGGAGCCATTCACATCTTTTAATTTCTCTATTTCTGTTTACTCATGTGGGAAATAGAAATTTAAAAGAAAGGACAAATATTTTCATAGCATCACACATCTTCAGTCCTAACAACCTGAGATACTCAGGTCTGTCCTATATTTCACTTTCTGCCTCACAGATTTGTGATTTGTTTTTTTTTTCAGCCTGTGCATCATGTTGTAATTTGCAACTCTTCTTTAAATGACTTCACGAGTCTTTGTAGAAAAATGCACCTCCCATTCTCCTTTGCCAGACTAGTAATAAAGTCTCTCTGAAATGAGTAAGGCTGGACCTTAGACAAATCACCCATTCTGAACATTCTGACTTTTGTATGACCTAACTGAGTAGGTTTTCCATTCATATAGCCTTTCTAGAACCCATATTAGCTTTCATACTCTCATGAACAATTGGCGTAAGATATCTCCCCTTTCCAAAAAATGAACAAACCAATCCAAATGTTTCCTTGCTTATTTTTTAAATATCCTACTTTTACTTATCTGTCAACATATTACATCACTATAGTAGAATTTAAACTCCTTGAGGGTCAGGTTGGTCTCATTTTTATATTTGTTTTCCTGGTGCCCGACAAACACAATAGGTATTTTGACAATATTTGTTGACGATTGATCGATTACACTCTCAACTGTCTTCTTTTAATTGTCAAACCCCTCAAAACTGCATTTGCTTTTTCCATTTCTTCCACATTTACTCTCTCTTCAATCTGGCTTTTAGTCCTATAACTTAACTGAAAGCAGTTGTCAATAAGATCACTAATGATTTTCTAATCACCAAATCCATTTTTATAAACTCCTCTCTCTTATCCTCCTTAATGTTGCTGGACCTTTTGACACTGCTTGAGGTCACAAATAGAGTGCCAAAGGTGGGACTTAATTCAGATCTTCCTGAAGCCAGCTCACCATCCACTCAAACGCATTACCTCTCTATGTCATATATTCCAACCAAATCGGCATATGCTTCATCTCCCATTCTTTTCTTTCTCTCTCCCATCTCCATACCTTTGCTAATGTCATCCTCTCACCCTCAGTGACATCTTTTCCTTTCTTCAGTATCAACTCAAATACCCTGTCTGAGATGAAGCCTTTTATAATCTTCCGTTCCCATCTATCTAGTTGAACAAAATTCTCTCCTTCTTTGCATTTCCCACAATGCTTTTCCTGGACCTCTTTGTAACACTTATCTCACACCTCTTTTATTTCATTTTTTTGGCTCATTGTTCTTTCTCTCCATTGGATTATAAGCTATTTGAGACTAAGGTATGTGTCCTATTTATATTTGTGTACTTGGTGATTACCACTGAGCCTTATATATATTTTAATAAACATTTCTTGAATTAAATATATTCATAAGTGTGAGTCCTAAATAAATATAACAATATGCAATAATTTTGTATAACTGTTACATAAAAATATATATGTGGTCTTTTAGTGGTCCTGTCGCCAGATTTATAATATTAAAACCATAAACCTGAACTATCTCTGGATTTGTCTTTTAATCAAGTCACATTCTCTTTATCATTTTTCAATCTGATGCCTGCCTTTATGAATCATAGATAAAGTTGATAAAGGGAAAGAACAGAGCCCCAGGAACATTCAACAAGTTGACATCTATTTATAATTTGTTAATTTATGAGAATCAGGTATCTCTGTTACATAAACAATCAGTCCCTTGCATTTAATTTGCTGACATGCCATTATTTCTCTAAATTTGTCACAGAAGGAATCGAGTCATTTATCCTTTCAGTAAACAAAATGGGTGCCAGAGAACTCTGTTGATTTCTTATCTGTTTCTTTCCAAAAAGAGAATAGCTGTTCTTTTAAAGAACACATATAAACACACACATATACTCATATGTATTATTACATACATATATGTGTATATATGTAATACATATGTATATATATTCTTTATAATGAGTTTTTGTGTATTTTCAAAATTATTTTCCTTGGGATACTTTGGGATACCTATCTCTATTTCATACACATGCAAATATTATATATATGCATACACACTTACATATATATTTGTAAGTATCCCAAGTATGTCTGACAGCATATTTATATATACAGATATGCATATTTTGGATATATCTATATCATGTGTATATATATATATATAACCTGAAGGTTTCCCAAGTACATCTAAAAGTACATAAATATAAATGTACACTTTCAAATATACACACATGTATATATATATATACATATATATGTATATGATAAAGATATCTCTAAAATATACATGTATATACATATAGATATAGATAATGATCTGGAGGTGCACAAAGCCCCTATGAGGCGTTTCTCCTTGTACTTTTCTTGTGTGCCAAAACTCATTCACATGGCTTGTTGCAAGTCCCTAAATCTCACATTAGACAGGAGAATAATTACTGAATATTACTTGGCTCTTTGTTCCTCTAATATTTTTTTCTTTTTCAAAATTAACTATTCATTGAGGTAAGTAGAATAATAATTATTTACTCAGGAAAGTCACAGTAAAGAAAGCTGGGAAGGAGACAGCACAGTATAATGGACAGAATCCTGGCTTTGAATTCTTGAGATCTTCATTGATGCTTATTACTTGTTTGACCTTAGAAAAGTCAATTGACCTTTGGGGACCTCAGTTTCCTCATCTGCAAAATTGCTAAATGGCCTCTCTTCAAGGCAATTGTGTGACGGCCATTTCAGTTAACCTCTGTGGACTTCAATTTCATCAGTCTTTAAAATGAGGGGGGAAGTGTGTGTGCACTAAATGTCTTCCAAGATTCCCACCTCCCTGTGAACTCTAAAGCAATAATTTTTCTCATCTTCAGTTTTATTTGTAGTAAAAATTGTAACAGCAACAGGCCTATGTCCAAAGTGCTTTAATTAGAAGGCGCATTACATGGTAACTGAATCAATCAACAAGTATTTAGTGACCATTTACTAAATGCAAGATCATACTTGGTGTCAGAGAGACCTAGGAGTGAACCCTATTCTAGGCACATTTATCAGATGTGCATCATATGGCAAATCATTTAACTTCTCTAAGACTCAGTTTTCTCAATTGTATAATAAGCAACAAAAGTTATCTCACAGAGTTGTTGTAAGGATAGAACACTTAATACTTCAATATTTCTATTGCATGTAAAGCACTTTGGAAACTTTAAAACATCCTATAAATCCTAGCTATGATTTTTATCATCACCATCATCATTTGCTATATGTTTTCTCATTCAAGCTATAAAATGTTAGATCTGGAATAGATTACCTCTAGAGTTCCTTATGGCAGTAAATCCATTGAGTCAGAAATCATGCTTTTATCTTCTTTACTCTTTGTAGGATCCCCAACTTCAAAAATATTGAAAAAACCCTAGCTTTTATATATATATATATATATATATATATATATATACACATACATACACACATATATATGTACAC
Organism: Notamacropus eugenii; assembly: GCF_028372415.1. NCBI lineage: Eukaryota > Metazoa > Chordata > Mammalia > Diprotodontia > Macropodidae > Notamacropus > Notamacropus eugenii. Next base: position 33,194,809 of record NC_092874.1, on the reverse strand, counting down.
ATATGTATGTATATATATATACATACATATGTATACATATGTATGTATATATACATACATACATATGTATACATATGTATGTATATATATACATACATATATATACATATATGTGTGTATGTGTGTGTGTATATATATATACATATATATATATATATATATATAAAATTTTCCCCCCAGTTCCACGTTAAAACAATCTCTACTTTCTTAATGAATCATCTTCATCGCTAACCAGTATGTTTCCTATGATTTGGGAAATCTCTTGCCAAGGACTCTTTTTTTCCTCTCCTCTTCCCTTCCTGGCCTCTCCAAACAGTGAGTCAAATGGGACATGGAAACTACCGTACGCTTCATACAAGATATAAAGTTTCCTTTTAAAGATCAGCCCTCTTTCTACAACCTTGTTACATGCAGAGTTGCAAACCAGAGCCCATGTACCTACAGAGTGCATAAATATTTAAGACAGTGTTTTATAAACTGTAAACTTTACTATAGCCTTTGGTTCCAGAGCAGGTGAAGTCCATATATCACAGGGCCCCAGCCTTTGTGGTGATTGTTATACTTTCATAGTTCTTCACATGTGACATACAAAGCCCTTGGCCAATAAATTGGATTAACAGCCCCCTCGGGCCCTTTCTACCCTGCAGGAGAAATACTGATTGAACAAGAAGCAAATTCCACAAATTCTCACTCACGCATGAAAGGAAACCCCAGCATTTGCCCAGAGCCCAATAAGCCATCAGGAACTGACTAACTTTTCTAGGTGAAATCCTAAGAAAGTTTCTGATCTGCTCAAGCCCTACAAACCAACATGTAGGAAATAATTATTCAACAGCTATAACAAGTATCTTTTTTATTAATTTATTTATTTTGAGTTTTCAACTTTTACTTCCACAAGATTTTGAATTGCAAGTTTTCTCCCTATCTCTTCCCTCCCTCCCATATAACAACCATCTTTACATTTTTTAGGACTCAGAAAAAGAACATCAAGAACTAAAAGCAAATTAAAGAAGTAACTGGCATTCTGGAATTCTGAGAGTTGTTTCTCAAAACCTGAAGTCAAGCCAAACCTTGACAAATCAACTGAACTTAGATAGTATTCTATGGTTATTGGCAGGTGTTTTGTTAAATATGGAGATAGAATAAGGACCGACTTCAGTTGAGCTACTAAAACCAAAAATAGACGGAGACTGAGGGAAGGAGTCATGTGGGCACACAGGAATTTCTATAGTGTTGGCAGAGCAGCTGAATCATAGAATCCCCCTCAAAAGTAAGCTAGGAACAGCCTGGAACAAAAATTAGGCTTGGGGACAGAGATACCAGGTTCTGGTTCAACCCCTACTATGGATGACATTGAGTATTGCCCTTAAAGGGAGGCAGTGATTTGCAGTGGAAAGAACGCTGGTCTAGGGATCACAGAATTGAGGTCTAAATCCTTATTCACTAATTATTTATTTGACCCTAAATAACTCATATAGTCTCTCTGTGCCTCAGTTTTCTCATGTGTAAAGGGAGGGCATTGAATGAATTGACTTCTAAGCTCCCTTCCATATTTAGTTATTATGATGCTACTCTGGTCAATTAGATGCCAATCATTTAGTAAGTGCACACTTTGAGCTTGTTACTGTACTAGATACAAAAGTCCCCAGCCTCACGAAGCTTACGTTGTAATGGTAGAAAAAACAAACAAACAAAAAGCCACACACCCACATAGGCACATTCAGGGACATGAAAAACAAATACAAAGCAACTTTGGAAAGGGAAAAATGAGAACTCACTAACAGCTCTAGGGAACAAGGATAGACCTCATGAAGAAGCTAGGCTTGAGTTGATTCCCAAAGGAAACCAGGGGTTCTATGATCCTTTGAAGTTTCTTGATTCTGCAGAATGGGGACAACGAAACCTCATATTTAATGATTTTTTAAAGATATATGAGCTAATGTTATGCAGCACTGGAATTCTTTGTAACTTGACCGAGACCTTGCATTTCTGGCTATTGCTCTCAAGTCACTCTATCTCTTCATTTCTCTCTTTTGGTTTCCCTAAAACACAGGTCAAGGTTCACCTTCTTAGGAGGCTTCTCTAGGTCCCTGTAGGTGGAAGTGCTTTCCTTCCAGAAGTTTACCTTTCCACCTATTCTACACATAATTTGTACATAGGTGTATGTGTATATGTAGGCATATATATATATATATATACATACACATATATGCCTATATATACACATATGCACAGGCATACTCCTATGTGTATATATACGTGCATATATATGTTGTTTGCCCCAAACAGAGGAGAGTTTCTCTTCTGGAAAGAGAGGAGGGCCTTCTCCTCCTAGGCAGCTAGGTGGTACCTTGGATAGACAGCTGGGTCTGAAATCAGAAAAACCTGTTTGTGTCTAGCCTCAGGCATATTTACTAGATTTCAGCCCTGAGCAAGTTTCTTAACCACTGTTTTCTTCAATCATAAAATATGGCTAAAAATAACATGTATACACACATACACATTTCAGTGACCTGGGAACTCTTTATTTAAATCTCATTAAAAATTTATGGACTATAATCAATGCTAGATCAAGAAAAATGGACCATTTGCAGCTAAGTGGCACAGTGGATGGAACTTGGAATCAGGAAGCCTCATCTTCATGAGTTCAAATCTCAAACACTTACTTGCTGTATGACCCTGGGCAAGTCACTTCACCTTGTTTGCCTCAGTTTCCTCATCTGTAAAATGATTGAAACCACTAAACAATAAGAGCTTAAAATATAATATGATAAGTGGAGTTTCATGATGAACTATTAAATAATGTGTCAATATCTTGTGAAATCAACGTCCATCATGTAAAACAAGTGATTGCAGCAAAAGGTGGACCTATTGTAGATCAAAAGATTGTAAAATACATAAAATGTTGAAAGGTTTATTGTATATCAATACATTTCATTATTTGACTTTGATCTCAAGTAACTATGCATCACTATCCAATGACGGTTCCTGCGAGGAGTATGTGAGTTATCCTAAGTCTGTAATTCACACAGAGACACACAGAAAAAAAATAATGATAAAGAAAAAGAGGGTAACAAAAACTGCCCTATCACGTTGAGAATTTCATTAGACAGCAAAGCCATTTTTGACATTGCAACAGGACCAGCGATGCCTGATCAATATCGTGGCCGTTACACAAAGGGTGATTTTATGAGAGAAGAAGGGACCTTTGTCCCATTTATCATTTGCTATGTTTCAGGTTCCAAAGGTTCCTTGCTTCACTGATGATATGTTTGAAAAGCAGAATCAACTATTTTGCCTTAGCTTGTAATACAATTGACATCAGAAGATGAAAGTAGGTACAATCGCCAAAAAGAAAATACAAGGGACATAAGGGTGCAAGGGAATGAGCTCCTAATTCCTTCATATTTCAAGATTGCTCCTAATATTACTATTTCCTTATTTGATAGCACAGCTTAGTGAAAAAAGAATCTGCCTCAAAGACAGAACTCCTACCTGCCTGTGACATAATCCTACACGTGGGATCAGTCACAACCTCTCAGTGCTTTGGGAAACTCTCTAAGATGATTAGTTTCAGAGAGAGGGATCATTTGCATTAGTAGAAGAGAGTTTCCTGTACCAATAAAATGCCGGGTCCAGAGATAAAGACTTTTCTTACTTTTACAGAAAAGGAGACAGAGTCACATCAAGATAAGAACTGAGACTTAAACTTAAGTCTTCCAGTTTCAAATATGGTGGGTGTTTTGCACTTTTCATTGCTGGGAGGGAAGGGAGGAAGGTGGCTCTTCTGAAGAGGGTCTTCTTTTAGGCAGTCTGATGGTGGAGTGGATAGAGTGCAGGAGCTGCAGTAAAGAAGACCAGAGGTCAGATCAAATATTAGACATTTACTAGCTCTGTGATCCTGAGGAAGTCAAGTAACTTCTCTCTGCCTCAATCAATAAATGGACATCTATTAAGGACCTACTATGTGTCAAGCCCTGTGCTCAGTCCTGGAGATAGAAAACATAAATAAGTAAAACAGTCTCTGCCCCAGGGACTATTTATTTATAAGTAAATAAAACAGTGCCTCTAATGAGGGAAGTAGTAAGCAAATGAATGTATACAGATCAAGCTATATATAGGATAAAAAGATAATTATATTAGCAGAGGGGATGTACTGGAGTTAAGAGAGAAAGCTTCCTATTGGAGATGGAATTTTAGATGGGACCTAAAAGAAGCCAGGGAGTTCAGTAGTCAGGTGGAGGAGGGAGAATATTCCATGAATAGAGAAAAGCCAGAGAGAATGCCTTGAGCTGAGAGATAGAATGTCTTGTTCATGGAACATCAAGGAAACCAATATCCCTGGATTGAAAAATACATGTTGGGGAGTAAGGTCTAAGAAGACTGAAAAGGTGGGAGGGGTCTAGATTATGAAGGACTTTGAATTCTAAACAGAGCATTTTATATTTGTTCCTGGAGGCAATAGGAAGTTAATGGATTTTGTTGAGTAGGGAGGTAACATGGTCTGACCTGTGTTTTAAGAAAATCAGTTTATTGAGTGAATGGAGGATGGATTGCCGTGGGAAGATAATTGAGGCAAGCAGACCCACCAGAAGTTATTGCTATAGTCCAGATGTGAGGTGATGAGGGTCTTCTCCAGAGTGGGGGCAGTGTCATGGGGAGAAGAGAGTATTTGCAAAGATAACATCTATAGCACTTGGTGATAGCTTGGATGTGAAAGGTGAAAGTGAGGAATCCAGGTTGACTCCTAGATTGCAAGTCTGGGGAATTGGAAGTATGGTTTTCCCTTCTAATGTAATAGGCAAGGTAGGAATGGGAGAGGGTTGAGGGAGAGAGATAATGAATTCTCTTTTAGACATACTGAGTTTGAGATATCTGTTGGGTATCCAGTTCATGATATCTTAAGATATTTGGAGATGTGAGATTGGAGATCAGTGAAGAGAATGAGGCAGAAAGGGTAAATCTGAAAATCATTAGCATAGAGATGGTAATTAAATCCATGGGAATTGATGAGATCAACAAGTGAAGTTGCTGTGTTTGTGCTTCAGCTGACTTTGATTTGAGTAAGAGAGGGCTATGCTAGGTCACCAGCCTTATTTTCTCCTCCAGAACCACCTGGGTCCAGTGGCCAGATATTTATCAGGAGGATTGGAGGTTGCCCAGGATGCAATGGGAGATCCTGGCCATTTGAGGCTATGGTCTTATCAGATTCTCACTTCAAGTGAGATATACCCATTCAATGAACAGACCTCTTTAAGTAGTTACTCGAGGGATGGTCCCTTTAATCAAAAATTTAAAAAAATAAAAGCATGTAAAGTAGTATAGAAAGAGAAGAGAAGAGGGTCTAGGACAGAAACCTGAGGGATATGTATGGTTACTGGTTCTATTTGATAGGATCTATCAAAGGAGATAGGGAAGAAGAAATCAGATAGGTAGGAAAAATGGGAGGGAATGGTGTCACAAAATCTTAGCGAGCAGAGAGTATTAAGGAGAGAGTGGTTGACAGTGTCAAAGGCTACAGAGAGATCAAGAAGATTGGGTACTGAGAAAAGGTTATTGGGATTTACAAACAAGCTATTATTAGTGACTTTGGAGAAAGCAGTTTTGTTAGAATGATAATGTTGAAAGTCAGCTTGTAAAATGGGGATCTGGAAAATGGGGATAACAATGGCACCTACCTTCCACGAGTATTGTGAGGACCAAATGAGAATATTTGTAAAGAATGTTGTCAACATTAAAGAGTTCCAGAAATGCTAACTATTCTCCATTTTTCATAATATTTCAGTGTGAGGGGGAATGATTATGAAATATTCTGCTTGGGGGATGTTTGTATAACTATATTCCGTTCTGTACCTTTCTTAGAAGTACTTCAAGGACTAGGTTTCTCACCTTTCTTGGAAGAGATTGTACAAAGCAGTGGAGAAAATAAAGCCTTGGGTGTGTGTGTGTGTGTGTGTGTGTGTGTGTGTGTGTGTGTGTGTGTGTGTGTGTGTGTATGTGTGTGTGTTAGAGAGAGAGAGAGACAGAGGGAGACACACACAAAGAGGGTGTGTGGAGAGAGGGAGAGAGAGGGAAAGAGGAAGGCAGGCAGACAGAGACAGACAGAGACAGAGATATCTCAGATGTCCACACGCGAGAGCCAGGAATGACAACTCAGGTTTATATAGCACTTGTTATGTTCCAGCTACTATATGCTAAGTGCTTTACAATAATTATCTCATTTGATCCTCACAACAACCTTAGGAAGTAAATGCTATTATTATCCCCATTCTACAGATAAGGAAATTGAGGGAAACAGAGTATAAGTGGCTTGCCCACACTCACAGTTAGTTAGTGTCTGAGGCATTAAGTTTCTCTCTATTCCAATCTATCCTCCATTGAGCTGCCTAAGAATTTTTTCTAAGGTACAAGTTTGAACTCTCACATATATTTACATACTTGCATATGTACCCTTTAGGCAAATGGTTATCTTTTAGAACAGTCACTTTTCTCTTTGTATCTGCAATGTCTAGAGCAGTGCCTGACACCTTATAGGCACTTACTAAGTGTGCTGCTGTTGTTATGCCAACTCACCTTACTGGCATCCTGTTCTTGATGAAAACAGGTCTCAGCAAGTAGGTTTGAAAGAATGTAATGAGATATTCAATAGAATTAAGAAAAAAATTCCATCTAGAGAGACAGTTCTGCAAATATCAATAATTCATACATCTATAATGTTTGAGGTTTAGTTTAAGCCAAGCCTAATGATATTTAGGGGAACCTAAAGCCTAAATTGAGGTAAGCCTAAAATCTTTTCTTGTGAAAACTTTGTGAGTTAGATACACAAATATCTTATCCTCATTTTACAGAAAAACTGTAAATGGGACTTACCCACAGTTATTATCTGAAACTGGACTTACACACACACACGCATACACACATATACATATATAGATATGTACATATCTATATATGTATATGTGTATGTATATATTTTTTAACTAAGACTTGATTCAAAGTCCGATTTTATCATACCAAGACACTTCTCAAAACAAGAAAAAAGAAATTGGACCAGATTTGGGGTTCCAGCCTAGGGTTGCTCACTAGTTAGTTGGATAATCTCAAGAAGCTATCTCCTTTGTCTGAACCTCAGTTTCTTCATCTGTAAACTCTAAAATTCCTTCAAGCCAGAATGTTCTGTGACTCTGTTCTTTGAGCTATTGCTTCCTTATTCTGCCATTCAAGGCTCTATAAAGTCTTACTCTAACCTACTTATATTTTCAGTCTTATATCAATACAAACTAACATTTATATGGGGCAGCTGTGGCTCAGTGGATAGTATCCTAGGCCTGGAGTCAAGAAGACTCATTTTCCTGAGTTCAAATCTGGCCTCAGACACTTACTAGCTGAGTGATTCTGGGCAAATTGCTTAACTCTGCTTGCCTCGGTTTCCTCATCTGTCAAATGAGCTGGAGAAGGAAAAACACTCTGGTATCTTTAACAAGAACAGCCCTAATGAGGTCATGAAGAGTTAGATACAACCAAAATGACTGAAGAACAACATTTATATAGTGCTTACTATGTGTGAGTATGTGTGTGCGTGTTGCCCTTGAGGGCAGGGAATATTTTAATTTTGGCTTTATAAACCTAGTACAATGCTTGTCACATGGTAGGAGCTTAATCTATATCTGCTGATTTGATTGCTTGGAGTGATATCTTTTCCCTCTTGATAGATTATAATCTTAGCAAATACTAGAAATTGTGCAATAGTGAGTTGAGATAGGAGCCTGGACAGGCTGTGCAGAAAGCACCCTTTAGACATATAAGAAAATACCATTGGAAGTGGTATGAATTAGCCATGGGTTTTTAGAAACAAATGAATAAGGAAGCAAACAAAAAACAGGACCATCTTGTTCAAAGAAATCCGAAAGGGAGCAATGGTATGTACATATATGTGTGTATGTATATCTCAGCACTTCAGAGAATCACAGAACCTTACAAGTTGGAAGTATCCTCAGAGGTCATCTAATCCAATCCAGAACTAAACAAGGATCTTCTCTTCAATATTGCCTGGCAAGTCATTATTCAGCCTTTGCTTGAAGATCCCTTTTGAGGGGGAACTCACATCCTCCTAAGGCAGTATATCCTACTCTTGCACTGGTCTAACTGTTGGGAAGTTTTTTGCTTGTGGTGGAAGGGCAGTGGTTTGGGTTACTAAGAGGAAGTAGCACAAAAGCCAGCAGATTCTTCATCTTCATGCATCCTTTTTTAGTTTTTTTCCCTCCACACTTGATTGAAATGATAAGTCATGAGGGCTAAAGGAATCATTTCACTCCAATTCACAGTTGCTTTTAAGTTTTGCCAAATGAAGTCCTTTGAATAGGCTAAAAAACTAGGCTAAAAATCCACATTTATAATAGAATTTTAAAGAAATTCTAGGCGATGCATTAGGTAGCATTTAGAGTGAGGAACATCAGGGTAAAAAGAGAAAAGAAAGAATTTAAGAGGAATAAAAGCTTTTGAAGTCAGGTGAATGGGTGCATTGGTAGAGATCAAATCATAGTAAACCAGTAAGCAACTTGAATTCCAGGTGAACAAAAACTGAGGCCAAGAACAGTAGCTCAGTAGCAAAGGCCAATAGAGGGCAGTAGAAAACAGTAATAGCAGCAAGACAATAGATTTGCCCAAGAAAACAGATATTTTGGCTAGAGAACAAAGGAAGTTTGGTGAAAATAGTCTCACAGATAGTTATCAGTGAGAAGATGGCTTCCATGAAGAAAGAAGCAAGGTGATGTCATCAGAGACCATTTCTTATAAGCATAATTTGATATTTATATTCATATACTCCATTCACATGTTTCCCTTGTATGTGTCCTCTTCATGCATGACCCTTGGGTCCTTGATTGATATTCTGGTCCTCAGTAGGAAAGTGTATCCATAGGTGGATGGGGGATTTTTCTTGTCTCTTTTATTGTTATGGTAACTGATTTAATGTCTTTGGTTTTGAACTATTTTGTTGGTTGCTCCAGTAGTTAAAAGTAAATATATCAATGGGGGCTCATGAGTTGTGATTTTTTAAATACATGCTGAATAATGAGGTATATGTGAAAAGGGTACCGGGTACAATAATTATACAGATCAGAAACTCGCTTCTCTGATATTTTTGCCTATTTTTTCTTGCTCTGCCCTGTAGGATCGAACAGAACAAAACTAATCACTCACCTGTATCATAATCCTTCAAATGATGGAAGACAAATTTTGCATCTTTGAAATCTTCTTTTCTACAGAGCATCCCCAGGACCGTCGGTACATGTTAACTGAATTCGGTTACTACTACCCTGTGTTAACTAATTAGCATAAGTAGAAAACCTATATAATTAATTAATTAAGTTTTAGTTTTCAACATTCGCTTCTACAAGATTTTGAGTTCAAAGTTTTCTTCCCATCTCTCCCCTCTGCCCACCCCAAGAGAGCATGCATTCTGATTACCCCTTCCCCCAATCTACCCTTCCTTCTATTACACCCCTCCCTTCTCTTATCCCCTTCCCATCTATTTTCTTATAGGGTAAGATAGATTTCTATACCCCATTGCCTGTATGTCTAATTTCCCATTTGCATGTAAAAACAATTTTTAACATTCATTTTTATAAGACTTTTGAGTTCCAACTTCTCTCCCTCCCTTCCTCTACACCCACCCCCACTGAGAATGCAAGTAATTCGATATAGGTTATACATGTGTAGTCATGCAAAACACTTTCAAAACAGTCATATTGTGAAAGACTAACTATATTTCCCTCCATCCTATCTCTCTTTTGACACTGTCCGTCCTCAAAAGTGTTTACTTCTAATTACCTGCTCCTCCCATTTACCCTCCCTTCTATCATCCCTCTGAATCCCCCTCATCCCCTTCCTCCTACTTTCCTGTACTATAAGATAGATTTTCATGCCAAATTGAGTGTACATGTGATTCCCTCCTTAAGCCAAATGTGATGAGAGTAAGATTCACTCTTTCCCTCTAACCTTCCGCCTATTCCCCTCCATTGAAAAAAACTTTTTCTTGCCTCTTTTATGTGAGATAATTTACTACATTCTATTTCTTCCTTTCTCCTCCCAATTATCTCCTCTCTCATCCCTTAATTTTATTTTTTTTAGGTATCATCCCTTCATATTCAACTTACCCTGTGCCTTCTGTCTATATATATGTATATATAGATGTATATGTATATATGTATATATATATGTATTCTCATGCTTCTCTTGATTCTTGTATTTGAAAGTCAAATTCCTATTCAGTTCTGGTCTTTTCATCAAGAATGCTTGAAAGTTCTCTATTTCACTGAATGACCATTTTTTCCCCTGAAGTTTTATACTCAGATTTACTGGGTAGGTAATTCTTGGTTTTAATCCTAACTCCTTTGACCTCTGGAATACCATATTCCAAACCCTGCAATCACTTAGGGTAGAAGCTTCTAGATATTGTGCCATCCTGATTGTGTTTCCAAAATATTTGAACTGTTTCCTTCTGGCTGCTTGCAGCATTTTCTCCTTGATCTGGGAGCTCTGGGATTTGACTACAATATTGCTAGGAGATTTTCTTTTGGAATCTCTTTCAGGAGGTGATCAGTGGATTCTTTCATTATCTATTTTACCGTCTGGTTCTAGAATATCAGAGGAATTTTCCTTGATAATGTCTTGAAAGATGATATCAAGGCTCATTTTTTGATCGTGGTTTTCAGGTAGTCTAATAATTTTTAAATTGTCTCTCCTGGATCTAGTTTCCAGGTCAGTTGTTTTTCCAATGAGGTATTTCATATTGTTTGCTATTTTTCATTCTTTTGATTTTCTTTTATAATTTCTTGATTTTTCATAAAGTCAGCTACCAGAATTTTGATTAGATGCTAGGTTAAGTTAATCATAAAGGAAGAGAGATCATTGAGGGATAATGCTGGAAGGTGTGTTTGCTAGTGGCAATGGGGAGCAAAGAGCATTCTAGCTCTCCTACCATGACTTTAAGTGGAATAATAGCAAGTAGAGTCATTACTGTAAAGGGAGGCCAGTGAGGTCTTTATCAGGAGAGAGTCAGATATCAGTAAGACCCAGAAGAGGAAAGGAGTGGGAAAAGAAAACAATTTAACATGAAAGCAAGTTTGCTATCAGTGGACCAAGAATTCCTGAAAGTGGATGGAGTAAGTAGGAATGTGGGACAATGGGAAGTTGGGTTGAGGGTATGGGAATTGGGCAGTGAGGGACTGAGAATTGACTTTGAAAAATGACTAATGACAGCCAAGGATTCAGAATCAGTAGAATGGGGAAGGTATGACTGGGTGGGAATGTATTCATCATTGAGAAACAAATTTAGATAGGTTGTTAACATTCTTAGACTCTTGGGCTCAGGTTGAATTTCAGCAGTCCAGGTGAGGGAACCATTGAAGGGAACTGATGCAATAGCATTTTTCTCCTTTTCCTGAAGGCAGGACATGCCAGGAAAGGGGTGGTAGCAAATGGATGGAATGGAATCTTTCCATCCCCCTGTGATCAGAAAGAAGGCAACCTAGAGTAGGATTTTTAAAAAGCATTTTCATTCATTCATGTATTCAGTAAGTATTTATTAAGTAGTTAGTATGTACCTAGAATTGTTCTAGGTTCTGAAGATACAGAGCTAAAATGAAACAGTTACTGCCCTCCAGGATCTTATATTCTTATGGGGAGGGGAGAGATAACATACAGACAGATAAATCAATATCACCCATACAAAGTAAATAAAAAATTAATGGCAGGATCATAGACACAGAGCTGGAATGGACTTTAGTAAGTAATGCCCTCATTTCACAAATGGAGAAACAAGCACCAATAGGTTTAAGGACTGACTCACATTGATCATACCTCTGGTAAATGTTATGGTGCATATTTGAACTCAGGTCTTTGTGACTTCCCAACCAGCAGTCTATCCTTTATACAATGCTGCCTCTAAAAAAGTAAAATGATTTTGTCTTTCTGATCAGATTGCCATCTCTTAGGGGCATGAATTGAACTTTCTGCCTCTTTATCTCAGGGGGTGTGGTTCAGTGCTAAGCACATGTCCCTTTACAAATGCTTCTGGAACGAATGAATAAAAAGCAGTGGTGAATGAATGTGAGAAAAGAAAATTGTGGAAAGTCAAGGCAAGTTCTTTTCATTTTTAAGTTACATTCACATCCCATTTCAGTGTGTCAGCTTGCATCTGATTTCCTCCAGGCCAATAAACTCCTTGGTGGAACCAAAATGAATTACTGTACTATTATCTGAAGAGATACATGTTTCCAGAGGGTGGATTTTGTTTCAGTCAGGTTTAAATTAGATTCATACTCTTCTCAAAGGGCAATTTTAAGTCATAGACCAGGTCTCTCAGACTGTATTTCAACTGATTTCAGTTATTCCCTCACCCTGTGTTACAACTTTTTCCATTGTTATCTTCCTATGTACTCAGACATGACTTTCTAGGCTGTGTGATCATAGGTATGTAAATGGTAATAATTATAAGCTAACATATAGCACTTCAGATACATTATCTCATCTGATATTTAAAACCCTCTGAGTTATGTTTGCTATTATTATTTTTTACAGTTGAAGTATGATGGACAAAGAATTTAAGCCACTTGCTCAGAGTCACAGAGGTAATAAGTATCAGGTTAGGTTTGAAATCACTATTTATATGCTACCTAACTTCTCCTAGTGTTACTGAAGACACAAATTTGTGAGCCAAATATGTATTTGACTTAGGAGTGGCCCGGTTTGGGGGTGGGGGGAGCGAAGATGGCAGAGAGAAGCCAGAAAGTTGCCTGAGCTCTCCTGTTTCCCTCAGAAACAATGTTAAATTAAGCCCCTAAATAGATTCTGGAGCAACCAAACCCAGAAAAAGAAGGAGTGATACAATTTTCCAGCACAAGATAACTTAGAAGGCTCAGGAAAGGTATGTCTCACTTGAATAAAGAGGAAGTGCAACCAAGCCCCCAAGGTGGTGGAAGACTCTTAGACGCAGCACAGATCAGCAATTGAGGCTCTCTTGGTCATCCTGTCTCAGCCCACCAGCAGGGAGACCTTCAGCCTCAGCTCAGAAGGCAAATTTCAAGCCCCAGAATCCAGTGACCTGGCCCCTGGCCCCAAGCATTAGAAGCCTGAGATAGTGTCCCTTATGCCCCAACACAGAGCTCAACTTTAAAAGTCTCGAAATAGGTTAAAAAATAAAGGAGAAACAGAAGACAGCCCTGACCATAGAAAACTGTTATAAGGATAGGGAAGGTCAAAACACAAACTTAGAAGAGCACAGTGTCAAAATGCCTTCGTATAAAGCCTCAAAATGACATAGAAAGTTGTCTCAAGCCCAAAAAACTCTTGGAAGAGTTCAAAAAGGATTTTAAAAATTATGTAGGAGAGCTAGAAGAAATATTGGGAAAGAAATGAGAGTTATGAAGAATTATGAAAAAAGAGTAACAGCTTAGACAAGGAAGCACAAAAGTCCACTGAAGAAAGAAAAGAACTCCTTTAAAAGTAGAATTGTCCAAATGGAAAAGAAGGCACACAAGCTAACTGAAGAAAATAATTCTTTAAAAATTAGAATTGGGCAAGTGGACACTAATAACTCTGTGAGACAACAAGAACCAAACAAAATCCAAAGAATGAAAAACAACAAAATACAAAGAATAGGGGCCCCATACCCCATCCTTTCTAATCTGTAGTTTGTGACCACAACCACTATTTGCTGTCTGCTGTTGTCTCTTTTTTCCCTCTTGACGTTGAAGACAGTCTCATGCCTCCTCTTTGAAAGAGCAGCTTCATTTTCACCAGCCAGAAAGCAGGCCACTTTGTCACTGCTATTTTTCAGCCACATCATTTGTCACTGTACTTCCACGTCTCCTTCAAATGTTTCTTCTACCTCTCCTGCCTAGGGTGACCCCATTTCAGCTCACTGCAGAGCGATTTTTCAGGCATAGTGCTCTCATTCATCCTTCACACAACCAGACTCAGGAGAATTGTCAGAATGTTACTTTGCAGTTGTAACCTAGAAGCTACCACCACAAAAGAAAGGCAGAGGAGGAGAGACAAAGACACCGAATCATAGAATGTCAGTCAGAACAAATTTAGATATCATCGCTCCATTTCAGTCTAACTTTCCCTCCAGCTGTTACATACAAATATCATTGAATCTGCCATGTCTGTTCATGTTTATAAGCTGTCCTCAGGGTCTTCAAGGCACTGTCTCCTCACCTCTATGACTTAATATCCCCTTTAATTTCTAAGCATGCTCAACTCCAACACAAAGCCTTTCCAAATTTATTTAATTGCTAGTGTTCTCCCAGGGGGGATGTGTGTGTGTATGAGTGTATGTGTGTGTGTGTGTGTGTGTGTGTGTGTGTGTGTGTGTATGTAAATGTTTTAGAACCAGTTCTCCAAGGACATAAATTGTCAGTGACAAATTTTAAAGTTTAATATGAATTATTGTTTTTTCTACCACTTTCTTAAGCCTAGACAATCATAAAAATAACAAATTAAGCCCTGACTTGTACCATTTGCAGATTTTACACTGAAAATTTAACAATAAGCTTGGGAACTGGTAAGAGCCACCTCTAGCTCATCACTCATTTCCCCTGTTTTGATACTTGCCATATACTTCCAGTAGAATCTACATTAGAATGTCTTTTTCATTTTTCTCTTGGTATTCCCAACACCAAATAAAATGCCTTGAATGGAACTGATACATAATAATTGTTTGTTAAATTAAATTCTGAGGTGATTTCTAGCTCTATATCTATGATACTCTGAATTGGTCTAACTCATACCTATAGAACAATCTTTTCCACCAAATTTCCAGCATATGATCATTCAGCCTTCATTTGAACATATCAATTGGAAATTGACTATATCTGGAAGGAAGTCTATTTCATTTTCAATGAGCACTAATCACTATGGAAGTTTTTTATATATCAATCTAATGTCTGTCTTTTTACACTTTGTCAGTTTTTTCCTTCAGGGCCAAGCAGGAGACTAATCCTAATTCTGAAAAAATAGTCCTTCAAATATTTGAAGCTGGCTTTCTTGTCTCCCCCACCCCATTTTTTCCCTTCTGGTTAAACACTTCTGTTCCATAACAGAATTCAGGGGTCTTTCCTTTGGCCTATGATTAAGGAAAAATCAATTGAAATCTTTTTGAAATTGAAGAAATATGTAGCTTGGAAGGCTAGTTTGACTCATTGCTCCAAGAGGGAGTAACACAACTATGAGGGGATGAAGGAGAAAGATGAGGAAGAGGACTGGCTTCCTACCCTCTTTACCCTCTTAAAACCAGAGACAGAGCTTTAGCAAGGTATGTAAATTGTAAATCTGCCCTGTGAGTAATATAAAAGAGAGAAGTTGGCAGTGTGTTATTTTGGCAAGAACTCTCTGATACTTTCTTTGAGTGGTCCCAAGGGTGGTGAGGAACCTTCTAAGAAACTAACAATACCCTAATTTATACTGACTCAAGAAAAGAAGAAATTTCCACAACCATCACCATCACCTCTATTTGCCCAAAGTTTAGTCATTAAAAAGCACCACACTAGTTTAGTGTAAGTCATTAATGTTAGAGTAATGTCAAGTCACTACTTCCATCCCATAGTATCCAGTTTGATGGCACTCCAGTCCCAATGCATTGAGAATTTGTTTGTGATGATGGAGATGACTGATCCCTAGGACTCTGTTAAACTCCCAAATGCCAAAATAAAGGAATGTTCCTGCCTCAATGTCTGCCTAATAAAAATTTTACCATGAAATAAGGAAAATAATGTACAATAGTCTGTGACTCTGTGTGTGTGTGTGTGTGTGTGTGTGTGTGTGTGTGTGTGTGGAGGGAGGGGGGCATTGAATCCATCTGGCTGGAAATAAATAGATAGGGAGAAAGAGGAAAAGGAGAAAACACACACATGTTTTTATAACGCATATATTTATATGTATAGGTTTTAGGTTTTGAGAGAAGATTATTCATCCATTTTGAATCCTGTGGTTTCAGTGATGTTTCATTGCAGGCAAATGTTGTGTTAACATGGTGCTGGAGGGAGGAGAAGATGATGATTTCCATGGGCAAAGAGAAATTTTCAAGCCATTGGTTGGGGATCACATTAATGGAGGGCATCAAATTCCCCACAGTTTCCCTCGCTAATGGATCATGAAGGTGATTTCAAAGAGAAGCATTGTGCTATTTGAGTGCACCACGCAAAGTGCATCTCTCCAAGGAGTTCCCATGAGATTCCTTCTAGCCAAGTGCTTCCCAGAGTGAGGATGAATGGATTCTACTTATGTCATTTCCATTGTCCCACAAAGTGAATCTTCAAGGAGTTGGGGATCATTTATCCCTCAGAATCTAACGGATGGCCCATGTTAACCTGGCATTGTAAACTAGCTAGCATTAATAATTTGCAAAGTGCTTTTCATATATTATCTCATTCTCCTTTTGAAAGTGTGCCACAAAACATCTGTAGGAGAATAAAGAGAAAAGTGAAAAAATAATTCAGGGCTTTATATGATTTCATTTTCCCTCCTGTGCTGTGTTCTTCACCATTCCCTGCAGACATTGTCATCTCATATTCATCCATATTGAGAGCTGAATTTCCAAGAAAGTCAATGCCTTCATTCTCCATCGGTGAAAGTGAGAAGTATTATATGATTTCCAGGTAAATGTTGTTTCATGTTTGTCTTTGTATTAGAAGCATTCAGCATAACACCTTGAGCATGGAGGAATGTAAGCTTTTGGAGGGCAAGGCCTGACTCATTTATGTATTTGTATCTTTAGAACATAGCACTGTACTGGTGCCAAGTTTTAACTTCACAACCCATCTAGACACCCAGCTTGGCCATCTGATTATTTCTCTGCTGCCCTTGACCTGCTCCTCCCAGCCTGCTCCAGTGCCCTCCTGAGATCTGAACCTCCACACTTCTGTTTTCCAGAATCCAGGAGCTAGACCCTGGGGAAGTTATTTCATTCAACTTTACAGATTCCACCCAAGGGTCCAAGCCAGCAGATTGCTGACTGACTGTGTGCAGACTAGCCCACTCCATCCAATCTCTGGAGTTAGCTAGTTCTAGAAACCAGTTCATATTACATCTTTGCATCCCATCCAGACATCTAACTAGACATCTCATCAACTCTCTGTCCTAGAACCCTCAATTCTCTAACCCCTTCCCACAATCCCATTTGGGATTTTCTTGGCTAAGAGACTAGACTGCTTTGCCATTTCCTTCTCCAGTTCATTTTAGATGAGGAAACTGAAGCAAATAAGGTTAAGTGACTTGCCCAGGACCACAAAGCTAGTAACCGTCTGAGGCTGAATTTAGACTCAGAAAGATGAGTCTTCCTGGCTCCAGTCCCAGTTCTCTAACCAGTGCACAACTTAATTCATCTACCTCAGAATATGAACATTGAATCAGAACGCTCTAGCTAGATAGAATGAAGGAATGAAATACTTATTAAGTACTTCCTATCGGCAAATGCTGGAAATGCAAATAGAAAAGTAAGCCCTCTCTAGCCCTCAAGGAGCTTACCCTGTAATGGGGAGACAACACATGTGAAAAGTTTCACGTGCAAGCCAGATGGAAAAGTCTGATGGTCATTAAGGAGCAAAGGTGATGGTAATGACACTTTAATGTCTTATCATTGACAAAACCCTATCAATTTCTTATATCAAACCATTTGCCAGAGCCAAGGACTTTGCTGACAAGAACATGCCTCTCTGAGACTTCAGAAGCAGTGACTGGAGCACTTCTAGGAGCCTTGGCAAGGCTATATTTCCATAGTGGTTGCTTCCTAAAATGATAACTGAGGACACTGGACTAAAAACATTTCCATTTTCAAGGCCTTTGAGTTGAAG
This sequence comes from Notamacropus eugenii, assembly GCF_028372415.1. Lineage (NCBI taxonomy): Eukaryota > Metazoa > Chordata > Mammalia > Diprotodontia > Macropodidae > Notamacropus > Notamacropus eugenii. The sequence continues at coordinate 33,176,954 of NC_092874.1, read as the reverse complement.
TTCCTGGGTTGCCTCTACTCAAGTTCAAGGGGAGATAGTTAAGATGATGGTGGTGGTTGAACTTGTTTCCATCTCCCCCTCAAGGTATGTTATTGCTTCAGCTAAGTTGGCTTGACTGTTTTCTGAATGGTAGTTGGTGAGCAGTTGGTGGGGATGACTAGCCCCTTCTCCAGAGGAATTTGTCTCCTTTGATCATGTTGATGAGGTCTGAGACAGAAGCAGAACCTGCAGGGTTTTTGGGTTCCTGCCCATTGATGGAATTTGACAAAGTAGCTATTGTTGGTGATGGTGAATAAGATAGGTCCCTTCTCTGCAATTGTTTTTGCCCTCAATGATGGCAGAGGCAGGTGGGCCAGAAGGAGGTCCAGTGATCTGGAGAGCAATGCTCTTTCCAAGGTTTTTGGTGGTTATGTACTTCGTATATCTATCAGAATTTGTGGCGAGATAACTGGCAAGTAGTGGTAGTGATCTAACTCACCTGACTCATATTGTCTCCTTTCTCTCCCCTCAGGTCACCCTGTTGCAAAGCTCATCTATTCCAAATTTATTTCACAGACGAGAAAACTGAGGCTGCAAGAAAGAAAATGACTTACTAAGGTCATACTATTTACTAACAAATGACAGAACTGGGATTTGACACCAGGTCTCTAGAACATTAGTTCAGTGTTTTATTTTGCTTTGTTTTCCATTACATAGCATCTCAAGAGTACTTCACTTTGAATGAAAGGCACCCACATTTAAATTCAACATCTGACATTACTAATTCAAGGTTTCTAAGTCAGATTTTTGGAACCTCAGTTTCCTTCCCTGTAAAAGAGGTAAAATGATAGTCATAGTACCTACCACACTTTGTTGTTATGAGGATCAAATGGGATACTGTTTGTGGAATACCTTGGCTACTTTAAAGTGTTATATAAATATTTGTCATTCTCATCATCACCATCATCATCTGATAGTAGCAGAAGTAGCAATACAGAGAGAAGTGATATTTGCTCTACTCTGGTTATTTTATTATTGCTGAGAAACCCTAGTGTGGTAACTCTGCCCAATGATGAATATGGGTAACTTTTCTGTAATGGTGTTTCTTTTGGTGATTAAAAGTTATGTGACTTGCCCAGGGTTACTTAGCCAGGACTTGAACACAGACCTTCTGGTCCCCAAGACCAGCCTTCTATCTATGTCACACTACCTGTTGTTTTTGTCAGGATAATAGTTGGAAATCCTCTTCCCTCATTCTGTATGAATGAAGAAATCCCCAGTGTCCAGTCCTCGTGTGTGTGTTGGAAGTTCTTTCTCTTAATATTATGTTTGGAAAACCCCAAAGTGCCAACAAGCCAGAGACCAGGCCAATGAAATATGAATATTGTGTTCAGACCTTCTTTTCAATGCCAGTCATGTTCACTCATTACAGCAAGTTGGGAAATCACATGTCATAGCATATGCCTCTCATTGAATCCCAAATCTGATACTGATGCTTTGGAGTAAAATAATTTTTAATACTTATTGCTTATCAAGAATTAATGAAAACAACTGTGTGTACTTACACTTCTGAAATTTTATAAACAGATCAGCAGGGTTAATTGTGAAAACTGTTTGCCTTTGAAAAACACTCAAGTATTGCTTTTTCAAGCTGTGAAATTTTCTGTCTTCCATACATATGGCTTTCCAGATTCTGCAAACACCCACACCCACCCCACCCCGCACACACAGAGTAACACATATACTGTATTCAGGGAAAAAACTATTGAAATGCATATTAATAGATATTCATGGTGAAGCATTGCTTTCTACTCAGTATGAGTTTATTCATTAAATTTTCACCTCTGGGAATATCTATATTCAAACATCTTTATATAAAATATGGAACAAATGAATTGAGATATATTAGGCCAAAACTAGGATTACTAATGAGATAGATAATTTTGCCAAAAAAAACCCCCTAACAATTATAATAAAGGTTATGTTACCTAGAGTCTTAAGTGACTTTCTGAAATCATCACTAGGGAAAATATGTCAGGGGGCAGAGCCAAGATGGTGGAGTAGAAAGACGCACATAGTCTAGTTCTTCCCCCACAGCCCATAAAATATCTGTAAAAAAATGACTCTAAACAAATTCTAGAGAAGCAGAAGCCACAAAATGACAGAGTGAAAGAGATTTCCAGCCCAAGGTAACCTGGAAGGCTGACAAGAAAAGTCTACCACATAGAGTGCAGAGCCAAGCAAAGCCCAGCCTGGCATGGGCTGCAGAGTGGTGCAGCAAGGGCAGGACCTGGAACAGGCTTCAGAGGTGGAATCCCCAGCAGCAGCAATAGCTCTCAGATCCCTCAACCCACAATTACCAGAGACAGCTTCAAAGGTCAGTGAGAAAGCTTTTTCAACTGGGTGACAAGGGAGCAGGTTCCTCCCCTAATCCTGGCCCCAGGTAGCTGCAGCAGCAGAAAAGGAGGAGGCAGCTCCAGGGGCAGTTGCAGCAGCAGCATCCATTTTTGGAGACCTTCACCTAAAGACCCTGGGGGAATTGAGCCTCTGATCTGGGTCTCAACCCTGAATGGAGCTGGTAGAGGCTCTGGAAAGGGAATTTACTCTCAGATTTTGGGCAGGAAAGCTTTGGTAGCCCCCAAACTAGTGTACAGGCCAGGAGAGGAGTAAACTTCTTTCCCTTGATTGTGCCACGTTAGAGGAACTGAGAACTTGCAAGTCCCCAGAGTATACCCCCCTCTTGACAAAGGACTCAAAAGTCAAGTAACTGGCTAGGAAATTGCCCAAAAAAGGGAAAAAATGAGACTATAGAAGGTTACTCTCTTGGTGAACAGGTATTTATTTCCATCCTTTCAGATGAGGAAGAACAATGCCTTCTATCAGAGGTCTCCAAAATAAATATGCAGTGATCTCAGGCCAGGGAAGAGCTCAAAAAGGATTTTGAAAATCAAGTAAGAAAGGTGGAGGAAAAATTGGGAAGAGAAATGAGAGCAATGCAAGAAAATCATGAAAAGTGAGTCAACAGCTTGCTAAAGGAGACCCAAAAAATGCTGAAAAAAATAACACCTTTAAAAATAGGCTAACTCAACTGGCAAAAGAAATCCAAAAAGTCAATGAGGAGAAGAATGCTTTAAAAAGCAGAATTAGCCAAATGGAAAAGGAGGTTCAAAAGCTCACTGAAGAAAATAGTTCTTTAAAAATCAGGATGGAGCAGATGAAAGTTAATGACTTTATGAGAAACCAAGAAATTACAAAACAAAACCAAAAGAATGAAAAAATAGAAGATAATGTGAAATATCTTACTGGAAAAACAGCTGACCTGGAAAATAGATCCAGGAGAGACAACTTAAAAATTATGGAATTACCTGAAAGCCATGATCAAAAAAAGAGCATAGACATCATCTTTCATGAAATTATCAAGAAAAACGGCCCTAATATTCTAGAACTAGGGTGCAAAATAAATATTGAAAGAATCCACCAATCACATCCTGAAAGAGATCCAATAAGAAAAACTCCTAGGAATATTGTAGCCAAATTCTAGAGTTCCCAGGTCAAGGAGAAAACATTACAAGCAACTAGAAGAAACAATTCAAGTACTGTGGAGATACAATCAGGAAAACACAAGACATAGCAGCTTCTACATTAAGGGATCGAAGGGTGTGGAATGATATTCCAGAAGTCAAAGGAACTAGGACTAAAACTAAGAATCACCTACCCAGCAAAACTGAGTATAATACTTCAGGGGAAAAATTGGTCTTTCAATGAAATAGACGACTTTCAAGCATTTTTGATGAAAAAACCAGAATTGAATAGAAAATTTGACTTTGAAACACAAGAATCAAAAGAAGTATGAAAAGGTAAACAGGAAAGAGAAATCATGAAGGACTTTCTAAAATTGAAGTGTGCCAAGCCTAGAGGCCTGTATTGGGCTACCCGAGTCTTTCTTACCTCACCTCCCGAGGTCTTCGGCTGGCCACGCCGGATGCACGTATGAGAGAAAGGACGTTCCAGAGTCAAACAGGGGTTGAGCTTTATTACAGGGTTTCGGTTACAAGTGCAGGGGGTCTTCTTTCTTAGGACGAAGAGGGGGAGATTTCCTAAGGAGGCTAAGCTTAAGGGATTGGAAGTAGAAGTACAAGCAGGGAGAGAGGGGGAGGGGAGAGAGAAAAGAAAAGAAGCGGAGCCCTACTTTTCTCTTTGGCTCCACACGTGCTAAGAGAGCTTTTAGGCTTCCTCAATCCTACTTAATCTTCAGCCACACAGTTTGCATCTCAATACCGTGCTGTTAGGTAACTAGGTGTGCTCCAATCCGGGATGACCTCGAGGGCAGGGAGACTCCACCCATCAGGTATCTCCGGGGGAGAGGCGGAAATACCCGAGCTAGCCGAGCTAGCTCGGTCTGACCTCGAACCCCCCGCTGTTCATGGAGGGCCTCGTAAGACTCTAAGATTTAGAAGTCCCACTTTTACCTGCCCGAGACTGTCCACACGGAATTGAGCTTCCAGTCCCAACATATCCCCTTCTTTGTTATGCGCGGAGCGCACCTGGCTCTAGAGCAAACAGTGGCTGGAGGCTGAGTGGATTAGGAAGGCCTTTAGCATATGAGTACCTTACAACAAGACTTCATTCACACAGAAATCTGCAGCTAGCACAACTGACAAAGGGAGGCATCAAATAAAACAAAGATGAAACTAAATGGCTGAGATACAACAGGGGAAGTGCAATCAACTAAAATCCCAAAGCATATTTTAAGAGAAGCAGGTGGTGTAGGCGCCTTACATCACCACTCCCTTAATCTTGCAAATGGATCTATACAGGTGGAAAATTGGTCACCTCCTCCCCACCCAAGTGTCCTGGGTTTGTGATATCAAAGTCCTCATTCAGCTGGCGAAAAAAGGATGCCTAGATGGGAAGCTGTCAGCAGCAGTGTCTGCGGTTGTGATGAGGGCTGCTTCCTCTCTGGGCAGCAAGGTTAAAGCTGTCAGCAGCAGGCTCAGGTGGTGTATGATCCTTCTCTGGGGTCTCCGGGCTCTCCGCCTCCTGCGTCTCCGCCGTCTCCGACCTCGGTTCCCACCTACGGATCCTTCTAATGGGAATCCACGCATTCCCTTTTCCTGTGGAGACACAAACATACCCTCGACCCCCTATTAGTATCTTAAAATGTCTCATAGCTGGAGTAGTATGTGCGCTCCTTGAGACAGCTGTATCAGGCTCTGATTGTATTAGGCCTCTTGATCTTAGCTCTGATTGTATAAGGCGACCTTTTCCCCTTCTTTGTTTAGCGAGGATCGCCTTCAAGGTAAGATTGATAAGAATGCATACTGGCTCTTTACTTAGGTATAGCTGCTGCCAGGTGCTTACAAATGCTTCATTAACATCTGTAAAGAACCTGACTTTCCCAGATTTTTTCTTTTTAACAAACACAGGAGCATTCCAGGGTGCTAATTGCTCCTTAACCAATAGTCGTAGTGCCTGGAGTTTTTCTGGAGTCAGGGCCCAAATCGGGGTGTCTGACTTCCAATTCAAGGGTGGGGACTCCAGTGCAACTGCAATGGCCCTTACTAAAAATTTGATAGCTTCATCCCGAGGCGGCTCATAATGTCCCTGCCCCAGATGTTAAAACTAAGTCCTGGAATCACCAACGGCCATACGGTCCCTTGGCGATCCTCTGCCTCCCACTTTACTGGGTGCATTGTCTCTAAGGTAATTTTGGCACCCTCCTATTCCCCACACTGGTCTCTGGCTTTCTTTAAGCTTCCAGTGCCGGGGTACTGAGCGACTGCTAAGGCAGGTCCTATCCGCTCCAGTATGGAGCGTGCTATAAGGAGGCGCAGAGGGAAGACACGGTACATTCTCCCCTGCCTCGCCTTTTCCATCCGCTAGATGGAGCTCCGAGTCTATTTTTTCTTTACCCTCCTTAACTTTCCGCTTAACTTTCTGCTTGCCTGGGTCCTCCCCTCCCCTCTCTCCGCTTCCACTCTCTTTCCAATCCCGCCCTGGTCTCTCTGGCCCTTCCAGCAGGCTTTTAATTACACCGAATATCAGGAAATCTAAATCCTCCAGCTCCCCAGGGTATTGTTGCTCGTAAGCAGTCATTTGCTCTCCGACCGCTCCCCATTTTTCTCTTGATATTCCTGCCTGCTTGAGCCAAGGAGAAACTTTCCAAATCCTTTCACAAAATTCTCGGAGGTCATCTAACTCTATTGTGACCCCCGCCTTCCTGCATTCCCTGTGAAGTGTCTCAGCCCAGACCTCCTGTTCCTCTGGCTTTATTACTGGCAATAGATTCCCCATCTCCGCCCTTTTCCCAGGGGTTTGGGAAGCTTCTCTCCCCTTTCTCTCCTTCCGAATCTAGGATTCGGGACTCGCTTCTTTCACAGCCCCTTCCAGGTGTACCCCAAAAGCACCCAGGATTATCTATGCTCCCAATCCCTGTTGGGGCGCCAACTGCCAAGCCTAGAGGCCTGTATTGGGCTACCCGAGTCTTCCTTACCTCACCTCCCAAGGTCTTCAGCTGGCCACGCCGGATGCACGTATGAGAGAAAGGACGTTCCAGAGTCAAAGAGGGGTTGAGCTTTATTACAGGGTTTCGGTTACAAGTGCAGGGGGTCTTCTTTCTTAGGACGAAGAGGGGGAGATTTCCTAAGGAGGCTAAGCTTAAGGGATTGGAAGTAGAAGTACAAGTGGGGAGAGAGGGGGAGGGGAGAGAGGAAAGAAAAGAAGCAGAGCCCTACTTTTCTCTTTGGCTCCACACGTGCTAAGAGAGCTTTTAGGCTTCCTCAATCCTACTTAATCTTCAGCCACACAGTTTGCATCTCAATACCGTGCTGTTAGGTAACTAGGTGTGCTCCAATCCGGGACGACCTCGAGGGCAGGGAGACTCCACCCATCAGGTATCTCCGGGGGAGAGGCGGAAATACCCGAGCTAGCCGAGCTAGCTCGGTCTGACCTTCTCGAACCCCCGCTGTTCATGGAGGGCCTCGTAAGACTCTAAGATTTAGAAGTCCCACTTTTACCTGCCCGAGACTGTCCACACGGAATTGAGCTTCCAGTCCCAACAGAAGTGTTTATATTCTTACATGGAAAGATAATATTTTTACTCTTGAAATTTTTCTCAGTATTTGGGTAGTGGGAGGGATTACACACACACACACACAAACACACACACACATACAGAGAGCACAGGTTGAGTTGAATAAGAATACATGACATCTAAAAAAAAATTTAGGGTTGAGAGAGGAATATATTGGGAGGAGAAAGGGAAAAATGGAATGGGGCAAATTATCTCTCATAAAAGAGTCAAGAAAAAGCTTTTTCAATGGAGAAGAAAAGAGAGGAGGTGGGAGGGAAAAGTGAAGCATACTCTCATCACATTTGGCTTAAGGAGGGAATTGCTCAAGGGGAAAAATGGTCTTTCAGTGATATAGTTGAATTTCAAGATTTCATGTTGAGGAAAAGACCAGATCTGTATTTAAAAATTTGACTTCCCAAGACAAGAATCAAAAGAAGCATGAAAAGGTAAACAGAAAAGAAAAATCATAAAAGACTCTCTAAAGCTGAACTGTTTACATTACTACATGGAAAGAAAATATTTTTAACTCTTGAATCTTTTCTCAGTATTTGGATAGTTGGAGAGATTGTACATACGCACACACACATATACACATAGATAGAGAGTACAGGGTGTGTTATATCAGAAGAGATGATATCCACACACACACACACACACACACACACACACACACACACACACACACACTAAAATAAAATAAAGATTAAGGGGTGAAGGAGGAAAATTCCAGGAAGAAAAAGGGAATAATGGAATGGAGCAGGCTATAACTTGTGAAAGAGATAAGAAAAATCATTCAATGGAGGAGATAAGGGAGAAGGGGAAAGGGGGAAAAATAAAGCTACTCTCCCCACATGTGGCTGAAGGAGGCAATAACATGCTCACTAAATTTGATATGAAAATTTATATACACCACAGGAAAGTAGGAGAGGAGGCAACAAGTGGAGCGAGGGGAATGTTAGAAGGGAGGGCAAATGGGAGAAGGGAATCACTAGAAATAAACACTTTTGAGAAGGGACAAGGTCAATTGTAGGAGGGGAAATAAGGGGGGATAGGGTAGGTCAGAGGGCAATATAATTAGTATTACATAACATGATTACTATGTAAGTCTTTTGCAAAATAACACATATTTAATCTGTATTGAAATGCTTCCCTTTTCAGTGGGGCTGGGGAGGGAGGGAGGGAGAGAGGGAGGGAGAGAAGTTGGAAATCAAAGTATTAGAAATGAATGTTCAGAATTTTTATTTCATATGATTGGGAAATAAGAACTACAGGGATAGGGGGTATGGAAATTTATCTTGCCCTGCAAGAAAAGAGAGACGATGGGGATAGGACAGGGTTGGGGCCTGATGGAGGGGAGGGTACATTGAGGGAAGGAGTAATCAGAATGTAAGGTATTAGGAAGCAGGGGGAGGGGAGTGATGGGGAGAAAAATTTGACATGTTACAAAGTGAGGTAAAAGCAATTAGTATTAAAACAATAGACTGAATTAATTACTGAGAATAAATCAATGACATCTTTACATTAGGGAAAAGAATTTCAGTCTAACTTTCCAAGAGGAAGGTAACCTCAGGTAAAATTTAGCATTGATGGAAAAGTCAAGGTTTTCATGGTAAATTAGATTTTATGATTGCCATTTAATCAGGAACTAGAACATGTATAGAAAGACATGTAAGCCACTTAAGACTTGCCTCAAAAGATGTTCCTTAGCCAAAGTGAAATTATAATCATATTTGAAACCTGGTTATTGGAACTTGCCATTTTTAGATGCTATGGGACTATTAAGTGACTGTTCTTCTGAGTCTAACTCCAGGTATGGGTAGCAATAAAGGTGATATGAGCCTCCAATACATGATGTAAACTGATGAGATTCTGGTATGAACTGCATAGGTGATCTCAAGGGAAGGGTGGGAGAGTGGCTTTTCAGCATGGGGTGAGGTGGGATTCTCCTGACTCAATTTCCGTACTAACACCCAGCAGACTTTAAGCCTAACTGAATGCAAGTGGATAATCTAACCCTGCCTGGAACTGACATGAAGTTGGGGAGATATTGTATCTCTGCAATGTCCTTACTATTGGTGGCAATTTCCTATAGTCAAAAGGTTTGTAAGCTTAATACCAGATCTATTAAATTATAGATTGTTGGTAGGGGAACATCCAAGGTTAAGTCTAAAATTAAGCTATTAGGTGTAGGACTTTAGACCAACAAAAATAAGTTAGGGTCCTTTAATTCTTAGTAACACTGTGGAGACAATTAGGTCAAGAGCTTGTGAAGTTAACAACAGAAATATTATTTGTGTCTCAATTGGTTAACGTTTAAAAAAATTTTTTTTGTGGTTACATTTCTTTTGTAAATGCTTTATAAAGAAGTATCACCTGACCAAAAGTTGGAGTTGCTTTATCTGTTATAAACTGTGTTAAAAATAAATTTAAAAAAAAGGAGGGAATTACATGCTCACTCAATTTGGTATGAAAATCTTACACTACAGGAAAGTAGGGGAGAAGAGGACAAGTGGGGTGGGGGATAATAGAAGGGAGGGCAAATGGGAGCAGAGGGTAACTAGAAGTTTTGGGAAGGGACAAGGTCAAATGAGAGAACAGAATCAATGAGGGGCAGTATTAGATGGAGGGAAACATAGTTAGTCTTACACAACAAGACTATTACAGAAGTCTTTTGCATAACTACACATATGTAGCCTGTATTGAATTGCTTGTCTTCTCAGTGGGGATGGGTGGGAAGGGAGGAAGGGACAAAAATTGGAATTCAAAGTTTTAGGAACGAATGTTGAAAATTATTTTTCCATGCAACTTGGAAATAAGAAATACAGGTAATGGGGTACAGAAGTCTATCTTGCCCTACAAGAAAAGAGAGAAAATGGAAATAAGGGAAGGGAAGAATGTTATAGAAGGGAGGGCAGATTGGAGGAAGGGGTAATCAGAAAGCACAGGATTTTGGTGTGGGGGCAAGGGAGAGATGGAGAGAAAATTTGGAACTCAAAATTTTGTGGAAATAAATGTTGAAAATTAAAAATAAATAAATAAACATTTTTTAAAAAAGAAAATGTCAGAAGGCCAACTTAACACAAGGTAGTAGTCAGACCCCTGGACTTGTATTCAGAAAGACCTGGCTTCTGATCTTGTCTTAGGCATCTTAGGCGATATTGAGCAAGTCACTCTATCTCTATAGGCCTTAGGTTCCTCCTCTGCATTGTCAGAGTTTGTCTTGATGGTTCCTATTATCTCTTCCAGCTCTCAATCTATGATCTTATGTTGCAGTGCAGAGTTAGTAAACACATAGACCCTTTCAGTTTCATTTGCCTTCTAGGTTCCACCACTATCATTCCACTAAAACTGCTTTCTCCAAAGATATCGACGATCTTTTAGTTACCAAATCTAGTGACCTTTTCTCAGCCCTCATTCTCCTTGGCCTCTCTGTAGCCTTGGACACTGTTATCACTCTTTCCTTGATATTGTCTTCTCTCTAGGTTTTTAGGACATCATTTTCTCTTGGTTTTCCTTTCTAATCAATCCTTCTCTGTCTCCTTTGCCAAATCCTCTTCCAGATCATTGCCACCAACTGTGGATATCCCTCAGAGTCCTGCCCTGGACCACTTTGTCTTCTATACTGCTTCACTTAGTGCTCTCATCAGCTCTGTTGGACTTAATTTTTATCTCTGTGCTCATGATTCTGAAATCTACATGTCCTCTCTCCCAAAATGCCTTTCAGGATCTTCAACCAATGGTCCAGTAGACATCTTAAACTCAACATGTCTAATACAGATCTCATTATCTTTCCCCCTAAACCCTCCCCACCTCCTGCTTTCCCTATTACATTAGAGGGTCATACCACTCCCCCAGTCCTTCAGGCTTGCAACCTAAAAAATCATCTTGGATGTTTCACTCTCACCACCCCCACCTCTCCCCCCATATTCAAGCTCTTGTCAAGGCCTGTGGATTTGACCTCTGCAATATCTCTTGTTTCTATGCTCCCTTCTCTCCTCTGACACTGCAAACACTTTGGTGCAGGCCCTCATCACCTCATGTCTGTGCTGTTGTAATAGTCTGCTGCTGAATCCATCTGCTTCATATCTTTCCTCATTCTGATCCATTCAGCCACTAAACTAGTTTTTCTAAAGCATGTATCTGACCATGTTATTCCACTACTCAATAGTCTACAGCAGTTCCCTATTGACTCCACTTTCAAAAATAAAATGCTCTGCTTAGATTTCAAAGCCTTTCATATCCTAACCCCCTCCTACCTGTTCGGTCTTCCTCTACCTTACCCTCCAATGTGGACTCTTCAATCCAGTGACATTGACCTTCGAGGTGTTTCCTTGACAAGGCACTCTATGCCATGGTTCTTGGCATTTTCTCTGGCTATTCATCTGTCCTTCATGGTTAGAAAACTATCTTTTTTCCACTCTACCTCCTGATATTCAAAACTCTGATATTTCACCTGCTTCCCCTCCAAGTGACAGATGCCATTCAAAATGGAAATAGTCAGTGGTAGTTATCTACTGCATTTCCTGTGCATGGCTGCTTTGTGTATTGTCTCCTCTGTTACACTGTAAGCTCCTTGAGGGCAGAGATTATCTTTGGGCTTTTTTTACATCCTTTGTACAACGCATAGCACATAGTAGGTACTTAATAAATGTTGATTGATTATTTGATTGTTTGATAGAAAGGCTATGGGAAGACAGGTGCACTATATGCTGTCCAAAGAGTTAGACATCAGTTCTTTCACTCCAGAAAACTATCTGGAACCAGGTAAGAAAATCAGAATTACATTTAACTACTAACACGCTCTTCACAAAAAGAACAAAAGCTGTAAATAATTGGTAAGAGATCTAATGTTCATAATTAAGATATATCAATATGAAAATTATTATGATTTCTAAATAAAGGTATAGTTTTAGTGCTATGCCAACCTACCAAGAGATTTTTAATAGAATTATATAAAATAATTAAAAATTTAGAGAATTTTGGAGAAATAAAAGGTCAAGAATCTTAAAGGAAATAAAAAATAAGAACAGAATTGAAGGGTAGCATTAATTTATCTCACATTGTTATGTGTTAGTAATTATCAAAATTATTTGATGAAGATTAAAAATAGAAAAGTAGAATACTTATTAAAGCACAGGATATAAGTAATACCCAGAAACAATTGGATACAATAGTCTAATTTTCATTAAAGTTAACAACTCAAAGTTCTAGGGAAAAGGACTCCTTATTTTACAAGAACTGGTGGGAAAATTATATAATAGGATGAATTTTTTCTTGGATGCTAATTATATTACAAGATACACAATAAACTGCAAGTACATTTTCAATATAAATGGAAACACCATTTTTTTTAAAAGTACAGGATATTTGAGAGAAGTACCTTTATAGCTGAACTGAGAGCAAAACTCATAACTGAATATGGGAGGAAGATGATTATTTAAGAAAGTAGCAGCAGTAGTTGTTTGACCATTTGTGTTTGACTCTGACTGCATTTGAGGTTTTCTTAGCAAAGATACTGGAGTGATTTGCCACTTCCTTCTCCAGTTCATCTTACACGTGGGGAAACTAAGGCAAAGAGACTGTGCCCAGGGTCACATAGATAGTAAGTTTCTGAGATCAGATTTGAACTCACCCAGATGGTATTCCAGATTCTGGGCTCAGGAATCTCTCCACCATGCCAACCAGCCGCTCAGTACAAACATTAACAAATCAATTGTTTTAGTTAACATCTGTTACTAAAATCAAAGTGTCAAGTGGGAAAAAAATTTTTGCATCAAATATTTCTAATGAAATTAATATTAAAAGCATCGGAAATCAACCCATTCATAAGCTCAAGAGACATTATCCAATAAATAAAAAGTCAAAGGATATAAACAAATAATTTTCAAAAAATAATTAGAATTTATCAAATACTGACTAGAAAACTGATCTAAATCACTTATAAGAGAAATTCAAATAAAAACAATTCTGACATTCTATTTCATCCACTTCAAAGCTGATATGATGTTAAAAATGTACAATAAATGTTGGAGGGATCATGGGAAGACAGACACATATATTATTGATAGACTATACTAGTGGTCCAGCTGTTGTGCAGATATCCGAAAGACGTCACATAGAGAAAGAAAGAAAACAATAGGAATATCTACCTGTGTATCTATCTATCTGATTGTCTGTCTGTCTATGTATCTATCTATCTACCTAATTTCATAGTGAAATGTTAGTGATAGCAAAAAATCTTGAAAACAAAGTAGGCTACCATGAATTAGGAAATAGCAATAAATTATGATATATGGCATTGTGGATAAATGACTGGTTCCATGTGAAAATTTCTCCACATTGGTAAAATCTGAGATGTGAACCAGAACCACAAAAATGACACTAATGGTATTCAGCACATTGACAAAGATGATAAAGATAAGAATAGTCACCGCTGAAGGAGTGGTAAAAAGATAGGCAATGTAGTGAACAGTTGGTGGAGCTGTCCATTGTCCTAATCACTTTGGAAAACAGTTAAGAGTTATAAGAAAGTGACTCAAATATCCTTTTAATCCAGAGGCATATGACTAAAGGAAGTCAATGATTGAAAAGAAAGGTCCTATAAACATTAAAATATTTATGGAAGCCTTCTTTGTAGTAACATAGACTTTGAAACAAAGGAAACACTGACTGATTGTAGAATGGATAAACAGGTCAAAGTACTTGGATATAATGGAATATTTATTGTGTTCTAAGAAATAATAGACTCAGAGAAGCATGAGGAGCCTTATATGAACAAATACAAAGTGAGATAAGCAGGGCCAGGAAGACTATATAAAGCGACAATAACAATGCAACAGAAAGAACAATAGTAGAATATTTGAAACTGAAGTTGAAAAATGCAGAGTGATTCGATAACCAGAAATCAATCAGGATTCTGAAGTGAGCTTAATGGAGTGTTATTGTGCCATAAGGGATAATATATTTGAGGAATTCAGAGAAACATGGCAAGACTTATTTGAAATGATGGAGAAGAAAGTAAGGGGAATCAAAGAGGCAGCATGTGTGTGTGTGTGTGTGTGTGTGTGTGTGTGTGTGCATTAGTTCTACAAACCACTAAATGAAAACATCAAAACTCAGATTAATTATAATCTCTCCCTTCCCCTCTTCTTCCCTCCTCTCCTCTCCTCTCTCCTCCTCTCCCCTCCTCTCCTCTCATCTCCTCTTCTCTCCTCTTCTCCTCTCTTCTCTGTGTAACTGTCACCCTGTCTTTCTCTGTCCCTCTGTCTCTTTCGCTGTCTCTCTCTGTCTCTGTCTCTGTCTCTCTGTCCCTGTCTCTCTCTGTCTCTCTCCTCTCCTCTTCTTTACCTCCTACCTCTATCTGTTTGTCTCCTGAAAAACTGAAGATGGAATATACCTGTTTCATCTCAATACACTGTGGCTCCGTCTTACTTATAGCTATAGAGATGTTTTGCTGAAAACTATATATACTAGATCTATAACATTTCACTGATCTATCAGTCACTCTGCACCCCCCCACCCTCAAAACAAGTTGGCTTGGCTTTATTTGTTCAGTTTTTCTTTAGGTTTTATAATTATATTTTTATTTTCTATCCCAGTGCTTTTCCCTTAGCCCATCCTCCTACAAGGGCTTCAGAAGTGAATAATCACTTCACTGTTCTCTGTACTGTTTCCTGGTATGGACATTTCTGGAGCATTGCATCTAGTAAACTATAAACCCCACATTTTAAAATTCCAGCCAAGTTAACAAGCATTGATTAAGTAGTCAATCTGAACCAGATACGGTACTAAATTCTGAGAATCCAAATGCCAGCAGAGAAAAAGACAGCCCCTGCCCTCAAGAAGGTAACGTTCCAAAGAGGAAAGTAATGCATAAAAAGGAATGGAATAGTTAGGAGGATAGTGAAAGGAATCTGAGCTGTGGCAGGGTAGAAAGGTGGAAAGTCAAGAGTGGAGCCTGGAGAGGAAAGGAAACATGGCTGGCCTGCATCTTTTCCTTAGAATGGTGATTCTTGTAGGAACTGGCCCACAAGAAGGGGCTCCCATGGTAGATAGTACTTTCCAGTGTGAGAGAGGTCCAGGGAAGAAGTGAATAATATTATCCAGAGGTTTCTGTGGCATGATAGAAAAAGTCTAGAGAGTCAGGAATGGAGAGATGGAGGATGGAACATGTGTAGAAGTAGGCAGCTGGTGTGAGGAAAAATGGAAAGGAAGAAGGTCTATGGAGGGATGACACATGGCTTTTAGCCTGGAGAAGGGCAGGGGCAAGGTGAGGATGGTCAGTTATCTCTAAGTATTGGAAGGACTGTCTTTAGGGGGAGGTATTAAATTTGTTATTTTTCTGCTTGCTTCCAAAAAGTATAGAAGGGAACAATAAGAAAAACTTGCAGAAAGACAGATTTAGGTTTCGCTTTTGGAAAACAAAGCAAAACAAAACTTCCTCACAACCAGAACTTTCCAAAAGCAAAATGGAGCACCATGTGATGGACTGATTTCTCTTTCATTAAAAGTCACCAAGGCATAGACTGGTTGATTACTTAATGGGGACAGTAGAGAAGGAAGTAGTAGTTTGATATGGGTGGGTTGGATTAAATGGCTTTTGAGGTCACTTTCTAACTTCATAATGGATTTTGTCATTCTTTAAATCTGCTCACTATAGAGAATCAATTAATTTTTAGATTCATCTAGCTCTTGATACTAATTCATATCAGGTCTGTGGGATTATGACTTCCCATTTCTGCAGAATTTGAATGTTACCTTCTTGAGGGCAGGGATTGTCTGTCTTCTGCTTGCCTTTGGATTCTCAGAGCTTAGCACCATGGCTGGCACAGATTAAACACTTAACCATGGTTGTTAACTTATCTTAACTGTGCTCTAGAAGTGATCCTACAGGGAAGAGCAAAAAACAAAGAAGCAATTGTCTTCCGTTTTCTCTTAATGCAAACTAGGGTATCATTTTTATCAGTATTCCAAGGTTCAGTGTTGAAATTTATTGATATTGTACTCTTGCTTCACTGATATTTCTATGAAGAATTTATGGGAGATCAGGGATCATAAAACAAAAATCATAGAATTACGTGTATATTCATTGTAATCGCTAACTTTGGAGAAAATATCAACAATCATGTAAAAAATCGTCTTTGGAGAGGTCTCTGGGTTAATTATATTATTTCTTAAAAGTATTAATAGCAATTAATTATCAATTAGAAGTATTTTTCTCCATGATTTTAAATGGTTAGTTTAGATGAGTATATTTTCTTTCTTTTTTATACATGGAATACTTCATAAATTTGCATGTCATCTCTAACTTTGGATGAAGTATAAAGAATCATGTAAAGAATCCTCTGGGGGGCAGAGCCAAGATGGCGAAGTAGAAAGACGCACATACACATAGCTCCAAACACACAAACCACAGAACGGCTAGAGGGGACCAAGCCAGGGCGAATTCTGCACCCAGACACCACGGAGTATTGGAGCGAGGGAGATTCCTGCTCCAGAGAGACCTGCGGACCTCTCCCGGGGGGTCCTTCGTGCCATGGACTGGGCGCCGGGACAGGGAGCGGAGTGCGGCCCTGCCGCAGCCGCGACACTGAGGGGAGGAGATCCTAGAGGGCTACGGGGACGGGATCTCCAGCGGCCACGCGGGTCCCCCCACCCACAGAGGGACCTGCAAACCTCTCGCAAAAGGTCCGTCTCGCTGCAGACGCGGAGCCCAGCCCGGACCTGCTGCGGCGGCGGTGGCGGCCACTGCTCTGAGAGGCACAGATCTGAGAGGGCTCCGGAGGCGGGATCTTCAGTGGCGGCATGGGCCCCCCCACCAACAGGTGACTGACGGGGGTGGGTGAGAGAGTCTCTTTGGCAGGGTTGAGAGGGGAGTGGGGTGCCCCCAAGGCTCGGGCCCCCCCGGGAGGTGGGGGCTGAGAGGCAGCTGCGGACGGGGGCTCCCCAAATGGGCAGGAGCCTGGATCCATTGTGGAAGGTCTGTGCATAAACCCCCAGAGGGAACTATGCCTGAGAGGCGGCCCTGCCCCTGACCACCTGAACTTAATTCTCACACTGAATAGCAGCCCTGCCCCCACCAAAAATCCTAAGGCGGGAAGCAGCATTTGAATCTCAGTCCCCAAACGCTGGCTGGGAGGACCAGGAGGCGAGATGGGTGTGAGGAGAACACTCAGAGGTCAGGCTACTGGTTGGAGAAAATGCCAAGAAAAGGGAAAAGAAATAAAACTATTGAAGGGTACTTTACCGGAGAAAAGACACTTCCTCCCTTCCTTTCTGATGGGGAGGAACAATGCTTGCCATCAGGCAAAGACACAGAAATCGAGGATTCTGTGTCCCAGTCCACCCAATGGGCTCGGGCCATGGAAGAGCTCAAGAGGAATTTTGAAAATCAAGTTAGAGAGGTGGAGGAAAGACTGGGAAGGGAAATGAGAGGGATGAGGGAGAAGCATGAAAAGCAGATCAGCTCCCTGCTAAAGGAGAACCAAAAAAATCTTGAAGAAATTGGCACCTTGAGAACTAGCCTAACTCAGCTGGCAAGGGAGGTGCAAGGGGCCAATGAGGAGAAGAATGCTTTCAAAAGCAGAATTAACCAAATGGAAAAGGAGATTCAAAAACTCACTGAAGAAAATAGATCTTTCAAAACTGGAATGGTACGGATGGATGCTAAGGACTTTTCGAGAAAGACAGATATCTCAGAACATACCGCTCAGATTCGAAAAGTGGAAGATAATGTGAAATATCTTCTTGGAAAAACAACTGACCTGGAAAATAGAATCAGGAGAGACAATGTAAAAATTCTGGGACTACCTGAAAACCATGATCAAAAGAAGAGCCTAGACATCATCTTCCATGAAATTATCAAGGAAAACTGCCCTGAGATTCTAGAACCAGAAGGCAAAATAAATATTCAAGGAATCCGCAGAACACCGCATGAAAGAGATCCAAAAAGAGAAACTCCTAGGAGCATTGTGGCCAAATTCCAGAATTCCCAGGTGAAAGAGAAAATATTGCAAGCAGCTAGAAAGAAACAATTCAAGTATTGTGGAAATACAATCAGGATAGCACAAGATCTGGCACCCTCTACATTGAGGGATAGAAGGGAATGGAATAGGATATTCCAGAAGTCAAAGGAACTAGGACTGAAGCCAAGAATCACCTACCCAGCAAAACTGAGTATAATACTTCAGGAGAAAAAATGGTCTTTCAATGAAATAGAAGACTTTCAAATTTTCCTGACGAAAAGACCAGAGCTGGAAAGAAAATTTGACTTTCTAACACAAGAATGAAGAGAACCATGAAAAGGCGAACAGCAAAGAGAAATCATAAGGGACTTACTAAAGTTGAACTGTTTACATTTCTACATGGAAAGACAATATTTATATCTCTTGAAACATTTCAGTATCTGGGCACTGGGTGGGAGTACACACACACACACACATGCACACACGCACACATACATAGAGACAGAGTGCATAGAGTGAATTGAAGAGGATGGGATCATATATTAAAAAAAAAATGAAATCAAGCAGTGAGAGAGAAATATTGGGAGGAGAAAGGGAGAAGTTATATGGGGCAAATTATCTCTCATAAAAGAGGCAAGCAAAAGACTTATTAGTGGTGGGATAAAGAGGGGAGGCAAGAGAAAAACATGAGGTCTACTCTCATCACATTCCACTAAAGGAAAGAATATAATGCACACTCATTTTGATAGGAAAACCTATCTCATAATACAGGAGAGTGGGGGACAGGGGCACAAGCAGGGTCGGGGGGAGGATGGAGGGGAGGGCATGGGGAGGAGAATGCAATACGAGGTCGACACTCATGGGGAGGGAAAGGACCATAAGAAAATAGAAGTAAAGGGGGACAGGATAGGATGGAGGGAAATATAATTAGTCCTATACAACACAAGTAGTATGGAAATCATTTGCAAAACTAAACAGATATGGCCTATATTGAATTGCCTGTCTTTTAAGGGGAAGGGGTGGAGAGGGAGGGAGCTAAGGAGGTTAGAACTCAAAGTGTTAGGACCAAATGTAATGTTCTTACCACTGGGTAACAAGAAATACAGGTTAAGGGGTCAAGAAAGCTATCCGGCCCTACAGGACAAAAGAGAAGACGGAGACAAGGGCAGGAAGGGAGGATAGAGGAGAGAGCAGATAGGTCACAGAGGCAATTAGAAAGCTCGGGTTTGGGGGGGGGGGGAGGGCATAAAAGGGGAGAAAATTTGTAACCCAAAATTGTGTGAAAATAAATGTTAAAAATTAATAAAAAAAAAAAAGAATCCTCTGGTCTTTTGTCTAAGTTAATTTTGTTATTTTTATAATCAATAAATAAGAATTCATTATTAATTTTAATTATTTTCTTCATAATTTTAGAAATTTAATTTAGAAGAGTATATTTCCTTTTCTTTACTTTTTTAAATATATGGAATGCTTTATAAATTTGCATGTAATCTTCATATACCCCATGAATCTTCTCTGTGTCATTCTGTTTTTCAAAATACATTCTATCTAAATGAGCATCTGTGTTTGACTTTTAAATCCCTTCACAAACTGACCCCTTTTTAATCGCCAGTTTTGTTTTAGCCTTTACACCCCACTCATAATTTATGACCCAGCAATACTGGTCTTTTTACTGTTTCTCATACATTATAATCAATCCCCCAGTTCCATATCTTCTTACTGGTTGTGCCCCATGTCTAGAATGTACACCCTCCTGACTTCTTTCCAGACTAAAAAAATTCCACCTTCTATAGCAACTTCTATTTCACGCCCATTGTTGGTACCCAGCCTGTGGAATTACCTGCCATTTACGTGTGTGTGTGTGTTTGTGTGTGTGTGTGTGTGTGTGTGTGTGTGTGTAGACAATATCTCTGAGAAGTCAAATTGTATATGAACCTGTAGCTAATAAATGCTGGAATTTGGCTTCAAATACAGAGTATTAAAAACAGTAACAGTGCCCTTAAAGGACCTGAATCAGCCACTTAAGACTTTGAACAAGTTGTTTAATGGAGGATCAGAATGGCACGTTGTTTGTGAAACTTTTGTGTAATCTATAAAGTGCTATAATCTATAAACAGCATAAATAGTATGGAAGCTTTCTATCATAAAATTATATATATATGTATATATATGAAAATGATTGCCCTAGTCCTTAAGAAGCTCACATTCAAATGGGAGAGACAACATGTAAAAACTGTATAATTTTACATTTTGTTTCCCCAACGTGAACATGAGTTCCTTGAGGACAGGGATTATGATTTTTCCTTTATTTTATTATCCAGTTGTCAGAGTGTCTGACATGAGTTATAAACAAATGCTTCTTGACTGATGACTACAATTTTTTGGACAATTTTTTTATTGTGAGAAAGAAATTGAAAAAATGAGAGTGTAAAGACACACACACACACACACACAGAGAGAGAGAGAGAGAGAGAGAGAGAGAGAGAGAGAGAGAGAGAGAGAGTTATGCTGTCTGTGTTCACATTAGTAGAGCATTTGAATAAGAAAAAAGGGTGATGATGAAGTAATTGGTCAGAAATTCATCTACTGTGAGTCACATATAGATCTCTGGAAATATCTGGGTGATTGAATTAGTATTTGACATATGAACAGTTTAATTTGAGTAGACAAGGACACTGGTTACTTTGCAGTTGGTTATAAAATTTTAATACTTGTAGTTTTAACTGACATACTCATATTGAATAATGTAATTAACCCATAGGACATTATTTAAAGCAACACAGATCCATGATAGATAGAAAGATAGATAAAATAAAGATAAGTTCTGACTATTCAGAAGTAAAAAATAAAAGTGCACTCTATTATCTTTGGATTTTTTCCCCAACACATAATGACATAAGAAAATTTTTTTCTTAAAAATATCATTTCTGATAGGCCACACATGTCCTTTACTACCTTGGTCAACATCTACAAACCACCAGACCTTCTTGTTTTTCAGACCCCACAACAGTCTTTAAGCGGAAAATTCATTGTGGAGGAGATACCCACCTAAGCCAGGACCACCAGCATTAACTGCTGACCAACTGTCACCAAACAAAAAGATATGCCCAGGAGCCCTCAGAGTGGCACTCCCCCATATGCCAGCAAGGTCCTTCTTTCAGACCATATTTCTCAACTATCATGCAAGGAATCAAATTCTGTGGAAGACAGGTCAGCCATCTTTATCAGCTGCCATCCAACTACCACATTCAAGGTAGGGAAGCCAGGCTTACTGAACCAGAAAGGCATCCTGAGGGAGAGATGGTAGATAGCATGCTGTTCAAGTCAGATCACCATTACTTTAACCATCATCTCCCTTTAGGCTTTGATGGTGGCAACTTGGGACCCTGAACCCTAGAGCCTCTGGAACAGCAATGCTGTCAAGTGCCCTCAGCACTTTAAATAACTGGAGGCACAGAAGGGGGAAAAAGTGTTCTTGACACCTGAATCCTTGGCATTGTTAAATTGTTCATTAATTTTTAACGGTTTTATCAGCAGAAATGACATTAAAGAAGAGGTATGGGCAGTTAGGTGCCATAGTAGATAGAGTGACAGACCCAGAGTCAGGGAGTATCATCTTCCTGAGTTCAAATCTGGCCTCAGACACTTACTGTGTGACCCTGGACAATCAATAACCTTGTTTGCCTCATTTCCCTCATCTATAAAGTGATCTGAAGAAGGAAATGGCAAAACATTACACCATTCCAGTATCTTTGCCAAGACAACCCCAAATGAGATCAGGAAGAGTTGAACACAACTCAAAAAAACTGAACAACAATCACAACTGAACACAACTCAAAAAAACTGAACAACAATCACAACAAGCTTTCATATGCGCAGTCTCCCCATTAAATTGTGAGCTCCTTGAAAACAAGGACTGTCTTATTATTCTATGTGTATTCTCAGCACTTAGCACAGTGAGTAGCACACAGTAAGCATGTGTTCCTTCCTTCCTTCCTTCCTTCCTTCCTTCCTTCCTTCCTTCCTTCCTTCCTTCCTTCCTTCCTTCCTTCCTTCCTTCCTTCCTTTCTCTCCTCCTTCCTTTCTTTCCTCTCTGTCCTTTTGCTCCTCTCCCTCTATCCACATAGTGATTCATACCTTTACCTGTGAGTTCTCTTCCTAAAGGAACATAAATTTTGATCACTGAAACCTCATAAGATATCTTGGAGTCCATGGGTTGGATTTCTTTATTAAAGACCATGTCTTAAACTCAAACCACTCTGGCTCTCATTGGTTGGCCAACAATAGAGCCCAGCCCAAGCACCACATGATCATTGTTTGGATTCTGATGGCTCAGAGGGAGTGTAAATAGCAATTGTCTCTGTTTTGGCCAGAAACCATGAGGCTTCTTCCCCTCCCAGACTCATTTTATTTATTAATTTTTTTGACTAGGTAAAAGAGGCCATTCTTAGCTTCATTTTTACGTAGCCTGGAATGGGCATTGCCTCAGACAAACTGAGAGCTGGAAAAGACCTTAGACTAAAAAAGCCAAGGTCTCCCACTGCACCCAGGCCATCTCCAGTTGTCCTGAGCTGTATCTTGCCACTGGACCCAGATGGTTTCAGAAGAGAAAGTGAGACTAGTGACTTTGCACAATCTCCTTCCCTTAAATCCAGTTCATTTGTCAGTCATGATATCTCCTTTCTGATATCCCTGACTGTCTTTGACAGGACAAACAATAACCTGTAAGTAGTAGTAGTTGTCCCACTCTGGACCTAACTGGTCAATTCTAGTTTGGCAACACAACTCCTTCCTTCCTTTCTCCCTTGCTTTCCTCCATCTTCTTTTACTATCCATGCCGCAAATGATTGACAAAAATTTCAAACAAAAAATCTGAAGTGTTTCAAACTGACAGGAAGTTTAAAACCCAAGGGATGCCACATAAAACATTTAAATTGGGATTTAATGAGAGATCGAGGCAGAGTCACACAAAACGCAATAGAAATGGAAGTGAGCATATGGAATATGACATTAGCAAAGTGAATGACACAAAACATCTGCACCCATTCTGCAGAGGCTTAGATTTGCACCTGGCATGAGCTAGAGATAGTTAATAATGATAATAACAAAAGTTGGAGCAGAAAATAAAGATTTAAAAAATTGACAGACTATGTCAAGTGTATCTATTCTTTTTTTGATTTTGAAAAAAAATTGAGAAAGTTATAAGCTAAGGCTCAGGAGCAGAAAAAAAGCAGTCAGTACATCACAGCTTCAAAAAGAACTTACCATAGGCTGGGTAAAGAGTGTTAAGACCAGAGCTGTGTCTAGAAAGTAACGATCCTGATTTCCCTGGATCTATTGGTCTCATTACTCTACAGTCACACTTGTGCTGTTGGGGTCATGGTGAGCATGGTCATGTTATAGTAAGTACTCCATCATATCGTTACACCTATGCCATTCTTTGTACTTCAACTAGCTATCGCCACCCAAATTTGGGTTTTCATTACTTTAAATCAACATTATTATACCAAGAATCTCCTACCCACTCCTTCCACTCTTCTCTGCCAAATATGTCTTCCTAGAGCACATAAATACTCATGACTCTCCACTACTCAAAAAACCTTCAGTGGCTCCCAGGTGCCATTGAATAAAGCCTAAACTCCTTAGCTTGCTATTCCCAGGACCAGAGATTTCAGAGTTCAAAAGAATGAACAAGAGAAAGAACTTGGAGAACGAGAGGTACTGGATGAGAAGGCTTGGTGGGGGGGCAGTACATTGATAACATAAATCAGTTTGCTGGCACTGGAATCACTCTCCCATCCTTCACTCACACTGGCCTTTGAGTCCCCAGACCAAGAGGATTACTAGACCTCTTAGCATCTAGGGATAACCCTTAGGGATTGGGAGTGGTTTCCTTTCACTTTGCTGGTGCTGCATCTGGTCAACTAGGTAGTACACTGGATAGATCACCAGACCTTGAGTCAGGAAGACTCATCTTTGTGAGTTACAAATCTGCTCTCTTTGTCTCAGATTCACTAACCATATGATCCTAGACAACCCAGGACACTGTTTGCCTCAGTTTCCTCATTTGTAAAATGAGCTGTAGAAGGAAATGGGAAACCACTCCAGTATCTTTGAGAAGAAAATCCCAAAAAGGGTCACAAAGAGTTGAACATGCATGAAAAATGGTTCAACAAGTGCTATAGTTCACAAGCTCACACAGATGCACTTCCCTCCCATGATTATCAGCAGCAATCTGTCAACCAGATATTGACTTTTAGAAAGAGATATTTACTATGTTATTATCATTGGTATAAAGTGTGACACACTTTTCAACAAGTACATATAGAGGTCAGATAACAGTCCACTGCAACTTAACATGTGTACCAAAGAAGCAATAAAACTCCATATGGTCCTTTCCACTTCAGTCCCCAAGGTATTCCCTCTGGTTATAATGTATTTTCTTTTCCTTTTTCTGCTATGCTCTTTGTAGAAACTTGAATCTTGGTCCATTCTCTGCTTGTCTCCTGATACACACAGTACTGCCAGTCAAGAGTCTCCAGGAAATGGCCAGGGCATCAATAAAAAGTCTAAATTCTCTGACCTTTTGAATTGCACAAGATCCTCCTCCAACCTTGGTGGTGGCTGAGGGGTGAATCAGAGGATCTCTTTTCCCTTATTCCCTTCCCCCTCTTTTCCCCTGCCTCCCCTATACAATCCATTTCTTTGCTGTCAGGTGTTCAAATCTCTGATTCAACCCAATTCCCTTTTTTGATATATGCCCCAGAAGTTGGGAATAAGTCTCTTAATCAATCTGAGCAGATTTGCTATCATACTTAGGGGGGGTGAAGAGATTTTGTTCACTCTTGGTAAAAAAACTATTACCTGTGTCATGCTTCAAGGGGGAGGTAGGGTTGAAGTGGGGTGATTTCAGTCATGCTCTTACAAATAAATATTAATACAGCCATCATGATTTGGAATATTTGAATAGCCTTTAGTAATATTTGTCTCCATCTTCTCTACTTGATTATAAGCTCCTTGAAGGCAGGGACAATGTCTTATAAAATTCTACATCTCTGCTACCTAGCAAATGCCTTGCAATAGGCATTTCATAAATGTTTGTTTCTGTTGTTTTGGGCAAAGGAAGCACAAAATATAACCCTTGCCTTACAAGAGTTGACAGCCTCATTTATTCTCCCACACTTAAACTCTTCATCCAGAGCTCCAAGTGAATCAGTTTCTTCCTACTGGTTGACTCTTTGGACATCAACACACCTAATTACATAATTGCAAATTCAGTTCTAGTGAGATGATGCATGCTACCATATTGACCAACTGACAAGCGTATGGGATAGATGGTCAATCAAGGCATGCTCACTTCTGACTTTAAAATAACTGAATCACTGCCTACAGCTGACATTAACCCACTTTCTCAATTTACTCTCCTCTTGTCCCTTTACAAGTGGTTTCCAACTACTGAAAATAAAATGAAATACTGTAAATGTGATTTCATTTTAACGTTGTTTGTCATCATTTCCCCTATTAATCTCTAAGTTCCTCTATAATCTTTAGTCTTGAGAGCAAGCATCATGTTTTCTTCTTTTTTTTTTCTGGCACAGAATCTCCGGCCTGGTAAGAACTCAGTGATCATTTGTCTAAGGAATAAACAAATATCTCCTTTTAAGTTGTAATTACCACCAGAACAACTCTTTTGCGTTTATGTAGGACAATTCTGGAATTTCTTCCAAGGTAGTGGACCAGTATCTACCTAAGAAGTATTCATTTGTTTGGGAACAAACAGATGTATTACTATACTTGGAGCCAGATCACCTGAAAGGAAAGAGGGAAAAGTTGTAGAGAGTATCCCCACCATGGGTACACTTGCATTAGGAGAGGATGATTTATTTCCCCACATATACTGCCAAAGGATTGTGAGGGGCCTGATCTATATCTTGCCACTGGACCCAGATGGTTCTGGAGGAGTATCCAATTGACTTGCAAGTCATGACATCAACTCCTTGATGTCATGATCCTCTCAGAGAACAAAGGCCAAGCAACATTAATGAGGGTAATCCCCCATTGGTGTCTGTGTCCTGATTCAAAGCTCTGATCACCCATTACTAGTTATGGAACTTGGAAAGATCACATGATTTAGAATTAGTGAACTGGATTTAAATTCTGACTTTCTTCCTTCACTGACTTGAAACTTCAGTAAGCCACTTCACTTTTGGGTATCTCAGTTTCGCCATTTGAAAAAATGGCAGTAGAGATTGAACCAGCTGACTCTGAAGTTCCCTTTTGGATTTAAATACTATGATCCCATAAACCTTTGGTGTAACTACTTTGCTGAAATCATTAGAAAGCCTGGCTTGTGTAATTGTGCTGAAAAGTCCATGATTGTTCTCTGAAATATTGAGAAACCACATCCTAGGTTATATCAACAAGAAAAATATGGCAGAGGCAGGAAGGCCTATGGAGACAACTCCACAGAGACCAAATCCCATTGGACCAGGAATATTCCATTAGCTCAGCCTTGAACTACTTATGGGCAGTATGGGGTTTTCCTATAGATTTGCTACTTTCTCACTGACTTGTTTCAGAAGATTCAATCTACCTATGCCTTTCTCTGTCAGTTTATTACTAGGGTCTGCACTCCTCTTCATGCCTCAAAAAACATGACTATTATTAAACATTGGATCACTTTTTTGCCCTTCTCAAGAAAATCCTTTGACCTCCTAAGAAAAAAAAATGCAGCTATCAGAATGCTATTCATGCCAGTACAGCTTGGCAGTGAAATTCATTTCAGTCTTGACCGCAGTGAAGGAATGCCCTCTGAAATTCCATCATATAAAGCATTGTGCTCAGTTTATTTCCTCATCACCTGAGAATCACAAAGTGAAGTGGCATAAATTCCAAATAATTACGTTTACTTTTAGTCTACTCCCCCACAAGCAGGATCATAGAATTTAAAGCTGGAACTGACCTAAGCAATCATGTAGCCCAATCTCATATTTTACAATTGGGAAAACTGAGGACAAGAGAATTAAGTGGACTGCCCAAGATCAAACTTTAAAATTATCATGTTGCTTTTCCAATGACCTAGGAATTAAAATATCAGATGGAAAAAAAAAATTAGGCTTTCAATTTGCTAATCAGTGTCTTTATTTTTTTTTCAGGGGTGGGGGCAAGGGAAGTGACTCAAAGCTATGGAAAATGACATGAGACCTCAGGTAGAGGGGGCAAGGATAGAAGATAATAATTCTATCACCTGAAAATGGATGCACTCAGAAATGTTTGTGTGTGTCATTTCTTTTCACCCCAAGTCTCTGAATGAATGACTTCTCAGGGTCTGTTGGTAACCCTCAGGCCGTTTTTTGCCAGATGCTAATATTCCCAAGCAGAAGTGCAGCACTATTGTGAAGAAATATGTCTATTGAAACTCCAATCACCCTGAATCTGATACCATCACATAAGGATATTCTCAAAGCTCTGTTTCCTCCCTGCTCATTTGTACTACAAGGTAGCAAAGACACTTGGCCTCCCTTCCCCATGAAAGCCCAGGTCAAGGGCCCCCTATGTTGATGGGGGCTCTGATGTCTGAATGCTGGGAAAAGTCATTCATTTTGGGCATAGAACCTCAGTGTGGAGGAAGAGGTTAAATGGCATTCAGCCCCCGGCAGGTCTTCTTCTACAGGGGCAGAGATCATAAGAAGGTAAGCACATCTCCTAATGAAGTATATTTAATGATGTTAATGCAGTGGAACCAACAACGTCTCAGCCTGAAGTCACACCAGGATCAAATTTAGCACGGGCTGGACATTTTTACTTCCCCCACTCTAATCATGATGGATGGGTAGAAAGAGGCTAAGCACTCTCCTCTTTCCTGGAAAGGCTTGGAGTTCACCCAGGGAAAGAAACTAAAGAAACATAGGACTGCACTAAGGACAATTAGAAGATCTGACATTTGACTGGACCATCTCCCAGATTAGACAAATCACAATACTGGGTCAGCATTGCAGCCCCTGGAAGCTCCCCAGAAGAGTCAGATTAAGAAGGGTCTCCAGTAAGACTTAATCACCAAATAAATTACTTGACCCTGAGGAGTAAATATAAGAAGGAAATAAATGAACTAGAAAAGAATATGGAAAGTACACAATGGAGGAAGTATGTATGAGAAAGGATAGAGATGTGGAATTGTAAGACCTGGGTCCAGATCCTGACTTTTCTACTTAACCTGACTCTTTGCCCTTGGTTAAATCACTGTATTTCTCTGGATGTCAGTTTCGTCATCTGTAAAATGAGGCAGCTGGTCTAAATGACCTTTAAAGGAGGAATATTTTAAACTTAGCTCATACTAGCAAGTTGTTCAATTCTCAGAATGAACATTTACACCTCCAGAATAAGCAAAGGCTGATTAATTAATCACCACTTGATTTATTATTTTGTTAACTATTAATAAAGTGGTGAAGAAAATAATAATGCCAATGAAAATTAAAGGTATGTCCTGCTATCCTTTTTTTTCAGGAGCCTTTCTTAAACATTTCCCAGGATTATCCTGTTCTAAAGCCTCTTCTACCTCTAAAGTTGTGATCCTAAATGAAACATGTTCCTTGTTTGTGTGTCTGCGTCTATAGTACCTAGTGCAGTCTCTTGGGTGTAGTAGATGTTTAAAAAATTCTATTAAGGAATTTATTAATGGATGGATTAATGCATCCATTAACAATGGATGGTTGGATTGATTAGTTTATCTTAAAATCCTTTGTAGTACAGATGGATCATTCCCTTCTCATACTCAGGGACATGGAGACAGGTAGACTGATTGTTGAATATCCATGAGTGCATGTCCTGACTCCAAAGAAATTCTAACAACTTCTGTTTTTAATTGTGAGAAGTTCCACATCATTTTGTCTAAATTAGATCAGAATCACAAACCCCCCAGCATCTCTTGGTGACTCAAGGTGTGGCTATTGGTGTGTAAGTCTTCTGAGTACAAATATAGGTACTCTTTCATTTCCTTACGTATGACAAAGTTGAAGTATACCACGGAAAGTAGCAAATGGAGCCTCAAATGTGCATATGGCATCTTGTACCTCATTGTATGAATGAGTATTCCAAAAGAACTTACTTATTTCTCAAGGAGAGGGGAAGCAGAAGCCAGATCTCTGATTTTGTTGCTAGTCAATAGACTCCATCCACTGGAACCAGATGCCCTCCCAAGGTGGAGGAACAAGATGATCTCATCATTTCTAAACTCACCTTCATGTTACTAACTCAACACTTGACTGACACTCCTTCCTTCAGCCTCCTCTTCTTTGGAGGGCTGGAGGGCAGGGTACCACACTCCTCCCAATGTCTTCCATTATAGATGTCAGAAACTGGAATTCACTCATTCTACTTTTCATCTGTGGTTCTTACTGGTATCAATTCCATGAAGCAGAATGCCTCTCTTAGGATAAGCTCATCACTTGTTACTGAATCAGGTATTCCTGGTGTCCCATCCCCCTTTTCCACCTCCTTTGGTATATTATCTCCCTCTTTATATTGTAAGTTCTTTGGGGACAGAGGCTATATTTCTTTCATTAACTGTATTCCTAGCACTTAGCATAGGACCTGATGAAGAGTGATTAATAAATGTTGATTGTATTGGATTAAATTAGTCAGTTGGTCAGTCAAGTATTTATTAAACACTTGCTATGTGTCAGGCATTGTGCTAAGTGCTGAGCATAAAAATACAAATAGAAAGAAAAGTAGTTTCTGCTCTTGAAAAAAACATATTCTGAAGGATGAAGTCAACACATTAAAGGAAGCTGGAAAGGGGGAGGAGAGAAGGTGTCTTGTTTGTGGACATGATAGAAAAGTCCAGATTTGGTCTTCAGAACTTCCTATGAGAAAACTACTTCAACCAATGCAAACCTACACTCGTTAAAATTGTTGAGTTTGTTTCCTGTAGGATAGAGAAGTTCAATGGTTTTTCTAGGGTCACTTAGAATCTGCTAAAGGATGTTCTCAAAACCAGGTAATTCTGACACTGAGTCCAACCCTCAACCACTTGCTCAATACTGCTTCTCTGTGATTTGCATATCACTCTACGAGATTGTATGAGAAGCTTCCTCCATATGTTGGAGTGTTTTGTCTTCAGGGATGAGAAGCTTGACCTTGACCTAATAAACAAAGGATAACTATTGATAGTACTTGAACATGTAGGCTATGTGATAAAGGTTCTATGCATATAATAGAATTAAACAAGTATTCAAATTTGTACAAGGTGATAAATATATGCAGGTATACATCTTAATGTGTACACACTGAGTGCCATATTACTTTTGAAGAACTTGTCAGACCCTTTTTGTTCTCTGTGTGCTTGCTGCACCTTGGTATAGAGACAGAGTATCCTTGATCCTATTAGAAATATGAAACAACTGAAGAGAAACTGAAGGGCTAAGTGATCCCCCAACATAATAAATTTGTTGTCAGAATCTACCTTCCATGTCCTTGTCTTAAGTTCTTTTAATTCAATATGAATGTGCCTCTTTCTAGATCACCTCTCTTCTACTTCCTTACTGGAGTGTCCTCCCTTTCAGATCTAGACTTCTTGACAAAGCAGTCTACAATAGCTGCCTCCACTTCTTCTCCTCTCCCTCTCTTCTAAACCATCTGCATGGCCTCATCATTCAACCAAAAGAGCTTTCTCCAAAGTCACCATTGATTTTGTAAATGCCAAATTGAAAACTGAGTGGCCTTTTTCTCAATCCTCATTTTCTGCAGGACTTGACACACTTTATCACTCTCCTCCTGCTAACTCCCTCCTCTCTAGGTTTTGATAAAATGCTAAGGATTTCTGTTTCTACCTTTATATCTTTCCTGTAATCCCCTTTTATTCCTTCATAATTATCATCCCTCTATGTACAGGCCCTCATAACCTCATGACTAGACCATTACAATAGCCTTCTAATTGCTTTCCCTGTCTGAAATCTTTTTATATTCCGGTCCATCCTCCCCTAAACTGCTAAAGGGATTTCCTGAAGTCCTACCATGTCTCACCCTGGCCACTATTTAGTAAACGTTCATGGCTCTTTATTACATCCAGGATCAAATATAAACTCCTTTGTCTGATCCCTTACTGCCTTTCTAGTCCTTTGCCCCTTCACTCCTCTCCTTATACTTCGAGTAACTTAAAGAAGCTTACTCATTGAATGGGTGTATCTCACTCAAAGTGAGAATGTGATAAGACCTTAGCCTGAAAGTGCCAAGGCCTGACATTGCGTCCTGGGCCATCTCCAGTTGTCCTGTTGAATATCAGGCCACTGGACCCAGATGATTCAGAAGAAGAAAGGGAGGTTGGTGACCTTGCACAGCCTTAACTCACTCAAATCAAAGTCAACTTCAAGTCATGTCCTCATCTTGACGTCACGGTCCTCTTTGAGAATGAAGTACAAACACAACAACAACAACTATTATATTATTCAGTGACATCTGCCTTCTTGCTGCCTCTCATCCAGACACTCCATGTCTTCTCTCCATACCTGGAGTTCACGAGGGACTAAATACCTTGCATGCTTGGAATACTGGTCCTCCTGGCTTCCTTCAAGTTTCAACTCAAATTCTACCGCCTTCAAGAGGCCTTTCCTGGTCTCCTTCCCTCTCCCTCTTGATGAGTGCTTTCCCTCTGAGCCAACCCATCATTCGGTCTGTATATATCTTGCCTGAACATTTTCTACATGTTGTCTTCCATTAGAATGTGAGCTCCTTGGAAGCAGACACTAAGCTGGTGCCTTTCTTTGTCTCCTCAGCCCTTAGCACACTATCTGGCACATAGTAAATAATAACTGCTCATTGACTGTCTAATTATGGTGCTTATAATTCCTAGCCTTTGGGTCTTTCTAGAGGAGTTCATTTTTGAAATGCAAATATGCTACTCACAAGAATGAGGAAAGTGTGAATTTTGAAATGAAGGGAACAATTCTGCCACAAAATTTCACGGAAGCTTAGAAAAGTTACTTCTCAAGTCTGGTCCTTATTTGCTTCATCTGCATAATGAGGAGGTGTACTTGGTGACCTTTAAAGTCTAACTCTAATATTTGATGATTCTCTTTTAGAGGGGTTACATTCTCACTGCTATCACTACCTCTAAGCCGGATGGGGGTGGGAATCATAGAGCACATCATCCCAGCATCCTTTGAGGCTACTTGGCTGTTTGGCCTCATATGAAATGATGCCTGTGAATGTTTTTAAAAAAATGAGTAAGCTGAGGGGATTTGCAGCTGCTTGTTGCCTGGGGATGGAAATAATAATGGAAACATAACTTTTGTGGGTGGCCAGTCCATTCTTCCCTTTAATAGGGATGATGCCTTGGAAACCATGGACAATGTAGTGGGTGGCTAGGGAGAATGGAGGAAGTACTTGCCTCTGGGTATTTCTTTGCCAATAAGAGAGAATCAAAATCAGCAAGGTTGATTGATGAATGCCCCAAACCCCCAGGCAGGAAGCTGCATAGTTCAGAGAACTGAGATGCGAATTTATATCTTCCTGATATATTTTTTTCTTTTTCCTGATTTTCTACATGGAAATACCAATGTTTTGCTTTCACATTGGATAAAAAAATGATTTTTCAGCTTTTTATATTCAACCATATGGTTGTTAGACATGAAATGGAGGCAAAATTGAGGGCCCTAGTTAGTTCAGACTTTAAGTGGAGAATAAATTGCAGAGTAAGTTGGAGATCCCCAAACTCCTTTCTAGTTAGTCTAGTCAATAAGTCCATTTTATTCAAAGTTTGGTTTTAAAGACTAAAGATGGTTGTGTTCATCCTTTGAAGAGGACCATGCCATCAGAGAAATGATGATGACTTGCACTTGACTTTGTTTTGAGTGAGGGAGGGCTGTGCAGGTCACCAGCCTCACATTCTCCTTCTGAGCCATCTGGATCCAGTGACCAGATATTCATCAGGAGGACTGGAGATGGCCCAGGATGCAAAGGGAGACCTTGGCTTTTTAGACTAAGGCCTTTTCAGATACTCACTTAATGTGAGGTAGTACCCATTCAATGAATGGGCCTCTTTCAAAAGTAGTCAGGGGGATGGCCCCTTTAATGGAAAGGAAAAAAAATAGATAAATCACACTGGGAGGGGCAGGAGCCTCTAGATTGTTGTTTAGAAGAGAAACTGTTATTATTGACATTCACTCTAAGCCAGAAGGGTCCAAAAACTACTGAGTGGAGGTTGGGCAGGGACCCACTGTTGACTAAAGATTAAGTTAGTTGACATCACCATAATAAAGTGAAGTTTCAGTGTGTCTTACTGTGGCTGATCAGACCAATGTGAGTTCAGAATGCTCTACCACAGGTTGGGCACAGATAGTCCATATGAATTATTGGGGTGAATATGTCAAATGTGCACATCCTGTGTTTACTTTGTGCTGTCTCAATTCTACTTTGCTCATAGAGCACAGCATTCTTTGTAATGT
This sequence comes from Notamacropus eugenii, assembly GCF_028372415.1. Lineage (NCBI taxonomy): Eukaryota > Metazoa > Chordata > Mammalia > Diprotodontia > Macropodidae > Notamacropus > Notamacropus eugenii. The sequence continues at coordinate 33,143,499 of NC_092874.1, read as the reverse complement.
GGGCACACCATGCTGAACAGTCCTGTGCCAGTCACTCATGTTGCACAGTCAAATCCAAAGTTCTTGAGAGAGATCTTGAGAGTGTCCTTCTATCAATTCTTCTGACCACCATGTGATTGCCTGCCTCATGTGAGTTCTTCATAAAATAATCTTTTTGGCAAGCATATATTTTGCACTTGAATAATGTGGCCAGCCCATCAGAGTTGCACTCTCTGAAACGTAATTTGAATGCTTGGCATTTCAGCTTGAGCAAGGACTTCAATGTTTGGAACCTTACCTGCTGGGTGATCCTCAGAATCTTCCTAAGATAGTTCAAATGGAAATGATTCAGTTTCCTGGTATGGCACTGGTAGACTGTCCATGTTTCACAGGCATACAGCAATGAGTTTTATTTTTTATTTTTCCTTTAATGTTTATTTATTTATTTTAGTTTTCAACATTCATTTCCACAAAATTTTGAGTTCCAAATTTTCTCCCCATCATTCCCCTTCCCCCACCCCATAATGCCTTGCATTCTGATTGCCCCTTCCCTCAATATACCCTCCCTTCTATCACACCCCTCCCTTCCCTTATTCCCTTCTTCTCTCTTTTCTTGTAGGGCAAGATAGGTTTCTATACACCATTACCTGTATTTCTTATTTCCCAGTTGTATGCAAAAACAATTTTCAACATTCATTCCCAATACTTTGAATTCTAACTTCTCTTCCTTCCTCCCTCCCCACCCATCCCCACAGAGAAGGCAGGTAATTCAATAAAAGCTGTATAAGTATAGTTTTGCAAAAGACTTCCATAATAGTCATGTTGTGTAACACTGACTCTATTTTCCTCCATTCTGTCCTTCCCCCCATTTATTGTATTCTCTCTTTTGACCTTGTCTCTCCCCATAAGTATTTACTTCTGATTACTCCCTTCTCCCATTTGCCCTCCCTTCTGTTATCCCCCTCATCTCACTTGTCCCCTTCTCCCCTACCCTTCTGTAGTGCAAGATATGCTTTCATACCAAACTGAGTAAGCATGACATTTCTTCAGCCAAATGTGCATAGAAGAAGTTTCCCTTTTCCCCTCTCACATCCTCCCTTTTCTCCTCCACTGAAGAAGCTTTTTCTTGCCTCCTTGATGCATGAAAATTTACCCCATTCCATTTCTCTCTTTCTCCTCCCAATGGGGCAGCTAGGTGGTGCAGTGGATAGAGCACTAGTGCAGGAGTCAGGAGGGCCTGAGTTCAAATCTCACCTCAGACACTTGATATTCACTAGCTGTGTAACCTTGGGGAAGTCACTTAACACCAATTGCCTCATTCTGGGTCATCTCCAGTCATTCTGATGAATATCTGGTCACTGGATTCAGATGGCTCTGGAGGAGAAGTAAGGCTGGTGACCTGCACAGCTCTCCCTCACACAAAACAAAGTCAAGTGCAAGTCATGTCATCATTTCTCTGATGGCATGGTCTTCTTTGTTAATGAAGGATGAATGCACACATCTTTCTCCTCCCAATATATTCCTCTCTCACCCCTCAATTTTATTTTATATTTTAAGGTATCATCCCTTCTTATTCAACTCACCTTGTGTTGTGTGTGTGTGTGTGTGTGTGTGTGTGTATGTATGTATGTATGTATGTATAATCCCCCCAATTACCCAAATACTGAGAAAAGTCACAAGAGTTGCAAATATTATCTTTCCTTGTAGGAATGTAAACAGTTCAAGTTTAGTAAGTCCATTATGTTTTCTCTTTCCTGTTTGTCTTTTCATACTTCTCTTGATTCTTGTGTTTGAAAGTCATATTTTCTATTTAGTTCTGGTCTTTTCATCAAGAATGGTTGAAATTCCTCTGTATCTCTGAATGACCATTTTTCCCCTGAAGTATTATACTGAGTTTTGCTGGGTAGGCATAAAGCAACAAGGTCAACACAACAGCTCTGTAGACCTTCAGTCTGGTAGTCAGTCTAATACCTCTTCTCTCCCAAACTTTTTTTCAGAGCCTCCCAAACACTGAGCCAGCCAATGTGTGCATCAACCTCATTTTCAATGTGTACAAACTTGGAAAGTACACTACCAAGGTAAGTGAACTCATCCACAGCTTTCAAAACTTCTCCATTTGTTGTAATTGATGGTTCCGTGTATGGATGGTGTGGTGGTGGCTGATGGAGCACCTGTGTTTTCTTGCTGTTAATTATTAGACCAAAATTGGCACAGGCAGCAGAGAATTGATATATACTTTGTTGCATCTCAACTTCAGAGGCTTCACTGGGTGCACGATTTTCTGCAAACAGAAAATCATGCACCAACACTCCTTCCACTCTGGTCTTGGCTTATAGCCTTTTCAAATTGAGGAACTTGCCATCAGTATGATGGTTGACCTTGATGCCGTGTTCATTCTCATTGAAAGCATTTGACAACATGGCTGAAAACTTTATGCTGAAAAGTATGGAAGCAAGAACACAGCCCTGTTTCACTCCATTAGTGACTGGGAAGGCACGAGAGCATTGTTCACTATCTAAAACCCAGGCAAACATGCCATCGTGATATTGACGTACTATACTGATGAACTCCTCCAGGCAGCCAAATTTTGACATAATTTTCCATAAGCCCTTATGACTAACAGTGTTAAAGGCCTTGGTCAGATCCACAAATGTTGTGTACAGACATCTGTTCTGCTCCTGGCATTTCTCCTGGAGTTGTAAGGCAGCAAACACCATATCGACTGTTCCTCAGCCCTTCTACAATCACACTGGCTATCAGGTAAATGACCATCTTCCAAGGAAGGATCAGTCTATTAAGGAGGACTCTAGCAAGAATTTTGCTAGTAATGAGTAAGAGAGAGACCCCACTGTAATTTTCTCAGGACAATCTATTCCCTTTACCTTTATAGAGATAAACAATGGGAGCATCCTTGAACTCCTGGGGGGATAATTTCTTCTTGCCATATAACCTGGAAAATTTCAGTCAGCTTTTGTATGAGCAATGGTCCCCCTACCTACAAAAGGGAAGAGAATATTGGACTTTGATTTAGAGCTGGTGCAAATACTTGCTAGGCATGTGCCATGTCAAATCACTTAAAGTCTCAGTTTCATATTCCTTATTTCTAATAGGACAAATTACTTAAACTCCCTGGAGTTTGATTTCCTCAAATGTAAAATGAGGATTGGACTAGATGACTTTGAAGGTCCCTTATTGCTTCAAATACGTGAGCTTATGTGTGAACAATAAACAGTTGCTCAAACCTTTCTCCTCTCTACTTTAGCCCTTCCTCCATATATAAATCCTGCTCCTTTTTTAAAGTGTCATTCACGTTTTTCCTTTCATTTTTAATGTTGTAGAAAACATTTTCTGGTATATACTTGCACTATTCACCCCTTCTTTATGAAAAGAACAGTAATAACAAGGAAAAAAATCAGTTAAAAACTGACAGAGTAACTGTGTTTCCTACTTTTCTACTGAGAACAAAGAAATGTGCTTCCTGATGCCTTCTCCAGAACTGAGATTGGTCATCACAAAATATCAGAGTTCACCTGTTGAACTGTTTTTGTGAATGAAATTTTCATTTACAATATTATGTGCTGTTTTATGTGTGTATATATCTATATAATACACACACATATACATACACATACATGTATCTGTATATGTACCCATACATACACATGCACACACACATACACACTTTATTCACAGACTCATGGAACTGTCATGTTTTTATAATGTCAAAAAATATTAGAATGAAAATTTTTGGTACATATGGGATATTCTTTCTTTGACATCTTTGGGATTCATGACAAGTAGAGTGATTACCAGGTATGCAGTGGGGAGAGTATAATAACTTTTCTACAGAAGGATAAATTGTATTTAAAACAACTGGACTAAGCCACTGTTTCATCAAGAGTACACGAATGTTCCTATCTTCCTATAGTCCTTTCGACATTGGCTATTTTGACCTTTCATAATTTTTCTTCAATTTTTGGTGTGTGCATTATTTATTTTGCATTACCTTTTACTACTTAGATTTTCTATTACTCCAGTTGATCAATATTCTATATAATCAGAGGTTACAGGTTTTATCTGAGATCTTACTCATTCTTCAGTGCCTCATTCAAGATCTACCTTCCTCATCAAGCCTCTGCTTTCCCATCTCCCCCATAGCAATCTTTCTTAAATTCATCCAACAATGTACACAACTCATTTGGCACTAACCTCACTCTGTGTTGTTTTATTATTTATGGCCCATTTGTGTCTGTCTTGTCTCCCCAGAAAGACTTAAAGTTCCTTGATGGCAAGAGCTTTACTTTATAATTTTTTTTATTCCTTATAGCATACAGCATAGAGCTATGGACATATGAAGTCCCAGAATCCCATAGTTTTGGGTCCATCTAATTTAAGTTAGATCTGAAGAACAAAAATCTCCCTTCCTTCCTTCCTTTGTAAAAATAAAATTACCATATTTTCTCAGAACCAAACATTAGGAATGACACAGAACCATAAAATCTCAGAATTGGAAGAGGCCTCCTAGGTCAGTCTATGCTATAACAAGAACCTTCTTTTTACCTTCTCCAAAAAGTAGCCATCTAGTCTTAGTTTGAAGGAATCAAGTAAAGGGAGTGAGGACATTCATCACCTCCAAAAGTAAACCATTCCTCTCTTTAATAAGAAATGGTTAGAAAGTTGTTATTGTTTTTCCATTTGATTAGCCTCTCTACAATTTGTACCCAATTTTTGCCAGTTCTGCATTTGGGGTCAAGTGGCCAGTTCATTAAGTTTGTCTTCCTCTTAGAAAAGTGTAAGCTCCTTGAGGACAAAGACTGTCTTTGTGTTTGTCTTTGCACCCTCAACTCTTAGCATGGTGCCTGACATACAGAATGTGCTTAATAAATATTTATTCATTGATGGATTCGAAGTTTCTGCTTTCTTTGTCTCACTTATTTTTTATTTTCTCCAAGCCCTTTTCCAAAGACTCTTTTTGCCTGACCTAATATTTTGAATGACATTCATTTGTACTCTCCAGTAGATAGATAGCATGGATTAATTGACTGAGATAATGTAGATATAGTGCTATATCTATATTGCTATATATTACTATATTATATATGTATATATACATATATAAAACTGTATAAATTTTAGCCATCATATCACCATGATTGTCATCTTAGAACTGAATCTTCTTTATAATTATTTCATTTTGTGGTGCAGTACAGTGAAGAGCAGTGGACTGGGAGTCAAGAGTCTTGGGTTCCAGTTAGAGTTCTGCCACTGTCAACATGGACTTGAGTAACTCACCTTGTACCACTAGGCCTAGATTCCCTCAAATGTAAAATGAGGAATTTTGATAAGATAAACTCTAGGGTGCCTTCTAGACCTAAAAGTATATAATTCTATGACTCTATTATGTCAAAGTCAAAGATAGACTCTCATCTTAAACCATGTTCTGCTCTCATAAATAATATTAAGATTAGAACTGAGTGAAAAGTAGGCAGTATTAACTAGAGGATACTAGTGCATTCTTCACTCTCTTTGTGCAGGGACAGTGCAGATGTAAAATCGTCATTGAGTTCCCAGCTCTTTGTTAAAGCAGGTAAAGGTTCTGATTGAAAATTTTTTGTTGGTTTCATATTTAGAGAGAAAAAATATTGCTTTTTCTTGTGGTTAATAAACTGAACAATTTCAAAATCAATTCTCTCATTCCCCACAGGGAAACAATCTCTATAATTAGAGTTTCTTCAGTCACCCTTACTTCTTGTTAGTGCATCATTTCAACCAAAAATTCAGATGAGAGTAATCCTCTAGGTCCTTTAATGAGTTTCTTGAATTATCTGAGACTACGATAATTCTCTGGGGTTAAATAACTGAAATAGTGATGGACCTTGGTCTTTTTCTCAAATTCAGGTATAATTAATTTCTCCACTGCCTACACACAACTTGTTCTATGGAGAATTACACATTTCTGACCTTGGTCCAGACATTATCTCCTTTGCATAAATTGAATGAGAAAGTTATCCACTTAGGGACTACCCTCACCCCAACTGAGGTTGATTGGGATATTCCAACTTGGAAAACTTTCTAAAAACACATAGATGGGAACTTTGAAAATATTGCCTCTTGAATCACTGTTTTAGAAGTAGAATTTCATTGCTCAGGAAATCTTTCATGAAGAAATATAAATGTGAGTTATTAAAGACAAAATATTAGTGAGTCACTCAATGTGGGAGCTCTCTCCTCTACTGCAGATGGAAACTCCCCTGTGACTTACTAGATCATTCTCAGCCAGATGAGGCAAAAAGATAAATGTGGGTTACTTAGCTGCTAAGTATCAAGGACAAGGCATAGGTGTATGCTTGAGCCAGTTTTAGCTGACTCACAAAAATCTGGTTATTAAATTTTTAGGATAAGCATTTACACTTTGGAAACTACATAGGACACACATTAATATTTTATTTATTGTGCCTGGACTTAAGAAAGTGATAGAGAAAATGTTAAAAATGTAGATTAAAAGTGTGTCCTGTATAAAAATTTTTGGAGAGCCAGTTGTTAAACATCTATCAGCACACCCTTGAGTTAGAACTCCAGTCTTACTGACTCAAAGGACAGCATTTTCTACAGTAAAATATATTGTCTCTGTAAGTAATTATATAATTTGGGGCGGCTAAATGGTACAGTGGATAGAGCACCAGTGCTCTGGAACCTGAGTCCAAATCTCACCTCAGACACTTGACACTCATTAGCTATGTGACCTCGGGCAAGTCACTTAACCCCAAATGCCTCATTCTGGGTCATTTCCAGTCATCCTGATGAATATCTGGTCACTGGATTCAGATGGTTCTGGAGGAGAAGTGAGGCAGGTGACCTGCACAGCTTTCCCTCACTCAAGACAAAGTCAAGTGCAAGTCATGTCATTATTTCTCTGATGGCATGGTCTTCTTCAGCAATGAAAGATGAATACACAAAATTACATAATTGAGAATCTACACTTTTCAGTTTGGGAAAGGAAATTCCTTCAAAAAATGAAGCATAAGGCTAGGTAAACAGTGTAGGGAAATATTAATATTCAATTATATGCTTACATTTTACAGATTCATTTTACAAATTTTTATGCTATTTAAAAGAGTTTTACCTTCAATTAGAGTATGCTGACTTAAGGGGGAATGAATGCCTCATTTATGGCCATATTTTCCAAACAACTTACTTCTCTTGTAAGTGAACAATACTTAAAAATAAATTAATTGATAGAACTAAACATTGAGCACAGCCTTATTAAAATTATCTGAATAAAATATTTTTTTTTCTTTTTCACATCTCTTTAACTATTGCCAATCACTCTCAAATCTGATGGTTACTCCTATTCTTATGGTTAGGGTCATAGATTTAGGACTGGAAAAGCCCTTAATGGACAACTAATTTAAGTCCGTTGCTTTACAGAATGGAGAGTGAGGTTCTAGGCAATGGAGTGTTTTGCCCAGAGACTCAAAGCCAAGTCCTCTCATTCCATATCTGACATTCTTCTCATTGTACCATAACTATAGACCATTTCTTTGTAAGTTAGGTTCCTAGTAGAGCTGGGATATACATCTTGTTCTTGACCTCAATAGCTGAAGATAAACTTGATGTCAATAGCCCTTTTGACTTTCAAGAAACCAAAGATTAATCTCTGCCACTGTGAGGCTGATCCATAATCTACTTAATATTTATTAAACTAATAATAACTTAAGACTGTTTGGATTTCTATGCAAGCTTCCATCTTTCTACTTCCACTAAATCCCTTGTATTTTTTTCTCTACACAATGAATAAAAACGGAAGGTTATATCCAGATAGTGGGCCTCTGTGATCCATTGTAAAGACCCATGACTTATCATATTCTTATCAACAAAAGTCAGTTTTCTGATTTCTTTATGGAGAAAAGGCAAACTTTCCTTGTCCCAACACATTTTCTAATCCATCTATGAACAAGGGCACAGAATCACAGGGTTGGAGATGGAAGGAAGCATAGAATGATCTAGTTCATATCTTTCATTTTATAGAGGAGGAGACTAAGGCCCAGATTGAATTAAGTGACTCATTCAAGATCATAGAGGTCAAGAGGAAAAGTTAGGATTCAAATTCAGCTGCTTTATCTCCACACATAGTGTTCTTTCCATAATGCCATGTTTCGTGAAAACTGAAAGAACTAACTTACTTTTACTGACATGCACTTTCTTCAAACTATCTTTTTTATAGACAAGTTTAGAAAGAAGATGTATCTTTCACTAAAGAACATACTTTTTTTCTGAATGGTGAATTTTTTTTCTTAATCCCATGAAAGCATTTATGTTGTTTTGTTGTTTAGCTTAGGATTTCAAGAACAATTTAATACACTGAAGATTCACAATACAAAGAGAATTCTTTTTTATATTTTTTAGTTGATTTTAATTTTTGAACCATATTTCATCTTTTCTCTCTCCTCACCCTCCCATTGAAAAAGGAAGAAAAAAACATTTTAACAAATATGTGTAGTAATATAAGATATATATGTACATAGATCAATAAGTACATAAATAGGTAAGTAGGTAGGTAGATAGATAGATAGATAGATAGACAGACTGACGGACGGACGGACGGACGGACAGGCAGGCAGGCAGGCAGATAGATAGACGGACGGATGGACGGACGGACGGACGGACAGACAGACAGACAGACAGACAGACAGACAGACAGACAGACAGATAGATAGATAGATAGATAGATAGATAGATAGATAGATAGATAGATAGATAGATAGATAGATAGATAGATAGATGGATAGATGGATGGATAGGTAGATAGATGGATGGATGGATGGATGGATGGATGGATGGATGGATGGATGGATGGATGGATAGACAGACAGACAGACTGACAGACAGACAGACAGACAGACAGACAGACAGACAGACAGACAGACAGATAGATAGATAGATAGATAGATAGATAGATAGATAGATAGATAGATAGATAGATAGATAGATAGATAGATAAAGAAATCTCGAAATCTCTTGCTGAGGCCATACAAGGCATATATGGCCCCAGACTGTCCCATGTGGATATGACCTCTTATTGACCATGTCCAAAAAATGCATATCTCTATCTACATCTTAAATCTGTCATCACTCTCTCAGGATATAGGGAATATTTATAATCGTGAGTGCTCTGGAATGGTGCTTGATCATTACATTGATTACAGTTCTTAAGACTTCTAAAAGCAAATATTTTCTCCTCCTTCCATTCACTTCATTCTGCATCAGTCCATACAAGTTTTCCCACATTTCTCTACAACCATCCCCTTCATCATTTCTCATAATACAATGGTATGTCATTACTTTCACATATAGTAATTTGTTTAGTCATTTCCAAACTAATTATTTGTTTCTAGTCCTTTGCCACAACAGCAAAAGCTACTATAAATACTTTTGTGTGTATGGCACCTTTCGATCCTTCTTTAATCTGTTTAGTGTTTAGCCTAGCAATGGTGTAATTGGGTCAAAGCGAATTCGTGGGGGTAGAGTTTTGAACTGCTTTCTAGAATGACTGGACACATCTCTACCCACAGTGCCTTATTGATTTGCCCCAGGGAATATTTCCCATTTTTTTGTCTACATTCCTAAGGGCATGAGATAGAAGCTCCAAATGGCTTTAATGTGCATTTCTTTGATTATTAGTAAATTGCAACACTTTTGATCTGTCTATTGATCTCCTGAATTTCTTTCTCTGAAAACTGTCATTTGATAACCTTTTATGACATATAAAATGGGAAATGCTCCTCACTTTTATAAATTTAAATGTGTTTCCTATAAATCTTGGAAATAGATATTTTTTAAAACCTATGTGGTATTTAATCAGATTTATTATGATTCAGTCACAATTGGTTGTGAAACTTATTGGAATATTTCTTCATATTTAGATGTAATCTATGAATAGAATTTCTAAAGGATGGCACAGTTGTTTGGAACATTTGTGTTTTATTTTGATGATGACACTTGCCCACCCCCATCATCTAGCAGGTTCAGTTGATTTTGCATAATTAATCAGAAAAGATTAAAATATTAAATTAGTGTCTTAGCCATTTCTTTGTGTTCCACAGATCTAGTAAAACTTCTCAATAATTTCTTTAACAACTTTTCCCTTGTTTCTTAACAATGACTTATTCTAGAAGAGCAGAGAAGAGGCTAGAAGTTGGATTATAGAGCTGAAAAGAATTTCAAGAGATCCTTTAATTTAGTATTTGGCCTTCAGGTCAACAGATGATTCATTAGGTGCAGAGAGGTGAAACTCAAGGTCTCATAGCTAGTAAGTGAAAGAAGAGATTAGAAACTATTTCTTGCTCCCTTATGGTATTTCCCTTCAGTCATCTTTGACGGTTTTCTCTCCTTTATCGACAACATTAAAGTCAAAATAATATTCCAAAGGTACAGATATGACCGTTATCACTCTCCTCAAAAATCTTTGAAGATCCTCTTTCTTATAGAATAAAAATCAGTCTCCTCAGACTGCTTTATAAGGATCCCCACAATCTTTCTCTGACTCTCCTTTTTCTACCTATGTCTCATTGTTCTCTTTCATGAACTTTACGTTCCATTCAAAGTGAATTGCTCTCTGTGTCTCACATTTTCACAGGCCATCTTCAATGCTTAGGTTGTACTCTATTTTTATCTGCATAATTCAGAAGCTTCTTCCTTCTGAGATCAACTGAGGTACATTTTTTCCCGATAAAACTTTCCCTATTCCTCCCAGTTGAAAGTGTTCTCTCCTCAAAGTTTCCTAGACCATTTGCCTATATTTCTATGTTGTCTTCATCAAATTACCTTATATTATACCGATCTCTTCACTTGTTCTATCTCACATAATAGAATGTGTACTTGAGAGTGGTAGATGTGTGTGTGTGTGTGTGTGTGCACATGTGTTTCTATCCCAGTCCCTCGCATGGTATCCCACACACAGAAGGTGCTTAATAAATGAGGTTGTTGTTGTTGGCCTTGTTTTTGCTGCTGTTTGTATCCCACCAGACCATGTAATAAGTCATAGTAGAGAACTTGAACTTGAACCATTTTGAAAAAAAGAGGAGCTATGATCTGGTTGGAAAGAGATTTAGGAGTTTTAGTTATCAACAAGCTGAATAAAAGTCATAAGGATGATATAGCCATCACAAAAATTAATATATTCTTAGAATTCATTAAGACAGGTGCAATATCTAGCAATAAGGAGATTCATAGATTTAGAGCTAGCAAAGGGCTGGTAGAGGAAATAAAATCCAATCCCCTCATTTTGCAGATGAGAAAACTGAAGCATAGAGAATTTAAGTGATTTGTTCAAGGTCACACAATTAAAAAAGATGGGAGCTACCTTTTGAATTTACTTTCTGTTTCCTGGCCCCAGATCCTGTGCTTGATCCACCATGCTAGTCTGGCTTTCATACTGAGAGTCATACCTTAGAGCACAGCAGAACTACAGTGTACAATTCTAGATGCCACATTTGAGGAAGAACAAAGACAGGCTGGAAAATGTTTAGGGGAGAAGGTCATTAGATCATGCTGTAAGAGATCATCTGGGAGAATAAGTGAAGGGCATGCAATTATCTGTAAGGTTATCACATGGTAGAGGGATGGGATATGTTCTGTTGAGTCCTAGAGTGCATAGAATTAGGAGCCATGGGAAGAGGCACATTTGGCTTGAGATACACACACACACACATATATTTTATATATATACACACAAATATATATATATATTCACAAATGTATATATATATTTATACATATACATATATATGTATATGTATACATATATATGTATATATGTGTATGTGTATATATATATATATATATATATGTATGTATGTATAAGACTGGACCCATTCTTTTCTTGGTATAGTGGATTCCTGTGATTGTAAACTGGAATCCGAGATGAAACATTCAGTCTTAGAGGGCTTAAAGAAGGGTCTAAGAACAACTTTTACTGTACAAAGTCTTTCCTGATCCCCCAATGACAAGTGCCTTCCCTTTCAGGTTAATATATTCAAACTACCTTATACTTATTTGTGTTTTTTTCTCTTAATATTTGTTCTGTATCTCCTTTTATCTACTTTAGTATGTCATTTCTTATAATGAAAAGTGCTTAAGGGTAGAGTTTGCTTATTTCTTTGTATTTGCGATCCTAGTGCCCAGTACTGTCTGACTCATAGTAATACAGTAGTGGATTGATTGTTTGACATAAGACAATATTTCCTAAGATAAGAGCTATTCCAAAGTGGAATAGGTTACCTTGGGAGGCCAGGAATTTTGTCATCTAGCAAAGATGTGCTAGAGACAGGTCAAACTCTCTCAAAGAGCTAGTTAAATTTTAGCCTGAGATTTTATACTTCATAATTTAGCAAATGCTTGTTTTATTAATTTTTGATTGTCTATTTTAGAAAGTGATTGAGAAAATAGTCACAATATAGATTCATCTTAAAATATATATTCTGCATTTTCAGAGAGTTGGTTGTTAAACATTTGCCAGCACACTCCTGCACTCAGAGGACTTCAAGAACAATTTGAATCACTAATTGCAAGTACACCATGGCAGGAAATTTTGTCCATGAGCTGGTTTAACTAAATGCTTCTGAAAGTCCCCCTTCAACTGTGAGATTCTGTAATGATGGAACTGAAAATGAGTAGAGGAAGATAAAAACTCAAGAATCAATGAGAGAACTGGAATGGAATACAGTTGGGAAAGGAAAGATAACCTTTCGGGATGAGAGATTCTTTTAAAAAAAATGAGGTGGAAGCTAGCTTAGAAGAGGAGCCCACAGCCTTGGGGTTTATCCCAAACAGACTTTTAAAAAACAGATGAAATCCCAAAACAAGTCCCTGAGATGAGATAACCAAACAACAAATAAAATGTCAATTCATGGAAATGCCATTTGTGCGTTAGTTACATAGAACTATCTCTGACAATATGCTATAGCCCTCATCCATGTCAGCAAAAACCTATAGCCCCAATAAAGAGGCCATCAAATGTGTAGCAGTCTGGGATATTTGGCAGAAAGAAATTGGCCAGACTAATATAAAGGCACTTAAGGAAATGTAAAAACGGAAGACTGTCTGGAGACAGCACTGGAACTCAGAGATTTGGCAGATTCAGGGGAAAGGATATAATTACACGTGTATAAATTTAAGTGTCTCTATTTGGGATTAATTTAGTAGTATAAAGGCTAAATGCTTGACATTTTTCCTTGTTTCTTGGACAAAAGGTTTATATATAAATATGGAAAACGTACTTTGTAATTCTGGCATCCAAAGTACATTCTAAAGAATACTGTGTATTTATGTTTGTGTATGTGTATGTGTACGTATGTGCGTATACACACATATATATACACACAAACATATATAAATATATGTAAATATTCAGTCATATACATATTCATATATGTATAATATGCATGTATGTATATAAGTATATATTTCACTGGCAAATGTTACTCCTAGAATTCTCTCTTCCAAAGCAAGTCTCTGCCTTCTCTGAAACTTCAAGGATTAGATAGTTTTCCAGAGGAACTGAGAAGTTAAATGGCTTATGCAACATCTTATAGTCTGTAAGCATTCTAACTGAGAAGAATTCTAGACATATGAACAGCATGAATTAATAGACAGAGAAATGAACAAAGAAAAAAAAAGAATCTATTTTGAGCAAGGATAGATTTAAAAGGAGTGAGAGAATGGGGAGAGGCAGACAGAGGAATTTGGCCAGACAAGCAATTCATAGTTAAAGTATGGATGTGTGTGTATGTATGTATGCATGTGAGCATGTGTGTATGTATGTGTATATGTATGTATGTGAACAAATAGTCCAGTTTGATTGTAACATTCAACATGTGAAGGGAAGAGGATGAAATAAACATAGAGTGGTAGAACAGGTCTGAAGCCAGATCTTGGAGAGCCTTGAACGCCGGAATCTATCTGCATGATAACTAAACAAACATTCACTCTTAGTACCCATGTATTATTCCAACCTGACCCTCATTCCAATATTGCCACCCAAACTCCTTGAATCTAAGGAGTTTAGATATTCTTTAATAGGGAGAAGAATGTCACTGAAGACTATGTGTGATAGAGTGGTATGATCTAAACTTCCCATTACAAGATTAGCCAGCCAGTGGAATAAATTGGGGATGAGTAGAAAATTCAGTGGTGAGACCAAGAGATGCATAAAGGTAATGTGAGTTAAAAATAGGAAGTAAACCTAAGTCTTCCAGGCTTTAAAAGTAGCTCTCAATTCTCTATATCATATTTCTGCTCTGCAGGAGTTAATTTGGAAAATACAGAGAAGCATTGTGAAGAATCATTATATGAGTAGTCAGTGTCCTAACAAATGACTGATCAGATTCTGGGTGTTGGACTGATAACCTAAAAAGGACATAGTTTACCAAAGATGCAGGTATTGGAAGAGGTGAGTCAAGGTCATGTCAAGATAATGCTTAGGTACTGAAATTGAACTTCAGATTTATGTAGAAGGCAGTCAGGCAGTGAATGAGCATTTACCAAGCACTTCCTATGTGACAGGTGCCCCCACAGATAGGTACCTATGACTAATAGCTTATTCCATAGCTATTCCACTCCTGAGATGCTACTATTTGTCTGTGACCTGATGATTCACTTCAGTTATTAATTCAACATTTCTTAAGTTCCCACAATGCGAAGTATCAGACAGTGAAGAGAAAAGCAAAGATAAATAAATCAGTCTGCCCATACAAGGATGTATAATTTAATAGGGATGAATATGCTGAAATTAACATCATATAGATTAGTATATGATAACTGTTTATAAGGAATAGAAAAAAATGTGAGAGAAGGGGAAGACTGTTTCTGTCTGGAATGATAAGGAAGTTTTATGGAGGAGGCAACACTTCATATAGGTCTTGAAGGATGACTAATATGTTAAGAGGCAAAATTTGAGTGCCAAGAAACCTTCTATACATAGGTAACAGCACAAATGAATAGTCAGAGAAAAGTAGAAAGAATGCGTTTGGACAAAGGGCAGATTCAAGAGGAGTGAGAGAATGGGGGAGTTTGATATATATATAAGGGATGATGGTCAAGCAAGCATTTCGTAGCTAAAGAATTTATTTGTGAACAAGTAGTAATGTATGCCTGTACCAATTAGTATGTAAGAGAAGGAATAATGTGAGCTAAACATAGGAGGTTGAGCACATATTTTATGGATCTTTGTATGCCAGTGTAAGGAGTATAGGCTTTATTCAATAGATAATGAGAAGTCACCAAAGATTAGATTTTGGCATAGGAATAGTATAGTTAACATTTCTCAATGGAAGAAAAAGGGGGTGGTCAAAAAAGTACGTAAGATGAATTGGAGTAAGAAGAGAATTAAAGTGTGGGATCATGAGTGCCTAGAGATGATAGTTGAAGGCATGGGTATGGAGACAATCACCAAGAATGTGAGTATTTAAAGAGAAGAGATGATGGTTAAAGATGGAGGGGGTCTGCCATGACAAAGAATGCAAAAGAAGTTTGTGAAGGAGAGAAAAATAAAGAGAGGTCAAAGAGATGGGAGAACAAAGAAGAATCTCAAAACCAAAGTGAGGAGAATTAAGAATTAATGGGATTGTAAGGAGTGAGGTGGTACAGAGGGGTCAAAGATGTTGATGATTGAGAAAAATTCAACAATTCAGTGGTTTGGAGGTCAAAGTCAACATTTTCTTAAGAAATGTAAATAGAACTAAGTAGGGGAAGCTAAATAAAATGAATTAGAAGACTTGAGAAGAAGATAGTAGATTAGGGACAACCACCCAGATGAACTCTCAATGTGTTCCATTCCAAAAAACTTTACAATAATGACTTAAACCAAATTTTAAAGAAGAGCCAACAAAAAGATGAAGTCAGAGAATTTTCTAACCTTAGAAAACTTAAGAAGTCAACAAGACAAGTCAGTGTCACTAGGGTGGAGGTCCTTCCAGAGCCAAAACAGGCAGTGGTGGCAACAGCAGCACCAGTAGCTTCTAGAACTCTCAGCCCAAAGATAATAAATAGGTTGGATAACTGACCAGAAAGAGATTACAGGGGGCTCTTTGATGGTATTGGGTACAACAGGTGCTGATGGAAAACTCTATTGCCCATACCCAGTTTTGAACGGCAGAAGAGAACTGCTAGAGGTCAGTTACGGGGTAACAGGGACCATGGCTATAATTTCAAGACACACAGGAGAACTAGCACTTGCAACTACAGGAGACCAGGGGCCCTTGGTAAAAACCAGAAGATGGAGAATAGAGACCATACCCAGGAATATATCATCTTGGAAGCACCCAAAACTTGCAGTTCCTCAGAACTAGCAGTTAAAACAACAACGTGACACCCCCAGGTGAGCAGAGACCAATTTTAACATAAAGTTCAAAGTCAAGAAATAGGTTGGGAAAAATGAGCAAATAACAACAAAATAACTTGACCAAATAAAGGTATCCTCATGTCAGGGAAGGACAAGACAAAAACTCAGAAGAAAACAATGTGAAAACAGCTAAAAACAAAGCCTAGAGAAAAATACTAATTAAAGCCAAGCCTAACAAGAAATCTGAGAAGAGTTAAATTAAGAGATTAAGGGTGGTGCAGGGAAAACAGGGAAAGAAATGAGAATGATGCAACAAAATTATGAGAAGAGCACTTATAGCGTGATAAAAAAAAGGCACAAAAATACCGAAGAATATACCACTTACTTAACAACAACAACTAAAGGGAAAAAGAAAAGGGGGAGTTCAATGAATAAAATAACTCCTTAAAAAGCAGAATAGGCCAAATGAAAAAAAAAGAGATACCAAATCTCACTGTAGAAATAATAAAACAAAGTCAAAGGAATGAAAAAAATAGAAGAAAATGTGAACTCTCTCATTAGAAAATCAATTTACATAGAAAATAAATTGAGGTGATTTCATTTAAGAATTATTTGACTACCTGAAAGTCATAATTAAAAAGAGAGCCTAGATACAAGATTTCAAGAAATTATCAAGGAAAACTACCCCAATATCTTAGATCCAGAGAGTAAAATAGAAATTGTTTCTATTTCAGGAGATAATCTACTGATTATCTTCTGAAAGAGATTCCAAAATGAAAACTCCCAGGAATATTATAACCAAGTTCTAGGGCTCCCAGGTCATAGAAAACATGCTTTAAGCACCCAGGAAAAAACCCAAAACCAAAACAACATAGGAGTCACAGTCAGGATCACACAAGATTTAATGTCTTCCACAGTAAAGGAGTAGAAGAATTGGAATATGGCATTCTGGAAGATACAGGAGTTAGGGATACAACCAAGAATAATCTACCCAACAAAACTGAGGGTTACTCTTTGGGGGAAAAATAGACTCTTTAGTGAAACAGAGGAATTTCAGGCATTCCTGATGAAAAGACCAGACCTGAATAGAAAATTTGACATGCAAACACAAGACTAAAGAGAAGTATAAAAAGGTAAACATGAAAGAGAAATGCATATAATTCTATATGGAAAGATAATACTGTAACTCCAAGAAAGTTTTTTTTTTTCAGTATTAAGGCAATTAGAAGAAGTATACATAGATAGCAGGTATGGGTCTAATTGACTATGATGGGATGATTTAAAAAGAAATAAGGCATTAGAAAGAGTGATGTATTGGGGAGAAGAGGGAAGGGAGAGAAAAAATGTGGAAAATTATATCATATAAAAAGGCACAAAAAGAGCTTTTACAATGGGGGGAAAGCAGAAGAGAGGTGACAGGCAATGCTTGAACCTTATTCTGATTAGAATTGACTCAATGAGGAAATAACATACATACACCATTGGGTATAGAATTCTATCTTACCCTAGAGGGAAGTAGGAGGGAAAGAAGATAAAAGAAAGAAGGAGACTGATAGAAAGAATGGCTGATTAAGGGAGGCAGGGGTCAGATGCAGAAAAGACTTTTATAAAAGGTCAGACTAAAAAGAGAAAGAGAAGGATAAACAGAGAAAAAATAGGATCGAGGGAAAATATACAATTATAGATCTTAACTGTGAAGATGAATAGAATGAACTCAACCATAAAATGGAAGCAGATAGCAGAATGGATTAAAAACCAAAATCCAATAACATGTTGTTTATAAGAAACACACTTGAAACAGAAATATACACATGGAGTAAAAATAAGGGGCTGGAGGAGAAACTTATGCTTCCAGTGAGGTTTGAAAAAAAAAACAACAGGCTTAGCAATCATGATTTCAGACAAAGCAAAAGTAAAAAAGCGATTGAATTAAAAGAGATAAGGAAGAAACCTACATATTTCTACAAGGTACTATAGAAAATGAGGTGATAACATTTCATACATATATGTATGTGTGTGTGTGTATCAAATGGGTGTAGTATCCAAATTCTTAAAGGAAAACTCAAAGAATTGCAGGAGGAAATAGTAAAATCTTAATGGTGGAGAACCCCAAAATTCCGTTCTCAAATCTATATAACTCTAATCATAAAATAAACAAAAAAGAAGTTAAGGAAATGGAAAAAAATTCAAAAAATTAGCTGCTATAGCCCTCTGCAGAAAATTGAACAGGAATATAAAGGAATATACCTTTTTCTTTTAATGTAAACATGGTACTTTCACAAAAATTGGCCGTGTATTAAGGCATAGAAACCTCAAAATCACATTTTAAAAAGCAGAACTATTAAATGCACCCTTTTCAGATCATAATACAATTAAACCTATATTCAATAATGGGCTATAGAAAGTTGGATGAAAATCAATTGGAAATGAAACAATCTAATCCTAAAGAATGAGCCAATGAACAAATCTTGAAACAATCAATAATTTCATTAAAGAGAATGAGATATCATACCAAAATCTGTGGGACGAAACCAAAATAGTTCTCAGGGGAAAATTTATGTCCTTTAAGGCTTACATCAATAAAAGAAAAAGAGAAAATCTCTGAACTGGGCCTGAAATTAGAAATAATAAGCAAATATTTCATATTCTTCCTATCCAGCTTTAATATACTAAAATAAAAGCCACGTCATATCTTGCTACAAATGTTTAAGCTAGCTAATTTCTCTGCAATTAGTTGATACTGCTGGTGCCATATATATGACAACTTAATATCATTTTGTAAGCTTATCCTTGTAATTTTCCAATTACATTAATCTGTTTAGCTGTCAATTCAGTGAAATTAATTTTGCTACATTTCCATTTTTAAAGTGTTCAGAGGAAACCATGCCAATTGATATTTTCCTTTCCTTAAAGGACAACACTTGGTCTATAGAATTCAGAAATGTAAAAAGCCTTCAAGATCATTCAGTTTTGCCTCCTTCCTTTGCCAACCAGGAAACTGAGACCCAGAGATATGAAGTGACTTATTCGTGATTACAGAGCTCAACTCGAATTTGAACCGAAGACTTGTGACTCTATCCAGTCTTTGTTCTACACACTACACTGACAAGCTAAAATAGTTCAATATATTTTTTCCCCATTCTTTGTAAATATCACTTGAAAAAATATCCTCCAAGTGTCTAAGCTAGACCGCTAGTTATAAATGATTTGCCTTTGGAAATTTCATCAAGAGCTATTTTCATAGGGACCTGCTATCCCTGTGATAGTCTGATGGACTGAGATGTCTTCATGGTCGGAGTAATAATTAGAGTTTTTATGTCTGGGCCAGCACAAACCATGCACAAGCAAAGCAATAGAAACACATCTCTCTCATCCCCCCCCTTGCTCACCTCTCCACCCTAAAGAGTGATCTCACACAATTCTAAGGATGAAGAAAGTGGTCAGGATAGATTTGAAAAGAGCCAGCCTTGGTCAGGGGGAGAATTCATCCTCTGGGAACTTTATCTCTTAACTAATTCTTATTACCCTAGGGGCCAAACTCCATCATGCCTCCTTTATGAAAAGATTGAAAGCATTTTCAATACCCTCAAATTCAACTATTGGACAAAGCCCCAGGGTTCCTGACCTATTTAGTGGTCTAATTATGGACTTGTAATTGCTGTGTTCTTTCTGAACCATCCCCTCTCTCCAATGCTGATTCTAGATCCTCCTTTACAGTGAGAGTTCAACAAGCACTGCCCCCATCCCCCTCAAAAAATTCTAAATGTCAGAGGGAGTATTTTCACTTCAAGGCCTAGGCAATGTTTTTATCACCCATTTGAACCCTACAATGGATTGTCTTCTTTTCGGGGGACAGGGAGAGCAGCAACCTAATCAGAGGGTACAAAAGGAAAGATTTTATGGTGTCTCTCACATAGACAGGGCCATGGAGCTGTGTAAAGTAATAGAAAAGAAACAGCACTGGGGAGGTTCAGAGGAGTTTAACAAACTGATAGACCAACGAGGCTGTTCACATCCCATTTCTAACATTTGACTTCACTTTTCCTGTATTCATTTATTTCCCAGAAGGCCATGAAGGGGTTGGACTTGAACATTTTCAGGCCTCAATTTACAAACTAATCTGAGGCTTATTTCAGGCTAATAAAGTCATCCAACTGTCAGAATAAAAATGACAATGAAGCATTTGGTAAATACTTAGTATTATATAATAATGCCATCAAAGAGGTTTACAATTCATCTGAAATGGGCTGCAGATGAGTCCAGACTTCTCTTAAGATATCTTTACCCTGCCTATCTGTCCAAGAAATTTCAGAGGAAGCCACATGGAGCAGCAGTCCCCAAGTCAATTTAGTTATGGGCAAATTTGTAGATTCAAAAGCAGACTTGTCTAGTCTTCATCTGCCTTGGGGGGGGGGGATTCCCATCTGAAACAGTCTTGATGCCAGCCTGATTCTAGGCATTATGGCATCTGAAATGTTCAACAGTATAGAAATTCTCATTGCAATTATAAATATAAGCTTAGCAATAGAAGAACAGTGTTTTTGAATGTAATCTCACCTAGATGATTGCAATAGTTACTTCATGGCCTTGGGTCTTCTCACTCCAATGCATATTCCGTACATGTGCCAGAGTGACGGCCCTAAAGCAAATGTTTGCTCTTAGTCAAGAAGCTTTAGTGGCTTCCTATTATTTGTAGAATCAGAAATAAACTGCTCTGTTGGCACTTAAAATTGTTCACAATCTGTCCTCTTACCTTTCTAGTCATCCTGCATATTACTACTACCTTCCACCAACTCCAGGCATAGTGGCCTCCATGCTGTTTCATACAAAAAAGTACTCTATAACCCAACCCCAAGAATTTTAACTGACTGTCTCCCATGTCTGAGATGACGATGTGAAACACATCTCCTCTGTTCTGTTTTTGTTCTCATATTTCATTTCATTTCATTTTGAAAAAAAATTCTCTTTTCAACATAGTGCTTGATAAACACCTCAATCATTTTCACCTTATGTAGCTTTTTTTCAAACTTTTTATTTCAAACCTTTTCCATCCCTAAATCATTACTCCTAACATGCTACATCAGAGACACTACTGTTAATAAAAATTATTATTAATATGGCAGAGAAAGAGCAGTGTTAGAAAGAATATCATCCCCAAAGCTAGGAAGACCTGGCCTCTATCCCAGTGCTGACACATATTTGGCAACTCACTTAAACTTTCATTGTACTTCTTTCATGTTGCAAACAAACCCCAGTGATTTTCATTGGAGAAGGGTTTGTCATCATCCAGAAGTTCTTGATATCAGTGAAATCACATGTTCTATTCTTATTCCTCTCTTTGATAACAATAATAATGACATGTGGTAAGCATTAATTATTATAAGTTATTTCTATATTATTTATAATACAGCATATTCATATGAAAATTATGTTGGTATTTCTACTATAACAAAAACAGCGACCACAATGATTACCAGTGGAAGCCACTTCTTTGGGTTTTAAAGTTTGAGAACTTCTTTCCTCATAAGTCTATCCTTTTCTGATATAAGTTGAACCAGGTGGCAGCTGAAGTTACTTTGACTGGAGGAGGTGGAAGGAATCACTTGCTGACATAGACTAAAGATGCCCCTTTTGAGCTCCTTGATAGCAGACACTGCCTTTTCCTACTATTTCAATGCCTAGTCAGCCATTATATAGCATGTGCTTAATAAATGTTTATTGAGTATTGACTGAAAACCCTAGGTATCAAAGACTATTGAAGAGTATGGAATGCAGAGTCAGAAGACCAATATTCTAATGATGTCTCTAGTGCTTACTATAAAGACACACATTTCTCAGAAGAGCTCTCTTATCCATTCATTTATTGGCTTCTCCTTTGGCCTGTAAAGGCAAGCCTTAAGGCCTACTGCCAATATGTAATCACAACATCTAACACACCTGATGTCTAAATCTAAAATAAAATGAGAAATAGCATTAAATAATGGCACGAGCAGGAGCTCAGGGCCTAGATGCACTTTCCAGACCAGGCATCTAATATCTGTATGATCTCAAGTTTGACTCAGAGCTTCAATTTCTATAAAATGAGAATAAGCATGTGTTCCCAATACCATATGTCCATTGCAAGGAATGTGCTTTGTAAACTATCATGGGATATAGAGATTCATCAATTGTTTGAACTAGAGGGGACCTTTGAGATCATTTTTTTTTTTCCAGCAGCCCTCTCATTTTACATATGAAGAAACTACAGTCCAGAGTGTTTTAGTGACTTAGAAGCTGGTATAATAAACATAAACCATTATTATTAAATATATACCAAAGCTTAAGAAAATGGATAAAAAAAAGCTTCAGCCAGTCAGAAACAAATACCTTTAGTACCAGCTGCTTTCCTGCCTATCAGAGAAATCAATAAATCCAAGAAAGATATCTATTACTAAATGAATAGATACACACAGCATTCACCATGGGGACAATTTGGGAGTTATGGTTATTCCTGCTAGAGGACACATAAACACCATAATGTGAATTATTTTAAAACGCCCTTAAAAAACAAAAACAAAACAGAAAGCCAATGAAACCAACTCAGAGGAAGGTACCGTAGGGACCCATCCTTCTCTGACATAGGACTGAAGTGGATGAATGAGAAGTTGTCAGTAATTTACTTGAACATTATTTGTTTGACGTAATAAAATTTAAGACAGATGGGAGATATAAATATTCACAGGAAAGACCATATCTTTACTGTGTGAGTGTTACTTAACCTGTTTTCCTCTCCAGTTTGATTTCCTTTTCACAGAATCAAAGAATGCTTCTTTTTTTTCCAAGGTGGTGCTAAGGACACGTTTCTCTTGGTTGTTTTGCCCAGAAAGACAGTATCTAAGAGCTAGAATTCTGAAAGACCTCCCACATCTGATCAAAGATCCCTTCTATAATATCCCAATCATTCAGCTTGTCCCTGAATCCCTTTACTGAAGGGCAATTCATAACCTCCCATTGCATCCCCTTTGATTTTTGGAAAGCTATAATTATGAGGAAGCCCTTCTTACATCACACATTTACCTCTGTACCTTCCATCTGAGGCTCTATTCATTTTAGTAATTTGTAGAAAAGGTAGATTTCACTACCTCCTGTCAATCCTTAAAATTCTAAAAATAAAATTTATCTCTTTCCCAGCTTCATCCCCCTTCTCTCTCAACCCTGCAGTTATCTTGGACTGCCTGTTCTGTTTTCCTTTTAATTATGCTTAGCCACAAAAACTGAAAACACATGTACTCACTGGAGGGTAGTGAAGTTAAAGGATAAAATATCGATATTATAAGATGTCTTCATTATGTTCAGTATTAAAAATCCACTCTATGTGATAAGGAAATCTTGGATAAACAAATTGTAGGAGCTCAACCTAACTGATAATTTTTGCTTTGCCAGGCACTTATCTAACTTTCCATCAGATACCCCTATGGATTAATCTTAATTCTGTTTTCTTTTATTCTCCCTACAGACCTGAGACGGTTTTCATAGACAACATTTAATAAATCCTTATTACCTCGGCTTTGTTTCACTTGAGGGAGTTGCTAGTGAGAAAGCAGAATGACTGAGAGCAAGGCAACAAAAAGAGCAGAGGGAGAAAGCATCTGTTTCATCCCCCAAATTGACTAATTGTCTACTAAGATTGAGAATTGCATGGAGAATTTATGTGATAAAGTAAACCTGCAGGAATAAACAGATCCATGTCACAGAATAGATGATGTTTAGGAAAAATAGAAATCAGTGTTTACTTGGAAAGACTTGTATGAACTGATGCTGAGTGAAATGAGCAGAACCAGAAGAACATTATACACAGGAGCAGCCACAGTGTGCGAGGACTGTTTCTGATAGACTAAGCCCTTCAGAGCAATGCAAGGACCTAAAACATTCCCAAAGGACTCAAGGCAAACTGTCATCCATATCCAGAGAAAGAACTATGGAACTGGAATGTAGAATGAAGCAGACTATTTTCTCTTGTGCTGTGTTTTGTTTTGAGTTTTTCTCATGATTTCTCCCATTCATTTAAATTCTTCTATGCAACATGACTAATGGAAAAATGTGTTTAGTAGGAATGTATGTGTAGAACTCATGTAAGATTGCATGCCAGCTCAGGGAGGGAGAGGAGAGGGAGAGGGATCAAATTTAAGACTTATGGAAGTGATTGTTGAAAACTGAAAACAAATAAATTTTGATTTATTTAAAAAATTTAATTATTTTTAAAATTTGATTTTATATTAAATATATAAAAATATAATACATATTATATACAATATATAATAAAACATATTAAATAATTTAAATAAATTTAATTATTTTTAAAAAAGAAATCAGTGTTCACAATACAGTTTTATCTTAGGGTTAATGGACCCACCAAAAGATTTTGCAATCACTTAACTGTGACTATTGGGGAAAGCTCATAGGCAGCCATGTATTTTAGAGCAAGGGTAATCTTCCAGTGTCCAAGTTATAGTTCCACTCAGGAATATTTGCTGTCCTTCTGGACACCCCCCTTCCCCAAAATAAGAATTATAATCATTCTAGTTCCACTGATGAAGTTATTATTTCCTTTTTACCCTAGAAGGCTCCAACTTGCTTGTTGGGGTAAAGTTCCAAAACACATGGGTTTGCTTGCCATCAGCATTTTGTTTTGGAGCGATAATAGAGTTCTTAAGACTTACTGTTTGCTGTTTGTTGAAAGTATTCAGGTCCTCACTTCTCCCTCATCATTTTCTCTTCTCCCTCAGTGAATGGAACTACCCAGAGCAGCAAAGTGATCACTGATGCAAAGGGTTATTTCATTTTAAAGATCATTGTAAAATCACAATTGCACACATATGAAACTCAAAGGCAGCTTGGCTTAGTGGAACAAGTACTATATCTGGAGTTAGGAAGAAGTGGGCTTCGATCATTTGACTATTGCTTACTAACTATATGACTCTGGGTAAATCTTTTAACTCTGTCTCATTTTCCTTCTTTGTATAAAGGGGGAAACCCATGTTATGGAGCTGCTCTCCCCTTTACTGATTGGGTCCCCAGGGCTCAACTACTACATCTCTCCTCAGGGTCTAGAGTTAGCCCTAAGAGATTGGGGGAGTATCATTTCTAATGTTCATGAGCCCCCACCACTGTGCTTTCCCCCATGACATTTGTTGATATCAATTAGTCAGCCAGCCTTGATTAGCTTTTAGAAAAAGGTATTAACTAAGGTTGTAGAGTAAGACTAGCTGAAACAAAATATACTACAAAAGTCTATGACATTCTCTCTCACCGGTATATACAGAATCCAGGGGAAAGTATGAGCAAGGGCAAAAGGGGCAAGTCACATCTCCTGGAGTCTTTTTGTACTGGAGTCTTCAAGATATTTCTCTTAGTGATAATGTATCTTTTCTTCTGGGATCCTATAAAGACTTAAAATATGCTTTTCCTTATATCCAATGTTTTCTTGATTGCTGATGTAGACATCATTGTCAGTTGTTCCAAGGACATTAGAATATCTATAAAAATAAGTCCAAATTATCTGACCTCCCTCCCCCTCGGTTCACATGGTCCTCTTCACAGAGGGTAGGAAGAAGACTGAAATCAAAGTTGAGTTTAGGATTCTTTTTACCACAACCCTAAGCTATTTCTTCTTAGGGGTTTAACTACAGGTTTCCATTACTAAACCACTATATACTCAAATACTAACTTCTGAATTGACTTCACACCCATAGGGTTTTGATACTAGTCTCCTTAGCCCATCTGAATATGCTTATGCATGACAATATTTTAATTTCTCCAGTGGTTGTCAAGAACTTTTTAATTGATCCACGACTTTTTTGTATTTAGACTAAAGTCACTGTTAGTTGACTTGATTTCTAAGTCTCCATCCTACCTAATATGCACTTTAAATTGATTGTTCTTAATTGGAAAAGGTTTCAGGGCATAGCATCTTGCCTTTTACTTTAGTAGGTTGGGTAATTGATTTATGGACTATGTATTCCATTATTTACAGGGGAATGGTAATATCTGTAATATCTACTTCAAAGGGTGAAATTCTATATCATATTTTAATCCTTGAAGCACTATATTCTATTAATTTCAGTTTTAATTTTTATTCTACTTCTTTTTTTTTTTTAACATTCAGAGAGAAATGGTCCATAGATCTTTTGCTTGGTTATGTTAATGGTGAGCCTGCCTCAACAAAGCAAGTGGATAAAATAATGCTTCTTCAAATTGAATAAAAGTTGGGTGATGGAATTTCACTTCTGCAGGTTCCCTGACAGTATTCTCATGTAGAAAATAGGACATGACTATAAGATATAATTCATTCACTTTCCACACGCTCTTAATTTTTTCCATTACATCTCTATGCTTTGAGAATATTTCATATCACATAGTTTGGAAATTGAGTATTCACTATGGTGGCATCTTTTTGTTTGTATTTAAAAATAATTTTATTGTTATCTTTTTTCCACGTCAACTTTATGTCTATCTGTGTCTTTCTGCCTTTCCCCTTTCAGAGAGCCATCACTTATAAAAAGGAATACAAAAGGGGGGGAATAGTTCAGCAAAATTAAGCAGTATATGAAGAGTCTCTTTCATTACATGTAGTATTCTAAACCAGTAGTCCCTCACCCACATTTGTGAAGAAACATGGGAGGAGTACATTCTCATATCTCTTTTATCGGGTCCACTTTGGTTATAATTTGGTCACAAAAAAAGGAACAAAATCAGCACAACTGAACAATTCATTGAAAACATCCAAAAACACATGTAGTATGTAACATCTATGGCCCTGCATGGAGGGGTAGGTGGTGGCATCCTCTCATATCTCTTTGAGTCATATTTGATCATTAAAATCCAACTTTTCCTTTTTTGCTTGCAATTTAAAGAAATATCTTTAAAATGCTGTTTCCATTTTTGCTGGTCATTTTTTTATGCATGTGATTGTAGGTAATTATTTGGTTTGTGATAATTCTCCAGTTCTAATACTTTATTTGTATTGTTGTCAATTTTATTTTGAAGTTGCATTTGCCATAGGAGGATTTATTGTCTATTAATTTATTCAAACTATTGGTTCATAATTCAGGGCAGTTTTTTTAAAGAAACAGCAGCAACAGCAACAACAATAATAGCTTTAAGGTTTGCAAAGTACTTTACTAACATAATGTCATTTAATGCTCACAACACCCCTGGGAAGTAGGCAATTGTGTGTCTGTATGTATGTAAGTGTGTAAATAAACACACATGTGTGTATATGCACATGTATATATGTGTATTTATGTACATATTTACATGTAGAGAGATTGATAAATTGGAGAGAGAGATGATAGACAGATAAAGATAAAGAATTTATTGAACACCTACTATGTGCCATATGTATTATAAATAGGCAAGACAGGTCTGTCTTGAAGGAGCTACCATTCAAATGGGGGAAGATAATACAATAGGGATACTGGAATGGGGGATGGGAGGAGGAAGGGAGCTCACATGGGGGCAGTATTTAGGTATTGAATGTATTTAGAGGCTAACATTTACAACCTTTAGTGAGAAATTACACAGTTTTTATCACATTGCTATATGGTCTGTCTTGATCATTAAGTCCAAGCTCTCTAACAATGATGACCTCTCTATAATGTGTTATGGCAACAACATAGTCATATATTGATCTCAGAAGTATGTACATTTTGAAAAACAAGCTCACATGACTCAACCTTTTGTTTAATACTGCTTTGTCTACGTGCTATTGGTTGATTGATTTCATGTGGATGGCACTCATAAAGTCTTTTGGTACTAATCTTAAATATTTTCTATTTCATAAACTTCACCTGGAGGTAAACGGATATTGGTTATATTTGGCAAGCCTAGTAGAATATATCCATTGCAGATTTTGTTCTTACTCTGTGAAGTGGTGCCTGTTTATTTCAGAAGTGTTTTTAGTTATCTGAACCTATTTTCTATTTTTCATATGATCTGAGAACATCTATTAGTTCTTTTGTGTGTGTGTGTGTGTTTCTGTAAGTATTCATCTTTCTATAACTGCCTTAATAATGATGTCCCTAAGTTTTATTAATATTGTCCAAGGTTTACTTGGTCATCATCGTCATTATCATCATGATCTTATCATCCTATTCTATTCGAGGTCATATAATGTCTTCATTGAGATGCTTGTTAATGAGTCATGCCTAAATGAAATAAAACCCAGGTCAAGAATGACAGAGTACCTTTTTTTTTTCCTATTTTCTCCTGTAAGAATCCTATCCTTCTGGGAAATATATTTGAACTTGGAAAAAGTACAGATTTAAACTGTGTTACAACCTGTGCTGACTTTGGAATCCCTTCCTACTTTTGGGTCTCAGTTTTCTCATCTGAAAAATTAAGGGATGGAACTAGATGATCCCTGAGGTCTCTTTCAGCTCTAAATCTATAATCCTTACAGTTCCAGAAAATGTGAATTCAAATTCCAACTTGGTAAAATTCTTCCTCTTCTCTGACCCTCAGCCTTCTCTTCTGTAAAATTAGGGGCTTAGACTAGGTTCCCTCTAAGATCCTTTCCAGATCTAAATTTATAATCCTAATTTTAATTGAATCCCTTTATCCTCATTCCTTTATCTAACTGAGATTAAATATTAGGCAACATTGTTTTCTCTGGGACCTTGATTTTCTGTGCTGTATTCATGTTGACATCCCTACTTCCACGAAGGGACAAAGGCTATTTAAATGGTTTAATGAGATTTGGAGACTCCAGCATTCGAAGTAAATTCAATAAACTTCCAATGATGTATGCAGTCTGATCATCCGTGTGTTTTTGGTAGTGTATCATTGTGTTGAATCTGAGACTAGGTGAACTCTAAATGATTCAGCATCCCTGCTTGCCACGAATAATATATGGAGTCATCCAATTGTAGATTCAGAGAGAGATTGCTGTCTGTGCAGGGAAGGGACGGAGCTGGAAGTGTCACCCACGAGAGAAGATTATACTTATCGACCCATCCTAGAAGAAGAAAGCTTATGTACTTGAATGCCATTGGAAACTCTGGCTCAGTTTAATCATGAGAAAAGAATTGTATTAGCAAATATCTATTCCCTGAAGATAAATCTACTGTTCCAAAGAATGTGGTACTTCCCCTGTGATCTTAAAGGCTATGATGCTAATTAAAAGAAAACAAGGGAAAAAAAAAACTTTCCAGCCATATTAATGCTGCAGTTGATCGGTGGACTCCTAGTAAGACTTTTTTTTTTTTTTTACTTTTTCAGGGAATGAAAATATTAACTATGTTGGGGTGATTTGGGTTTTGTTAGGGTGCTGAGTTTGCAGGGCAATGTAAATACATTTGTAGATTCACTTCCCCTCACTGAAGTATATTCCTTTCTTACCTTTCTTTTTTTCTTTTTCACATTCTTTGTAACCTTACAACCAAGAGTTTGATTTACTGTTTCAAGGTAGTTGCCTTTCCCATCTCCTAAATCTGCCATACCTTCCCACAATACCTCAACTGAGATACCTTTCTTGTTCCTGGCCACAAGAACAAAAGTTTCTAACTGTTGCTGTGAACATAGAGGATTTATTTTTAATTCTTAATCTCAAGGGCGAAGCAGGTATAAAGCAGTGATTCTTCTACCATTCATGACCAAAAGTGGGTGATCCTATTACCAGTCATTCTGCTCCTGCATTCAAGTTATCGATTCAACAAACATTTAGAAGGTAAAGTTGGGGATACAGACAAAAATGAAATAGCCTTGTCCTCAGCTTACGTTCTGCTTTAGAGAATGTATCATGTACGTACATAAAGTGAAACAAAGTACATACAAACTGATTTGAAGGAGAGAACTCCAACAACTCTTATTGTTCAATCATTTCAGTAAAGTCTGACTCAGTGACTCCATGTGGGATTTTCTTGGCAGAGATGCTGCTACAGTTTATCATTTCTTTCTCTAGCTCA
Organism: Notamacropus eugenii; assembly: GCF_028372415.1. NCBI lineage: Eukaryota > Metazoa > Chordata > Mammalia > Diprotodontia > Macropodidae > Notamacropus > Notamacropus eugenii. The sequence continues at coordinate 33,113,238 of NC_092874.1, read as the reverse complement.
TTTTACAGATGAGGGAACTGAGGCAAACAGTATTAAGTGACTTTCCGGGGATCACACAACTAGTAACTGTCTGAGGGGAGATTTGAATTCAGATCTTCCTGACTCCAGGTGTGGACCTCTACCCACTGTCTCATCCAATTGCACTAGGGATTAGCCAAGTCTTTGTGTAGAAAATGGCACCTGAGGTAGGCTTGGAAGAAAGTTAGCAATCTTACTCTACATGACAGATGGCATCAGGGGAAGCAATCTAGCAATTGCCAGGAGAGGGGGAAGGTGATAAGCATGCATACAGGGTGGGCCAGGTGTGCTGGCACGCCTAGGATTGCATTGCAATGGCTATTCACCTTTTGCTCAGAGCAACTGCTTCTCAGGGACTTTTCCCTCAGGTAAATGCCTAATGGTAACAAAGGCCATGAGCATGTATGAACAACTGGCTCGTGCTCCATTCCTATGCAACAGCACAGTAGAGGGAGGTCGAATACAGCATTATATGTATATTATATTTAATATAAGAGAATAATTAGCAATCATTATTTTGGAACAGAGAATGGCAATAGGGAAATAATATGGGGTACAAAATATTTGAGAAGCAAGTAGAAGCTGTACTTTGGAAGGCATATACTAGGCTAAGGACTTGTATTTTATACTATATGGGACCACTAAATATTTTTATACATTAATGTGAACCATGCATTTGTGTTTAAATGCTTTTTTTCTTTCAAGGAATGGGAAAGACCTCTTGTATAAAGTGATATTAGATCTGATTCTTAAGAAATCCACAGAATGCAGAAGTCAGATTCAGAAAGGCTAGCATTTAAGACATGTGAGAGAACCAGTGCAAAGACACAGTTGGGAGATAGGGTACCATTACCAAGAAGATCAAGTTTGTGTATATTGTAGCACAGGGCATGGAGAACATTGAATTGTAAGAAACTGGAAAGGTTGTGAAACACCAGTTGTGAAAGGATCAAAATGCCACAAAGGGAGCCTTATATTTGATCCTGGAAGAAAGCAGACCCATAGAAGTTCACAGAATAAAGTATAAAGGATTACATTGTCAGATTTGTGTTTTATAAAAATAATTTTGACAGCTGTGTGGAGGATGACTGGAGTTGGGAGAGGCTTGAGGCAGGGAGAGCAGATAAAAAGGCATTGCAGCTATGAAGATATGAATTGAGGAGTGCTTGTACCAGGGTTGTGGAGACATGGGGACAAAGAGACTGATGTTTTGAAGGTAGAAATGACAAGATTTTATAGCATTAGTTATTCAGGATGAGTAAAAGTAAATGGTTGAGAATGGCCTCAAAATTATTAGCTTGGATGACCGTAATGATGGTGATTCTCTCAACAATAAATGGTCAATTGGCAAGAAAGAATCATTTCCCCAAAAAAGGGAAAAAAAGGATATTTTTTGTTTTGGATATATTGAGTTTGATCTCACTATAAGGTATCCAAAACAGGATGTCCAAGAGACAATTGGTAATTTAGAACCAAAGCTTAGGGGAGAGATTAGGGATGGATACTTCGACCTACGAATCATCAGCAAAGACATATTTAAACCAAGGGGACTGATGAGATCACCAAACCAGATATTATAGAGGGAAAAGAGAAGAAGGCCTTAGCTAATGGCCATGTCTTAGATGAAGACTCAATAAAGAAGGCTGAGAAGAAATGGAAGAGATATAGAAGGTAAAGAAACTTTCAGGGTAAAAGATGACTCTGTCTTAGTTACGGCAAAGAGAAGGGTACAACTGGTATGTATCTAATTGTAATTTGATTCATTAACTGCATTCATTAACCTTAATTTCATAATGATTAACCTATTCATTAATACTATTTCTAACTCCAATTTCTTGATGTTGGGCCTTGGGTGTGATGCCTCTCAGGCAATGGCAGGAGAAGGAAGAACATTTAACCATGATCCTGAAGGATGCTGCCCTCAACACTTGACCCACCCAAGTTGTATTATAATCACCACTCTTTCTGCCTTAATAGGTGGATATCTCTTGCTCCCTACAAGAGTACCTCCATGAATACATGAGGGCCATGGGCTTTACGTAAAGTCTTTACATGGAATATTTTGCAGGCATATGAACTTTTTCTGACCTCTCAAATTACAGGCCTGGAATCATCGGGGCATCACCAAGAGATCACTGTTCATCCATCATGGAGCAACTATTGAAAGTTTCAGAAAGAGGATGGGAGGGGACTAGACAGGTGGAAGAAGCAGGCAGAGAGGGTCTATTGCTGATGAACTGATGGATTTCAAAGCAGCCCCTGGAAAACAAGACTGGCTAAACCATGAACACTCTATAGCAGCTCAGGGAAGGTGGGATCGTTTTCAGAATCTCTTTGAAAACAGAGTTCTCTAAATGTATTCTGGAGACAGTATGGTGTAATAAATCTGGCCCACCATTGTTAGTCTCCGAGGTATTGTGGCTGGTATTTTCACACACGACGTTTAAGAGGTGCTTTAGAAATGCAAAATTATCGAAACACTCATTTCCTGTTTTAGTTCCTCATCATTTCACAGCTGTGCTCAATTAGGTCTCTTGAAAAACAACGGAGAAGAGAGAAAACAATGCATTCTTCTACCCATAAGAATCCCTCATAAAGAAGAAAAAACTCACTCCTTCCTTACGGAGTTCATGTCAAATCATCATTTTGAAATGGTGACCTCTGTGTAGGCATGTGGCATGTTCTGCATTACTGGAAAGACTAATCAGAGGATCTTTTTGTTTCCTTAGGTGTCTCTGGTTTACTGGCATTTCCAAAAGACCCTCATCCATTTGGCAAGCAAAATCACTTTCACCCTCTTCCTGAAAATGCCTCCTGGGAGCAGATGCAACTGGGCACCTTTTATACAAAAGGAAATTAGCATGGGGGAGAAAAAAAAAGGCCAATGAATATAGCCTCTCCTTGGACAAGTACCTGACTTAAAGTAACCTGAATCCAGATATGTCTTCTCCCAATACCTATAATAGGTATAAAGGAAATACTGTGTTAGTTCCCATTAATATGTCTTAGTTTACTTAGGAAAGTGACCTTATTTGAGCAGCAGAGAAAATAAGGATGTATCTAGTGCGGACTAACAGGAGAGATGGAAAGGTATAGTGATAGAAGACCTGGATTTGGAGGAAGAAGACCTTATTTTCAATCTCAGATCTGTTATATCAGTTCTATATATTTGGAACCTTGGAGAATTTAATTCAACTTTCTGAGTATCATTTTTCTCTTCTGAAAAATGAGTTTGGATTGGAATTTTACTTGTTTTCCCCTCAGGTCAGTAGGAGCTACTGTGGAAGAAGTCAATGGATCCTTTCTGTAAAGTACAGTGGAGTGGAGTGGCTAACCATGCATCTCATCCATAGATCTGGTAACAAGAATCCAATGGACCATCCTGGCATACAAAACTGCTGAGGAAAAGCACATAGAATCATATACTACAAGTCATTCATCTTTTAAATAAATAGATCATTGATCTAGTGCTGGAAGGAAAATTACCTTCACTGAGTCCAGGCCTTTCATTTTAAAGAGGAGGAAACTGTAGCCCAGAAAGTTTAGGTAATTTTCCCAAAGTCACCCAGCTAGTAAGCCTGAGAAGCAGGATTTAAATCTAGGTCTGTTGACTCAGCTTTCCTTTCACTATATTATAGTATCAGCCCAATAAACAAACAAAGCAATCATGTTAAACTGATATTTTAGCATTTGATATGTGCTTTTAATGAATCTAATGATGATGGATCTAAGTGGAATGCATAGTCGTACTTAGTAATTTTTGTTTTTAACAAATGAGAATGACATGAAACCACTTCTCAAATTGTTTTTTAAAAAAATAGATACTGTTGAATAGAGGAAAGGGTATACAGGCCAAGGAAGAATGTGGGATATCCAGAGGCATAGACAGGGACATCGGAGAGGAAAGATCACTGCCTGGTATATTACTGCTTGAACTATTCTTTCTCAGTGTTATGCTCAATGGATTCTATTATGATGAAGACTACAAGAGTTCTTGGTAACACTTGAATTTTTACACTCTGGGTCAGAGAGCCAGTTGCCCCAGCCTAGTTACAAATCTAGTGGAAAGTATCAGATTTTGAGAGCGTCAAAAGAAGAATGTATTGTAAGTTCAATCTGATAGTATTTTGGGGATATAGAATATTTCCTATGAGGTACTTTGCCTAGTATAGTAGCAGTCTTCTCAGCATGGGTAAATATTTGGTTTCCATATAAAACTTAGGCATTCATGCATAAGCTTCTTGGTATCTTTCAAATTATTGTAAATATCATGTGAAATTTGGAGTTCCTCCTGACTTATCTGGCACATCCACTTCAGGTATCTGAAGGTCATTGGCACCCAAGTCTAATACTGTGCCTCAAAGAGGATGATTGGAAATGGGGAGATATATCTGATTCTCCATAGGTTCCTGGGAAAACTTCATTTCTTAGGTATATTTTTAATAAGAATGTCACATTTTATCATTGTGTGTTCCACTGTTCCCTGTCTTTCTATATAAATATCCATGATAGTGAAGGCTCAAATTTCTCTTGCTCCAAAGTCACTAAAAAATCTCACTTTTTTAAAAAAATCAATTCCATCTTGCTCAGCATGTTTATGGAACTTTTTTTCCTTTAAATTCACTTCACCTCAATTTACTTTGTTACTTCACTTAAGCAAGCTTTTATTAAAGGCTAGCTGAATTTAATGCACTGTGCTAGGTGCTAGAGATACAAGGATGAAAAAGACAATGTCTTCATCCAGTTTAAACTCAATTAAGATACGACATGTTCATGAGGAATTCAGTACAAAGTCTCTTTATGGTACCTACTTCAGGACATCACTTCAACTCACTCAAGAGTTGAGGACCCATGAAAGGTCCATAATCCTAAAATGGGCAACTGGGTGGATCAGTAGATGGAGTCAGGAGGACCTGGGTTCAGATCCAGTTGCAGACTGTTACTAGCTGTATGACTCTGGGCAAGTCACTTAACCTTATTTGCCTCAGTTTCCTCTTCTATAAAATGAACTGGAAAGGGAATGACAAACCACTCCAGTATCTTTTCCAAGAAAATCCCAAATAGGGTCACAGAGAGTCAGATACAACTGAAACAATTCAACACCACCACCACCACCACCAATTCTAAAATGTAAGCCTCTGGAAAGCAGCTGCTGTTTTTGCCTTACCTAGAATTCTCAGTGCTTAGCTAACTACCTAACACATTGCAAGCACCTAATAAATGCTTATTGATTGATCACCTCCCACCCAATTGTGGATTAAGTGGTAGAATTAGAGTGATCCCAAGAACATTTCCTCTAAGATCCTGTCACAATATTTTCTGCTGCCAACATTCAGACCTTATAAGATCAAAGGCTTCAATTAACTTGTAAATATTTTACCTAGTCAGTTTTGGGTCTTCCAAAACTTTGATATCTAATTATGAAATGGAGAGGACATTGGAACCTCCAAGCCAAGGGAAATCTTTGTATGTGGTCACCTTGATTCTAGGTGTCGGAATTCCACCCTAGCTGACTGGTGATGAATATTTCAGTCATAGCAATTCATTAAAAACAGACAAACAAACAAATATCACTCAGTTAAAAAGGAGTTGTGATGTTCTTTGGGGATACCACACCAGCATAATCTCAGACAAATGTAACATAGAGGTCTTCTGGGAGAAAGAAGGGGACTATTAAAGGGTCTTAGGCAGACAAGGAGCAGTGTGGGGTTGGCATTGTTCCCTAGAAAGGGAAAGAAGGGAGAAGAAAAGCAAACACAGAACCTTTAAAGGAAATTAAAGATTGAATTTCCCTATTTTACAATTTACTTGTAGTCGATCCTGGTAAATTCCAGTGTGTAGGAAAGCCATTTACCAGATTGGATTTCTGAATGTCATTTGATCTCATTAAGAGAGATTTGCTAATGAAATGGGTCTGACTTGGGTTTGGGGGAATCCATTTCATCTCATTGTTCTTCAATGGCAGGGAGAGTATCACCTTTGTCTTTGGTATCTGGCACAATACTGGACACATAGCAGGTCCTAAAAATCATTTTTTTGAATGATTCAACCATCCTTCATAGAGGAGTGCAGGGTATTTCTTGAGAAGGTCTTTGGTTAGTCAACTACAGGAGTGTAGTTCATATATTTCATTTATTTGTTTAATCTGATAGCAAGACACAATAGGAGGTAGCTTTGCTTTAAAAAAACAGCATCTATGTGGTGGCACTGATTTGGATGGCACCATGTTTTTCTGCTAAGTGGTGGTATTTAGCTAAGAATCATCAAGGGAGAAATAATCCTAGAGTCCCTAATTAAGTAATAGAGCAATGACTTCCTCCTCCAGGAATGTAATGATTCTTGCAGAATACATTCTTGTTCCCTCATTCCTTCATCCACTTATTTCCACTACCTTTTATTCTTTATTTTCAAATGAAGAATCAGGAAGGCAGGACTGGATCAAAGATCAGTTGGATTTCAATTATCTTTGGTGGAATATTTAGGTTTGGTTCTTATGCCAGGTGGTTAATAGATACCAAGGTGGAGAAATAATTCACTCAGCCCTAGAAAAATTGGCTTCATCTATATAGGGTAAGGAACACTGACACAGCCACCTGGACATCCAAAACAGTCTTTCCAGATCAAGTGATACTTAGGGAACTGTATTGGATGCTGCTTTTATTTCTGAAGTTCATATGTCCTTTTATTTCATTTTTATAACATTACTGGAAAAGGCAATAAACAGATTCTGTTCTCTCTAATAGCAGATGAAAGTCATTAAGTGGCTTTTCTCAAGGTTTTACAATGACAACATTAGGACTACCATTTATTTATACCTACATTGTCTTTTCCTCTGTCCCATTAGCTTTGCCACAGTCTCAATCTACCTTTTTCCAGTAAAACACAAATGAGTGTGGGCAATTGCCCTGAATTACATTTTGAACAATTTCTCCAGTTACCATTAATTTGGAGGTCTTTGTTGATACTAAGCTCTCATTAAAATATGTGTAGAATTTTGTGTGGGAAAGTTCCCTCGAAATGGGGCCATTACCATGATTATTGAAAATATTAGTAATAATTGATATTAAAAACAGCGACTATGATATGGTTAAATAGATTTAAGGTTATAAAGTATATCACATACTTTCAGAAACTGATCCTTAAGCAGTCCTTTGAACTAAGTATGGCATTTAGAATCTGGTAACTTGGCTCTAACACTTATAAGCTGTGTGTTACATTAGGCAAATCACTTGATGTCTTAAGAGTCTTAGTTTCCTCATCTTTAAACTGGGATAAATGTAACTTGTATTACTTACCTTGAAAGGTTGCCATGAATAATGGGACAATGGAAGAAAATATTCATATCAAATGGGCTCAATTTTGCCATTAAAATAGGAGTATAAATTGTGATACATCTTGATTACTCAAGATGTTGTTACATGCATGCATACAAACACAAACACACATATAAGGAATATAATGCAATATAATATAATTGAATGTAATATAACATAACATAATGCAGCATAATGTAATATAACAACATAATATGATGCAATGCAATATGATATAGTTACCTATTATATTGTATATTACAATATTTTGATTATAAGTATATAAAATAATCATATATGCAAATAATTATATTATTAATACAATATGATATATAATTAGACATAATATATACTGTTCACTCTCTCCATTCTCTTCGTCTCAAAATCCCTTGACATCATTTACCACTCCCTCCTCCTTTCCCCCAGTCTCTGACAAAGACGTAACCTTTCTTACCAAGGTCAAATCCTCTACATTTACACTTGATCCCATTCTCTCCTTTCTTCACTTCATTACCTTGTCAATCATACCCTCTGTCCCTTGAAGTATTAAACCTCTATCCACCGGTTCTTTTACTGCTACCTTCAAATATGTCCAAGTTTCCACTCCTTTAAAAAAAAAAAGCTTCACTTCCCCCTACTATCTCCTCAAGTTATGATACTATACCTCTCTCTCACCCAAATTTCTTTAAATAGTTGTCTATAGCTGACAATTGTCTATACTCACTATTTATATGTAGTTCTTAGATAAGGTTATAAAGAAAAATCTTACAAAGTTGTTCATAACAGTGGTAAAAGGGGCTTAGGTGATGGTATGAACTTGTGAATCAATTGGTCAATAGTTTGAATTTGGGGGCACAGAAGAAATTTCTCTAAATTATATCCTAATGAGAGTAAACTTTAATCTCAATTATTAAAATATGGATTCCTTTGAGGCTTCACATATTCACATTTTTTTATTCTAATAAGAATTTATTTTTCTTTACTATATGTTAGGCACTGTTAGGTACTGAATATACCGAGAAAAAAATTAGAATTCCTTCCTCCACAAATTTGCATTCTACTGTGGGAGATACCACATGCATATTTACATACGTTAGAAGGATAGTCTTACATAGGAAGGCACTCATAGATGAGGGGACCAGAAAAAAATCTCCTGTTGAAGGTAGCATTTTAGAGTATTCTTGAAGCACACCAAGGATGGCAAGATGTGAAAGAGTGAAGGGTCAGTATTCCAGTCTGGTGTAAAAGCAAGCACCCCAGTATACACAGAAGGGCCTGCTATCACAGGTTCTTAGATCTGCTTTTCTAAAAGGAAGCAACTTGTGAGGGGTCAACAATCACTTTAATCAAACACATATGTATCATTCACTTAGTTCGGGGGAAAAAGTCAGCACCCTGAACTTCAGAGAAAATACAAAGAAATAAAGATCAACAGATGTTGCTTCCAGCTGCCTGACATAAGCAATACATACATCACAGATCAACAGACAGATACTTATCTGATCAAACACCCATAGTTACCAGAGACAGAAGCACTAACATCTGGTCTTTTATAACTAAGGTCTTTAACAGGTCTCAGTCTGACTGAGGCAATATCCAGTGAGTGATTGAGGCTACATAAGAAATGAGGCAGATAATGACCTCTTTACCTAGTCAAAAAAAATTATCCTGGGAGAGAAAGAACTTCAGGGCTCCTGACCAAAATAGAAACAATGGCACTCTGAGCCATCCTTGTGTCTGTCCTTCCTTAAGAGGACCATGACATCAAGATAATGACACAACTTACAGTTGACTTTGATTTGAGTGATGGAGGGCTGTGCAAGCTCACTAGTCTCACTTTCTTCTCTAGAGTCATCTGAATCCAGTGGTCAGATATTTCATCAGAACTACTGGATGTGACCTAGGATGCAAAGGAAGACTCTGGCCATTTTAGGTTAAGGCCTTTTCAGGTTCTCACTTTGAGTGAGGTAAATCCATTCAATGAATAGAACCCAGATTTCTGTAAGAGAAAGTGAGGCTGGTGACCTTTCACAGCCCTCCTTCACTCAAATCCAAGTCAACTGCAAGTCCTCTCATCATCTTGATGTTATGGTCCTCTTTGAGAACAAAGGACAAACACAACCTGTGAGTGAGTAGCAGCTCCTCTCCTCTCTTCTCCTCTCCTCTGAGCCTCAGAACCCAAACAATGACCACATGAGACTTAGGCTGGGATTTATTATTGGCCAATCAGAGTCTGAATGATTTAGGTTTAAGGCATGGTCCTTAAATAAGAGATCTAGCCCATAAACCCCAAAATATAGTGCAAGGTTTCAGTGATCAAAATTAACATTCCTTTGGGCTGAACAACTGCATGAAAGGGTATGATTCCTTATATGGACAGAGAGAGAGGAGAGAGGGAGAGCAGGGAAGGGAGGGAGAAAGGAAGGAAGGAAGAAAGGAAGGAAAGGACAGAAGGAAAGAAGTAGCACTGTCCAATGGAAGTGGCCAGTTGGGTGCCCAGTGAAACAGCTATTACTAATCAGATTGTCGTTTGTCCTTCATTCTCAAGGAGGACCAATGACATCAAGAAGGTGATGTCCTGATTTGCAAGTGAATTGGATTTAAGTGAGGCAGCATTATGTAAAGTCACCAGCCTCACCATCTCCTTCAGTTATCTGGGTCCAGTGGCATGATATAGATCAGCTCAATAGTGGTTGTAGCTTCCCTTGGAGCTAGGAAAGCAGCCATGGAGAGAAGGAATTTCACCATAGCAATTTTATCCCAAGGTCATTTTCTGGGTTTTTCAGTATAGTTATGTAGTTTCCAAAGTTCTGAAAGTTCAGAGAAAATCTCTAAAATTTGGGGAGTTAAATAGAATCAAACCAATTATGAAAAGAACTCAGGAAAAGTAACAAGAGGAATAGGAAAAGTTTTCTATGAAAAGTTTATAAAACTAAACATCTGTTAGGAAATTGTGCCGTACTGAATGCACTTATCTCAAGGAATGTGTAACATAAGCAAAACCCAAAAGAATTCTATTAAACATTTTTAAAAGGAATGTATGAGTTTCTGTTTCTCTTTGAATTGTGTTCAGCATTGGTGTGTGTATGTGAATGCATGTATGTGTGGAGATATACACATGTGTTCATGTATGAATATATACACATATGCACACACATGTATATGCACGAATGTGTACACACATATATGTATGTATATGTATGCGTGTATATATGTATATAAATATTTATATATATATGTGTGTATTTGAATTATATCTGCAGCAGGGAATGACAAGACCCAAATAAACAAGTCAGTGCCCTCCTTATGGTTTTATTTCCAAGGCAAATCAATTATAAGTTTTAAATAACATATTCTGTTTTGATGAAAGCCATTAGGGGCAATGACCAAATGAAAATGAAGCCAAATTTCCACACATTTGCTTGAACTTCATAACTTGCCTTTGACATCACTGTAGTTACTTGGCAATATATTCATGTCTTGACATTGGTAATGAAGGCTTAAGTTGTTCTTAAATGATGATTATTCTTTATAAATAGGGGGCCTCATCTAAATCTAAATTGTGGACTTTTTGTCCAGCTATCCTGCCTCATCTACTTGCTGTAACACCTTCCTCACAAGAAGTGCTCTCATACAGAATCTTCCCGAACTCTACTCCCCATTCTCATCTCCTCACCCCCTTGGATGTTTTACTGCACCTCCATTCCACTATCACCTGAATCATTCCATAATTCCTTTTAGAACATTTTCTCTATTATTAACCATCTTGGGAATTCCTTCAAATTTTGCAACAAGCAAATCACTTCACTTTAATGGAACTTTATGAGAAGGGACAATGATATTCCATCTAAGCTTTGAGCCTAGGGAGTATCCTAGAGACAGTAGGTGCTTATTAAGAGTTTATTAGTTTTGTTGCTGAAATTACGGATTTTGGTCTCATGTATTTATTGTCTCTTTACTTCTCCCAAGAGAGATCACTTGAAAAAATGTTATAGCATGAAAAAGATAATGGCAGCCAGATAGCACAGTGTAGAGCACACTAGATTTGGAGTCAGGAAGACATTTTAAAGAGTTCAAATCTATCCTCAAATAATTATTGGCTGTGTAAGTGATTTGACCTCGTTTGTCTCAGTTTCCTCATCTGCAAAATGAGTTGGAGAAGGAAACGATGAACCACTCCAGTATCTCTGTCAAGAAAATCCCAAATGATGTGAAACAAATGAACAGCAATGAAAATGATAAAAAGATAATTGTTTTCATACTACTACTACTACTAGGTGGCTACCATTTATATGGCCTTTTAAGGTTTGTAGAGCACTTCACACATTTTAGTTCATTTTATTCTCCACCTTGAGATGTATAAGTTATTTTTGTGCTCTTTTTGCAGATAAGAAAACAAGTAGAGGTTAAGTGACTTGGCCATGTTTCCCAACTTGCCCTTTCTCCTGGAAAGGTAGCAAACCCTGGAGATGGATGGATATTGTGGACTTCTATTAACTATTATACTAATATTTGGGCATTTTTAATATTAACAAATATTTCGCTTAATGATATCAGTAGCTCATTTCCACCAAATTGAAAAGGACCTGACTTGGGTCTGATTACTTTAAATCACAAAGATTCTGAAATTTGGAAAGATTCAATTCTGTCTCCCCTCTAGTTGGACTTGGTAAACTTAGACAACAACCTATTCATAGTGGGTTTTTAAAAATTTATTTGGTTTCTTTGACTTAGTTGCAACTATTTCTATTTACCAGGGAAAACTTTTCTACGGTTTACAAGATACTCTTTCCATTCTTTCCTTTTGTTTCTCTCCTTTGACTTACTTTGGGCTTTTTTTTCTTCTATTTTAATATACAGTTTTCTTTATCAACTATGTCAGATGTCAAATAATTGTCTTCTAAGAAGTTCTGGAAGTAAAGCATATACAAGATGTGTCTGAATACAGGATGTGATCGGGTGATGTCTGAAGAAGGCTAATAAAGGATAAAGATGTTGGTGAAGGCCAGTTCTTATACAGGGTCTAAATCTCTCTAATATTATTTTTACTTGAAGAATATGAACAATTAGAGAGGGAGAATCATATAATGAACAGAATACAGGGTGTGGAGTCAGGAAAACATCTCACACTTACTAACAGTATAAGCCTGGGCAAGCCACTTCAAATCGCCTGGCTTCAGATTCCCCATGTATGCAATGGGCAGATTGGACTCAATGACCTCTAAGGCTCTTCTATGTCTAGATCCATGGTGTCATGATCTTATGAACTACACTAGTAAACTGATCAGTTTGGGGTCCATTGACAATACATTGAAGATTATTTATTGAGTTGTGTGTTCATCCTTTGTTGTCCCCATGCCATTAGAGAAATAATGACATGACTTGCACTTGACTTTGCTTTGAATGAGGGAGGGCTGTGCAGGTCACTAGCCTCACTTCTCCTCCAGAGCCATGTGAATCCAGTGACTAGATATTCATTAGGATGACTGGAGATGACCCAGGATGAGGCAACTGGGGTTATTTGCCCAAGATCACACAGCGAGTGAGTGTCAAGTGTTTAAGATGATATTTGAACTCAGGTCCTCCTGACTCCTGCACTGGTGCTCTACCCACTGTACCACCTAGCTGCCCCTATTGAGTTGTATGATTTTGAGGATGGATTGAGCCATGGTTAACCTCCACCTAAACCATGCCTTTAGTGAATAAAGGAATCCCTCCTCCAGAAGAAACCTGTTATTTCCTTGGTCAAGCCTCTACTCGGGGATTGCCTATATAGTTCCTAAGTCTTTACAGAAAAGGTAAAGGACTGATAGCTCTCATGCTATTTCTGAAAACATAAATGACTCACCTCTAAGTCTATAAACAGTCAAGTTATGTCTCCTCGCTCGAGTCAGCACCATCTCCCCCAGGAATCTTTATAGATCTTTTCAGTTCTTTTGATTTAAGCAACTGCACATACAGGCAATGCCTAAGGGTGATGTCTCTTCCACAAGGAAAGAAAAGGAGAGTAACTAGAGAATAAACCTCAGTGTTAAGTCTCAGTTCTCATTAAGGGGAAAGTCTACACTCCTTCAAGGAGAAATTTGTTCTTTGATATTCTTTTGTCAGATGAACTTCTGCTTGCATTGTAAATTCACTGGATCATAGATTTAGAGCACTCAGGGATCTTCCAGGACATCAAGTCCAGTCCCCTCATTTTATAGGTAACACAGCAAGCATTGGGTGGCAAAACATTCATCTTGAAATCAGGAAGATCTGAGTTCAAATACAGTATTGTAGACATTATAAATCTGTGACTCTGGTCAAGTCACTTAACTCTCTGCACCACTTTCCTCATCTGTAAAATGGAAATTGTAATGACATCTACTTTACATGGTTGTTGCAGGGATAAAATGAGATAGTATTTGCAAATGATGAAAAAATATTTACAAACCTTAAAATACCAAATAAATGTGATGATGATGATCTGACTCACCTACAGTCATACAACTAGCGAGTATCAGAGTTGGATCTGAACCTTTGTCTTCCTGACTGCAACCCAATTATCTCATCTACTCTGCCTCAGTTCATCTTCTCCTCAGGAGGGTCAGTTCAGGAACTTTTCTGTTGGGTGGTTCCTCTTTAGGAATTTCTTTATACATCTCTGACTACTTCTTCCCTGCTGATATCTCTTGGGACAAGATATGTCATTTTGGGGTGTTTTTTATGTATACATAGGATTTCTTTCCCCACTGCCAGGTACTAGAGGGGTGAATATGCTCTCTCTTCCTTCCTTCCTTCCTTCCTTCCTTCCTTCCTTCCTTCCTTCCTTCCTTTCTTCTTTTTCTTTCTTTCTTTCTTTCTTTCTTTCTTTCTTTCTTTCTTTCTTTCTTTCTTTCTTTCTTTCTTTCTTTCTTTCTTTCTTTCTCTTTCTTTCTTTCTTTCTTTCTTCCTTTCTTTCTTTCTTCCTTTCTTTCTTCTCTCTTTTTCCTTCCTTCCTTTCTTCTTTCCTTCCTTTCTCCCTCTCCATCTGTTTATCCATCTATTCATTTATTTCTTTATCTCTCTATATCTCATCTAGCTCTAACTATTTTTTATGGTTTTCAAAACACTTTGCATTGCATAATAAAACTATATGGGGAAAGGCAGTTTGAAGCCAAAATTCTCATTTAATAGGTGATAAAGTAGGTCCAAGGGGGTTAAGTTACCAGCCCAAGATAACACAGGCATTAATAATGAGGACTTAGTCTTCATATTCTAGAGCAGGGCTTTTTCCAGCATCCTACATCACCAGTGTCAGCTCCAGTCTCTTCTCATTTATCTAGGTATTCATTTACTCTCCCTTTAAAGACCAAGTTTAAGGATGCAGTTCAGCTGCGTATTAGCCAAAGATAAATCAATCATTCCTAAATTAAACGACTCAACCAATCATCCTTAATGTGGCTTTAATTAATGAATGCTTTTTGATCAACTACCTGGCATGAGTGACAAAAGGAGACATAAACCAAAAAGAGACATAATGATCCTCTCAGATGTACTATCATTGGTGTCAAAGAAACCTAGATCTAGTGCAGACATATCAAACTCATGGTCCATGGGCCTCATATAACCAACAAAACTCCCCATTACTGCTGAACTAGATTGAAAAGTAATTGTGAAATGTTTAACAAAATAATTACAAATATAATAGATCATAGATAATACTAATTTGTGGTTTTCCAAGTCAATATGTTTCATACAAGAACCCATTTCTACTTGAGTCTCATGCTACTGATTAAGAACATGGAGGGGTTATTTTCTTGTCCAGCTCTCTTTTACAGATGAGGAAACTGAGGCCCAGAAAGTTAAATGACTTGCCCAAAGTTATACAACTTAGAAGTGACACATTCATGTCCTAGGACACCAAGATCAGTCTTCTTTTCCCTATATCTGTTGGTAAAGTTGACAGGAAGATAATTTCAACAAAACTCTCTTCTCGGAGATTTCTCAGTGTCGTACACACTCCTGATCATCCCATCTAGCTTGAACTCATAGTTTCTCCTGACTTTCCCCTGGGATTGCCTGCCTAAATCTTACAACTTACACCATGGAAAGACCCAAAGCCTAGTACATCTACTGTATAGGCAGTATGAATGAATTTATGCATGAAATCGAGGTTCCTCCCTTTCCCAAGTTTTTCTCGTTTGACTCTTCATATCAGCTTCTTTAAAGCTTGGAGCAGAGTAGGCCATCAGGGAAGTTGTATACAAACAAATAGACAGAGTTGTACTCCTAGGTTTAATGAACAGAAGAGCTATAGATATGACAACCACGGATTTTCTAGTCTAGTTCAGATTGCAATTTTTCTATCCTGCTGGGCATGAAAACAAACAAAAAGACTCATAACTTCAAGAGTTTAGGCAAGACACTGATGAATGAAATCAGTAAGAATGTATTTGTGTGTAGGTATGCACAGATGTATGTATTCATACATATGCATTCACATACATATGCACATGCTCATCCAAGTTATGTCATCATCTCCCTGATGTCATGGTCCTCTTCAAAAATGAAGGACAACACAAGAGACACTTATAGCCTGAATATTCTCTTGGCAATTTAGTCTCACTAAGGAGTAACCAGGAATTAGAATATGCACCAAAGTCCAAATGGGTGATACGTCTGGACTTTTGCCTCTTTTTATCCCTCATACTTGGCACAGTGCCTGGCACATAACAGGTACTTAGTAAATATTCATTGAATTGAATCAGATGGAAAAGGGAATGCACCAACCAACTTAGGTCTTTAAAAGACATATACAAAAGAGAAAAGCAAGGGCATGTCATTGAGGAGGAATGCCAAAGATTGGGGAGGTCTTTTGAAAATAAAATATGGGCCTCTAGAGCCCCGTTCAACCTGTCAGGGTGAAAAAATGAGCTATATTATGCAAAAAAATTCAATAGGTATAAATATGAAATAATATATGTGAGGAGTTAAAAATCAAATGGCATATTTAGGATAGTGGAATATATGACTAGACCATAGTTGATGACAGAAAGTCCTAGAGCTTTTGGACCCTACAGGATGAATATTGTGATATATAACTGTGTGATCTCAGGAGGATTATTAGAAATGTAGTATTCATGAAGAGGGAGGTGGTAGTAGATTCTCTGTCATAGACAGATTCAATCAAGTCTTGATCCTTCCCTCTCAAATAGTCATTACGAATCTGTATTGATCTGGTAGAATTTCAGCCCCCTGAGATTGGACAATGCTTGGCTTTGGTCTTTGCAGGCCCACTGTCTAGCCTAGCACCATGCACATAATAAGTGCTTAATAAATGCTTGTCAGATTGGGTTAATTTCAGGCTTGGGCATCACATTTGAAGAGGGCTAAAGATAAGCTAGAGAAGTTCCAGAACATTGAAGTTTAGATGAAAGCTTCTTAACCTTGTTGGCGTCACAGACACCTTTGACAGCCTGGTGAAACAGAAAGACATCTTCTGAAATCTTTTTGTGTTCATCCTTTGTTGATGAAGAAGATCATGCCATCAGAGAAAGGACAACATGACTTGCACTTGTACTTGAGAGGGGAAAAAACTTAGAGGTGGAGGGTCATGTAGAGGGGGCTAAGTACTATCTTTAATTAATCGAAAGACAACCACATAACAAGGAATTATTTTATTTTTCTTTAGCCTAGATAGTAAAAGTAGGAGCAAAGTTTTAGGAAGTCATGTTTTGATTTCATAAAAGGGGAAAAAAAAACCACTTTTTAGTAATTAAAGTTGTCCCATAGTGAAATGAATGGCTTCTGGAAGTATAGGGCTGTCCATTGCTTTAGATATTCAAGTAGAGGATGGAGATGCTCTGGGGGATAGTATAGATAGGATTCTAGTTCAAGTAATGGTCAGAATACATATCAGCAGATGTCTTTTACAATTCCAAAGTGTTTTGATTGGCAGGATTTTGCAGTGACTATTCAACTGAAGCCACAAATGGTTCCCTTCTCATAAAACCCTCTTTTCTTGTCTAGATACTTATGAGCTGTGGGTTAGGTCAGCATATAAGTGGCTGTGAATTATATAGGTTCCCATCATGTCTGACTAGGGGTACATTTTAAGATTCAGCTGTTGCAGTTTCATGGTCTGTTGAGGCAAGATTGTCTCAAAGAATTCAGACTTGGACCACCTCCAATCCAAGCAAAGGCATTTATTGAAGATTACGCTCTCTAGTGGATTAAGTTCCAAGAAGAACCAGCAAATAAGTAAGACAAGACAGGCAGTTTTATAGTATAATGATGCTGATTTCACAACAAAATGAATATTAAAAAGACAGGAAGTATTTGTCAAGAGATTAGGTAATGGGGGAGAGGTCCCAGTCTCAGTGGAACTACACATGCGATTACTCACAATGCATTTGGGGAGAGGGGGCAATTATGTATGATAATGATATTATAATAAGACTCTCTATGTCATAAGTTTACTTTAGGTCACTTCTTTACTGTCACTGCACAGGTGCTCTTTTAGATAAGCCCCTTCCATGGTTAGGTCTGTCAAGCATCTCAGTCATGCTACTATCTGATTGGATAGCTATTGTGGTCCTGTTTGGTCAAGATGGAGAGTTAGGTATTGGGGTCCTGTCTTCAGCCAAATGGATGATGTGATTGTAGTTGAGGGCATGGCCACACCTGTTTAAATATGAGAATTGGATCTGAGGGCAGAGGCTAGTTAGATGCAGTGGCTAGCATTCTATCATATGGACACACCCACTGTTAGGGAGAAATATAAGTTCATGGACACGCTTGTTGCTCCAGTGGGGCATTGAGGCATATATGAGGAAGTAAGGATTGTGAGGTGGGGTAAAGTGATTAGGTTGGGACAGTGGACCTGCTGTACAGTGAGACCAGTTATTGAGTCAGGGGGCCTATGGTGTGGTTAGAGCCAGACTGTGTGGTTAAATCAGGACATGCCTGCTGTTCTGCTGTTTAGTGAGGTCCATAAGGAAGTTAGAATATTGAGGTTGGGGGAAGCTTTATTAGGATTCCATCACAGTCATCAAGTAATTTATGCAATTCCTGCAAAAGCAAAGAGTCAAAGGATGGGGAGGGAGAAGTGTGAGTAGATTGTAAAGCTGAAGCTTTCATTCATAATATCCACACTGGTACTTTTCAGCCAATGAGGTGGGTCTGAATTGAATGTTCCACTGATTATTAGGTATTCCTCAATATAACTGAGTGGCTTACTTCAAAAGAAGGCCTTCATTTTGGACAAGAAGAAAGTGTGTTTCCATATCCCTCTCCCTTTTAGGTCCTGGAATGCCTATATTCTTTATGGGTACGTGGCATCATCCAAATTCCTTAGCTTATTTCAGGGAGAAGGGTTGACTCATTATATAATAGCAAATAGGTGATTGAGATTATTATGTTCAGTTATAACTTAGCCTCTGACTCATTAAATATGGGTCATTTTCCAAGCAAACTTTGTTAAATTGTCTTTTGGTGAAAATGATTGAAAAATGGGAAAAGGATATTCCTAGGCACCATCCCAAGCATATTATGGAATTTGCCTGGCATTTATAATGATCTTCAAATTTTTTCCTGGAGTGATAAAATCCAGAAATGCACCACTGTCAAGCCAAATTCAGATCCAACACGCAGGGCGTATTGAATCATTTTTATACTTTAAAAAGAAAGGAGCCTTTTACTAATTAGGAGCTGAGTAGTGCCAGACTCTGAAAGCATCTCACCAAATTGGCATAGCTAGAAATTATTCCAGTTGTCTTTACCAATTTTTACTGTCTGAAGATTACTGTCTACTCTTCATTCTTTTTTTTTCCTAAATCCCATATAGTATGGTGGTTACCTTGCCTGGGAAATTTTAGTCGTTTATGTTATAGCCTTATTTCAGTAATTCCTCATTTATTTTCTAAAGCCTTTTGGGATTTTGAGTAAGTTTGTTAAAAGAGTTCCTATGGCCATCTTTCTATAGTGCTATGGCATGACTCCAATTAACTTGGTAATTCAAATGGAGAAGGGGATGTGAAACAAGCCTTTAATTATGTAAAATGCTAAACATGCATAATTTGTTTTGTGGTTTGAATTATCTAGAAAATGTATAAAAGTTTCCTTTCTTGTTTTTTGGGGGGTGAGGCATTTTGGGAAATGACAGATACATCAGAACTACTCAGTGTCTCTGTATAGCAAGACCCTGAAATGCAGAAAGATAAATACGATACCAGGTATGTGCCTTTCCTGGAAATTGTAAATGTGAAGTACCTAGGCACTGTCAGAAGGCACTGGACCTGCAGTCAGGGAGATCTCAGTTCACATTTGACCTCAGACATTTCTTAACTATGTGATCCTTTGTAAATCACTAAACTTCACTTTCCTTATCTGTTAAATGGACATAATAATAGCGATTACCTCCCAAGGTTATTGTGTGTATCGGATGACCTAATAATTGAAAGTGCTTAGCATAGTGCTTGGCACAAAGCAGGCACTATATAAATGTAGGTTATTATTATTATCTAACTAAATATTGGACTGAGATAAATTATTTTCCCCTCACCAAATTGTGTACAGACACAGATTCTTTGCTCTTAAACATTTTAAACCCAGACAAGTGATCAAGAGCACAACGCGTGCCAGGCACTGTTAGATGCTGGATGCACAAAGACCAATAATAAATAATCTTTGCCCTCAAGGAGCCCTGAAGTTGTCTTTTAGGAAAGGCAACGCATAAATACATAGGTCTATATGGAAGCATTTTTAATGATACATAAATTATATATATATATGTATATGTATATATACATATACATATATATACTTATATGTATATATTTGATGGAGATTAGAGAGTTACTAGTAGCTGAAGAGATAAGGAAAGGCCCTACATAGAAAGTGACATGAATAAGTTGGGGGAAAACTAGGGATTCTAAGAGGCTGAGGTGAAGAGGAAAATAATCTACCCCAACCATATGACACTTCTGTTTCTTGGTTGACACAATATCCCATGGTTCAGAGGAATAAGGCTGGATTTGGAGTCAGAGAATTCAAGTTCAAATATAGATTTTGGCATTTACTGGATGACTTCCTATGCCTCAGTACTCTCATTTGGAAAAGTGGAAAGGTGGTGTTGACTAGGTGACATTGCTTCCCAAACTGGTTGTATTGTTACCATATTACCTGAATAAGGACACTTTCTTTGTATGGTGGGATCCTTGGTCATGGTCTTCCTTGTATCTTGAATGTCTTTATTCTCTCGGTTTTTTTAAAAATCCTACATATTCCCCAACCATGTCCAATTTCCTCTAATGCTTTTCTCCTTTTGGGTTCACAGAATCACAGCTATACAGTTAGAAAGGACATAAGAGGCCATTGAGGTTATCCTTCCATTTTACAGATGAAGAAGCTGAGGCACAGGGAGGTTGCATAATTTGTTTAAGGTCATATAACCAGTGATTATCTGAGGAAGGATTTAGACCCATGTCTTCCTAACACCAAGTTCAATGCCTTATCCACTCTCAAATTCAGCCTCTGTAGTAAGCTTTACCATCTCTGATCTCCTGTGGTCCTTACTGTCTGTACTGTCTTTTGGGCAGTTAGCTTATGCTACCACACACTGGTACGCTATTTTTCCCCCTGTAGAGTTTGTTTTTCAGCACATGGAACATATTCTATTTTTCTGTATCCTGAGGACTTCGTCTGTTACCCACAGATGAAACAAAATAGAGTAAAAGGAGAGCATTGGAGTCAACAGAGACCTGAATTTAGGTCCTTCCTCTGACACTGGCAACTGTGTGACCATAGGAAAGATATTTAATCTATCTGTTTTCCTATCTGTCAAATGGGTGTAATAGTATTTGCAATAATATCTGTCTCACAAGGTGCTTGTGAGTGTCATATGAATTAATATACACATATGAAGGGCTGTAAAAACATGGATTTGGAGATGGAAGGAATCTTTAAGATCATCTATTTCTAACCTCTTTTTGTGAAAACAAACACAAAGATTTTTCAAATTGGCTTGTCCGAAGTCACAAAGGCAGTATGTGCAAGGGCCTAGATTTAATCCAGTCTTTCTGACTCCAAAATCAGAACTATTTCCACTGCATTATGCAGTGCACACATTATCATAAATTATATAAATATCCCTAATATAAATGTCAGTCCTCGTTGCTGGTGAAGATGATACTCTCTGGCCACAGCAAACATACTCATTATAATCCGTATGTGGTCACTTGCCAAGCCTCAAATTGTCTGGCAGATACAAAGAGCCAAACCGATTTCTGGCCAAGCAAAGCCTGAACAAACAGAATCACCCACAAAGTCAACACTTTGAAAGAGGGTTAATCTCAAGGTCACTTACCTCAGACATGAACTGAGCAGAGAAATAAAAAAAAAAATGAACTCTTGCAAAAGTATCTGTAGGATGCCCAAGTCTTTAAACACCTGACTGATGACTCTGGAACCCACTCAGGTTAGGTCTTTCTAATCACTCCTATTCCCACCAGGAATGATAACACATTCATAACTGAGGAACATCTTGAATACAAACCAAAATTAAAACATCTTTAATCATTATCTCTGTATCATCACGTTTTTCTATGTTTTGCAATTCTCTTATTTTTCTATGTTGTCCTCTGGAAAGCACAAAGTTGACATTTGGTTTCTTTGGCAAATGAATCACAAACCTGGTCATTACCCTCAAAAGTTTTTGATCAGACGTTAAGTTTTGTTCCGTCTCTTTGTAGCACAAATACTTTCAATACTGATAAACGCAGATCAGTGCCAACCCCATAAATGATTGAAGATTTTTTGTCTTTTAAGACCATAACTTATTTTTCTTGGCCTATAATTTGTGCCTCACAAACATTCCAAACTAAGATTTATGGGAAAAGGCTCAGGAATACCTAACATGAATGTAAAAATTCCATGGAAAAATCTCACCCATTTGGTAAGACATAGGATGAGTTTAGAAAAGGATTCATGCATGAAGATTTTTACCCACAACATGAATGTATTGCAGTCATAACATAAAGTATGGATAACTATTGGAATTTGTGAGAAAAATAACAGATATTCTTCTTTTTATAGGTTATTTCTTATCATCAGATTGAAATTTGGTATGGAGAGAAGGAAAGAAGGCCATTGCCCAACCAGATGCATTCACACGGAGTACTACCACTCCCTCTCATTTACCTGATGCACTGAGGTGGACAAATGATTCAGTGTCATCCATGACAGCTGAGACTCAGCAGCTTGACATGAGATAGAAGTCAATATTCCCTGAATAAATAAGTTGAGGCTATTACCCAAGCAGCACTTATTCTATTCTATCTCTTTTTTGTGACTCTATTCCGATCTGACTACTTCTGCTGTGTTGTATGGCATGTGTTTCCAGAAAATTATTTGACTCAACTTTGGTAATAACAGCTCTGATTTTTCTACCATTTTAAATCTCTTTCCCTTCCTACCTTCTTCCTCTTCCTCCTTCTTTTCCTTCTCCTTCTCTCTCTCTGTCTCTGTCTCTCTCCCTCCCCCTCCCTTCTTCCCTCCCCCCTCCTCTCTCTGTCTCTGTCTCTGTCTCTCTCTCTTTCTCTCTCTCTCTCACTCTCTTTACCTCAATGTGATAGTTGAGGTTACTGATAGAATAATATGATTCAAATTTAAGTCATTCTCTCCCGTATGCCAGCCAGTGTACCATGACAATCACATTTTTAGAAACCTAGCCTCCTTTTCCAAGGAAAAATTATGTATTGTGAACCATGCCCCAATTAAAGTCCTTGTTTCTGCTAAGAATTCTAGAAGTCTTCCCTTAGGCTATGTCTATTGCAGTCTTTCAAATGCATGTGGTTTACCAAGAATATAAAGTACTTGAGAAAGGACTGTATTTCACAAGAACTTCTAGGAAAACCAGAAAACAGGTTGGCAGAAAATAGGTTTAGACCAGCATCTATATCATATGCTAAGTTCCAAATGGATATGCAATATGTAAAAGACCACATCACAATGAAATATTAAAAGATAATATATTGAAATAACTTTCACAACTATGGCTGAGAGAGAGAGAGAGGGCAAAACAAGTTTGAATAAATTTAATATAGGAAATATATGATGCCTTTGTAAGCTCTATTTATATTCACATAGGTTCTCTAACTGTGGCTTGTTGGAAAAATAAATATATGGGTTATTATGTATCATACATATATATTTATAAGAACCTACATGAATGTGTGTGTGTGTGTGTGTGTGTGTGTGAGGTGTGAGAGAGAGAGAGAGAGAGAGAGAGAGAGAGAGAGAGAGAGAGAGAGAGGAGAGAGATATGCAGGATATTAACCATCTCTTTCTAATGTGTGAGTCCTGGAAGAGAAGAGGAGAATGGAAAATATAAGATCAGGGATATTAAAATAGAATTATACCTCTCTGTCTTCCCCCTGCCACCCCTGCCACCCATATGACTAGAGTCACTAGACCAAAGGAAATTGTCTTAGGTCAGTGTTTCCAGGTAAATATCTTTATAGAAGAATAAAAACATATATCTAAATAATTCCTTTTTTCCCTATCAAATGCTTGTTATAAAAAAGACCGTCATAGATCATGAATACCAATAAACTCATTTTCCCAAGCAGATAACCAAAAGAAATCAGAAAATTTATACAGATGAGAAAATGAGACTAGAATTATATCCCTTTAACCACTGCCTAAATACTGTTAAAATATTATTCTAGGGGAAATAATATTTTGTTTCAAGCTACATTCCCCATTAGGACAGATCTCATAGAATTAGTCAGTTGAATATCTAAAGTAAAGTATTCCTAGGGAATATGAATCAGAAGAAGATGATGGCTACCATTACGGATTTATAAGAATGAATAATTACAGAGTTTGCCAAATTGCACCTCCTGGGAGTCAAATTAAAAGGATTTTGTTTTATTTTTTATTTAAGAAAGAGAATTTGCTGGCATAGATTAGTATATGCTGAACCAACAGACACACGCCAATACCTAGAATAGTTCCTAGCACATAGTAGGTATTTAATACATACCTTCCATTCCAGTGAACAGATTCAAAGAGGAGAAAATATAATAAAAATGGAGTAGTCTTTAGTACCCATGTGTTATGTATTTATTCTCTTTTATCTTTTTGATAGTATGATTTTCTCAGCTTTTGTCATAACCAGGGTCCTTATAGTCTCTTCTATCTCCTCCTGATCAAAATATGTTCTCAGGAAAAGGTCTCAACCATTCATTAAGGGGCAATGCCAGCCACCATCCATTTCATAAGGTGCTGGTATTTTAACAGAGATTAAGTCTTAAAGAAAATCAGTTCTGATTCAGTTTTTAGAAATTGACATATAGAAGGAGGCATTTGGGATAATTCAACAAATTAAATTTAACATGCATTTGTTAAATACCTACCATGGGCACATTTTGCCTGTTGCTAAAGGAACAAAGACTTTAAATATGTATTACCTTCAAGGAGCTTATGTTGTAGTAGGGGGTTGGAAGGTAGCATATAATCACGGACATAGGTTGATATGTTTTGTTTTGTTTTAAAGAAAAGATGTAGAATAGGGAAAGGAGGAAGATAAAGTTTTCTTAAAATTTTTGAGGTGGGAAAAAGTTTTACATCTAGGATGAACAGGGGAAGCTACATATAAAAAACCACAACTCAGTTGAAGGCCCAGTTGAGCCTTCAAAGAAAGTAAGGCTCATTAAGATGAGACATAAGGTAGGAGATGACATGTTAAGCTCAGAAGACAACTAGTTTTGTAGGTTGGCTTGGATGTGATTTAGTACTAAGATGCCTCAGGTTCTGAATTGGATGAAAATGAGCAGTTGGGCTATAATTGTGCTAATATATACCATTTCTAGAAGAAGGAGGTGGCAGACAGCTCCTGCATCTTTGCCAAGAAAACCCTAAATGGGGTCGTGAGCAATTGGACACACCTGAAATGACCAAAAAGCAAAAATACTTTTATTAAGATCACGAGGGAAAATGAAACATCAGTGATTAAGGAAATGTGATAAAGTTAAATGCTATGCTATTTAGAAATACCTCTCTGTCCCTTTCTGAGTTCCTCACAAAGGCTCATCCTTCGTATAGGTGGCAGTAGCCCAGATGAATGATGAATGTCTTACAAAGTGAGAAGGCCATTTACCCTCTGCTGACAGGTTGTTTCCATCCTCCAAATACTAGGTGCCATGTTAACCCCAGAGTTATGTGGCCAGTTGTCGAAAAGCATAGTTGATATGTCTTGAGCTATGTGTGTCTGGACTTCCCCACTCCATATTTTTTATTACTTTGCTTTATCCTGCTTCCAGAGGGTCAAATACCTTATTTTCCATCCAATTCAATATTTATTGCCCTCAAGGTGGCTCCTCCTTCCTTTTCTCTGTATACATAATTGGAAATTGGTGGAGGTGACAGCAGACACTGTTCAAATCCTGCTGCATGGTACATGAAAGGGAAATAAGTCAAGAAAGATAGAGTGGAATTGAATTGTGGAAGGTCTTAAATCTTAATTTAAGAAATTTGCATTATTATCTACAAATAGGAGCTTTTTTGAGTGATAATATTTGACCTGTACCTTAGCAAGACTACATTGACAAATGTGTAGAAGGATAGGAGAGTAGAGAGACTGGATAGAAGAAGACTACTTATGGTAGATCAGGTAAGAGATGATAATGGCTTGCTCTAACCTCTGGGTAGTATGAATGGAAGAAAGGGAATGCATATAATGGATGATGTAAAGTTAGAATTGACAGGGCTTGGCTGGTAACTTGATATGGGAGAGGCCTAAAGAGGAAGGGGGAGTTAAAGATGATGTTTAGTTTTAAAACTTAATTAGAAGGGTGAGGAACTAGCAGCTGAGGGTTGGGACATATTTTCGAGTACAAGGTGATACTTGATCTGAGTTTCAAAGGAAACTAAGGGATCTAAGAAATGAATAGAAAACACATTCTAAGCCTGGGGTAAGCCTGTACAAAGGCACAAAGTTGGCAAGGGAGACTGAGGGATGTTCAGACAAGGAGGAGGAAAGGCAATAAAACACAGTGTCACAGAAATCAAGGGAGAAGAGGGGATTATGATAGTTGGTACTGTTGAAACATGAAGGAAATGAAAGATCAGCACTGAGGAAAGGCCATTGGATTTAGTAGTTAAAGGATCATTTGAGAGAAGTTTCAGTAGAATGATGGGCTCAGTCTTTCCCCTTCAACTTATCAGTGATAAAAATGAGGCTCAGAGGAGCTGAGCAACCTGTCCAATGTCATGCTTAATATTATGTGGTAGAACTCATATTCAACCCTTCTCTTTTTTTAAGTCTTCTTGATCAACCATAAACAGAACAAATGATGGGCCCAGTTGGAAAATCACATGGACTGTGTGGATCTCTGTTTCACTTAGATCACGAGGAAGCATGGCCCAAGAGAAAGTTATATTTAAGGTCAGTGGACCTAGCTTGACCCCTAAAAAACTGTGTGACCTTGGAAAAATACTTCTTGTATTACCTTTGGGCCTCAGTTTCCTTATCTGTAAAATGAAGGTATTTGATTGTATTACCACTAAAGTCCTATCTAGTTCTGAGTTTATGATCTCATGGATCCACAATTTCATAGGTGTGAGTACTCTACTGCTGGTCCAGATCACAAACATTCTCTGTCTTCTGGCCTGGTACAGTTCTTGTCTGTGTATTCCATTTGTGGGTTTTCACAGGTTTTAGAATTGGAAAGGCCTTTAGGAATTGTTAAGTCCAACCTCATCTTTTTTTTTAAATAGATGAAGAAACTGAGGCTCACAAAGGAGAGGTGATATGCTTAAGTCAGACAGACAGGAAGCAAAGGCTCTCTGTGATGCCCTCTAATATCCACATAAGGTCCCATAGGCCTTTTTCTCATCTATTTTCTATCTTGTATGTATCAGTGGAATAATCTGACTATTCATGTGCTATCTCTGTTGCATGATACATGACTAGTCTGTCTCCTTTACTGGCCACACATATAATCAATAACGATTATGGCATTCTTTCATGCACCAAATATGGCATTCTTTCATTCAAATGCCACCCCTGATCATTTCTTGAATTTTTATTTTGCCTGCAAAAATAAGCAAGTGACATAGATTTTCTTTTTCTTCATACCCTAATGCCTTTCCCCAGCCAAAGTTGGTATTCTGAAGCTCTCCTTTTTTGGCAGCATTCTTGAGCATGTGGTCTTAGATTCAAGGTAATGATGGTTCTTCTGCCAGGGACTCTGCATATTAGAAGTACTACTCAAAATAGGCTAGGGAAAAAAATGTGAAGCAAGTGCTATATTTGAAAGTTCATGAACACATTTTTCTTCCTCAAAGAAAGAACGAGATAAAAAAAAAAATAAGTCCAGAAGTCAGCCTGGGACGGAGATTAATTCTAATTAAGGCTCCAAAGAGGGTGACAAGTGTATTGATAAATGATTTCCTTTTTTTCTTCCTTTCATGGACTGTGCTTGAAGTCAGAGGACTTGCCTAGTCAAAGCCTCATTACATAGTATAAAAATAATAGAACTCTCAGGCAATGGAAATAAAAACTGTCAACAGTAAGAGAGTGATGATTTGAACACTTGTCCTCAACCTTCTTGGAGTCATCATATCTGAACTTAAAATTGACTCTCATCCACTGGCTTGATGTGACCGTGGCTTCTCTTCCAAATTTTGTTACTTTGAGTGTATCTACACTGTACTGTGAAAAGTCTGGAGGCAAAGTTTTTGCTGTTGTTAAGAAGTTGGGTTTTCCATTCTGATTTCAATGCCATTACTAGAACAGGGAATCAGTAAGAAGGAATATTTTATTGTTGACTTGTTTGGATTTTTGAAAATGTGCAGATAGTACCACAAGAAAGTTGTACAATGTTCTTGAGCATAGGACTTTAGTGAGGTCTTGTAGCTTTCTGGTGTGGTGAATTGGTAAACTGGGCACATATATATTCCAAAAGTGTCATCTTCCTCTGCAAATATACATTCAATAGGGCAAAGATCACTTCCTATCATCTAACTTAGGAGAGGACAGACCAGAGATGATAGCAGTCAAACTAAATTCAACAAGCATGTTAAACACTTACTACATGTGATCCCCCACTCTAAAAAAATAATGAAAGAAATAAAGAAGGAAGGAAAGCAAGAAAGCAAGCAAGCAAGAAAGAAAAAAAGAAAGAAGGCAAGAAAGAAAGAAGGAAGGAAGGAAGGAAGGAAGGAAGGAAGGAAGGAAGGAAGGAAGGAAGGAAGGAAGGAAGGAAGGAAAGAGAAAGAAAGAAAGAAAGAAAGAAAGAAAGAAAGAAAGAAAGAAAGAAAGAAAGAAAGGACGAAAGAAAGAAAGAAAGGATGAAAGAAAGAAAGAAAGGATGAAAGAAAGAAAGAAGGAAGGAAAGAAAGAAAGGAAGAAAGAAAGAAAGAATGAAAGAAAAAGAAAGAAAGAAAGAAAGAAAGAAGGAAAGAAAGAAAGAAAAAAAGAGAAAGAAAAAAAAGAGGTCCTTCCTTCTGGTGTTCTCCTATCTCACTTGGTGCTCTTGCAATTTATCTTATTCTAAGAGGCAGATTGTTAAGTAGAGAGGGAGCTGGACTGGGAGTTGGAAGAGATCAATGGCACTGGTTTTCAATGCCACTGGTTAGTGTGGCCATGAACAAGTTACTTACAATCAAAAATCAATCAAAAGGCAAGTCTTACGTCCCACTCTGTGCCAGTAACTGTGCTGGGCAAGACAATATGAACATAAGGAATAAAACAACCTCTACTTTCATTCCTTATCTGTAAAATGGAGATAATGATAATGCTTATAGGATTTTGTCTCACACACATATTATACGGTAGTTTTAGAGTTGGGAGTAACCTAGAATCCACCTCATCCAATCCTCTTCCTTTTAGACACGAAGGAACTAATACGGAGAGAAGGTAAATAAACTTCCCAGAGTCACTTAGCTGTTAAATGCTTGTGATAGGATTTGAAACCAAGTCTCCCCTTAAGTTCAATGTCCAATCCACTATGTTTTATTGCTTCTAAATGATGTAATAGATTTAAGACATAATGTAAATGTAAACGGACATAATGTCTATTTTTCAGAATAATGTGATAGATGGAAAGGACACTAGGTTTAGAATGAAAAGACCTAGGATGGAATCTTTGCTCTGTTTATTATCAGCCATGTGATCTTAGAGCAATAATTTTACCTTTCTGTGCCTCAGGTTTCTCAATCTTTGAAATAAAAGGATTGGATTAGATGATCACTAAGGGTTCAGTTTTCATGTGGCTTCTCTATTAGAATGAGAGTTTCTTGTTGAGGATTGAGTGTTTGCTTTTTCCTGTATCTCCTGAATTTTATGGAGTGCTTGACACATAGAAAGTGCTTAATTAAGACTAAATGATTTGTAAATTGAATTTTATTCATTTGTGGCTGTCTCATTTTGATCAAGAATGCTATACCATGGCCATATAGCTTCTTACTTTCATGTGAATGTGTCTGTTTACGCATGTAAAAATAGAGAGAATGGCAGTAAAGGACCACCTCCTTCACATACATCTTCTCTTGCCTCTTCCTCCTTCCTACACCCCCCCCCCCCACCATGGGTATCCTTGGGGTATTCTCTTCTAAAGTTCTCCTTGGTGCTTCTATATGGTACAGCAGAGAGAGTACTTGTCCTGTAATCAAGAATTTTCATCTTCCTGAGTTGAAATCTGACCTCAGACACTTCCTAGCTGAGTGATCTGAAGCAAGTCACTTAATTTTGTTTACCTTAGTTTCCTCATCTAAATGAACAGGAGAAGGAACTGGTAAAACACTTCAGGATCTTTGCCAAAAAACAAACAAAAACAAATAAGGTCACAGCAAATTGAACATGACTGAAGCAACTGAACAAGAACAATAACATGAAAGTTATCTTCATTTGTAATGGACTTTTTGAAATTGATTTTATCTGCTTTAACTCCTCCTTATTGAAACATAAACAGTGGCTTTTAAAAAATATTAATTGCATTTAATTTACAAGCAACCATCAGCCTCGTACCACAAACCTAGGCTCAAGGACCAAACTATTTAACTTTTTTTTCTGTTGAGAAAGCTTTTATTTATTTATTTATTTTAAATATAATTTATTTATTTTCAGTTTTCAACATTCACTTCTACAAGATTTTGAATTCCAAATTTTCTCTCCATCTCTCCCCACTTTCCCCAGGACAGTGTGTACCCTAGCAAGTCGTTTCCCCAAATCTGCCCTCCTTTCTATCACTCCCCTCCTCCCATGCACCTCCCCTCTATTTTCCTGTAGGGCAAGATAAATTTCTATACCCCATTGCCTGTACAACTGATTTCCCAGTTGCATGCAAAAACAATTTTAACATTCATTTTTAAAGTTTTGAGTTCCACATTTTCTTTTTCTCCCTTTCCACCCACCCTAATTGAGAAAGCAAGCAATTCAATGTAGGTCATACATACGTGGTCATGCAAAACACTTCCATAACAGTCATGTTGCAAAAGGCTAACCACATTCCCCTCTATCCTGTCCTGCCCTCCATTTATTTTATTGTCTCCTTTGACCTGTCCCCCACAATAGAGTTTGCTTTTGATTACCCCTTCCCTCAATCTACTTTCCCTTCTATCATTCTCCCTCTCCTATCCCCTTCCCCCCCTTCCTTCCTGCAGGGTAAGAAAGATTTCCATACTCAGTTGAATGTGTGTTATTCCCTCCTTATGCCAAATCTGATAGAGTAAGGTTCACTTATTCCCTCTCAGCTCCCCTCTCTTTGCCATCCATTGCAAAAGCTGTTTCTTGTCACTTTTATGTGAGATGACTTACTACATAGTACCTCTCCCTTTCTTTCTCCCGGTACATTCCTATCAACATTTAGTTTTATTTTTTAGGCATCTTCCCTTCATATTCAGCTCACCCTGTGCCCTCCATCTCTCTCTCTTTCTCTGTCTCTCTGTCTCTCTCCCTACATATATATATATATATATATATATATATATATATATATATATATATATATATATATATATATATATATATATATATATATATATGTATATGTATATATATATATGTGTGTGTGCGTGTGTGTGTGTACATATATACATATATATATGTGTTCCCTCTAATGAATGTATATTAGTTATTCCCTCTAACTAACATATGTGTATATATTATATATATGAGTGTGTATGTGTGTATATATGTATTATATGTATTCCCTCTAATTCTCCATTTACATATATATATGTATGTATGTATATATATATATATATATATATATATATATATATATATATATATATTCTCTCTAACTGCCCAATATTTAAAATGGTCTCATGAGTTACAAATAATATCTTTCCATGTAGGAATGTAATTCAACTTTAATGAGTCCCTTATGACTTCTTTTTCCTGTTTTTATTTTCATGTTGCTCTTGATTTTTGTATTTGAAAGTCAAATGTTCTATTCAGCTCTAGCCTTTTCAATAAGAATGCTTGGAAGTTCTATATTTAATTAACATTTGCTGGGTAGGTGATTTTTGGTTTTTATCCTAGCTCTTTTGACCTCTAGAATATCATATTCCAACCACTCCAGTCTCTTAGGGTTGAAGCAGTTAAATTCTGTGTTATCCTGATTGTACTTCCATAATATTTGAATTGATTTTTTCTGGCTACTTGCAATATTTTCTTCTTGACCTGGGAACTCTGGAATTTGGCTAATATATTCCTAGGGGTTTTCCTTTCAAGAAGGGATTGGTGAATTCTTTCCATTTCTATTTTACCCTCTGGTTCTAGAATATCAAGGCAATTTTCTTTGATAATTTCTTGAAAGATGATGTCTAGGCTCCTTTTTTTGATCATGATTTTCAGGGAGACCAATAATTTTTAAATTATCTCCCCTGGATCTATTTTCCAGGTCAGTTGTTTTTCCAATAAGATGTTTCACATTGTCTTCTCTTTTTTTGCATTCTTTTGACTTTGTTTTACAAATTCTTGATTTCTCATTGTCACTAATTAGCTTCCAATTGCTCCATTCTAATTTTTAAGGAATTATTTTATTCACTGAGCTTTTGGACTTCCTTTTCCATTTGGCCAAATCTGCTTTTTAATGCATTCTTCTCCTCATTGGCTTCTTGGATTTCTTTTGCCATTTGGGTTAGTCTATTTTTAAAGGTGTTATTTTCCTCAGCATTTTTGGGGTCTCCTTTAGCAAGTTGTTGACTCGTTTTTCATGATTTCCTTGTATCCCTCTTATTTCTCTTCCAAATTTTTGCTCTATTTCTCTTACTTGATTTTCAAAATCCTTTTTGAGCTCTCCTGTGGCCTGAGATCATTTCATATTTTTCTTGGAAGCTTTGGATGTGGAAGCCTTGGCCTTGCTGTCTTCCTCCAGTTGTATGCTTTAATCTGTCTCTGGTTGTATGCTTTGATCTTCCTTGTCATAAGAAAATACCTTTTCACCAGGAAAGTAACATTTTATAGTCTTATTTTTCCCCATTTTGGTTATTTTCCCAGTCAATTACTTGACTTTTGAGTTCTTTGTTAAGTGGAGGGTGTACTGTCACATGTCTCAGGGGTTTTGTGTAGCTGTTTTCAGAGATATCTCTAGAGACCTATAAATTCTCACTTCCTCCAAAGTGGTATGATCAGTGAGAGGTGTTTATTCCTTTCCTGCCCTGCACTCTGGTCTGTGATCAACCACAGGTACTCTTTTTTGCCCTGGATCTGTGAGTAGGATTCCCTCTCCATAGCCACCACCATCTCTGCCTTGCTAGTGTTCCTCCTCACTCCAGGACGACCACCCAGGATGGTGACCCAGATCAGCAGCACAGTTCCCTCACTTTCTATAGGC
Organism: Notamacropus eugenii; assembly: GCF_028372415.1. Classification (NCBI taxonomy): domain Eukaryota; kingdom Metazoa; phylum Chordata; class Mammalia; order Diprotodontia; family Macropodidae; genus Notamacropus; species Notamacropus eugenii. The sequence goes on along the minus strand of NC_092874.1, from coordinate 33,080,099 downwards.
CAAGAGCTCCAGAAGCAGGCACTCCGTCAGCAATGGCTGCAGTCACCCTGGGGCTGTGGCTGGGTCTGGGGCCTGACCACATTCCTTTCTCCTCAAGGTGAAAGAACTTTCCCACTGACTTTTGAAGTTGTCTTTGGCATTAATGGGTTAAGAAGTCCAGAAACTGATACAGCTGCTAGTGATTCAGGCCTGTCTGTGCTGGCATGGCCTACATGGGTTATGCTCTGCTCAAAGCCCAGTGCAAAGGACCCTTCCTGTCAGTCTTTCAGATTGTCTTGAGCTGAAAATCTGTTTCACTCTGTCATTTTGTGGTTTCTGCTCCTCTAGAATTTGTTTAGAGTCATTTTTAATAGGTATTTTGAAGGATTTGGGTAGAGAGATCAGTCAGGTCCCTGCTTCTACTCCACTATCTTGCCTCTGTGCCCAGTCAAACTATTTAAAATAAGATAGCAAGAAAATGCTTGCCATAGGGTCAGAATAGGATAAGAGAATGATCCTCAATTCCTCTAATGTGACTGACCCAGGAGTACCATTAAGTTCTAATCAACAGCATTACCACCAACATATAGGTTTTGTAGGATTTAATGCTTACTAGCTGTTTCCTTACTGCCTGGGAATATATCCATGTCACCTATATCCTTAAAAAAACAAACAAAAAACCCATCTCCCTTGATCCCTTCATTCCTGCTAGCTATCTTATCATATATTTCCTTCCTTTTGAGGTGGAATTCTTTGAGATAACCATCTATAATTAGCATTTCCACTTCCTTTCCTCAAACTTTCTTCTTAATTTCCTGTAGTCTGACTTCCCATCTCATCATTCAGTTGAAACTGCTGTCTCTGAAGTTACAAATCATTTCTTAGTCAGTAAATCTAATGGTATTTTCTCAATCCCTATCTGTTTTTCCTTCTCCACAGCTTTGGACACTGTTGATCACCTGCTTCTCCTTGATAGGTATTTCTCTATACCATTTGATGACTACTGTCTCCTTGTTCTCTTCTCACCTGTGTGAGTACTCCTCCTTTGTCTTTTTGCTTTATCTTCATCTAGATCATGCCATGTGTCTCCTATAACTCTGTGCTTTTCCTTCTTTAGATTACATTGATTTCACTATCATCTCTATGCAGGTGATTTTCAGATCCATTTATTTAGTTCTAATCTAACTTCTGTATGTCCTGTGTGATCCTGATTGTGACCCCTCAGTATTTGAATTGTTTCTTTATGGACTCTTGTAGTATTTTTTTCCTAGACCTGAGAGCTCTGAAATGTGTCTATAATGTTCTTTGGAGTTTTTATTTTGGGATCTCTTTCCTGAGGTGATTCTTCAATGGTGGATTCTTTCAATGCCTATTTTTCCCTCTGGTTCCCGGACATCAGGGCAGGTTTTCTTGATCATTTCTTGAAAGATTCAGTCCAGGTCTTCCTTTCGATTATGGCTTTCAGATAGTTCTGATGTTGTCTCTCCTGGATCTATTTTCCAGGTCAGTTGCTTTTCCCATGAGATATTTTACTTTTTCTTCTATTTTTTTTCAATCTTTTAAATTTTTTAGATTGATTCATGCTGTGTCATAGAGTCATTAGCTTCCACCTGCTCAATTCTAATTTTAGGGTATTGCTTTCCTCAATAAGGTTTTGTACTTCTTTTCCATTTGCTAATTGTACTCTTTAAAAAGTTGTTTTCTTTTGTGCATTTTTGTATCTCCTTTTCCATTTGGCCAAATCTACATTTTAAACAGTTTTTTCAGACTGTTGACTCTTTTTTCATAATTCTCTTGCATCACTGTCATTTCTTTTCCCAATTTTTCTTCTATCACATCCCTTATATGATTTTTAAGCTCCTTTGTGAGATCTTCCATGAGTTCTTTCTGGACTTGAGATGACTTCCCTTTTTTATTTGGGGTTTTGTTCATAGAAGTTATAACATTGTTGTTCTCTTCTGAGGTTGTGTCTTGGTCTTCCCTGTCACCGTAATAACTAAAGTCAGATTGCTTTGTTTGTTTCTGCTCATCCTCTTTGGTTTGGGAAGGTGTTTCATTTTTTTCAAATTTGAGCTCTGTACCCATGGTGGAAGGGGCACTGTCTCTGGCTTCTTGTCCTAGGGGCTACAGGCCCTGACTATTTCCCTGGTGCTGCACTAATGTTGCTCTGAGGTCAATGGAGGACTCTCCTGTCTGGTGCTGTGCTGAGGACATGAATGGGGGTTTAACTGGCACTGCTGTGGGCCAAAGGGGCCTGGCAGTTACTTGGTGCTGAGCTGGGATCCCAGTGGTGGTGTCTAGCATGTACAGAGTCCTGGTGGGGTGTTTGTGCATTTCCTTGTGGTTATACTGAAGCATGTGGTGGCCAGGCCTCTGGAGACTTCCCGTTTGTCTGGGGCTACACTGAAATGTAGTAGGCTGGCACTGGGTGGCAGCTGCCTCTTGGCTTAAGTACCTTTAGGGTTAGCATCTACCTTTATGCTGAAGCACATGGTCTGGCCACTGAAGGGTGTCTGCTTGTCTGGGGCTATGCTGAAGTATGTGGTGGTTCTTCAAGCTGGAGTCTGCAGTTCCTTTGGCTACACTAAGGCCTAAAAGGCCAAGGTCTCCCATTGCATCCTGGGCCATTTCCAGTTATCCTGATGAATATCTGGTCACTAGTCAGATGGTCAGGAAGAGAAGGTGAGGCTGGGGACCTTGTACAACCCTCTAAAAACAAACTCCAGTGCACTCAAAACAAACTCACTCAAAAGAAAGGCAAGTGCAAGTCATGTCATCATTTCTCTGATGCCATGGTCCTCTTCGAAAACAAAGGACAAACACAACAACAACAATTTAACTTCTAACTTCTGGTCTCACCTCTCCAATTGGATTTCTCAAACTAGATGTCTTAAAGTCAATATGTACAAAATGCAATATATTATATTTTTAATATTTTTCCAATTAGAAATGAAAATAATTTTTAACATTCATTTGATTTTAAATCTTGAGTCCCAAATTGAAGCCCTCCTTCCCTCTCCACAGCCACCGTCCCCTGAGAGGACAGGCAGATTGATATAGACTAAATGTGTACAGGGATGCAAAACACATTTCTATATTAGCAATATCGCAAAAGAAAACACCCAAATCCCAAAACAATTGGAGGTACTCAAAAAAAAAATCTGAATTTTTCATACTGAATGCTACTGTATCTTCATTAAGAATCTTAGTATTGGCTTGGAGAAATTCGAAGCCATTCTGTATTTCACTTAGTCAAAGTTGATTCTGAATCACTTTCATAGTTGAGACCTAGATGAAACTTCAGAGCCAATCCATCTGGTACAAATCTGTGTGTTACAGATAAGAAAATGGTCACTAATGTTTAGTATCATGTTAGTGAAAATCAACATAGTTTGTACTTACTGCCATCCTACTGAGTAACATTAAAATCAGTAAGAGAACAAAGTGAATGGTTTTGAAGTCAGGAAGACCTAATTTAAAATCTGATCTCAGACACTTATTAGCTATGTGATCCTTGGGAAGTCATTCAACCTGTTTCCTTCAGTCTATTCAGTTGTAAAAAGGGATAATGATTGTTTCTACCCCCCAGAGTTGCTATGACAATCCAAAATAACAGTTTTAAAGTGCCTAGCATGAAGGAAATGTTTTATAAATGTTAACTGTTGTTAGTATTATCAGTGTCCAGTGACTAATGTATTAAATGTATTTGAATGATCGAATGTATTAAAATTTCATCTTCCAGTTGCTCATTAAACATATGCATTTATTGAGTCTTTACTATTTATCAGGAACTCTATTAGTTAGCTGTTGTCCAGTTACATGGGTCTCTGTTTCAAGGGTTAAAATGCCCAATAACTGTCCTGTGATAGTATAAAATGACTTACATTCTGTAAGTTTCCTGAGTCTCTTAAATCAGTCAAACAAATCATCAAGCATTTATTAAGTACCAAATATGTGTCAGACTCTGTCATGGGCCAGGTTTATAAATACAACGAATGAAACTACCCTTTCTCTCAAGAATCTGCTATACCTCCTATTGGAGAAATTAAAATATACATGAGTAAATAGAAAATATATAATAAACAAATGCCAGTTAAGGCACAAGCAACAGGAATATGAGTAAAGAACTCTAAAAAGAATTCTGGCTTTAGAGATGGTAAGAGAAATTATTTAATTTTGAAATGGCAGCTGCTCTATTAATTAGAAGGAACACAAATCTATTTTTTTAAAGTATGGTACCACCATCAAAGTGGAAAAAAATGTATCATTCTTTTCTGGAAATTGTCCAATGTATACCACCCATTCTCATGTAAAGGACCATAATTTAGGGGTAGCAATGACCTTAGAGGTGATGTAGTACACTACTTTCATTTTATAGATGGAACTAAGACTGAGATAGTAGGATTGGTTTTATCAAGGTAAGCATTGGAGAGAAGCCTGAACATTAAGTTCCTTGATTCTGTGGTCTATCCAATACACCATACTTCCCCAGAAATTTAGCTAGGTTTAAAGAAAAAGCAGCTCATTTGATTGGGAAGCTATGGGTGAAATAAGCACAAACAGTTTCTAAGAAGAGATAGAAACAAAAGAAGGTGGAAACATCTGAGGCAAAAGAGTTGGAAGGTATAGACTAATAGCCAACTTTCTGTGTTTGATCATTCTTTAATCTCTGATGTGAATGAGTATCCCGTTTTTCTCCCTCACTGTTCTGAGAATAAAACATTTGCAAGTAAGACAGCCAAGGTTTTTATTGTTTTATCATCCTCATCCTGCAGTGACAATTCCATTGGAATCCATAATCCTCCTATTGATTGTTTCCTTTTATGTAGTTGGAGGCTATAAAGAGCTCCATTTTACATATACTAACTGTGCTCTCATAGATGGTCCAGTTTCTCAGTCAAAAGGCAAGTAAGAGATCTCTAAGGAAATCAGGAAGGTCAGTTCTACTTCTGGTCGGCCATCAGAAAGTACGAGTCTCAGTACTCACTCCCATCTCCATAAATCACTATGTATTTTTAAAAATAAAATTTCTATTTCTATATTTGTAGATACATTATTTCTCTCTGATAGATTTAAGCTTCTTGAGGATAAATACTATTTTGCTTTATTTTTGCATTCCCAGGGCAAAGCCTAGTGCCTGGTACATTGTAGACACAAAATATACTTGTTGAATTTAGCGTAGGAGATGGAACCCCAAATCATCTTTCTCTTGCAGGAGATGATTTAGGGATGCTCTTAGAATATAATCAAGAAACTCACATCGATTCCTACTAGCATTTCGGTTTTTTTTGAAGATAATTGCTTTCTTTTTTTTATTGTTGCTTTCACTTCCAAATACATCCCTCCCCACTGTCTCATCCAGAGAGCAATCCAAAGAATTAAAAAAAAATCCATTTCATCAAGCTAACTAACGAATCAGTGTAGTCTGACGATACATAAAGTATCTAAACAGAGAGGCCTCCCTTCACTCCCACCTGTGAATGCAGGAAAAGAGGTTTATTTTCTTAGATTTCCTTCAGTGACAAGTTTGGTTATAATAATTACAGTACTCAGTTCAGTAGGAGTTTCTTTGTTCTGTCCATTTGCACCCCTACAAGCTTTGAGCAGTATCCGCACCATATCCAATGACATTTATTTGCATTTCTATACCTGTCGCCTATATTGTTTTCCAGCGCAGCTGGAGGGAGTGGATAGAGGGCTGGCCCTGGAGTCAGGAGAACCTAAGTTCAAATATGGTCTTAAATACGTACTAGTTGTGTGACCCATGGCAAGTCACTTAATCCTGTGGACCTTAGTTCCTCATCTGTAAAAATGGGCTGGGGAAGGAAATGGCAAACTACTCTTGTATCTTTGCCAAGAAAACCCTGAAGGGGCTCATGTAGAGTTGGACATTAAATGAATGACCTACAATAAAAATATTGTTCTTTTGGTTCTGCATCCTTCCCCATACTTTAGTCCTTGTAAATCTGACCATATGTCTCCGAATTTATCATGCCATATTAGAATAATATTCCATTTCATTCATGTGTAGTAACTTCTTCATGCATGCCCTGCTCTATGGACCTCCTACTTTATTTCTACTTGTTGCTGTGACAAGTGGTTCTGGGAATGTCTTGGTGGAGTTGGAGCCTTTCTTCCTGATTTTGACATAACAAATTTTCTAAAAAGTCAGATTATTACCCAAACACAAACATCTAATTGGTTCTAAATATACACAAGAGAAAGATCTATTAGGTGCTTTTGGGATATTGAATAGCTAGAAATTGACTAATAACAGACCCTCCTGCTCTAAGTAGTCTTTGCCCACCTTGGCACTTCAGAGCCTTATGGCTTTCTAGTCACCACTGCCAATTGCATCTTCCTTTTGCTGCCTACATTTTTTGCCAGTTTCCAGAGTATTAATGTCATAACTTAGCTCTTCCCCTGTTAAGTCTGAATTAGACCAAGGAAGCTAACTTTAGAAACAGAATTTTCACATTCTCACCCTCTCTCAGACCTAAATAAATTTAAATACAAGGACAGGGAAAGGAAGCAGATATACCCTCCCCCCGCCACACTCCAGCCCTCATGCAAATGAGTGTGAAATCAGGTTTCCTCTTAGATGTTCAAAATAAAGGAATGTAAAGCACTTAGTTCTGAAATGGTCCTTATAATCTTTTCTTAGAACTCTGGGAAAAGTGGGAGGGGAGAATTATTCCAGTTCACTGAGCATATATATATTTTTTAAATGTTCATTCTCCTGTGTATGATTAAACAACTGTCTATATAACAGCCTGGTCACTAACACTTTTCCAAATGAAGATTTTCTCTCTGATTTGAATATGTGTGTGTGTGTGTGTGTATGCCAATGTTTAAGAGAAAGAAATGTAAAAGCCCATTAATCTTGCTTTTCTTTAAAAAAATCCCCAGAAGATTTCTTACTCTATCTCAGTTTTAATAGCAGAGTAAAAGCAACCATTTACCTTTCCCAGTTTTTCCAATCCTAGCCTTCTCATGGGGACTGGAATATGCCTAGAGAAAGACCTCAATTATGTGATCCCTGCATGTGAGGCCTTTTTTCACATGAGTGAACTGGCCTATGAGGGTGAGGGGAGTTCTTTGAATATTTGTAGATACTGCCTATCTTGCAATGGCCTAAGAAAATCACATAGAAACTTTTGGAAATCAGGTTGTCATCCATATGCACCTGAGAGGTTTGTGGTGAAGGAAAAATTTCTAATTCTTTCCAGAGCCAGGAAAAAAAAAAAAGATTGCTGAGCTGACATTAAGTAGGGAGACAAAAGAGTTGGTCTATTTTGATGCTATCTTCTATTTGGTTTTCTGTTGTTGTTTTTGGCTTGTATTTTTTAGGAGGCAACACTACTTAAGGCTGATCTTGAGGCGGGGAGGGTGATTGGTGAATGTAGAGGAGAGGCAGTCCTTTCTCTCCCCTTGCCATAGTAGCTGTGGGCACTTGATCACTTCTTTCTCTGCTTCTTCTCTCCTTATCTTAAGTGAACAAGTATTCTGTGAACCAGGAGTTCAAAACCTTGAATTTCCAGTCAACCTTGTGAGTTTAGGAGATATAGAGACCCCCTCAGAGGTCCCACTAGCAGCTGGAGCTAAAAGGAGCAAGAGAGAGCAGCAAAAGGAAATAGAACTGACTGTGGGGAATAAGTGACTTGAGGAGAGCCCAGCTTTACAAAACATAGTCCTTCATGATGGGGAGAAATGACAGTTGAGGTCTCCAGAAAGTCACTGATTTGGGCAGCCTAGCAATAGAGCAATACCCAAGGAGAATTTTGTGAACACTCCATGAAAGAAGGAAAGGACGTTAGGAGGTAAGGAGTAGGAGTTCCCTCTGTCACAGGTGTTCTCCATTCAAGTGCCTCACAACCCTTTTATCTTATATGTGACCCCTCTTTCCTCATGGATGCTATGTGTATTTGTGGAAGAATGTGATCCAGGTTTTGGGAGAAATGTTTTCTATCAAAGGTACTATTTAAATATTCTCTATAAATCTCTTTATTAAAAAAAAGAAAAAACTATTGGGGATGATTACTGATTTTGTACTGGGAATACATAATTGGGGGCTCAGGGCCAACAGGACTAGAAGTTATGTTTGTATAAATGTCTAGATTTGGAAATCACCATCTGATTATTTTGATTCAGGAAAAGGTACATTATTGTTTAGAGTTCATGTAAAAAAAATAAATTTTACCCACATCAGAGAAAAGTCCTGATGACCTAGTTGTAAAATGACCCATTTTCTGCCTCACTACTTAGTTGTTAGTAAATGAACATGAACAGCAAAGAATCTCAAAACATCAGATGGCTTATCATGCTATACTCATTTACATTTGTATCTTTAAATAGTATAAAACGATTGACTTGAAATGAAGGCTTCCTTAACTCTTTGCTATAAAAAAGAGAAATGTGCCAGTTTTTTTTTTAAATCACTATCACTACATTCTTAATAATTTTGAAAATGTTAATTTTCTAAAATACTTTTTCCATGTTCTCACTTCTGGTTACACTTATTTTCTGTATTTACTATCATGGATAGCTCTCCCTTAAAATTTAAAGTATTTAAGAGACCTTATACTACTCAAGGGTAAGAACTCCATCAAAGTATAGTAGTGAGCCCCCAGTGATGTGTTCCCCATTCAACAATCAATCAGGTGACTTTATCAGAAACACATTCATTTTCTTCTCTCTGGCAGATATTGTACTAAGTACTAGGAATACAAAGGCATAAGTAGTAATAGTCAGGACCCTCAAGGATCTTATGTTGTAGTCAGGGGAGTAGCATGTACATATTTAGAGAAAGACAAAAGAGATGTGAGAGGATGAGAGGTGAAAAGGGGGAATATACTAGCATCAGAAGGGATCATGAAAAAGATGGAATTTAAGTTGTGCCTTAAAAAAAACTAGATATTCTGAGAGATGGGGGGAAAGTATTCCAAGTCAGGAGAAGGAGGAAAGAAGTGAATACTTTCCATCATGCACAGCACCCAATAATGTAGTTACTTGATTCATACATAAAGGCATAGATATACTCTTCCATTCATTCACTCACAGCAGTGGAAATCTCCCTGAGCTCACTGACCAGGGGAACAAAATTAACAGATGATAACATTTTTGGGAGAATGCTTAGAGGTCATTAAGAAGTAAACAACAAGAAATAAATCTGATACTCACAGAAATAAATAAATTGTCTAATTCACTTTACAGGTAGATAGTGATATGGTTTGTATTAACCTGTCTTCTTGTATTCTGGTCTACAGTCTTTTCCATCATTAAAGCCTGATTTTTCTTGCAATGAAGGCAAGTCAGTTGCTTGTTAAAACACCAAGAAAAGTTGATCATGGAAGTGGCACAATGGATTGAAGGTTGGACATGGTGTTAAGAAGGAAAGTCTTGCATCTGGCATTTATTAGCTGTGTGACATTGAACATTTAACCTTCCTCAACCTCAGTTTCATATGTAAAATGGGGATGACAATAGCATCTCCCTCACATAACTGTTGTGAAAATAAAATAAGCAGTCCACATGGGACACACTTTGGAACCTTAAAGTTGTATATGAAAGCTATCCATGTTGTATTATGATGATGTTATGTTAGATTATGTTGTGTTGTTATGCTATCTCATGTTATGTTGTGCTATGTGATGCATTGTGTTATGATGTGGTATGATCTATTGCATCATGTCATGACATGGTGATGTGCTGTGATATAACATGGTATATTATGAAGGGCAACATGATGGAAGAAGGGGAACAATTGCTTTAGAGTCAAAATGGCCTGGGTTAAGTCCTGATGAAAACGTTCTGTCTTTTTTTAAATCTCATGACAACTAGTAGCATTGAACTAGCATGGGGGAGCAAGAGCAGGAATAAAGTGATGGTGCCCCAGTGACAGGAACTTGGGAAGGGTGATGCAGAAAGAGTTACTGCAACGGGGTTGTGCTACATAGTCTGGACAAGTGAAGATCTCATTCTGTGGAAAGAGTGTTTGCTGAATTGTGATGGGGAGGAAATATCTCCTATTCCTCCTTTCCCAAATGAAGTGTAGCCCCCTCCCCCATATAAGTACCTTGGAACAAAGAGCTGGTTACTCTACCCGAGTTATAGCCATGGGTATTGGATTATATGATCTTTAAGGGACCTTCCAGTTCTAAGACTCTCTGTATATCTCTAGAGATTCTTAGTTTTCTGAATGTTACTGGTACCTCAGATACAGGAAAAAAATAGCACACAGTCCAGATGATCTGACCCTCACTCATTTTCCTTTATCTCATCTCCCAAGGCATATCCCTCCTAGGTAGCAAACACTAAATAACTTCTGCCTCTAGTTATGAGTTTACTTCTCTTTTATTTATAGTATATAGTCACAGTCCTCTCATTTCCAAAGCTTTTTTTGATGGATAGTTTTGAGCTAGATCCAAGCTAAATCAAACTATTTCTGTGATGGTTTTGATTGATGGGCCAGGTGTTGGAAAATTTCAATGTGACCTAGTCCTCAGTGAGGTACATCAAAACTTGATCCTGCCTTCATCAGCAAAGAGTGTCTTTTTTTTAAATGAGTATGATGGGTGCACATGGGGGAGAAAGAGTTCTAGTGGGATTTGTCAGAGGGAATTTACAAGGGAATAAGGGTTTGGAAGTAGGAGAGGGGGACTCTTCCTTATGTTCAGTTTTCAGGGTTTTTTTAATTTGAATTCTAGAAGTGTTCTAAATAATCTTTTGAATAAGAGGGGATTGGAAAGAGACTGAAGGAAAGAAGATGTAGGAGGAAGGAGAAGAGAAGTAGAGGGGAGATGAGAGAAAGACAAAGAAGCACAGAGGAGAAAAAAAGATAAATCTTTTGACTATAGATACTTGATATCTATTGGAGAGGCTTAAAACTTACAGAAATACAGCTAACATTTGAATTTCAAATTAATAGAATTGCATTTGTCTCTTTAAGAGAATGTTGTCTCTTAAGGGGGTGGGCGTGATTGCAGAGTAGTATAAATTATGAACTAGCCATTTCCCAAAATGACTATGGCTCTCTGTCTTAATCGAAGCTTGTGATACTGGAGAAAGAATTCTGGAGTTTGAGTAAGAAGATTTAGCTTCAAATCCTAGCTCTTCATCATACTTCCAATGTGATATTGGGGAAGTCACTTAGTTTCTCCATTTTCTAAAATTAGACTTGATTAGTCCCTTCCCTTCCCTTTCACTACAAGAAAAGATACCCAACAGTTTCAAATTTCTAAAAGTCCATATCTAGGAGGATCATACTCTCTCAATGAGAAAAACAAATTCTCTTTGCATTCTGCTCTTTGTTGTTGGAATCGCTGCATTAAAGTTTTCCTGCTCCTATATATGATGTCTAGCTTGCTCAATATTTTGAAACAATGAAACATGAACATTTCACTGTCTCCTTGATCTAATCAAAGTAGGGAATCTTCTAGTGGAAGAATTCATAACCTCTCCGTACCTCATCCTGAATGATTTACTTCCAAACTTTTCTACAAATTCTCCATTAAAAAAGTCTCTCTGAGGTGCTGAAAATTTATTTTAAGTCTTTCAATATTCTTTGGATCCTCGCTAAGGACTCTATTTTCCACCAGTTGTCCTTCCTTTTGTTACATGAAAGACATGACTCATTTTTAAGCACATGTAATGAGAGGCAAATTGATGTAATATATAGAGAACTGGGTTTGGATTCAGGGAAACCAGGGTTCAAATGCTATCACTTACATGTAGAATGTTTAGGAAGTCAATTGACTTCTCTAAGACTGTGAGTTGTAGAGCCACCTTGTACTGGGAAATGAAGTTTGCTCACCAAAAGGTCCCTAAAGACATAAACTCATAGATCTAGTCTATGGGGTGGGCTCAGGGGAATGAGGAGAAAATGTCCCATAGATTGTCTGTTATATACAGTCTGGAAGGATGTCTGGAAGATGTAAAATGAGTCCCCAAGGATATGAGGGCCTTAGAGTACTCTTATTTATGTAATAAATCATGCTTATTTCAACATAGGCTTGTAACTCACAATATTTGTTTCATTTGACCTCTTTTTGTGCTAGGGTTCTCAACAATCTTAGGACAAAAGAAACACTCTTACATACAGCTTTCTATGAATATATAATTCTTAACTTCTGCTGAAAAGAAAGTCCACTTGGAAATAGCCATAGACAATCTTGGATGAAATCATTTCCAAATCTGAAGTTCAAACTTAGGCAATTTATTAATGTTCTCTCAACCATCCCTGAAAGAAATGTTGTAGGTATTCTTTATCAATGAATTTCCAAGCAAAGATGTGAATAGTTCTCTCCTTTCCTAAGATCATAAGCTTTTTAAATTTAGATCTAGAGGAGGTTTACAAATAGTCAAATTCATCCCCCTCATTTTAGAGACGCAGATTCCAATTAGAGTGTGGACTTGAGGACAATGAAACCAAAGGATAAATAACTTTCCATACGGTGTTTTGGAAATTCGTTTCCAACTCTGATATTATAATATCCATTTAGATAAACTGTAGAATTAGAGGAATGTTGAGATCATTTATCCCAATCATTTCACTTTACAGACAAGAAAACTGAGTCCCAGACAAATTAACATAAATTCAGAGGCAGCAATCATCAGATCTAGGGTTTGAATCTATGATAGAATCAGCCAAGGTCTAATTCATTCTTTTTCTATAACAATAAGGGGAAAGAAATCAAGAGATCATTATCTAGCATCCTTCTTTTTTTATATTTTAAAACATGTTTTGTTTTATAGCATATTATAATGGAAAATAATAATGGTATTTAAATCAGAAGCCCTAAATTTGGATTTTTTCCCTACGACTTACTACTAGATATTTTGGGGAAAATCACTTAACCCACCTTGTCTGTAGTTTCCTCACCTGTAAAATGGGGGCGTTGGACCAGATGTCCTCTGAAGTCTGTTTCAGCTCTAAACCTATGCAACTGTGAAACAACAAATTAGAAGTTCCTATATTTGTGGGATTTTATGTAGAGTAGTAATTAAACCATAATGAGTGATCTGCCAGCCATATTTTAATACTATTCCCCAAATTAGAGCCCCTAACTCTAACCTTTCTCGTGGACAATTATTTCAGCAATAAGGATCATGGCAGATAGGTAGATAGATTCAACAAAGAGTTTCTGATTTCATAACATTAAGGAGTTTAAAATTTATTTGAATCACAAAATTTCATAGCTAGAATTAACCTTAGAAATCGCCTAGTTGGACCCTTTTATAAATGAAGAAGCTAAGAAACATCAGGGTTAAGTGATTTATCCAGGGTTACAAAGCTAGGTATTTATGGAATTAAGATTAGTACTGAATTTTGGCATTTCTCCTTTCATGTCATTTGGAAATCAGTTGTTAATATATTCATTCTTCCATATTTGTATGGGCTAGGTGTAGTGTGTGTAGGAGGTTGGTCATGGGAGGGGGATGAGGTAGGAGAGAAGACAGAAGTTCATTGTATTCTCAAGTTGCAGATATAGGATGTGTGAACCAATGAACTCCATAACTGGGGAACAAAGATACCAAGAAAGAGTCAGAGTTGGAAGTAATGAGGTGGGCAGCCTCACTTCATTACTCCCAAGGCAACTGATATTGTTAAAGTCTTTCTATTCCACTCTCTAAAAATGCCAAGATAGTTTTTCATCTTTCCCTCATAATTGGCAAATAAAGACTGGCTTTGATGAGGGATGACTGCTCTGAATCAAAGGCAAGGTTCTCTCTAGGCCTGTCATTCTTTCCCTTCAACCTGAGCTGTGATACCCTGTGCCCATCTCTATTTCCAAGGTTAATTTTGTTTCCTTCAGGAAGCAAGATCCTGGATGTGTGTCTGCAAAATTGTCTAGCAGACTACTGAAAGAGAGGGGCAAGAACTAGAAGGTGAAAGAGGCATTTATAATAGTTTGTCAGTCACCATCAAACTGCCGGATTACATTGAATAGTGCCCTAGGAAAATAATATATGAGTCTTTTGGTTTTCATCTAACATCCCTGGTGCAGCCTTGGTCTTAAGTTTTATTCATTTTTATTTTATTTCTTTATTTTACAGCTGCACCATTACCTAAGAAGAGGCAGTTTATTGATCAGCAATTCCTCTGCAGTGATGGGGAACCCCTGATGTAGATGACTGATTACTTTCTCAAGGCTACTACCTGATACGAAAGAGAAATAGACATGAAGAATTGTTTCTCTGCCTGCAGTTAATCCAAGATGGTTTGACCAATCACAGTGACACTGTGATTCAGATGAGATGCTCCTGACAACTAGAATCAACAGTATATATAAAGCACCTACTAAGTGCAAGGCGCTGTTAGTGATGGGAATACAAATACAAAGAATGAAAAATCCTTACCTGAAATGAGCTTACATTCTAAGGAGGAGGAAAACAATAAGGATATATTAAAATATATGCAGGATGATTGTGGCATTAATAAATATTAACACATAAAACTAATCAAATACAAAGTTGCTAGGGAGAAAGAAAGTTTTCAGTTTGGGGGACAGGGAAAGCAGCAGTGAAGAAAGGCTTCATGCAGAAGATGGTGCCTGAGCGGCATCTTAAGGCAAGAGAGGAGGTCTTTGAGGGAGAGGCAAAAAGGGGGTGTGTTTCAGGTACATAGGATGACCATTGCTAAGAAACAATATGTAGAAAGTGGTGGCAAACTTGAATAGAAATGTGGAACACGAAATCACCCACAAGGATCCCTGAGTCGCATACTGACTTAGAAAACTTCATTTTAATATTTCCTATAGTTTTAAAGCTTGTTTTATTAAGTATTTCTTGGGGCTCCATGTGGCCCATGGGGAATTCACATGTTTGACAACTGGTGTAGAGAGAGAAGAAAAGAGGGCCTGGGAAGAGGTTTGAAATACAACAATTAGGAAAAGAGAGATGGTTATTATCCAGGAAAAGAATAAAGATGAAGATTGACCATTCTTGTGGATAATATGGGGATATAAGGATTAGGCAATAATGTGATTCATTGGATTCAAAATTGATTTGATGACCAGACTCAAAAAGCTGTCATTAATGGTTCAAAACCAATGCACCAAGGAGTCTGCAGTGAAGTAAGCTGAGGATTTATGCTGGGCCCAGTGTGGCTTGATGTATTTATCAATGTCTTGGATAAAGGCAGAGATTTCATTATATTTGCAGATGAAACAAAGCTAAGACAGACAGCTAACAAAAGGCATGGCAGAGTCAACATACAAATGGATCATGATAGCATAGACCATTAGCCTAAATCTAATATAGGTAGCTGGGTGATGTAGTGGATAGAGGGAGATTTGGAGGCCAGAAGATCACAGGGCAAATGCCACATCAGATCGTTTCTAGCTATCCTTGAACAAGCCACTTGAATTTTCTTAGACTTACTTTCATTATACAAAAAAAATTGGGAAAATATGGCACCTGCTTCATAGTGTTGTAATGACCTTAAAGAGCTATACATACATATATATATATATATATGCTAGCTAATGTTGTTGTTAGAAATCTAATGAGTTTAAATATAACTTCTTATATTTGGGTACCAAAAAAATCAGCTATGTAAGAACAAAGATCATGGAAGCAAGTTTGGATTGTAGTTTTTCTGTAAAAGACCATTGCGACATACAAGTCCAAAATGAGTCAACAAGTGTGCTAAGACAGTCAAACCAAGCCTAACATAATCTTGGGCTTTATTCAGAAGCAGAGCTTCAGGAACAGGGATGTTATAGTCTGAATAGAGTCCTCCTTTACAGACCACACCTGAAGCATTTTATTAGGCTCTGAGCACCATGTTGGAAGAATTATAGTGATGAACTAGAGCAAGTTTAGAGGAAAATAGGATGGTGAGGAGTCTTGCCCCCTTGAGTCAGTGTCATGAGAATGGGTTGTACAAACTGAGCATACTTAACCTAAAAGAAAGAGAAGCTTCATTGTGTGTGTGTATGTGTGTGTGTTTGTATGTGAGAGAGACAGAGAGAGAGACACACACAGATAGAGAAAAAGACAGAGACAGACAGAGAGACAAACAGGTACAGAGAGACAGAAAGAGACAGAGAAAGAAAGACACACACACAAAGATATAACACCAGAAGATGAACCCCTCAGGTTGGAAGGTGTCCAACACACTACTAGGGAAGAGCAGAGAACAATTACAAATAGCTCCAATATTAATGAATCAACTGAACCAAAGTCAAAATCAAAGTCAACTATGGTTACATCTGATGACCAAAGGAAAGTACAGTGCCAAAAAAATTGATATTGAGTAGTAACCTGGAACATAAGACTATGAATCAGGGTGAGCTGGATGTGGTCAAAGAGGAGACAGAAAGATTAAACATCAGCATCTTAGGTATCAGTGAACGTAAATGGATGGAAACAGGTGAATTTAATTCAGGTGATCACTATATATACTTTTGTGGGCAAGAATTTCCAAGAAGAAATAATGTATCTTTCATAGCCAATAAAAGCCTAAGGACAGCAGTACTGGGGCATAATCTCAAAAGTGACAGGATATGTGTTCAAATCCAAGGCAAAGAGTTCAATATCACAGTAATCACAAGTCTATGTTTAACCACCTACACCAAAGAGGCCAAAGTTGATCAGTTCTATTACAAACATACAAACCAAGAATTTCCAGAAGAGCAGACTGGTTTTCAAAAAGAGGCAGGAGAACTAGAGACCAACTTGTCAACATTTGTTGAATCATGGAAAAAGAAAGGGAGTTCCAGAAAAAAATTACAAAGCAAAAGCAATTTACTTTTAGAAATAACACCAAAAAAAGTCAAAAAGGAAATCATAACATAATTGGAATAATAGTAAAGTTTGACCTTAAAATACAAAATTAAGCAGGGCAGAGTTTAATAGAGTTTTATCAAGATAACTCAATAGTCACAGCAAACACTTTCAACAGCCCTACACATAGGTGTCACCAGATGGTCAATACAGAAATCAGATTGATTATATACTTTACAGCCAAAGGTAGAGGAACTCTACATAGTTTGTTGAAAGAAGACCTGGAGTTGACTGTGGATCAGATTGAACAACTGCATGCATTTCACATGCCAGTGAGGTTATGCTTAAAATTCTGTAAGCTAAGCTTCAGAAATAAGTAAACCAAGAATTACCAGAAGAGCAGGCTGGTTTTCAAAGAGGGAGAAGAACTAGAGAACAACTAGTCAATATTTTCTGGATTATGGAAAAAGCAAGGGAATTTCAGAAAAAAAAAAAACAAAAACCAATCTACTCCTACTTCATTGACTACATGAAAGTCTTCGACTGCTTGGAACAAAACAAAATGTGACCGACACTCAAAGAGATGGGAGTACCAGATGATCTTCTTTGACTTCAACCTGTATGTGGGCCAAGAAGCAAATATTTATCCCAGAATATAGAGAAACTGACTGGTTTAATATTGGGAAAGGACTACTGTAAGACTATAAATTGGTATATTGTCACCTTTTTTAATTGATATGCATGCTATATCATGTAATGAGTCAGACTGGATGAAACAAAAACTGCAAGTAAGGTCGCTTATCTCAAATATGCTGATGATACCACTCTGATGACAGGAAGGGGTGAAGAATTTTTTTTTTTTTAGGGAATTTTAGGTAGATTGCTTTTGCTTTGTATTTTTTTTTTCCTGGAACTCCCTTTCTTTTTCCATAATTCAGCAAATGTTGACAAGTTGGTCTCTAGTTCCCCTGCCTCTTTTTGAAAACCATCCTGCTCTTCTGGAAATTCTTTTAGGGAATTTTAGGGAAGTTCATGTTTGTTGATGTTTGTCAGATTCATAATTATGAAAGGGAAAAAAATAAGCCATTAATAACTTCAGCAAAGTAACAGATACAAAATAAACCTATAAAAATCTTTAGCCTTTCTGTATGTCATCAACAAAACCCAGTAGGAAAAGTCTAAAAAAAGAAATCACATTCAGAATAACTACAAAATTTTAAAAGTGTCTGGGAGCCCTTCTTGCAAAACACACTCAGTACTTATATGACCCCAAGTATAAAACACTCCTTGGAAATAAAACAAGACATATTTGGAGAGATATGAACTACCCAAAGAGGCTGTTAATATAGAGATTAACCTGAAAGCCAGAAAGAACTACTTCTAACATATACATGGAAGTAGTTTAAATCATACTTCTAATATAAATTGGCTATGTTGGTCTGGGCAAATAACTTAGAACTTTTCAGTGCCTCAGATGACTTTCTTTTTTTAAAAAAATTATTTATTTATTTTAAGTTTTCAACATTCGTTTCCACAAAATTTTGAGTTCCAAATTTTCTCCCCATCTCTCTCCTCCCCCCACCCCAAAACTCTGAGCATTCTGATTATGCCTCCCACCTGACTGCCCTCTCTTCTAACATCCCTCTCTTCCCTTATCCCCATCTTCTCTTTTGTCCTGTAGAGCAAGATAAATTCCTATACCCCATTACCTGTATTTCTTATTCCTCAGTTGTATGTAGGAACAATACTCAACATTTGTTCCTAAAACTTTGAGTTCCAATTTCTCTTCCTTCCTCCCTCCCCACCCATCCCCACTGAGAAGGCAATCAATTCAATATAGGATATATATGTAGAGTTTTGAAAATGACTTCCTTAATAGTCAAGTTGTGTAAGAATAACTATATTTCCCTCCATCTTATCCTGTCCCCCATTTCTTCTACTCTCTCTTTTGATCTTGTCCCTCCCCAAGAGTGTTTACTTCTAGTTTTTCCCTCCTCCCATTTGCTCTCCCTTCCAGCATCCTCCCCACCCTGCTTATTACCTTCTCCCCTACTTTCCTGTATTATAAGATAGGTTTTCATACTAAATTGAGTGTGCATGTTACTCTGTCCTTGAGCCAAATGTGATGAGAGTAAGCTTCACTTTTTCTCTCTCACCTCCCCCCTTTTGCCCTCCATTGAAAAGGCTTTTTCTTGCCTCTTTTATGAGAGAAAATTTGCCACATTTCATTTCTCCCTTTTTCCTCTCAATATATTTATTCCTCTCTCACCCCTTAATTTTATTTTTTAAGATATGATCCCTTTCTGTTCAACTCACCCAGTGCACCCTCTCTCTCTCTGTCTCTGTGTCTGTCTGTCTCTCTATATGTGTACATGTTTGTGTGTGTGTATAATCCCACCAACTACCCAGATACCGAGAAAAGTTTCAAGACTTACAAATATTATCTTTCCATGTAGGAATGTAAACAGTTCAACTTTAGTAAGTCTCTTATGATTTCTATTTCCTATTTACCTTTTCATGCTTCTCTTGATTCTTGTGTTTGAAGGTCAAATTTTCTTTTCAGCTCTAGTCTTTTCATCAAGAATGCTTGAAAGTCCTCTATTTCATTTAAAGACCATTTTTTCCCCTGAAGTATTGTACTCAGTTTGGCTGGGTAAGTGATTCTTGGTTTTAATCCTAGTTTCTTTGACTTCTGGAATATTATATTCCACACCTTGGATCCCTTAACTTAGAAGATGCTAGATCTAGTGTTATCCTCATTATACTTCCACAATACTCTAACTGTTTCTTTCAAGCTACTTGCAATATTTTCTCCTTGACCTGGTAACTCTGGAATATGGCTACAATATTCCTTGGGGCAACTAGGTGGTGCAGTGGAGAGAGCACCAGTGTGGGAGTCAGGAGGACCTGAGTTCAAATCTCACCTCAGACACTTGACACTCACTAGCTGTGTGACCTTGGGCAAGTCACTTAACCCCCATTGCCTCATCCTGGGTCATCTGCAGTCATTCTGATGAATATTTGGTCACTGTATTCAGATGGCTCTGGAGAAAAAGTGAGTTCAGTGACATGCACAACCCTTCCTCACTCATGTCATCATTTCTCTGAAGACACGGTCATCTCTGGTAATGAAAGATGAACACACAATATTCCTAGGGGTTTCTCTTATTGGATCTTTTTCAGGAGGTGATTGGTGGATTCTTTCAATATTTATTTTGCCCTCTGGTTCTAGAATATCAGGGCAGTTTTTCTTGATAATTTCGTGAAAGATAATGTCTAGGCTCTTTTTTTGATCACAGTGTTCAAGTAGTCCCATAATTTTAAAATTGTCTCTCTAGGATCTGTTTTCCATGTCAGTTGTTTTTCCAATGAGATATTTCACACTATCTTCCATATTTTCATTCTTTTCATTTTGTTTTGTGACTTCTTGGTTTCTCATAAAGTTATTGGCTTCCATCTGTTCCATTCTAATTTTTAGAGAACTATTTTCTTCAGTTAGCTTTTGAACCTCCTTTTCCATTTGGCTAATTCTGCTTTTTAAAGCATTCTTCTCCTCATTGGCTTTTTGAACCTCTTTTGCTAATTGAGTTAGCCTATTTTTAAAGGTGTTATTTTCTTCAGCATTTTTGTGGTCTGCTTTAGCAAGGTGTTGATTCACTTTTCATGTATTTCTCTCATTTCTCTCGCCAATTTTTCCTCCACTTCTCTCACTTGATTTTCAAAATCCTTTTTGAGCTCTTCCATGGCCTGAGATGATTGAATATTTTTTTTTTTGGATGTTTGGGATACAGAAGCCTTGACTTTTATATCTTTCCCTGATAGTAAGCATTGTTCTTTCTCATCCAAAAGGACAGGAGAAGACATCTGTTCACCAAGAAAGCAACCTTCTATAGTCTTATTTTTTCCCCTACTTTTGGGTATTTTCCCAACCAGTTACTTGACTTTTGGGTTATTTGTCAAGCATAGAGTATACTTTGGGGACCTGTAAGATCTCATTTCCTCCAAGGTGGCACAATCAAGCCTGCACACTGATCTGGGATCAACCAGAAACTTTTGTGCCCAGAGTCTGCGAGTGGTAGAATTCCCTCTCCACAACCACCCTTGCCTTCAGTTCCACCATGCCACCCCACAGGCTGAGATTCAGATCAGCTGCTCAGTTCCCCCAGGGGCTTTACGTAGGGGCAAGGCCAGCCACTCAGGACTGAGGTTTAGATCAACTCCTCAATTCCTCCAGGGGCTTTACTAAGAAACTTCCAACAATGGATGTCAGCTGCTGCCTGCAGTGGGAGTTCCTGCCTGCTGTGGCCTCTGTTACGTTGCCTGAGGCCAGAGCTATGAGGGGACCCTGCTCCCTTCTCAGGCCAGCTGAAAAAGCCCTCTCACTGACCTTTGGCACCTGTGGGTTGAGGGATCTGTGAACTGCTGCTGCTGCACTGGGGATTCCACCCCCAAGGTCAGCTCTGGTCCTCCTGCCCGCTCAGTGCAACCAAGGCTGGGCTGCACTCCACTCTACCTCTGGTGTGACAGACCTTTCCCACGGCCTTCCAGGTCACCCTGGGCTGGAAATCTCCTCCACTTTGTCATTTTGTGGCTTCTGCTCCTCTAGAATTTGTTAAGAGTCATTCTTTACTGGTACTGTATGGGCTATGGGGGAAGAGCTATAGTATGTGTGTCTTTCTACTCCACCATCTTGACTCTGCCCCCCAAAGTGGAGAAGAATGAAAAAGTCTTTTGATGAGGGTGAAAAAGATGAGTGGAAAAGCTGGCTTGAATCTTAACATTAGAGAAAAAAAAAACAAACTAAGATCTTGCTATCTGGTCCCATCACTTCCTGGAAAATAGAGGGAGAAGAAATGAAAGCAGAAATGAAAAACACGTACACATATAGAGAGAGACAGACAGACACAGAGACAGAAAGAGAGAGGGTGCACTGGGTGAGTTGAACAGAAAGGGATCATATCTTAAAAAATAAAATTAAGGGGCGAGAGAGGAATAAATATATTGGGAGGAGAAAGGGAGAAATGAAATGTGGCAAATTTTCTCTCATAAAAGAGGCAACACATTCTTGTGTTCAAAGATCACTGCAGATGATGATTACACTTCCTTGGAAAGGAAGCTAAGGCAAAGATGGACAGAAAATTCAAAAGCAGAGGCATCACCTTGACAACAAAGTTTTTATAACAAAAACTACATTTTGTTTTGCTTTTCCAATAGGACTATGTAGCCATCAGAATTGGACTACAAAGAAAGAGAAGTGCTAGAGAATTGAGACTTTGGAATTCTGGCATTAGAAAAGACTTTTGAGAGTCCCCTGGGCAATAAGAAGATCAAATCGATTAATACTTAAAGAAATCAATTCAGACCGTTCACTGGAAGGTCAAATACTCAATGTGAAGCATAAGTATTTTGACCACATAATGAGAAGATATAACTCATTGTAAAATACCCTGATGTAGGAAAAGATTGAAGACAAAAAAAAAAAGGGATAGCAGAGGATGAGAAGGATATGTCATGGAAGTTATGCAAGCATCAAATACGAGCTTGGACAGACTTCAGGTACCAGAGGAAGACAGAAAGACGTGGAGTGCTATAGACCATGGGGTCATGAAGAGTCAGACATCACTGAATAATTGTACAACAACATGAATAACAACACATGTGTACGTAGCATGGAGCTAGGAATTGCAACGTTTCTGGCCTGGGGACCCACATTGGCATTCTCACCTAAGCCATGGAGAGTCAGAGACATAAAATGGGAAACTGAATTATAGCATGCCCACCTGTACTACTAGATTGCTATTTACACCTGCAATTACACAGGAAAGCACATGGCTCTTGCCATACTTGAAACAGATGTGATGTTGCCATTTGAGGGAATAGACCAACTGCTAATAATCCTGGCTTCTGGAGTTCCAGAGTTAGGGCTTCTTGCCTGCAGTTTTGATAATGATCATCTAACCATTTTAGAGTTCTTGTTCAAGTGGACCCTGTGTGAACCAGACTGATGCCTGACACTGAAGATGGAGTGGATTAGCTACCAGCATAGAATGGTAAAATATCATTGCATATATATCGAGTGACTGGGTCATTACTGATCTTTGCCAACTCCCTCTTAGTCCAGTATCATAGCAGATACTGAATACATGGCATCTGCAGGAGACTTCACATTGCCTCATTTCAATCTCAATTCTGCGAGTTGTGTGCTAAAGTGTTTTTTGTCACCACTTCTAGCACGACTCAACTAGCAAGTATCTGAGGTAGAATTGGATCCTGGGTCTTTCCAGGTTGAACATTTCAATCTCTATTGCTTCTCTACCACTCAATGCATATTTGCTGTTTGTTAAATAGCAATTTTCCTTTTCCTGTTTTCTGATTGATAAGTCAAATGACTGATCATCTGTACGTAGGCATCTATGGCCATGAGGGGGTCCAGGAGGTCAGATTTTTTTTTTTAGGTTGGACTCAAAATAAGTAAGCCTTTAATGCTTTTGTGCCAATGAACTGACAGAGTCTGCTTTAAGAGGTGGGAGCTGAAACAGGCTGAGAAATCCACTTTCCACCTCTTCCTGGAAGAATTATCAGATAGACTAGTGATTATAATGAAAGCCTTCCCCTTTAACTGTCAGGATAAAATTTACTATTGTGAAACTTGCTTCTAACTTTCAGGCCCTGGTTTCACCTCATTGTGTAGAGTCCACTGCCATTCTTCATTTATCAAAGATTGTATATAATCTGGGCCATTAGCGACCTATGACTGTGAGCACTGCACTGCTTTCCAGAGTGGGCAAAGTTATCTCTGGAAGCACATATTTTTCTTAACAAAGATAGTACATGTCAGAGATGAAGACCTGCATAAAACTATTTACCAAATGACATTTCCTGGCTTATTGGTTTGAGGAATTCCTAAAGACATTTCAGTTCAGTGAGAATTTATTTATTATGCACCTTTGTGGTCAAAGATTGTGACAGGTGATGATTTTTTATTTGGAATTATTAAAAATAGAGAAATCGGTTCTAAAATATTTAATTTTTTTATACTTGGAAAGAGCTGTTTTATAAACAGTTCCAAACAGATAATAGTTTACTAATTGTGAAGTCAACTTTTCTCCCCCAAAAGGTTGTTGGTGCCATGGTCCTTCAGTATTTCCCTAAAAATTACTCTAGATTGGAAATGTCAACCACACCTGCCTCTATCACTACTCCTGTTTAAAATTGTCACCATCCGACCTTTTCAATGACCTTAAGGTTTCAGAATTACCTTACAAAAATTAGATACCCATAACCTAGGATAGGGAGGAGAAAGGGTGAGAAACATGGAGTGGAACATGTGAGAAAAAAGGAGAAGAAAGAAACAGAGAAGCAAGAAGAGTACCACTGGAATAATATTAATAGTGGAAGGATACCACAGAGTGAGATATAGGAAGAGGTTGGACTTTACAACATGATATGGGGATGAATCAGCTAAGATCAAAGGATATGTTCCTGAATCTCAGTGTTCCATAATTTGACAGGACCTCAGAGACTACTGGGGTCCACACATATCTTATCAAGAAATGATTTATAAATGTTGAATGTTGGAGGGGATGTTAGGAAAACTGTGCCACTAATCCATTGTTGGTGAGGTTGTGAACTAATCCAACTATTTTGGAGAGCCATTAGGAACTATGCCCAAAGGGCTATAAAATTGTGCATACCCTTTGATCCACCAATTCCACTATTAGGTCTCTATCCCAAAGACATTCAAAAAAGGGAAAAAACCTATTTGTACAAAAAAAATTACAGTAGTTCTTTTCTGTGGTGGTTAAGAATTGGAAATCAAAGGGATGTCCATAAGTTGAGGAATGGCTAAACAAAATGTGGTATGTGATTGTAATGGAGTATTGTTGAGCTATAATAAATGACAAGCAGGATTATTTTAGAAAACCCTGGGAAGACTTACATGAACTGATGCATAATAAAATGAACAGAACCAGGAGAATGTTATACACAGTAACAGCAATATTGATGAATAAATGTGAATGCCTTAGCTATTCTCAGCAATACGACAATCTAAGAAACGATGTATATTGATGAAGCATTCTATCAGCCTCCAGAAAAAGAACTGGTATTGTTTGAATACAGACTGAAGCATGCTATTTAAATTTAAAATTTTTCTTGTTGTCTTATATAAAATGACTAATATGGAAATGTTGTACATAATTGTAAATATATATCCATATCTGATTGCTTACTGTCTCAGGAAGGGGGAGAGGAGGGAGAGAGGGAAAGATAGAATTTGGAACTCAAAACTTTAAATAAATATGCTAAAAATTTAAAAAGAAGCACCTTTACAACAAATAGAATAATTATGATTCAATAGAATAATCATGATTCAATCTTCCCTTGTAGATTTCCAATGGAAAACAGTCTTTTATCCTATGTTATGGGTCTCTAACTTCTGTAGGTTAATTCTGAATTAAGGTCATTGAAAGGGTCAGATGGTGACAATTTTGAACGGGAGTAGTGATAGAGGTAAATGTGGTTGGCATTTCCAATCTAGAGTAATTTTTAGGGAAATGCAGAAGGACCATGGCACCAACAACCTTTTGGGGGAGAAAAGTTGACTTCAAAATAAGTAAAACAGTCTTTAACTCCATTAAAGTTTTAGAAAGCCCTAATTGACATGGTCTTGTTTCCCCTATAATCAAGCCTAAATTAGACTGCAGTTTTCTCACATTGTTCCTAGTAATGCCATTTGGAACCAAGTAGAACAAGCCTAATTCTTTCCCCTACTTAATTACCTTTCAAATACTTATAATTTGAAAAAGCTACAAGTCAATACAAAAGTGAGGGAGAGATGGTGTTTGACTTTTTCTCCATTGATGATTGTGCCTCAGTGAAGCCTCTGAGGCTGAGAAGCAGCAAAGCATAGGTCCATTCTCTGCTGCTTGTGCTAATTTTGACCTAATAATTAATATGAAGCTTTGTGAGCTCTTTATTTATCATCATACTTAGCTAAAAAAAAAAAAAGCTAGGAAATTTGCACCCAGATTAAGAGTAAGTAACTTGTTTTTCACCTCTGTGTGTGGGCAGAGAACAAAGCTCTCTGTTATAGATATATCTCTGACTTAAGCTTAGATATTTTCCATCTTTTCTGGCTTAGAATGGAAATTAAATTGAAGTATAATAAAAATTAGACTAAGGAGGCAAGCTTAGTGTTCTCCATGCATCTAACTCATACACCTATATTCATTATGCATATCTATCAACAGCAAACCCTGATTGCTATCTTTGGTCAAAAATATAATCTCCCTCCAACCATAATGGGAAAAAGAAAAGACTCAAAGAAGTCTTAAGACTTCTCCTTAGTGATAGATTCGATTATAATATTGGAGAATGGAAAGGAGACAAAGTTGAACTCTGACTTACTTCTGTGCTCCTAGGGGTAAAATACTTGTTGACTAAACTTGAATGGAAAGGACAAAATGAAGATATTTAATAGATTATTGAAGCCCAACAGTAAGTAGACAACCCTACCTAGAAGAACTACATTATATTTTGTTTAAAGAACTGGCAAATATGATGGCTAAGCCACCTTGGAAAATAGTATGGAGATGGCAAAAATGAAATAAAGCATATATCTGAAGTTTCCAGAGAAAGAGAATGGAGTATGCAACCTCAAAGAGTTGAAATTAGGTCAGAGGGATGAAATTTGATTTCTGTCAAAATTCTGAAATGTTTTATTAAAAGGATGATTTGTGAATGGCAAAAAAAGAAAGCAACAACCACAAAGAGCCTGTATGGCTTCAGTAAGAAGTAGTCAAGACAAATTAAACTCATTTCCTTTTTGAAAGGGTTACCTGATTCACTGATCAGGGTAATGCTATAAATACTTTTCACCTTAACTTTTAGCAAATCACCTGACAAGTCTTTTTATGATATCCTTGTGAATAACAGGGAGAGATGTGGACTAAATATTCATAGGATGAGGTAGATTAAGAAGTGTTGAATGATTGGACTCAGAAAATAATCATTAAAAGTTTAATGACAATTTGGAAGGAGGTCAATTTGTTGGAGTTCCCCAAAGTACTATTTAATATTCGTAGCAGTGACTAGCTAAAGATAGGTAACTTACATATCACATTTGCGGATGACACAAAGCTCAGAGGGATGTATAACATATTAGATGACAGTGTCAGGATATAAAAATGACTAGAACACTGGACTGAATCTAATGAGATGAAATTTAATGGGCATATGAATAAAGTACTATACTTGTATTCAGAAAATCAATGTCATTAGTACAATATAGGTGAGACATGGCTATGGGGCCATGAGTCTGAGAAAAACCAATGGTTTTCAATAGAATGTACATAAGCAGTGTGACAGCAACCAAGGTCTAGCTCCTTCTGGACACTTTATATGACCTTCCTTCTGACCTTTACCCTTTTTTTGTGCCCCACCCCAAAGGTTATGCTCCCAGAACCTCCAGGAATGATAGAATTGAAAGGAGTCAGGACAAAAGCATAATGGTTTCCCAAAAATCTTCAACAGGAGACTATAGGTCTCTGCCTCATTTAAATGCTTCTTCGCCAACATCCCTCAAATACTTTTTAATTTTGATTGACTGGTCAATGTGACTTCTCTTTAATCGATCCTTTCTCAAAGAGAATCACATTCTGAAGCTGTCAAATGACATAAGCTATGTCAGGTTCAGGTGACCGAAATAGTCATCCTCTGTTGTCTCCCTCTGAAGTGTACATGCAAATGAGGAAAAGGAGGGATTAAAATATCCTAGGACTGCATTCACAAGGATGAGGAAATAGCAACACAGGGTTCATTTTGGAAGGCCAGGAATCCAGCAGGAATAAGCCTTTGATGTATTATTATACCTTCTATTCTTGTGACATTTTTTTTACATTAGATGCCTCAGCTTCCCACATTTCTGAGGCCAATCTTGGTGCCTTCTTCAATTACGTATTTCATGGAGCTAACGCTATTTTTGCAAATGCTATGCTGTAATAGAACAGTCTTATAGTATGCTTTCATTCTTTTCATTTTTCCTCTTTACATGTTTTTTATGAAGAAAACCAGCATTTTTATCACTGAATTGAATGCTTTTGGAGGTATATGGCACTCTTCATTATCACAAAATAAATACCCTTAGTTTGCTGGAGATAGCTTATTTTTCCCCATTGCATTTTCACACTTGAATTGTCTTTTGTATATTTTTTTTAAAGAAGACATTAGGCACAGTTATTTCTGACTGAGCCCTTTGTACAGCACATGGAAATGGAATCTTAATCTTGCAACAAAACTTACAGATAAATCATGTGTCATACCCATTATAACAAACGTTTTTATAACCAAAGATCTTATATATGTGTATGTGTGTATGTATATATGTGTGTGTAATATAGCTATTGTACATATGTGTATATATGTATATGTATGTATATATAAGTATATATAGAAAGATATGTGTATATGTGTATTTTATATATGCATGTGTATATAACAAGTTTATGTATATATCCTTGAGTGTATACAGACACATATCTACACACATATATGTATGTGTATATATGTATACATATACACACATATATCTCTGTGTGTATATGCATGTATAATTTCTAAGCCCTGCTTGCAGCCTATTTATTTAGAAAAAATAATAGACTCTCTCTCTGTGTACACACATACATACACAAATGTATATATGTGTGTCTATATATATATATATACACATCTATGTGTATACATATATACATACATACACACATAGACCAACACATGTAGGTAATCACAAAAGAGATGAACAATATAGACAAGGTGATGTGATGGGGAGGAGGGGGCTCAGGTGGAGAAGGGTAAAGGAGACAAGGTGATTTTATGGGTAAGGGTACTATCAGAGTACTATTTGGAAAGGCTTCATGTAGAAGCAAAGCTTGGGTTAAGTCTTTAAGGAAACTAATGAATTTAAGAGGGGAAGGGAAGGAGGGACAATATTCCAAACCTGAGGAAAGACACTGGAGATAGGAACCATAGTTGTCATATAGGAGGGACAATAAGATGATCACTTTGATTGGGATATAGTTTTCAAATGGGGTAATGTATAATATGCCTCCCAGTAATGGTTGAGGCCAGATTGGGAAGGTTTAAAATGCCCAGTACTCCTCAAGGTAACTGGGAGCCAGTAGAGTTTATTGAGTAGGGGACTTACATGATTAAATATACACTTTGACAACTGTGGGGAAGATGGATATAAATGAGGAGGCCTTTTAAACTGGGAGACCAGTGAGTAGCTATTGAAATAGAGCAGAGGACAGGTGAAAAATCAGGGTAGAGGATGTGAGTGTGGTAATAAACAAGAGGATTCAAGAGATGTTGTAGAAACAGAAACACCAGGAATTGGTGGCTGATGAGATAAATGGAGTGAGTCAGAGTGAGGAAGTAAGGGTGACAGTGAAGTAATAAGTGACCTAAGTGACCAAAGATTAGCAGTACATAAATTAGAAGGCTTGTGATGCCCTCAACAAAAAAGAGTGGTGGTCATGGTTAGAAGAGGGATGGTATTTTGGGGGGAGAACAATGAGGAGAGAGAGACATGTATATATAGAACTATCTATCTATCTAGATCTAGATCTATAGACATAACATAGATATAGACCTCGATAAATACAGTTTTCAAAGATTCTTGGGCTCTTTGCTTCAGGTTGGGAGCAGTTTACTAAAAGAATATAACAGTTCATTATCTCCCAAAATGTGAAATGGATCATAGCTACTTGCCTGGGAAACCCTGTCTACAGTGAAAAATAGCCAAGGTCTCCTAGGCCTTATTTTCATGATGAAATTAACTTCAATTGATAAGGAAATCAAATCAAATTAATCACTTGGAAGTCAATTAATAGAGGGTGACTGTCCCTACTCCCTAGTGCTCATTTTCAACTCTGTATAGGGTTGATACTGAACTGAAACTTGTTAGTGAGTCTGTCAAGTCACAGGGATTTGGACTTTTTAGTCTTAGTTATGGTAATGGGCCCATCTGTTTTCATTCCATTTTCCAGTTACCATTGACTTCTGCATGTTTTGCCATGGTCGTCAGGCACCAGAGTAAGGACGAAGTTTCTGAATCTGGACCTGAATATGTTTCCTCCATAAAGACTGGACTTCACCCCATCCTATACAAAACTTTGCAATTACCTCCTGCTATTGCTCAGAGATTGTTATGGCTCCAGGCCCCTCCAAATATGATTCATTGAACTTCATTTGAAGGAGGCTTCAGAACTCTGTTTATCCTAACCCCCTCCTTCTCAGATGGCAAAATTGAGCCCCAAAGAACTGAAATATGTTGTACACACTTCCAGAAGAATATGAGCTCCCTGGAGACAAGGACTGTTTCACTTTATGTTCAGTTGCTTAATATTCTTTCTTCACGTCTAATTCAAATGGCTCAGATCTAAGACAGCCTTTCAGAAACATCTTTCCCCAGACCTGTGAGAGTCAAACCAGGTTTTTTTCAAATGCCAGAACTTGAGGCCCTGATTCTTCCAGTTTTAAGGCTCCCTTTTCTTCTCAAGTACTCCTCCCCCAGCTACACCCCACAAAATTTCCTGTTTGCCATCTGAGGTATACTTTTCAGTTCATTTACAGAACAGAGATGACTAGTAGGCCTTGCATTTAGTGAATGGTTCATTTTTTCCTGACTCTTCTCAAATGTCAAGTTCCTCTTTGATGACCCATCAAGTAGGTATTCCCAAGGGAAGAACTTTTCCAAAGTTTTTCAGTTAGTATTTGACCGTATATGATGCTTGTAGAAAGAAGTAATACTTTCTTGGGTCATGATGTATTTCTTAACTTTAGGTGAGTTTCTGGGAAGGAGTATCTGTGCTTACAAAGCTTCCCACACACTGAGCAAACTCTCTTCATGAAAAGGAATATAAAAGAATGCCACAGGATGAGAAAGCATGGGTAGATTGCAATTAGCACTGATAAGAAAGAAACTACATTGAATCTCTGGCAAAAAATAAGGTGGAGGTCTTTCTGTTACAATTGGTAAGATTCATTTGTTTATTCCTTCAACAAGTATTAATGGGTAATAGTTGTTGCTCAACAAGTATTAATTAAGCTCCTGCTAAGTCCCAAGGAGGGAGGATGCAAAGGAATGTAAAATCAAGGTAACTTTCCTCAAGAAGTTTGCATTCTAAGGGCAGAGATAGTACAAATGACTCTGTACATAGAAGTTACACATGTGTCGAATAGAAAATATTCTCAGAAGGCAGGTGCTAGCAGTATAATGTAGGGGGACAAGGAAAAGACTCAGTTAGATGGTAAGATTTTATCTGACTTCTGAAGGAAGCTAGGGAAGAAAAGAGGTCTGCAGAGAATAATGTGAATAAATAGAGTTGAAAGATGACACTGAGGTTGTAAGCCTTCTGGGAGACTGGGAAGATGGTGGTGCCCCCAATAGTAGGAAGAATGTATGGAAGAGGGGATGGTTTGGAGGGAAAAGATATTGAGTTTTATTTAGGACATGTTGGTTTTGAGATGTTTATGGGACATTAAGTTTAAGATATCCAAAAGGAAGTTGATGATGCAGGACTAGAACTGGAGAGAGAGATTAGATCTAGACATATAAGGGGTTTAAGATCATAAGATTTAGAGTTGGAAGAAATCTTGGAAATTTTCATTTTACAGAGGAGTAAACTGAGGCCCAGACTTACACTCACATGAGTGATAAGTAGAAGAGACAGACATTTCTTGTGTAAGGCAGCATGGACAGAGCTCAAATCTGGGCATTCATTTTCCGTTCATCATACATTCTTTCTTTCCTTTTAAAAATGATCTTTAATGGAAATGTTTTACATGATTGCACAAGTATAAACTATATAAAATTGTTTTAACATGTAATTTTGATAAATAAAATATTATATGAAAAGAGGAAAAATAAATGAAGTATTTAGCAGTACATACTGCTTATACCACACCTTCCCAATATAATACCATAGTGGAGTTAAAGTTCTCAAATAGTATGATTCATTCATTAAGTTACTCTAAATTCATTCAGCAGTTTACTCATTCAGACACTAGTTCATTAATTAATCTGATCATTCAGTCATTCCTCTGCTTATTCTTTCATTCTTTTTTTCATTCTTTCAACAAGTATTTATTGAGCATATATATTGAAGGGAATAGAAGTGAACCAGAAAAGAGGATCCTCATCCTTCAGAGTTTTAAAAACTGTTTAGGGAGAGAAATATATAGGAAAAGGTTAAATAATAGTTTCTCTTTAAGGCAGTAGAAGAAATATTCAAAGGGACAGGTGAATGAGTATTGGAGAAATAAATATTATGGTCCCAAAAGAGAAAGAGAGTGAGGTAGGCAGGTGGAACCATTTGAAAATGGAAGAGCCATTTTCCTCAAGTTATATCACCCATAGAAGTGGATACTAGTCATTGATGGGAAAGGAGATTGTAACAAATCAATAGAAGACTGAGTACCTTTGAGGTACATTCAATGTAATTAGCAATCATAAAAAAATCCTTATGAAAAAGTGATCACATAAAATTAAATATATTCAAAATTCCAAATGGTGCCAATCTAAAATATGTACAAAAAATTCTGGAAACTGAAGGAGAGACAAGAGACCATCTTTCTGTAAATGAGATATAGATATAATGAAATGATCATTTCAACCTAGTCAAGAAATGCAGAATTCTTTCATAAGTTTATTGTGGTTTTTTTTTAGTTTGTGTCATGCCCTGATGTTTAACCTAATTAACACAAATAAAAGGAACACTAATTAATACACCCCAGACAATGTGACATTTATAGCCCTCAGTATGATGAATGAGGGGAAACTGCATGGCATTTCTGAATGATGCAGATAATTAAGCAGGGAAGTAGAGGGATTCATTGTCACAGTCAGAGTGAAAGGCACCAAAGAATTCAAATTCAAAGAGAGTTAATTTCTCCCAGGATCTGCATATTCTTCTACTCTTGGGTAACATAGCAATTTGCCTACGTAGCATGAAGAAAAAGCATCTTAGATGCCTTCCAGTGACTCCTACATCTTCTTCATTATGCAATAAATGCCTTGAACAGAGGGTATGTGTTTTAATTCTGCAATTAGAACGAAGATTAAAAATGTGACTAGATCCAATAACTTAATACAATAGCATTAAATTCACACTAAAGTATGAATGGCTGGTAGAGGGACTTTTCCTCAAAGGAAATTCAATGGGGGAGAAGGAATAAGAAAACAAAGTCTCTGAATACCTGAACTGGGAAGTTGAAAGACCAGAAAAAGATGGCTAGGGATACTAAAAATAGATAATCTATGCCGGACTAGAAGCCACTACCCAAGAATCAGAGGCTTCATCTGGAAAACCAGCTCATACTTAGATGGAGTCAAACCATTGCTGCATACTACTGCTGCTACTACTACTACTACTACTACTACTACTATTACTACTACTACTACTACTACTACTACTACTGTCACTACCATTACTACTACTACCACTACTACTATTACTACTACTACTACTACTACTACAAAAGATGGAAGTGGCAGAGTCAAGATGGCAGAATAAAAACAGGGAACTGCCTGAACTCTCTAAACTCCCCAAAACACCTTTAAAAGATGACTAAACAAATTCTGGAGCAGCAGGAGCCACAAAATGACAGAGTGAAACATATTTCCAACTCAAGAAAATCTGGAAGGCCAACAGGAAGTGTCTATTGCACTGGACTCTAAGTATAGCAATGGTCAGCAATGGGCCATGCTGGCACAGACAGGATTGGAGCAGATCTCAGGGTGCTGAATCACTGGCAGTTGAAGAAATTTCCACACTTCTCAACCCACAAATGCCAAAGACAGCTTCAAAGGTCAGTAGGAGAGAGAGAAACATGGTCCACACCTGGCTCTAACCCCAAGGCTGCTGCAGCCACTGCTACAACAGTGGCTGCTTCTGGAGCTCTCAGCCTACAGATGGAGGGGAAATCGAGCGGCTGATCTGGGTCACAGTCCTGGGTGGTGGTCCTGGGGTGAGGAGGAGTGCCGATGTGGCAGAACTGGTGGCAGCTGAGGAGAGGCAATCCTATTTGCAGTTTCAGGGCAAAACAGAATGCTTGTGGTTGCTCAAAGGCCAGAGCACAGGCCAAGAAAGGAGTAAAGACCTCTACTTTATTCATTCCACTTTGAAGGAACTGAGAATTTACAGGTCTCTAGAGATATCTCTGAAATCAATCCCACTAAAACCCTGAAACTTGGGGCAGTATACCCTCCACCTAACAAAGAGCTCAGAAGTCAAGTAATTGGTTGGGAAAATGTCCAAAAAGGGGGGTAAAAGTAAGACTACAGAAGGTTACTTTCTGGTGAAAAGGTATTTTCTTACAACGAGGAAGATCAAAGCATACAGCCAGAGGAAGGCAACAAGGTCAAGACTTCTACATCCAAAACCTCCAAAGGTTGTCCATAAGACAGACATATCATCATGACTGCTTCCTGACACCAGAGAACAGAAAGAAATCCAAAACCCACATGAGGTAGAGAAAAAATAAGTTGAAATGGAGTGGCATCCTATAGGATTAAGACCTATAGGCATATAAGTGGCAATGGGCTAAGGAAATCTCAATTCAAATATAGCTTTAGACATGTGCTAGCTCTGTGATTCTGGGACACCCAATTTCTGTCTACTTTAGTTTTCTCAACTGTAAATGGGGGATGATAACAACACTTCCTTCTTAGAACCAGTTTGAGCATCAAAACAGAAACTATTTCTAAAGTGCTTATCACAGTACCTGGAACATAGTAGGTGTTAATAAATACTTGTTTTTCCTTTCATTCTATAGATCAACCCCAGTCCCCCTTTAACAACAGATTGTAGTAAACTATTCCATCTATTTGGGTTATTTTTACGTTGTGTCCAAATCTTTGTGAACTCATTTGGGGTTTTCTTGGCAAAGATACTGGCATGGTTTTCTCTTCCTTCTCCAGATCATTTTATAGATGAGGACACTCAGGCAAACAGGGTCTAGTGACTTGCGCAGGCTCACACAGCTAGTGTCTGACTCCAAATTTGAACTCCTGTCTTCCTGACCCTAGGCCCAGTGCTCTATCTACTGCACCATCTAGCTGCCCTATTCTATCTATATTACTTTAATATTGGAATAGTAAGCACCTCAACATACACAGGGGTCTTACTATCACAGGTTCTTTCATCTGCTTTTCTAAAAGGGAAGGCAACTTTTGAGGGGTTAAGAATCTCCTTTAATCAAGCACATATATCATTCACTTAGTTCAGGGGGGATAATCAGCACCCTGAACTTCAGAGAAAATACAGAAAAATCAAAATCAATAGACATGCTTCCAAATGTCTGACATAAACAATATATGCACCATAGATCAACAGATAGATCCAACTGTCTGACCATTACATACATTCATACATACATAGTTACCAAGAAGGAAACACCAATATCTGGGTTTTCAAAGCTGGGGGGGCTTCTCAGCAGCTTCCTAGAATCTCATCTGGCACACAAAGCTTCTTATAAAAACTAAGCCCCAAAGTAAATCCTCACCTCAAGAGTACTTACACAATTTTCAAAGCCAGAGGGCATCACAACCCTTGAGAACCCAGTGCCTCCTTAGAAATACAACAAAAGTGTGGACCTTCCCAAATCTTCTCAGACCCATTAATGAGTGGGGAACATCTTCCCATTAAGAAGAAAAACTATATTAACAATAAGCAAAAATGCATTATCAATACAAATATTCAATGTCACTGGGATAGGGATCGAAACTGTGATTTCGTTAGTATAAGGAAACCTCCTCTACAAAGGCAAGCTGTCACCTTTTCTGCAACTCAGTCTTAGAAAACTGCCTACATAACTGGAAAGTTAGTTAATATATCTAGGGTTTCACGCAGAATAAAGGCGAGAGGCAGATCTCAACTCTTCCTGGCTACAAGGCTAGCTCTCTAACCATCATGCAGTCCTATCACAACATTAAAAAACAAAACAAAACAAAAAAACACAGATAGCTGAATAAGGTACCTTTCAATGATGTAGCTAAGAATTCTTATCCAAGCCAGTGATGGCATGACATTGAAAACTTGAAGGATGACAATGTCAACAGGATAGTAAGTGAAGACATTAACTGGGGGAGAATATGTTTGTATCATATGTCTCTGGTAAGGCTCTATATCCAAGATATAAAGACAACACAAATAAATGAGCAGAAGCCATCCCCCTAAAAATGGTATTTTATAACTGTGTGAAAGAATGTTCTACTAGTAATAAGAGAAATGAAAAAAATAAAATCAATTCTAGTTTACTCATGTGCATCAGATTATCAAAGATGATAAAAGATCGTAATTGGCAATGTTTGATGGGGTTATCTAAAGATAGCTTATTAACATGATATTGGTTCAACTATTCTAAAATACAATTTGTATTCTAAAATACAATTCAATACCAATTGAAATAGCTATACCACCTTGACCCAAAGATCAAATTGTTTGGCACTTATGCCAAAGAAGTCAATCACCAAAATTTAATAGCAGTAGTTTTTGTAGTAACAAGGGAAAAAAAGAACAATGATGACAGTGACAGAAACTGGAAACAAAGCAGATGTTCATGATAGAGTACTATTGTTCTGTAAGAAATTACAGGAAAACAGTTTATACAGTGTCTGCAAATATCTAAATGGAAAGAACAGCTACAAACCCTCAAGACTGAATACTCTGAAATTAGAATGACCAAGTTTGGTCCCAGCAAAAAGATACAAGAATGCACCTTCCTTATTTTGTAGGGGGAAAGAACTATGGTTGTGGAACACTAAAGACAATGTGGAACTTGGTTGAGGTGTGATTAGTTTTGCTTCTTTTGATACTTTCTAAAAAATAAGTGATCATTTTCTGGGAAGGGGAAAAAGTATGAACATGATGAGAAATGTAAGTAATGTAAAAATGGTGTTTTGGGGAAATAGCATTTTTTCCAATTACATGTAAAGATAGTTTTTAACATTCATTTTATTAGATTTTGAGTTACAATTTTTCCCCTTTCCTTTCCTCGTCCCCCCCAAGAAGACAAGCAATCTCATATAGGCTACACATGTGTAATCATGAAAACATCTTTCCACATTAGTCATGTTGTGAAAAGAAAAACACAACAAAAGGGAAAAGTCACAAAAACAGTGAAAATTCTTCGATCTGCATTCAGACTTCATAGTTCTTTCACTGAATGTGGATAGCACTTTCCATCTCCAAGAGTCTTTTGGAGTTGTTTTGGATCATCATTTTTCTGAGAAGTGCTTAATCAATCATGGCTGATCACCACACAGTGTTACTGTTCTGGTTCTTCCACAAACTTCACTCAACATCAGTTCATGTAAGTCTTTCTAGTTTTTTTTTTCTGAAATTCACCTGCTTGTCATTTCTTATAGCACAATGGTATTCCATTACATTCATATAACATAACTTGTTCAACCATTCCACAATTGAGGAACCTTCCCTCAATTTCCAATTCTTTGTCATCACAAAAAGAACTGTTCTGAATATTTTTGTACATGCAAATCCTTTTCCCTTTTTTATGATCTCTTTTTATACAAACCTAGTAGTGGTACTGCTGGATCTAAAGGTATGCACAGTTTAATTTTCCTTTGGGCATAGTTCCAAATTGCTCTTCAGAGTGGTTGGGTCAGTTCATAACTCCCCCACCAGCGCATTAGTATCCCAATTTTCCTACATCTTCTCCAACATTTATCATTTCCTTTCTCTGTCATATTAGTCAATCTGATACATACAAGGTAGTACCTCAGAGATGTTTTAATTTGCATTTCTCTAATCAATAGTGATTTAGAGCATTTTTTCATATGACTATAGATAGCTTTAATTTCTTCATCTGAAAACTGCCTGTTCATATCCTTGGACCATTTGTCAATTGTGGAATGGCTTGTAGTCTTATAAATTTGACTCAATTCTCTATATATTTTAGAAATGAGGCTGTTATCAGAAACACTTAGTGCAAAAAATGTTTCCCAGCTTTCTGCTTTCCTTCTAATCTTGGTCATCTTGGTTTTGTTCGTGCAAAACCTTTTTAATTTAATGCAGTCAAAATTATCCATTTTGCATTTCATAATGTTTCTGTTTCTTGTTTGGTCATAAATTCTTCCCTTCTCCATAGATCTGGTGGATAAACTGTTCCCTGCTGTCCTAATTTGTTTATGGTATCACCCTTTATGTCTAACTCATGCTCCCATTTTGACCTTATCTTGATATGGGATGTGAAATGTTGGTTTATGCCTAGTTTCCGCCATGCTATTTCCCAGTTTTCCCAGAAGTTTTTGTCAGATAGTAAGCTCTTATCCCAGAAGGTGAAGTTTGGGAGTTTATCAAATGGTAAATCACTATAGTCATTGATGATTCAGTCTTACGTACCTAATTTATTCCACTCTTTTACTTAGCCAGTGCCAAATAATTTTGATGATTGCTGCTTTTCAGAATTATTTTAACTCTAGTAAGTCTAAGCCACCTTCCTTTGCATTTTTTGTAAAAAAAAATATTTTTAAAGAAAATCATATATCTACATATTCATCCCAATCAAACCATTTAATTGAGGTTAAAAGTGATTTTTTAAACGAAAAAGTGATCAACAAATATAAAGCAATCTCATCATCACGTTTGAAAAATGACTCCAGGGGCCTAAAAATTGAAAGCATATTCTGAGCCTATACACTGATCAGGAAATCATTACCAGAAAGCCACAAGATCTTTCTGAAAATATTTAGGATAAGGAAAACAGGGTGGGGCAATATGAGCACAGGCATAGGCATACAATGATATGATTTCAAATTTTACCTATCCCTGTTGCACATATACTATCTCTCCAAAGAGCTATACATTCAAGGATGGATGCCATGAGTCTTTTTTTATAATTCCTGAATTTCACGCTATTTACATTCCAGACATTTCCAAGGGCTAGCAACTTCTAGGGTAAAAAAAATCTTTGTAGCACATGTGATCAGCACATAGTAAGTATTTAATAAATGTTAATAAATAGGCGTTTCTATGCTTGTTCTCATAGTTTCATCCCTTTTCCACTTGCTCTGAGAACTGACTCCATCTATTATGTTATCTCAGGACTAAAACACTGGAATCTTCCACCATGGCACTTTAATGAAAACTTTATATGAAACTTGTCACCCAACTTATTCTTGGAGATTTCCAAAGAGGAGGAACACATTGCTTCTTAAAATAGCCAATTCCATGTTGAGACAGCTGTCATTAGAAAGTTTTTCCTGACATTAAGCCTACATGTTTTCTGGCATTCCTGATTGTTCCACCCTTTAGAGTCAAATAGAATAAACATAATCACTCCTTCTTATAACAACACTTCAAGTATTTGATCACAGACAACATGTCTTGTTCCTTCAGTCTATTCTTATGTGACATGGACTCAAGGGCCTTAAGTGTAGTGAAGCTCCTTCTCCTTTGGATACATTTCAGCTTATCTATATCTTTAAACTATGGCCCTCAGCTCTGAGTACAATGTTCCAGATGAGGTCAGTACAATAGCACTACCACCTCCCCATGTCTAATTCAGTCAAAGATTACAATAGATTGTTTTTACTGTCACGTCACATTTTCTATTGATGTTGAGATTGCAGTCTACTAATGGTAACTCCCCATTCTTACAGTTATGAGTTATAAGGGATGTCAAAGGTCACCCAACTCAAGTCATACCTATATAAGAATTCACTCTATAGCATTGTCTTTCCTTTCACCCGCTTCCACAGAATACTCACATGAGATTGTAAACTACTTGAAGGTAAGAATTTAACCTTACCTTATTTTGTTTCCCCTCATAGTACATAGCATAATGCTGGGCACATATTCGGTGAACAAAAAATGTCTGTTGACTTCACCTACGGATACATTAAATTCATTTAACTTGGGTGTAAATGTCAGGGTAATACATACATACATACATATATATATTTCTTTCAATAAGAATTCAATGAAGAATGAGAGTGATGTCTATAAAAGGAGCATTTTAATTTGAGTGAACATAAGGACCTTGGGATCCATGAAAATCTGCTGTCTCATTGAAATTAAGAACTATATACATGCCAAATCTTGGGCTAATGAGATTTAATCAATTTGTAATGCAATTTAATTAAGAAAGAAGGAAATAAGGATGACTATTATTCAAGGTTCTCTTAGTACTCATTGATAAACAAGTTAGACACATCCCCAAAATGCTGGTCCTCAATGACAGTAGAATGGCTGGTTGACTAAAAATAAAATCAATTTGTTATTTTTCCTTCTCCCAAAATTTTTCTTCTCTCTTCCTAAGGGATTTAGTCCTTCAAGGCCTATTGCTTTGATGATATGGTGGATATCTAATTGTCCCTTTACTGCTTCCTCAATTTTCTTATGTTTTGCTTTCCTGCTGACCACCTTTTCCATCTTTTGTCTTTCCCAGTTCAAAAATATTCTTTCTTGGTAGAAAAAACAAAAACAAAATAAAAGCCGAGTAGTTCTGTCTCATCTCTCCATCATCCATTTTTATAATCTAATCTATTCCTAGTTCAGTCCTTTACTTTTCTTCATTTTCTACTTGCCCCAAAATAGATTTCTCAAAAGCCTTCCTTTGCAGCCGGTTGCATTCATCTCCAGTCTCCAACCGTCCTCAACTTTGCTGCTACTGTCCTTATTCTTACAGAACTTTCTATTTTTCATTTGTCTTAATTCTACTACCATTGCAGTGCATCTTCTGTACATATCTTTTTCAAAATGGAGTTGCACAAAGTGTACCCTGTGTATTCCTGTAAGGGACATCAAAAAGGTTCTTATTTTCTTCTTCACTGGAATCATTTGTGTTCATGTCATGAGAATTTTATTATTTTAAGCTTCCCATTCTTCATGGTTGTGTTATAGAATTTTTGAACATAGGACACAATCTGTCTTTTCTCATAACTCTTTTTAATCTATTTCTTGCCTTTCTCTTCCTTATCAATCACAGATTCTAACCTGGAATACTGACTATTTCCCAAAGAGCTTGCCATTTTATCTTTATCTTTCAGTGTCTCTTTATTGACCCATGACAACTCCAGAATAACTGTTCTTTTAGCCTACCTCTTTGGAAGAATACAAAGGACAGTATTACAAGTAAAGAATGTATTCATTATTCATACTTTTTAAAAAAAATTAAAAATTCCTATTAGTACCCATTTTTAAACTAAGAGTCTTAGAAAGTTTGACTTGTGCATTGTCATATGGCTAGTGAAAAGGACTTGAAGAAGGAATTATATTGAGAAAAATGCTAACATATCATTAACATTACAAAGCTTAGCTTCTTGGTTCATGCACATACACATACATGTGAGGCCTGTGGAATCAAAAGTGATTGAACAATTGATCATTTCTCTGCCTCACACACCCATCAGGCCCTCATCCTGTCTCTGCTAGAGTATCAAAAGAGTCTCCTAATTGGTTTTCCTACCTCCAGGCTCTTCCCTCTCCAATCCACTAACCACAACTAATTACAATCTGTAATTTGATATTCCTAAATCAGAGATATGTTTGTCATTCCCTTAGACACATACACCAAAAAAAAAAAAAAAAGATACAGCTTCCCATTGAGTCCCCACTCTCACTCATTACTTTGTAGTTACTTCACATATAGCTGGCATTTATTTATCTATGTGTATGGTGTTTCCCCCAAGCAAACATAAAAAACTTCCCGGATTATTTTTTGTCCTTGCACTCTTAGCACTTATTCCAGTCTCTGACACATACTAGGTAGTTAACAAATACTTCTTGAATTACATTAAATTGAGCAGCTTCTTTGAAGGGAGAAACTTCCTTTGATAAATAAGCTAGGCCAGTATGGCTGACTATGGATGAAAATGGTCTTTTGGTAACATTTACTTTAAAGTCAGAAGAAGTATTTAAAAAAAACCAAAAACCATCCAATAATAACAGCAAACTCTCTAGGTTACTTTTCCTACTGTTTTCTTTTGATCTGGATTTTATAAATATAAACTGCTTGGTTACAGAATACTGAAATAATAAAAAAGTAAGGACTTACATGTTTATGTTCCTTTGTACATGTAAAGTTCTTCATGTACGTTAGAAGGTCAAAGGATGTTAAGCTAGAAGTGCCTTGAGAGACCATCAAAGCCACTACTATTATTTTACAAATGAGGAAATCAAGGCCAAGAGGAGTCAAACGACTTAACACAGAAAAGAACTTACACAGAAAGAAGTAGCACAGTCAGTTTTGAACCCAAGGCTTCTAACAACAGAGGTCATAATCTTTAAGTTATTCCAAACTGTCCTCTTTGTTTCATTGGTTTTTCAAAACAATCCCATAGGGAAGTCTGCCCACTGATGATCTACACCCAGAATATTTGATGGACTTTACCTGGAAGTGTCTTTACTCAGGGGATTTACAGTATTTCCTTTCTGAGCTTTGTGGATGCCACTCACATTAATGCTCATATCACTTATACCTTTGAGTCATTTCATTGGTAGTAAAAAATAAGTGAAAATCAATTGTATTAATCATGGGGAGGTTTAAAGGTGGCTCATATTTTATTACTATTATTTGTTCAGGTGTTGTGATGATCCCTAGAATTTTTGTTGTCCACCTTTGAGATTTGTGTGTGTGTATGGAGGAGAGGAGAGGGAAAGAGGGAGGAAAGAAATTATGTATGTTACTGACCCTAGTTGAGGAGTTCTAGTTGCTTATATGAATCAGAAGCAATCAAGGATAACCACAGACCATGCCCGGATGAGAATGTTCGAGATTAAACTATGGAAAGCAAAGGACAGTTTCATCTCCATAGGCTTCCTGTGTCTGCTGACTCTCCTCCCCCTCCTGGCACACAACTCTTGCTCTACCACAAAGGGATGTTTCTTCTGTTTTCATTCACAGTCTGGGCAGCAGACGAAGCAAGGGAAGTTGAGCTATTGGAGCAAAGAAAATAGAAAGTTCCCCCTGGAGCCCGTACTGTCTCCAAAACAGCTGTTTTTCTAAGAGGTATGTGGAAAAATGGCAAAAGCTGAGAATTCTGAACTCTTCTGTGATCCTAACCCCAGAATAATCACATATTAAGTACTTCTTGAAAAAACAAAAAGCAAACAAGCAATAACTTAGAATAGATAGAGGTCAGGAAGACTGGGTTTAAATGTTGCTTCTGGTCCTTAATGGCTGTGAAACCCTAGGCAAATGATTTAACTCCTCATTGTTTTGGCCAGCTCTCTAAGAGTAACTCTCTAAGTTACTAAAAAAGGTACCTTGATAGAGAGTTTCCTCATCAAATAGTCCCCCACAGCAAATAAATCATAGAGCTTCCTTCCCCCTTTCGCTGTTTTAATATATGAATCAATAAATCAATCAAAACCAAAAAGAACTAAATTCTGTTAGGCTTCTATTTTATCAATAATTGACATTCTCAGACTTCTACCTTAGGTCATTAACATTTTCAACATTGCTAATGAAATTGCCAAAATCAGAGACTAATTCAAATATCAAGTCTAACAAGAAAATACTTATAAAGCACATAGCGCTGCTCCGGGAACAGAGTAGGCAATCTATAAATGCTAGCTATTAATATTCATAGTTATTATTATGATAAAAACATGGAGTCTCAATTTCCTTATCTGTAAAATGTAGATAATCATATCTGTCATACTAATTTTATAGGCTTAGGATGTTGGAATGAAGAAAACAAAACTAAAGCATTTAAAAACCCTTACAGTGCTATATGACATAATTATCCTATTATCATCTGGTTGATCAGATTCAGATAAAAATAGTAACCTGGTGCAAGTTACTATTCTCCTCTCATTCTCTTATGGTTAATGTTCTACAGACACTTAAAAGTTAATGTTCTAGGGACAATTGCATAGGTGGATAAAATAATTACTTTTATAATTGAATAAAAGTATTAGGCTGTGAACATATGACACATAAGTTCACTGAAAGCATTAAGATTATTTATTAGTAGAATTAATCACTGTTATTCCTCTCTGCAAGAACAGTCTGGTTTTGGAAAGAAAGAGGAT
Organism: Notamacropus eugenii; assembly: GCF_028372415.1. Classification (NCBI taxonomy): domain Eukaryota; kingdom Metazoa; phylum Chordata; class Mammalia; order Diprotodontia; family Macropodidae; genus Notamacropus; species Notamacropus eugenii. The sequence goes on along the minus strand of NC_092874.1, from coordinate 33,036,333 downwards.
CATGCTACTCTTGTCTGTTGGCTTTTGAGCTGATACTTAATATTTCCTATTCTGCCAAGACCTTTTCTCCACTACCTTTGTTATCTTGCCCACAAGAATGGAAAACAGGTCCTGGAAAATGCTGAGTTATTCATATTATGTCTACATAGCAACCAAACAAAATGAAAGAGTGGAAAAGTCAGTCAAAACAACTAGTTGGTATGCTAATATCACAGAAAGAGAGAGAGAGAGAGAGAGAGAGAGAGAGAGAGAGAGAGAGAGAAACAGAACGAGAGAGAGAAAATGAAGAGATGCTGTGATTTGGTTTCTCCCCCTCAATGTATTGTTTTAATGTTTTATGAACTCAGTCTTTCCTTCAAGAAGAAAAAAGTAGCTAAAGGATTAAATAGCAAATTTCTTTTAATATAAGCAAATTTTTAAAATATTAATTGAAATTTTTAACATAGTAAACAATACCAAAGCCTTAAATTACTTTTCACCAGAAGATATATTCTGTGACAATATGTTAGAAACACCCAAAGAATGATTGGAATGAGTTGAAAAACTATTTGAGAAAAAACCAAAAATGTTTAATCAATAATCTTAAAAAATTGTGCCCCCAAGTGACATTCTTGCCCCTGTCCCCCATGAATAAAAAAGTATATTCCCCAATGGCTCCTGACAATGCATCGCCCTACTGCACCTGTGATCCATCCCCTGTCTTTGGAAAAGCAAAGGACTTGCTACACGGTCAAATTCTCTGGTCTTGATTGGTCACTTCACTCATCATAGTTCTTAATGTCTAACGTATTTTTTCTTTGTATTGTTGTTGTCTTGTAAATACTCATTTTGCCTACTTCATTCTGCATCATTTCATTTGACTCTTCCTTTAACACCCTCAAATTAATTCATTCTTCCAGGTTATTAAAAATCTTTTCATTATGATGGAGACCTTTCATTCCAACCCCTCCCCAAACCATTTGAGTTTTTGCTGAAGACTTCATTGAAAAAAAATGAAGCTTCTTCTCTCTTCCTTATTGCATATCACTAAGATATCTTTCTTAACTACCTCCACATTCACCTCCGTCTCTCATGAAGTTTTCTTCTTCTTTTCAAAGCATCATTACATTTCTTCCTGTTTACTCCACCATCAATGACAATTCTTTTGCTAAACTTTATCTCTTCTTATCTACTAGTTCCTATTTTTGTCTAAAAAATCACTCATGTCTCTTCACTTTGAAACAAAACAAAAACATCATTGGATCTTGCCATCTCTGCTAATAATTAATCTGTAATTCCTTCTCTTGGTTTTTTTTTTTTTGTGAAAATTTTGTTCAAATTGTGAATCTATTCTTCTCCTCTTACTTCATTCTAAACCATCTGAAATCTGGCTTTTAAACTACTCGCTCAATGGGAAGCTGTCCTTTCTAAAGCTACCAATAATCTCTTCATGGTCAACTTTAATAAACTTTCCTCCAAACTCACAATTCCTTACCCCACAAATACTTTCTCTTCACTCTCGTGACATTGCTGTCTCTGGGTTCTTCTCCTTCCCCTCTCATTGTCATACAAACTAATCAATCTTAAGTACCCACTAAAGCAGATCTTCTCAGACTTTCAGGGCTCAACTACATAGGACACTGAAGAACTCTTTTTTTTTAAATGTCCATTAGATATAATTGTATTCAACATATTATAAATTGAAATTAATAAATTTTGAAATAGATTTATTAATTCATTTAAAATAGCAGCAACAAACCCATTACGTGGTAGGATATTGCATGGAAAAATGATTATTTTCTAAAAAAAAGTATTAGGGAGAAGAGTGGCATTGTTTTATTTTTTTGCAAATTCCTTTAGTGTCTTGCTTAATCAAAGACTCCTGCTTCTGTATTTGATGCAAAGTTCTGAAGAGTATCTGACTTCACATATATAAAAGTTGGGAGAAGTACATTAATAACCTATTCAGATGAGTGTATATGTTATTCTTTGATACTACACTAAAACTTAACAAGTGCTAGATTTTTAAAGTTTGGTTGCAATTCAGATTCTAAAAATGTATCACTTAACTTTTCATATTCTGTCACATGAAAATCCATTGGTCTATTGTACTCTGAATGCATTTTTTTTTTACTTTGTATGTTTTTGTAACATACAGAATTGCTCATTGGGAAAACAACAGTTCCCTAAGTGAAACTCTCTAAATGCTGGCATATTTCATTATATCAAATAATCACATTTGTTACGTTACCACCAATCTTATCTGAAAAAAAAAACCTTTAAGTATAGGAAGCTGTCAAGCTCCCCATGGTAGATTCTGAATTGTTTTTTTTTTCAAAATTCTTGTTTCCACTTGAAAGCTTAAAATGTATCATTGACAATAAATCTGCCCATTGTTTTCCTTGAAGTGACCAGGTCATTTTCTCCATTTCCAGCAAATATCTGCCAAATACACAGGTCTGAACAACTGTAGTAGTTTGTCTGTCAGTTTTCCTTTCACATAAAAATTGTGTTCCATAAAAAATATATCCAGTTGAGGTCAGAAATCAAACAATTGCAAAAATGCTTTTCTACAAGACTTTAATTGTACTTCAGTATGGAATAGAAGTTTCATACATAATTCCCGTGTTATCACATATAATATTTTATAAAAAGATCCATTCAAAGGTCATTATATAATAAATTTAATAATATTTTATTGTTTCATGTAGGTTATTCTAAAATGAAACTGATACATTAAAAAAAAACTACAAGTACATAGTGGTTAAGAATCCAATGCCTACTGCTACAATTTGGTGTCACCACCTTAAGTCATAGTAAGGTGCCAGCCATTTTATCAACCATTCCTTTTGTACCAGCCATGCAAAGGTCAACGCAGTTCCTCCACATTAAAAAGGAGTTTCAAAAAAATTCCTTAAACAACTGTATTTCAGCATCACTTGTGCTTATTTACAAGCATCCACATAAAAGATGTTCTTCCATGATTATTTGATTCTGGTACTAGATGAATACAAACAAAATGATAAGTCAAGATATGTCTAAATTTTCACTAATATGTTATACAATAGCACAATTCTGAAGATGAACTATTAACTCCTCATGTTGCCAGCTAAATCTTTGATTCATAGGTCATGTAATCTCTGGAAAATTTCACTGTGCACATGTCGGAGAGTGAGAGTAAAAAAGGCAGATGATATCTTAATATTATTGTGAAAATAGCATTGACTTCATTGGACTGGTGAAGGGGTCTTGGAGGGTCCTTTGACTAGAGTTTGAGAATTGTTCCCCTAAGACTTGTCCTCAGACCTTCTTCTCCCTCTTTGCTATCTCACTAAGTGATCTCAGCATCCTTAGACATAATTAACATCTTTATACAAGTGATTCCCAGAACTGTATCACTCTAACCTTGAACCCAGCATCTTTTAGATGTCCAAAACTGAATGTGCCATAGGCACCTCCAAATCAACACATCTAAAAGAGAGTTCTTTCAAACTTCTCTTTTTAGAACCAAAGGTTTCACCATCTTCATAGCTCCCTAGACTAGAAATTTCAGTACCTTTCTGAATTTTCCTTTCACACTCACTCTCAAGATCAAAGTATTCAACCTGTTGGCTGCTCCTGTTATTTACATTCATCATATTTGTCTGTACTTTCATTTCTCTCAAATCGTACAGCCATCACACTGGCATGGGCTCTCATCACTTCATACCTAAAATACTTCAATAACCTTCTAATTGATCTCCTTGCCTTAAGGTTTTCTAAACTCCAATTTATCCTCTATTTATAGTTGCCAAGGAGATTGTTTTTGGGGAGGCAATTGGGTTAAAATGACTTACCAGGGTCACACAGAGAGTATCTGAGGTTAGATGTGAGCTCAGGTCTTTTTGTCTGTAGGACTGGTGCTTTATTCACTACACCACTTCACTTTCCCCCTTCCTCCCCTCCCCCCAAGTGATTTTTCTAACAAGGAGATCTGAGGATGCAGTGATATCTTTTTTTTTTCCTGTTTGGCATATGAAGCTTTTCAAAAAATGGCTTCTTGTTACTTTTCCAGGATTTACATTTTTGGTGCCTCCAACAAATTTTGCAATCCTTCAACACTTGCTTATACACACTCCCTTATACACACATGCACAAGCACACATACACACATACACACACACAAAACCTCCTGACTTCATTACTTTTTACTGTCTCTTTCTCATACCTGGAATATTCTTCTTACCTCCCCTCTGCTTCCTGGTTTCAGTGGCTTCCAGCAAGACTTATCTTCTGCAGAAGGCTTTTCTAGGTCCTCTCCCAGCTGGTGAACTGCATGAGATTATTTCTAATTTCACTGTATATGTTTTCCATGCACATAGGTAGTCACATGTCATCCTTGGAAGGCAGGTATTGGGCTTTTGGCTTTCTTTGAATTCCTAGGGCTTTCCATGCTCCCTGATACATAGTAGACACTTATTAAATACTTGTTGACTGACTGACATACCAAGTTTCTCTGAATTTTTCATATCCGTCATTCCTTATGGTGCAATAGCTATCTCACTCAATTTGTATGGCAAAGTTTAATAACTGTCTTGTCAAGCATAAATGCAAGTATTCAAATAGATGTGAGATAAATCATTGGAAATTCTTTGCACATGCTGGGCAAGTTCAGAATAAATCTCTCTATATCAGCAGAGACCATTTGGTTCATGATAAAGAGATAGTATGGGATAGTAGATTAGTATTAGAAATACATTCAGGAGACATAAGTGTGCTCTAGATTGGTCATTTATCAGTTCAATTATGTCTCTCTGAGCCTTAGTTTTCTCATCTACAAAATATTAAATATAGAAGTAGCTGGGGCTAACTAGGGCTAGCTAGGTAGCATGGTTACTATGACATCACAGTGTTTTCATAAGAATTCAGTGGGATACAAGAGATATACCCTTTCTCAACCTTAATATCTGTATAAATGGAAGCTATTACAATTGAGTCAAAATTAGGTACGTAACAAAGGTTTAACACATAAGGAGGGGGGAATAAAATAACCCTTGAGTATAAAGCACTTAAATAAGATAGCCCCAATTTAAAAACTCCTAGCTTATGAATTAAAAACAAAAATAAACCATAAATGAAAGTGAACTCTGATCTACCTGTCATTTCACTGTTCCTCTCTAATTTCAGCTATGGTTATGAATTAGGAAAAACAAAAAGTTTGACTTAAAAGAGTACTTTGGGGGAGGGCAGGGCTAAGATGGTGGAGTAGAAAGACAGACTTGTAGAAGCTCCCCCGTATAGCCCATAAAATATGTGTAAAAATGACTCTAAACAAATTCTAGAACAGCAGAAAGCACAAAATGACAGAGTGAAAGAGATTTCCAGCCCAAGACAGCCTGGAAGGCTGACACGGAAGGTCTATCCCACCAGACACAGAACGGAACACAGACCAGAGTGGGTCATGGAAGGACAGGACCTGAAACAGGCTTCAGGGAGCCACCAGCAGCAGCATTTACCAGATCCCTCAACCACAAATGCCAAAGACAGCTTCAAAGGTCAGTGAGAAAGCTCCTTCACCCAGGAGAAGGGAACCTGGTCTGGCCCCAGTGGCCCCACAGCAGCAGCCCTAGCTGCAGAACAGCATCCATGTAAGGAGCCCTCTGCCTAAAGCCCCTGGGGAAATTGAGCAGCTGATCCACCCTGAGCCTGGCCTTGGGGTGAGGAGGAGGACTGGCATGGTGGAGCTGAAGGTGATTATGAAGAGGGAATCCTAGGTACAGATTCTGAGTAGAAAAGTTTTTTGTTGCTCCCAGACCAGTGAGTAGGCCAGGAGAGGAGTAATCTTCTCTCCCTTGATTTTGCCACCCTGGAGGATTTACAGGTCCCCAGAGTATACCCTCCTCTTGGCCAAGCATTCAAAATTCAAGTAACTGGCTGGGAAAATGCCCAAAAAGGGGGAAAAATAAGACTATAGAAGGTTATTTTCTTGGTGAACAGGTATTTTCTTCCACCCTTTCAGATGAGGAAGAATAATGCATACCATCAGAGGAAGTCAAAGCTTCTACATCTAAAACCTCCAAAATAAATTAGAGAAATGGGAGCGATGCAAGAAAATCATGAAAAGCGAGTCAACAGCTTGCTAAAGGAGACCCAAAAAATGCTGAAGAAATTACCACCTTTTAAAAGAGACTAATCCAAATGGAAAAAGAGGTCCAAAGACCAATGAGGAGAAGAATGCTTTAAAAAGCAAAATTAGCCAAATGGAAAAGGAGGTTCAAAATCTCACTGAAGAAAATAGTTTTTTTAAGTATTAGAATGGAGCAGATGGAAGCTAATGACTTTATGAGAACCCAAGAAATTACAAAACAAAACCAAAAGAATGAAAATGTAGAAGATAATGTGAAATATTTCATTGGAAAACAACTGATCTGGAAAATAGATCCAGGAGAGACAATTTAAAAATTATAGCACTACCTGAAAGTCATGATCAGAAAAAGAGCCTAGACATCATCTTTCAAGACATTATCAAGGAAAATTTCTCTGATATTCTAGAACCAGAGGGCAAAATAAATATTGAAAGAATCCACCAATCACTTCCTGAAAGAGATCCAAAAAGAGAAACTCCTAGGAATGTTGTAGCCTAATTCCAGAGTCCCCAGGTCACAGAGAAAATATTGCAAGCAACTGGAAAGAAACAATTTGAGCATTGTAGAAATATAATCAGGACAGCACAAGATCTAGCAGCTTCTACATTAAGGGATCTAAGGGTGTGGAATATGATATTCCAGAAGTAAAAGAGACTAGGATTAAAACCAAGAATCACTGACCCAGAAAAACTGAGTATAATATTTCAAGGGGAAAAATGGTCATTCATTGAAATAGAAGACTTTCAATAATTCATGATGAAAAGACCAGAAGTGAATAGAAAATTTGACTTTCAAACACACACACACACACACACACACACACACACACATAGATAGAGAGCACAAGGTGAGTTGAATAAGAAGGGATGATATGTGAAAAAAAATAAAAGTAATGGGTGAGAGAGGAATATATAGGAAGGAGAAGGGGAAAAATGGAATGGGGCAAATTATTTTTCATAAAGGAGTCAAGAGAAAGCTTTTCCAATGCAGGAGAAAAGGGAGGAGGTAAGAAGGGAAAAGTGAAGCTTACTGTCTTAACATTTGGCTTAAGGAGGGAATAACATGCTCACTCAATTTGGTATGAAAATCTATCTCACACTACAGGAAAGTAGGGGAGAAGGGGCAAGTGAGGGGGGGGATGATAGGAGGTCAAATGGGAGGAGGAAGTAATTAGAAGTAAACACTTTTGGGGAGGGACAAGGTCAAAAGAGAGAATAGCAGAAATGGGGGGCAGCATAGGATGGAGGGAAATATAGTTAGTGTTATACAACATGAGTATCATGGAAGTCTTTTGCAAAACTCCACATATATAGCCTTTATTGAATTGCTTGTCTTCTCAGTCAGGATGAGAGAGGAGGGAGGAAGGGAAAGAAGTTGGAACTCAAAGTTTTAGGAATGAATGTTGAGAATTGCTTTTGCATACAACTGGGAAATAAGAAATGCAGGTAATGGGTACAGAAATCTATCTTGCCCTACAAGAAAAGAGAGCAGATGAGGATAAGGGAAGGGAGGGGTGTGAAGGGAGGGCATATTGAAGGAAGGGGTAATCAGAATGCAAGTGTTATGGAGTGGGGGGAGAGGAGAGACGGTGGGAAATTTTGCAACTCAAAATTTTGTAGAAATAAATGTTGAAAACTAAAAATAAACAAATGAACAAAAAAAGATTTCTTTGGTGGGGTGTGGTCTGCTTTCTCAAATGGCTTGAAACAATTTCCCCAATTAGTTTCCTTTAAATGAGGAAGCATTCTCTTTTTTAAAGATACAAATGCATCTAAGAAAGATTAAAAGGTCCTCCTATGTTAGCACCTTGGTTTAATGAATTTTCCTCACCCTCTATAGAGCAAAGGATCTAGAATGAGGAAATGGCAATATTGATTAGGGAGCAAAGGTAATTTCAGGGTGGGATGATTTTATTTAGGGTGTGTGTGTAGGAAGGTCTGGAAAATGGCACATTGGCAACCTTTGTACTTGAGACAGGAGTGGGAATGGAAGGGAAATGCATGGCACAGGCAAAGAAGTTGGAGATTGCCAAAGACAAATTTCACCCATTTGAATATTTTCCCTCTGACTGGAGGGTGCCCAGGAAAGAGGCTGGGGAAACTATTCCTTCCATATTTTTTCTGTTTCTCTGAACCTGCTTATCTTTCTGTTCCAGGACCTAGAACTCAGTCTAATGACATAGTTCAGCTCCATTTTGAGTTAAGCAGGCTTTTGTGGCTTGGCCTGAGAATGGAGCTCCTCTTGAGAGAAATAGGTATATTCAATTCAAATGTCAAAAACTGCCTTACGGATGAATTTTAGGAATAAAATAGAATTTTCTTCCAAACTCCTACAGTTTATTCAGATTTCTCTGGATGTGATTCCTACTTACTCTGTCTAACAATGTGACCTTAATTCACTTAACTTCATCTTGCTTCAAATTCTGTGTCAATAGAATGGAAATAATAATATAAAACTCCTATGTATCTAGGGAGGATTAAAAAGATAATACTGTATATGCAAAAATACTTCAATTTCTTAGGAAGAAAGGTCTTATGTTTTAATGTCCACCATTGTATAAATCCCAGATACTATTATCATCATCTTTATTATGTTAATCTTTAAGTAAACCACCTATCACAGCAAAGAATATAAATCAGAAAATGGAACATACTCTAGAGACAGTCCTGGAAGAAGGCATTTAAAACTGTTTCAAATACCCAGTCACCATGTGAGATACTCATTTTCCTTGTCACTGGGGAAAAGGAACCTCTTTCCTGTTCAAACTCTTTCATTTTATCTTGTAATTACACTCAGTAGACACGTTGCCACAAGTAGCATATGCTGCCTTGGGGACCTTTTTCATTGTCATCTTCCATGGTTTATGTGTCCTTTTTGCAAGATAGGATGGAGAATTTGACAAAAACTGCAGGAAAAACTGAAAAATAGTATGACAGAAACTATGCATAGACCAACATCTTACACCATCTTACAAAAATAAAGTCAAAATGGGCATACAATTTAGATATAAAGGCTGATACTCTAAGCAAACTGGGAGACAAAGGAATAATTTACCTGTCACATTTATGTAGACTGGAGGAATAAACAAGATATGACCAAACACTATGAAATGCAAAATGGATAATTTTGCTTACATTTAATTGAAAAGTCTTGCACAAACAAAACCAATGCAACCAAGATTAGAGGGAAGCAGAGAATTGGGAAAGAATTTTTACAACCAGTGTCTCTGATAAAGGCCTGATTTCTAAACTATACAGAGGACTGAGTCAAATTTATAAGAATACAAATCATTCCCCAGTTGATAAAATAGTCAAAGGATGTGAACAGGCAGTTTTCAGAGGATGAAATTAATGCTGTCTATAGCCATATAAAAATACCCTAAATCACTATTGATGAGAGAAATGGAAATTAAAACAATTCAAACCTATAAGATTTGCTAACATGACAAAACAGGACAGTAATAAATGCTAAAGAATATGTGAGAAAATTGGAACACTAATGCATGTTTGGTGGAGTTGTGATCTGAACCAACCATTCTAGAAACTATGCCCAAAAGGCAATAAAAATGTGCATACCGTTTGACCCAGCAATGCCATTTCTAAGGCTATATCCAAAAGAGATCATACAAATGAGAAAAGGGCCCACATATCCAAATATATTTATAGCAGCTTTTTTGTGGTGAAAAAAAAAATGGAAATTGAGAGGTTGCCTTCAATTGGGGAAAGACTGAGCAAGTTGTGGTATATGAATGTAAAGGAACACTGTGCTATAAGAAATGATGAGCAGGTGAACTTCAGAAAAACCTGAAAAGACTTCAGTGAATTGATGCTGAGTGAAGCAAGCAGAACCAGGAGAACATTGTACCCGGTTAACAGCAACATTGTGAGATGACTAACTTCAATAGACATCTCTTTTTAGCAATGCAAGGATCTAAGGCAACTCTAAAAGACTCATGATGGAAAATGCTGTTCAAATCCAGAAGAAAAAAAGAACTGTGGTGTCTGGATGCAGATTGAAACATATTATTTGCTTTCTCTCTCTCTCTCTCTCTCTCTCTCTCTCTCTCTCTCTCTCTCTCTCTCTCTCTCTCTCTCTCTCTCTCTCATCTTATTTTGTTTGTTTCTTCTTTCTTTATGGTTTCTCCCATTTGGTCTAATTCTTCTTTACAAAATGATTAATATGAAAATAGGTTTAATATGAATGTATATGTAGAACCTCTATCAAATTACACACCATCATGGGGGGAGAGAGAGAGAAGGGGAGAAAATTTTGAACTCAAAATCTTATGGAAGTGAATATTGAAAACTAAAACTAAGAAAAAGTAGATACAGCAGAGTCTTTTCTGTTGAAATGGAATTTCATAAAGGGATCTTGAGGTTCATGTAATGAAAGTAAAAAGTATCACACATATCTAAGAAATAAATATGATGGCTCTCATTTTAATATATGTGTACATGTGTGCATGTGTATAGAACCCTGGACACTTATTCTTTATTTTTTGAAGATACCTCTGGGATATGATTGCCTGCTATTGATTTCTTATCGTCAGCATGACTAAATGTGAATATGATAGATAATAAAGGATAATCATGTAGCTGTCACACACTGTCTTTGGGGTCTTTGTCTTCACAACAGGGTGCTATCTTGACACTGCCTGCAACAGAAGGCTGCTTTTGAAATGTTAGTCACATCTTTGCTCTTGCTTCAGAAGCTCTTATATAACACATTTTATAACAAAAATTAATCTACAGAAATATAATGGGATCTTTCATTTTCTATATATTTTAGTCAATTTTGGCAAAAAGTATCATTTACTATGGGATATCATTCACAAAAGCATTTGTTTATTCCTTACAAATATCATTCCTCATTAAGAAGAATGGCCTTGATGGGCATGTAGATTGTTCTTTTAACATGTGAATGTGAAGGTTCATATATAGGTTCATGGATATTTATGTTTTCTAAGTTGTCTCTCTATATTTTCATAGTAATAAGTTCCATCATTTTTCAATGCCCTTATTATCTCCTTTCCTCTTCAGGTACATAGAAAAAATGATCAAAAGCTTTCAAATTGTTTCACTTCCAACATGGGTCTTTTCCATATATCCTTGGTCTAATCCAGATTTTTCTTTTCTTCAGTGTTGTTTTCATAAGTAAGTCTGGGACTATAATATTAGAGTTTACATACTATGAGTCCATTACCATTTATAGTGAAAAAAGCTTGTTATAAAATATTCTCATATCTTTTTTGCGTCTTTCGTCTTTTTGTTGTCATTCCATTTCCACTATTAAATGACCTTGGAGCAACTTTGCTTAGTTGAGCTTCTCACTAAGTGTTTTTCAAACTGGCTAGAACTTGGGTGGTTATTACTTTTTACCACCAGGTTCTTTAGAATTTTATAGAGGAGTTTGTATTCTAAATCACTAAAATATTCTGTCTTTGATAAGTGTTTCTTGTCTCAAAAGACTTTCGGTCTTTTGGTCTCCCCATTATAAGCTAATTTATATTGGATAAACTGTGTGAAATTGGCTAAAATAGGTATTACCTTTTCTTCCATCCATCTCCCATCTTACAGCACCATTAGCTTCTTTAATGTAATGATTTGAAATTGTCTAAATTGCAAAATATGTATCGTTTTTCTAATTTTTATTTTTTTTTCTACCTTTATAAATTTGTATCTTTGCATTTACAATTTGATAATCCAACTGTATGCAGACATCTGATTCAGGATTAAATTTCACATGAGGAATAAGGAATTTTCTGACAGTTAAAAATATGACCAATTTTATTTTTACAATGTTATCTGATCTTCATCCCTTTTTCTCAAAGAGTATTCATTACATATAGGTATAAGGCTGCAGTGTAGTCTTTGAGCGTTTCGCTTCTCATTCATCAAACCTGAATCACATTTTCCACATATATTAAAATTTCCTTTACGTAGTCCTACTTTGCATTCAAGTCACTGAGTAGCAATGTATATTTTGATTTATTATAGAGGATCTTCTCAAATTATTCATAAAATTCCTTTATTTTCCGCAACAGAAATTGGCACATAAGCTCGAGCATTTTGAAAATATTTGCCATGAATGATACAAAGTGATCAAATATCCCTGGACATCACATTTTTACCTTGTCTTTGGATTTCTATTTGATACCAATTCCTCCAAATCTTTGCTTTGCTTCTACTAGATGAATTTGTAAGTCATTTACCTACTTACCTAAATTTATGAGTTTTTTCTTAGTTTTGTTTATTCTTAGAATATTAACATGGATCACACACTTCCAACAGTCTGTTCTTTCATTGGTCATTATGCAAGAGTTTCACATTTGAAGTATCAACAACTAAGTTAATATTTGTAGACACCTACTGTGTGACCCTGGACAAGTTACTTCATCTACCTACAGATAAATTTCCTCATCTGTAAATGGGTAAACCTATAAGATCTATCTCTCAGGCTTGTCATGAAGAGCAAATAAGATCATATTTGTAAGGGATTTAGTGTAGTGTCTATAGCATGTATTATGAACTATATTACTACTACTACTACTACTACTACTACTACTACTACTACTACTACTACTACTACTACTACCATTATTATTATTATTATTACAAACATAAAGACTGCTATTCTACAACCAACACCACCAGAAGTAAAAGAGAAACAAGTTCCCTTGTAGATTTTTTGAGGTTTTGTGAGTTTCCTTGGCCAAATAAATAATCCATCAAATAGTGGTCAATTTACTGATGGGGAGTGTGTCAGTATTTATCTAGTCTAGTCCTTAGGATGCAGGACCAGTCCATTGCCAACACTTCATAACTGAAGTCCTTCCAACTTGGTAGAACCTGACAGATGTCACACTACACTAGAACTTGGAGAGCTCCTGTTCATGCCTCAGAACAAGAGGCAGTTTGATACCCAGCTAGGGGACAAAGTCAGTTTATTTCTCAAGTGACTGGGCAACCATGAAACTTACTGGAGGGGAGGAAATTAGCTCTAATTTTCTTTGGGTTTCTTTGGGTTGCAGAATCTAGATGTTATATACCACTTGATGTCTTTGTGTGCACACATACATATGTAGATATGCATATATGTATATATACACATATATATGTATACACACACTTATATATGTATGTTTATACCACTGGAGATGATGTCAATTGTAGCAAATGCTTTCTAGACCCCCCAAATTCACAACTAGATGGATAAGTAGAAAGCATTTACCACAATTGATATCGTGTCCCATATTTAAAACAACCATAAATATATAATTTGTTATGAAGAGATTTTAGTACAAATTTCCATTTTTCTTTTTTCAACATTTAAGACCTTCATCAATCACTCACCCTCTCCAGACCTCATTTTCCTCATCCCCCAAAATGAAGGAGTTTGTTGATTTTTTAGATACTTCAATAAATTATATCATTAAAGAATTACAATTGTCCTGAGCATTGGAAGAGGGGACTTAGAGCACAAAGGATCTTAATTTTCATCTAGTCCAATCCATTTTATTTTACAAATGAGGAAACTGAGGACTAAATAAGAAAAATAACTAGGCAAATTTCTCTCAGGTAGAAAATTGCAAACCAGACATTTGAACACAGGTACCTTGACTAGCTTTGATGTTGCTCAGCACCCTTTAAAATAAGCAATTAATGAGAGAAGGAAGATGACAAGTACATATTAAGGGCAGAGCACTGTGCTAAGTGCTTTCAAATATTAGTGCCATGGTTCAATTAGTAGCAGGCTACACTTTGGACAAATAGAAACAGAAGATTTTGGAAACCACGCACATACAATCTCCCATTCCTTCCTACTCTCCAACTCCTTTTGCTTTTTGCCTTCTTGACCTTTGGAATGATTGATGTAAAGTAACAAAGCCAACATCTCTCAACCAGAGTGAAGGAAAGCTGCTTGGAGAACATTTTATTGGTCTAAAAATTGGTACTTATCTTTAAATTAGATGGGGTAGTCTTGAACATCCATTAGAGTAGAATTAAGGGAAGGATTGAGTGCTGTTTGCCCCATGGGCTGGACAGATGGGAAATCTTACTTTTCTTGGCATCCATAACTGCCCAAAATAGACAAGTAAGGCTGCTTCTACTGATAGTCAGCCACAGAGGCAATTGGTTTTGATTTGAGACTGAAGAATTAAACAACATCTCATAGATAGATGTAGTTCTTCAAATAACACCTAATTTTCCCTTTGAATATCACAGGAATGTTTCTGTCTGTGGCTTATACTTTTGCATTATGCATTTATGTAAAATGATCTTAGCCAGGAGGGAGCCTTTGAAATTCACATCTTTATTCCACGGGGAGAAATTATGGACCCCTTTCTGCTTATACAACCTAGAAATAGTTGTCTGAGCTACTATGTAATTTAATTTTTTAATATGAAGCTAAACTTACTATGTCTCTCTTCCTTGGCCTCGAGTCTGATTGATTGACATGAAATTATCTGGCAGTTATTGTCTTTGATTAATGCTTTTAGCACTTGTGTTCTGATCTTGCAATAATTGGTTTCTGAATTCTTTCACAATGCTAATTTCAGTCCTAGTGACTCTCCCTTGAACAATTTGCAACCCACAGACTTTCTGATCGCTGTCTGAATTCCACTGTCCTTTTTATGAGACATTTAGCTTTGATATGAAGCTACTGATGTGGAGGGATATATTATATATCACTGGAAATGAGTATGTATATAAACATTCTTGTGAACTTTCAGGGGACTAGAAAGCATTTATGAGCATCGAGATTATATCCCATATTTATGACAGTCATAAATATGTGATGTTCTTAGAGGAATATATAAAAATTCAGGAGAAGAATACTGGCTGTAGAGTCAGAGAACTTGAGTTCAAATCCCACTGATGACACTCACCTCCTATGGAACCTTGAGCAACTCACCTCCCCAGGCTTCCATTTCCTCATCCATAACAAGAGAGTCTTAGTTTAGGTGGTCTCTAACGTCCTTTTTAGCTCTAGATTTGTGATCCAATGACCATTTAAGATAAAATATGATATTTGTTCATTTTCTTCCTAAAGTAAATCTTCCCTTGCACAAAGAATTGTTGTAAGGAAAGTGCACTTTAAATAGTATATTATATTTGTTTTCTTCATTGATTTTGTACTAGACCCACACTTTATTTTTTAACTATCTTTCTATTCATTTATATTTATTCCATTTTAAAAAAGATTTCAAGACAGATGCATCAATTGGTTTCCCTAATGTCCCATAGCTGGTCCTTTGCAATGCTGGGACTAGAGCCCAGGATATTTTCCATTGGAATAGTTAGCCTTTTAAACCCTGGACATTTAATGATCAAAGGCAAAAATGAATCTGAGTTTAGTCTTTCATCCCCAAATTTATTCGTGTATTTGCTTTCAGTTTTCAATATTTATTTCCACAAGTTTTAAATATTTTCCCTGTCCCTCCCCAAGATGGCATGCAATCTTATATGGTCTCTACCCATATATTCCTATTAAATACATTTACATACCAGTTATGTTGCATAGAAGAATTATAAGTAATGAGAGAAACCATGACAAAAACAAAACAAAACACAACATAACCAGAAAGAAAATTGTCTGCTTTGTTCTGTTTTCTGACTCCATAGTTTTTTCTCTGGCTGTGAATGGCATTTTGCATCATGAGTCCTTTGGAAATGTTTTAAGTCCTTGCCTTGCTGAGAAGGGCTAAATCTATCAAAATCTGTTTTTGCACACTGTGGTTCTTACTGTGTAGAATGTTCTCCTGGTTCTGCTCACTTCACTCAGCATCAGTTCACATAAGTTTTTCCAGGTTTTCCTGAAGTCTACTTGCTCATCATTTTTTATAGCACAATACTATTCCATTATATTCATACACCATAACTTGTTCAGCCATTCCCTAACTTATGGGCATCCCCTTGATTTATTGATGAATATCCCCTTGATTTAGACCCTGATTTTCAATGAGTGCAATATCCACCCATGGATAAGAAAACTCTCTCTACCAATGCAGTTAGGAACCTGCTCTGTAACATAGAGGCTTAAAGACTTGTCTGGGTCATGAAGATACTGAGTGACTTGTCTCTGGTCACCCAGTCAGTGTATGTCAGAGACAGAACCTGAACATAAGACTTCCTGACTCCAAGGCCTTATTCCATCCACTATGACATTCTGCCTTACTTATAAACCATGTGACACTAAAAATAAATAAACAAAAACACTAGTTATTCTTTTAATTTGATCAGATATTGATATGATAATGATATTGATCAGAAATAATGTGGGATGGCAGAGTAGAGGCAGCAACCCAACAGAACTCTCCCGCAATTTCCTTCAACCACTTTCAAAATAATACCTCAAATTGTATTTTAGAGCAGCAGAGACAACAAAAATTCAGGATGAGACTTTTTTTTCAGTCAAAGACAACTCAGCAGGAGAGTTCTGTGACAGTGGGCTGGGAGCCAGCAATGGGTTTTAGAGGCAGCTAACAGTGGCGGCAGCAGCTTCAGGAGTTCTCAGTCCAGAAGAAGTAAAAAGATTGGACAATTTGTCAGAAAGAGATTACAGGGAATCTTTTGCTGGCACTGGATCCAGTTGGTGCTGATTGACAGCTATATTGCTAATATACAATTCTGAATCATAGTTTCAGGGCAGAGAGAAGCTCTTTTGATCCATCACAAGGGAGCAGGGGCCCTTGTTGAAGTTCAATGGCAGGAAGGAGCAATAAAACTTGTGGCTGCAAGATAGCAGGGGACTTGGTCACAGTTCCATGACCAAGAAGAGTGCTATCACTTTTGATTATGTCAAATCAGGGGCCTTTACTGGGTAAAGATCACAGGGCAGATCAGGACAATAGTGATCACATCTCTCCTCAAATCACAAAATCCAGAAAGCACCAAACATTTATAGAAACCCAGAACAAGCTCTGAAAATAGCAGCAAGATAAAAGCCCGAATCTTGCTCAGGTGAGCAGAAACTAACTTTAACATAAAAATTCAAAGTAAAAAAAGAATTAGCTGAAAAAAATGAGCATTCAAGAAAATGATGGCAGTGAAGATCAATAGAAAACTCAGAAGAGGACAATAATGTGAAAAGAGCTACAAGCAAAGCCTCAGAGGGGAAAAACGTCCTAACTGGACAGAAGGCTAACAAGAATTTTTTGAAAAGTTAAAAAAAGTGGCAAAATGGATAGAGGAAAAATTATGAAAATAAATTAAAGTGATGCAAAATTATGAAAACAGAATTAACAGCTTGATTAAAGAGGCACAAAAAGTACTGAAGGAAATAACAGAAAAAAACCAGAATATACCTAACGGCAAAAGAGGCACAAAAATTCATTGAGCAAAAGAACTCTTTAAGAAAAATTGATCAAATAGGAAAAGTTACAAAAGCTAACTAAAGAAAATAATTCCTTAAAAATTAGAATGGGGCAATGATTTCATGAGACATCAAGAAACAATAAAATAAAGTCAAAAATAAAAAAAAGAAGAAAATGTGAAATATCTCACTGGAAAAGAAAATAACTGACCTGGAAAATATAACAAAGAAGAGAAATAATTTAAGAATTATTGGACTGCTTAAAAGCCATGATAAAAGAAAGATCCTAGACATCATATTTCAAGAAATTATTAAATAAATTTTCCATGATATCTTAGATTGAGAGGGTAAAATGAAAATTGAAAGAATCCACTGATTCCGTATTGGAAGAAATCCCAAAATCATAATTCCCAGACAATCTTTTGTTTACCAGACCAAAAAATAGTAACTTAAAAAAGCCATGCATACACTAAAAATGAGGAGCTCCAAAAAAAAAAAAAAATGCTATGCATTGCCAAAAAAAAAGCAGGAATTGCAAGCATGCTGTCAGACAAAACAAAAACAAATATTTACAAAGTAAAAAAGGGACATAAACAAAGAAACTATGTTACACTGAAAAGAATTACAGACAACAGACTAATATTAATACCAA
Source organism: Notamacropus eugenii (assembly GCF_028372415.1). Lineage (NCBI taxonomy): Eukaryota > Metazoa > Chordata > Mammalia > Diprotodontia > Macropodidae > Notamacropus > Notamacropus eugenii. The sequence goes on along the minus strand of NC_092874.1, from coordinate 33,018,261 downwards.
ACATATTACAAATGCTTTACCATCTAAATTCATAAAAAAGAAATTAGCTAAATAGCAAAAAGGCATAAACAGTAATATACTAATCCAGGAGTTTTCAATAACTTTCAGTTTTGGATAATTTTAATGGATAAATAAATGGAAAATATAGAATAGAACAATTTGCTGGAGAATCTGGAGCTAAAAGACTTAATGGCAACTTCGACAAGGGACTCCTAAAGAATATATATATTAATCAGCATTTTATGGCACTTTAAAAAAAATGACCATGTAGTAGGGCATTGCCAAATATGTAAAAAGGCATTAACAACAACAATAAAAACCATCTATACAGTGCTCACTATATGCCAGGCACTATGTTAATCACCTTATAATTACTTTCTCATTTGATTAGCACAATGAGCCAGGCAAGTAAATGCTATTTATTATTTCTTTATAGATGGGGAAACTGAGGTAAACAAAGATTATGTGAATTTCTCATGGTCACATAGCCAGGAAGTATCTGAGGTCAGATTTGAATTCAGATTTTCCTGACTCTGGGCTTAGCATTCTATCTACTTTATGCAACCATAAAACAATAAAAAACATTTATCGATTCAGAGATGATCAAATTCTAAGCTATTTGAGGTCAGTCACCATTTTTGTTTTTTCATTGTAGCTGAAGTAATTAGCGTAGTCCGTCCCACACACAATAAATGCTTGTTGATTATCCTTCCATAGGCATACTGAATTAATCACCCCCCCACTCTTCAACTATTTCTTCCTCAAATTATCCCTCTCTTTCTTTCTCTGTCTCTGTCTGTGTGTGTGTGTCTCTCTCACTCTCTCTCTCTCTCTTTCTTCTTCTCTCTCTGGTTCTCTCTCCCCTCCTCTTTCTTTCCCTCTCCTCCGCCTCTTTCTCTCCATCTCTTATGTACCTTTTGTTCCCAAGGCAGTAGTGAGGAAAATGTCACCCATGTCTCAATTGTCTTTAGTATCTTGCCTAAAAGCTTGTTACTTCATACAATGATTTCTAGTTTCATTTGACAGTATCATATGCATTCACATAAAATCATTATAAGTTGGTAGTATTGATCCATTTTTACACATCTTGGGCTACAAGTGTGTTGTGTCTTGTATACATGCCCTAGGGAAGAAAACAAGCCTTATTGTTATTATTGTTGTACTGACAAATAGTTGCCTAAGTATCCCTGAACAGAAAGCCACTGATCACTTTTATTATTCCCTGCTTCTGAACCCCAGGTTCATCTCTCACCTGACAGTCTCATAAATCTATCTGAACATTCCTTGGGGGATAAAGTGGTTGCTTCTTAAGAGCATAATGCCCTTCTTGATTTAAATATTTAAAATATTTTTATTTAGCTCCAAGTGTAAAATGGTTCTTTTTATTCCCTTCCTCCTCTACATGGCCTTCCTCAACTCACAAACTTCATGATTTTATAAATTAGATTTCCTTTCTGCCAATTCAGTTCTCATCTGACAGTTCCTTCACATAATCTACCTCCCCCATAAACAAGGAATCTCAGCAGTGAATGGGATCTTGGATATCATAAAGTCCAACTCATTCCCAAGCAAGAATCCCCTCTATAACATCCATAGCAAACTACTTTTCCTTGAAGATCTCCAGTGAGTGGGAATACATTATACTCCAAAACAACCTAGTCCAGTTTAAACAAGTTAAATTTATTAGAAATTTTTCCCTTTCATTAAGTAAAGGTCTAGTCTTCTGAAACTTCTCTTTGTTGGTACTTCAGCCTTCTGGGACTCAGTAACAATGATTTTAAGACTCTCCTATGAGTCTTCTTTTCTCCAGGCTAAGCACTCCTATTTCCTTTAGCTGATCTTTATAAGACATAGGCTACAGGCCCTTCACTGTGCTATTTCCTCTCCTGCGAACTTCCTCCAGTTTGTCAGTGTTTTTCCTCAAGTATGGCAGACAGGATGAAACATAAGCTTCTAAATGTTACCTAGCCTTGGCAAAGGACAAGAGCAGGACAAGAATTCCTTGTCTGGGGCACTATGCTTTGCGATGCTACCTAGGATTACATTAAGATTTTTTCTTTTGTTTTGCTTGCTACATGGTGCTATAGACTCCTGTTGAGCTTATGGCCCCCAACCAGATCATTTTTTTAAAAAAGAAAAATTGCAATCTAGTTATTTCTCCTTCATCATGTCTCTGTGAAACTGATTTTTTAAATAAAAAAAAATATCAACACAGCACCATGCATTTTGACACTTTTTATGGATGTTGAAAAAAGATCAAACCAATTGACCCTCTGAAAAGTGGGCAGTGTGTATATTAAATTACATATCACTATGATATTGACACTGGCATCAGAAGACCTGAGTTCAATCAATTGCCTATGTGACCAGGGGCAAGTCATCTGTAAAAGGTGGAAATTTGACTGGAGAGTCTTCAGTCATTAGGAACTTTCCCATCTAGTATTGATCAAGGCTGCTGGTAGAAGTAGTTAAGAGATTCAGATACTGTGGAATCCCTTCACTCCCAATAATCAGCTTGCATTTCACTTTAGGAAGCCCTTAGTCAAATTTTGGGTCTGGGGCTCTGTTGAGAGTTAATAAAACCTCCCCAACTCCCTTAAGTAACTTTTCTTCCCAGGAAAGCCTATAAGAATGGAGTTGTTTTCCAATTTTTTTCCCATTTCCTTTCCATCTGTTCAACATTGAAAATGAGCATATCCATGTGAATTATTTGGCTAAGTAGAACAGGATGGTTTCAGCTTGGGAAGAAGTGTCTTCTACCTAAGCAGGTTATCATTTCCTAGAAAATAAACCCCTGATTTCTTCCTACCAGTCATCACGCCTGTCTGTGCCTTGCACACTCCTGATTAGTTTCCTTGGCAACATGTAATCACTTGTTTCCCTTAAATAGATGAGATGCCAACAAATATGTAATAGCGGTTTGATACATCAGCACAGAAAATTGCTGTAATGACAGCCTAATAAATTCGAACATGAAAAGTTAATAGCCACATTAGTGACAGCCTAAAGTTGAGTGTGTATTGCTTCCAGCCCCAGCATTTTCTGTCTTCTTGTTTTTGCGGACCTTGGCACTCCCTGGAAATTCGTCCTCCCTCCTCAGCACACAAAGGGGACTGGATTCATACAAACTTTAATCAGAGAAGCAAACAGAAAACCTTCAGAGTCCATAAATATCACTGGCATTTGAGTCTGTGTTTTCCTTTTGAGAAATTCTATGAGCCTCCTTTGGCTTTAGCAATCTTATCCTTATCAATATAGGGAGACCTATCAACATAGGTCCCATGTACATTTACTTCAATGCATTGTTTGCATGTATTATAGCATTTTTGTAGGCATAAAAAACAACCTCGCATAAGTTTTTTTTTTTTAATGTATCTGCATTTTGTCCAGTTATATGCTAGATAAGGTGAACAACCTCATTGTTTGCATGACCAGTGTTTATAGCACACTGCCTGATTGGTCCATATTGAATATTTTAGTAAATGTTCTCTCACACTTAACCACCCAACTCTTCTTCATCTCTGTCTCTGTCTCTCTCAATCTCTGTGTGTCTCCCTGTCTCTTCCTGCCTCTCACTCTATTTTTATGTCTCTGTGTCTATCTCTGTCTCTGTTTCTCTCTGTGTGTCTCTGTTTCTGTATGCCTCTGTCTCTCTCTCTCTCTCCCTCCTCATGTTCCTTACAAAAATCCTAGAAATCTTCTAATTCAGAAATATAATTGGACAAGATAAGACGATATGTGGAGCTCCAATCCATTAGTCATATGTACTGGGACTCACTCTTTGAACCTCAGCTTACTTTTACAGCTGTTATCAGTAAATTGGCCAAGGAACACTTATTAAATATCCACTATGTGCCAGATAGAATGCTAGGAAAACAAAAGAAAAAAATGAAATGGTCCCCACCCTCATGACATTTGTGTTCTAGCAAGAAAACAGCAAGTACACAGATAAATATATAGAACATAAATTCAAAGTAACCACAAGACAGTTTTAGAAGGAGGCAAGAACCAAGCTAGAAAGGCTTAAACACAAGATAATATCTGAGCTGTACTTTGAAGGAAGCTAGGGAATCTAAGAAGCAGAAGCTCTTGGGGCAGTCCTCAATAATTTTGAAGTAGTCCTGAGACCACAATGTTTGAGAAGCACTGGACCAGATGGCTAGAATAGCATATAACCTTGTCAGCTTAAGGAAAATAAATCTGAAGTCAGTCATAAAATACCAATGTGGTACAGCAGCAGAAGAAATTTCTTTGAAAGGAGAATCATTTAACTTCAAAACTGGAAGAGAACTTAGTAGCTATTGAGTTCTACTCATACTTTCCTGCCACACTGTCCTTCCCAATCTCAACATACCCACCCAATGGTCCAGACTTGGCTTGGAGACTTCTACTTAGGGGAACCTACTAACCCACAGGATCTGGTTCTAATTCCAGCTCTGTTACTTCCTACTTATATAACTCCAGACAATTTATTTTCCCTCTCTTGCTTCACTTAGCTATAAAATGATGGGACTGGATTAGGATAACCTTTAAAGTGTCTTCTAATTTAAAAATTATATGATATTAGGATAAGTAAAAAAAGGGGGGAAATAGACTGCCTCAGGAGGGGGTGAGATTTTCCTCACTTGAGAGCTCCAGGAAAAGATTGGATAACTACTTTTTGGGGAAGGCATTCTACCTTACATTCAACATGATCTAGAGGGCCCTCTAATGCTGACATTATATGAACTTTGCCCACTCTTTCATGGAATGCAGGTATTAGAGCTGGATGAGACTTTACATGTTGGCAGTCAAACTTTCCACATAGTAGGGGAGCTATTTATACAGAATTATGATGGATGCTCAATAAATCAACACCTTAAGATGTTCTTCACCTTATACACACACACATAGAAATATAAAATACCTGTGTGTAAATATATATGTATACATATATTCACATGTGTATATGTGCAAAAGTGTGTGCACACATGCACACATATGGACCCTATAATTCTCATCTTTTAATCACTAGAGGCAGAAGTGAATAGAGTGCTAGAACTGAAGTCAGGAAGCCCTAAATTTAAATCTAGCAACAGACACTAGCTATGTGACACTGGGTGAGTCACTTAAACTGTCTGCCTCAAATTCTTTATCTGCAAAATGGAAATAATAGTAATACCTATTTCTCAGGGTCGTTGTGAGGTTAAAGTGAATTATTTTGAAAGTGCTACATAGATGCTAGCTGTCATTACAGAGCCTCACAAGTTAGAAAGAACCTTAAATGGTCATCTATTCCACCCATACCTCATAATTTATTGACATTATCTCAGACAAGAAACCAGGAAGACATTCGCTTCCTCCTTATAGACTTGTAGGTAAAGAGAACTCATTACCTTCAAAATAGCCCATTTAATCTCTGAAAAGTCATAATTGTTAGGAAACTTTCTTTTTTATTATGTTGCAAAGCAATGACAGTTCTAATTAGATGATGCCTTGGACAGATATCACCCTATAGCAAACCACACCTCAAAAGCCCTTTTTTTGCCATAAAAGATTAGGATTAGGATTGACTCAATCAACTATTACTTTTAACTTCAGTATTCTTTATGCCCTAGATGGCCTGTAAAAATAATACAGACAGAACTTAATCCTTCATGAAAGCAGAACTACATAATTTTATACTTCAAGGACTTTGCAGTGTGTGTATATGGGGGGAGGGGGGTCAGGCCGAGTGGAGAATTAATTCTTTCCACCAATGCAGATTGCTATCCCTATTATTTTTCTTGTCTTAGTAGATCATTTGTGAAAAGTGTTGTGGCAAAAACAAACAAATAAAAAAAAATACATCCAGGTACTCTGAAGCTTGTATGATGATGAACATGTTCCTACCTTACCTAGGTACATTCTTTGGCAACAGATTTATCCTGAGACCATAAGAGCCATTGAAAAGAATAAGAGGGTTCAAATTCTGTTTCTGTTACTTACAACGTGTACGATCTTGGTAAAAATGAATACCTATGTGGGCCTCAAATTGTCATCTGTAAATTAAGGAGTTCAGATTAAGAGCTCCTATCTGGTACAGTGGAAAGAGATCTGGTCCTGAATCAGGGAGACCTAAGATCAAATTTAGTCTCAGATACTTACTGCTGTGACTGAAGGGGACCAGTGCAGAACCAGAGCTGTCCAAGATAGCTCCACCTCAGCAAACTGATAGGAGATCCTGAGCCCCAGAGGGGTGGAGCCCATAATTGCTAACACCAGGACCCCAGGCATACCTTAGCACAGCCAGGGGAATCTGGAAGACACTAGCACAGATTGGGTTCACCAACCCTTGAGCTTACCTATGCTATTGCTCAGGAGAAGAGACCTCCTACAACCAGACCACTCCTCCCCCACACTTAATGCAACTAGCTCCAGGGCAACTCCTGGGAAACTCAGAAAGACTTCACCTGACCTCTGCTTTGGCACATCAGCCAGCTCAGCACCAGGCAAGCTGCAGGATTTTAGCTTCTAGCTGAAAGAACCAGAGGCCACAATGTACAAAGCCTCAAGTTCTAAGCATAAGAACTGTGGAACAGAGCTCCCTGTGCCCCAGAAGCAGGGATCCAATTTAAAAGTTAGGAAAAGTGTATTCATGAGCAAGAAGCAAACCAGAAAAGATAAGATCATAGAATCTTTCTATGGGAACAAGGACCAAAACATGAATACTAAAGAGGACAGGATTGAGACTGTACTCCCATCTGAAACTTCAGAAGGGAATATGAACTGATCTCAAGCCCAAAGAGCATTCTTGGAAGAGCTCAAGAAGGAATTTAAAAGCCAAATTAGAGAAGTAGAAGAAAAACTGGCCAATGGCTTTTAAAATATGAAAAAAGAAATCATGGAAGAATTTAAAAGGAAAATTGGACAAATGGAAAAGGAAATACAAAAACTAACTGGAGAAAATAACTTCTTAAAAGGAACAACTGGGCAAATGAAAAGGAGATGCAAAAGTTAACTGAATAAAACAATCTATTAAAATTAGAATTGGGCAAGTAGAAGTTAATGACTCTATGAGACATGAAGAATAATTAAAATAGAATTTAAAAAATTAAAAGGTAGAAGAAAATATAAAACATCTCACTGGAAAAGCAACTGACCTGGAAAAGAGATCCAGAAAATAAAATCTAAGAATTATTGGTCTACCTGAAAGCCATGATAGAAAAAAGATCCTGGACAATATCTTCCAAGAAATCGTTGAGGAAAACTGCCCAGAGGTCCAATATCCAGAGGAAAAAATAGTCATCAAAAGAATGCACTGATCACCTCCTGAAAGGGATCCAAAACTGCAAACATTGAGGAATATGGTTGCCAAATTCCAGAACTATCAAGTGAAGGAGAAAATATCACAAGCAGTCAGGAAGAAACAACTCAGATATCAAGGAGCTACAGTCAGGATCACACAGGACCTTGCAGCTTCTACATTAAAAGATCAGAAGAATTGCAAAAATGATATTCTGTAAGGGAAAGGGGCTTAGACTACAACCAAGGATCAATTACCCAGCAAAACTGAGCATAATATTTCAGGCAAAGAGATGGACATTCAATGAAATAAGGGATTTCCAGACCTTCCTGATGAAAAGGTCAGAGTTTAGTAGAAAATTCAGTCTTCAAACACAAGTCTCAAGAGAGGCATAAAAGGGAAAAGGGGGAAAAAAACATGTTATTCAATATGGGCCAACAGTTTGCATTCCTATAACGAAAGATGTTACTTGATAATCTTGAGAATTGTATATTTATTACGATATTTAAAGGGGATATACATAGATAGAGGGAGTGGGTATAAGGTAAATGATGATAAAAATATGATTTAAGAGTGCATAGGGATTGTAATAGGAGATGTGAAAAGGAGGAGGCAGAAAAAGGGAAATTATATCACAGGAAGACATATTAGACACAAGACACAAAAGCATATTAGAGTAAAGAGAAAGAGGGGGAGAGATGAACACTGTTTGAGATTTACTCTCATCTGATTTGGTTCAAGGAGGGTACGGCAAACTCAGTTAAGGATAGAAATCCAACCAGTTCTACAGGCAGTAGGAGAGGAAAGGGGAAAGAAAGGAGAGGGGAGGCTAATAGGGAGGGAAGAAGTAATAATGAGAAAGGGGAGCAAAAGGGAAGGGGGCTGAAAGACGGGAGAGAAGGCTGAGTGAAGGCAGTGGTCAAAAATTAAAACTCTATTGTGGAGGGGAAGGGAGAAGGGAGAATTAAAAGCATAAGCTGATGGAAAGAGTATGGAAGGAAAGACACAGATAGTAATAATAACGGTGAATGTGAATGGGATGAACTCTCCCATAAAATGGAGGTGGATAGTAGAATGGATTAAAAACCATAATCCAACAATATATTGTTTACAAGAAACATATTTGAAACAGGGGTACACACACAAGGTAAAAGTAAAAGGTTGGATCAGAATATATTATGTTTCAGCTGATGTAAAAAAAAGCAGGGATAGCAATCCTAATCTCAGACAAAACAAAAGCAGTAATAGATCTAATCAAAAGAGATAGGGAAGGAAACTACATCTTGCTGTAAGTCAGCATAGACAACAAAGCAATATCATTACTAGATATGTATGCACCAAGTGTTACAGCATCCAAATTCTTATAGTTATAGCAAGAGACAGACAGCAAAACTATACTAGTGGGGTACCTCAACATCCCGCTCTCTGAACGTGATAAATCTAAACTTAAAATAAGCAAGAAAGAAGTTAAGGAGGTGAATAAAACTCTGGATTAGGTAGATATGATAGATCTCTGGAGAAAATTGAATGGGGACAGAAAGGAATATACCTTTTTCTCAGAGGTACCTGGCACATATACAAAAGTTGACCATGTACTGGGGCATAAAAACCTTACAATCCAGTACAGAATAGCAGAGATAACTAACATATTCGTCTCAGATCATAATGCAATAAAAATTATATGTAATAAATGGCCATGGAGAGATACACCAAAAATTAATTGGAAACTAAATAACCTAATCCTAAAGAATGAGTGGGTTAAACAACAAATCATAGAAACAATCAGCAACTTCATTCAAGAGAAGGACAATAATGAGACAACCTACCAAAACTCAGGGGATAATGCAAAAGCAGTTCTTAAGGGAAGTTTTATATCATTGAAATCCTATGTGAATAAAATAGAGAAAGAGGAGATCAATGAATTGGGAGTGCAGCTGAAAAAATTAGAAAAAGAACAAATTGAAAATCCCCAAGTAAATGCCAAATTAGAAATACTGAAAGACAAAGGAGAGATTAATAAAATTGAAATTAAGAAAACTATTGAACTAATAAATAAAACAAAGAGTTGGTTTTTTGAAAAAACAATGAAGTTGATAAACTTTTGGTCAATTTCACTAAAAAAAAGAAAGAAGAAAACCAAATTACCAATATCAAAAATGAAAAGGGTGAATTCACCTCCAACGAGGAGGAAATTAAAACAGTAATTAGATATTACTTTCCCCAACTGTATGCCCATAAATATGACAATATAAGTGAGATGGGTGGATATTTTAAAAGAAATATAAATTATCTGGATTAACAGAAGTGGAAGCATTATGCTTAAATAACCTCATCTCAGAAAAAGAAATTGAACATGGCATCAACTCTGTAGGAAAAAATCTCCAGGGCCAGATGGATTTACAAGTGAATTCTATCAAATATTTAAAGACTAATTATCTCCAATAGTATGTAGACTGTTTGGGAAAACTAAAGAAGAAAGAGTCCTAGCAAATTCTTTTTATGATACAAATATGGTTCTCATACCTCAACAAGGAAGAGCCAAAACAGAGAAAGAAAATTATAGACTAATTTCTCTAATGAATATAGATGAAAAAATTATAAATAAGATATTAGCAAAAAGACTACAGCAACTTATCAAGGGAATAATACATTATGATCAGGTAGGATTTATGCCAGGAATGCAGATTGGTTCAATATTAGGAAAACTATCAACATTACTGATCACATCAACAACAACACTAACAGAAACCATATAATAGTCTCAACAGATGTAGAAAAAGCTTTTGTCAAAATACATTGCCCATTCCTATTGAAAACACTGGAGAGCATAGGAATAAATGGAGCCTTTTATAAAATAATGAACAGTATCTACCTAAAACCATCAGCAAGCAATATATGAAAAGGGGATCAGCTAGATGCATTTCCAATAAGATCAGGGGTGAAACAAGGATATCCATTATCATCACTGTTATTCAATATGGTAACTAGAAATTTTAACGTTAGCAATAAGAGTAGAAAAAGAGATTGAAGTAATTACAATAGGCAAAGAAGAATCTAAGTTATCCCTCTTTGCAGATGATATGATGATATACTTAGAATCCCAGAAAATCAACTAAAACCTACTTCAAACAATAAACAACTTTGGCAAAGTTGCAGGTTACAAAATAAACCCAGATAAACCATCTGTATTTCTATATATATTACTAACAAAGCCCAACAGCATGAAATAGAAATAGAAATCCCATTTAAAGATACTGTATACACCATAAAATATCTGGGAATCTACCTGCAGAAACAAATCCAGGGACTATATGAACACAATTACAAAACACTTCACACAAATAAAGCAGATCTAAGTAAGTGGAAAAACTGTGGCTCATAGGTGGCCAAGCTAATATAATAAAAATGACAATTCTACCTAAATTAATTGACTTATTTATTGCTACACCAATCAAACTATCAGATAATTATTTTCTAGACCTAGAAAAAATAATATCAAAATTCATCTGGAAGAACAAAAGGTCCAGAATATCAAAGGAATTAATGAAAAGATACTAGGCAAGATGGCCCAGCCCTACCAGATCTCAAATTGTATTATAAAGCAGCAGTCATCATAACCACTTGCAACTGACTAAGAAATAGAGGGGTAGACCAGTGGAATAAGTTAGGTACTCATGACACAGTAGTTAGTGAATATAGCAATCTACTCTTTGATAAACCCAAGGACCCCAGCTTCTGGGATAAGAACTTACAGTTTGACAAAAACTGCTGGGAAAACTGGATAGCAGCATGGCAGAAACTGGGCACAGACCAATACTTGACACTGTGCACAAGAATAAAGTTCAAGTGGATACATGATCTAGGTATAAAGATTGATACTATAAACAAATTAGGGGAACAAGGAATGGTGTATTTGTCATATTTATGGAGAATGGAGAAATTTTTGATCAAACAAGAGATAGAGAATATTATGAAGTACAAAATGGATAATTTTGATTACATTAAATTGAAAAGTTTTTGCACAAACCAACTCAATGCAACAAAGATTAGGAGGGAAGCAGAAAACTGGAAAATAATTATTGCAACTGGTGTCTGTGATAAAGGACTCATTTCTAAAATATGTAGAGAACTGAGTTGAATGTGCAAGAATAGAAGTCATTCCCAATTGATAAATGGTCAAAGGATATGAACAGGCTGTTTTCAGAGGAAGAAATTAAATCTTTCTGTAGTCATATGAAAAAATGCTCTAAATCACTATTGATTAGAGAGATGCAAATCAAAATAACTCTGAGGTACCACATCCCACCTATCATATTGGCTAACATGACAAAACAGAAAGATGATAAATGTTGGAGAAGATGTGGGAGAGTTGGAACACTAATTCACTATTGGTGGAGCTGTGAGACAATCCAACCGTTCTGCAGAGCAATTTGGAACTATGCCCAAAGGGCTACAAAAATGTGCATACTCTTTGACCCAGCAATACTGTTTCTAGGACTGTATCCCAAAGAAATCATAAAAATGAGAAAGGATCCCTCATGTACAAAAATATTTATAGTAGCTCTCTTTGTGGTGGCCAAGTTCTGGAAATTGAAGGGATGCCCATCAATTGGGGAATGGCTGAATAAGTTGTGGTATGTGAATGTAAGGGAATACTATTGCGCTATAAGAAATGATGAGCAGGAAGATTTCAGAGAGGCCTGGAAGGACTTATGTGAACTAATGCTGAGTGAAAGGAACAGAACCAGGAGAACCTTGTACACAGCAACAACCACAGTGTGAAAAGAATTTTTCTGGTAGACTTTGCCCTTCACAGCAATGCAAGGACCTAAAAAATTCCCAATGAACTCCTGAGACAAAATACCATCCACATCCAGAGAAAGTGTTAGGTTTTGTTTTGTTTTTCATGGTTTCTCCCATTCATTTTAATTCTTCTATGCAACATAACTAAGGTGAAAATGTATTTAATAAGAATGTATGTATAGAACCTATATAAGATTGCATGCCATCGGGGGAGGGAGCAGGATGTGAGGGTGGAAGGAGAGGGGAGGGAGGGAAAGAAAATCTAAGATATATGGAAGTGATTGTAGAAAACTGAAAACAAATAAATTAATTTTAAAAAAGAACTTCCCAAGATTATCGAGAAAATAGAATGAGGCAATATGTGTAAAATGCTTAGCATGTTGCCTGACACATAGTAGGTTTGTTATTATTATTAATTACCTGTAGTTCTTCACAGTCCCTTCTAGATCCAAATATGGACTTCCCTGTTTCTAATAACACCAGCATCCTTCACTGAAATTAACTTCTACTTGTTTTTTCCTTGCTTGGAAAGCAGTAGATGATTGACTCATGAGATACAGTGATGAATGTGATTTGGAGTTAAAGCATCTGGGTTTGAATCCCACTTTTTCATCTAACTATCTATCTGACCCTGGGTACGTCATTTTTCATCCATGAGCTTGAGTTTCCTCATCACAAAAATGAAAATATGATTTCTAACATACCTTACATCTTTAAACCTATGAGTTTATGAACAAACCTGTTGAACTGAAATAAATTAAAGCCTTTCAAGTTGGAAGGCTCTCTAAGAAATTGCCCTCTATTTGTCTAGAATCCAAAGTCATCTCAACATCTTAATGAGCCATCAGAGGGGGACTTTGCTGAATGGTAAAGAGTGAACCCAAGTTATACAAGTTAACTTAGTCAAGAACCTTGGTTTTCTTCACTTTTCAGCTCAGCAAATACCATCAAATCATTTCATTTCATTTGAATAGCGATCATTCCTAAAGTCTAACTAAGAGGTTCTTAATGTGGAGTCCATGAACTTGTGTTTCATAAAAAAAAAAAATAATAAGTGGGTTTCAACATAATGGGTTTCCTTTATAATCCTAATGCTTTTGTTTTATGAATTAAAAAATATTTAAACCCTTTCTGAAAAGGGGTCTTGAAGCTACACTAGACTTTGGCCAAAGGGTCTAGTACATAAAAAAGGTTAGGAATCCCTGGATATCTTCCTGGGAGTGGAAAACAGAAACCAGACAGGATGGGAAGTCTCCTTTCCAAAAATCCTTCAGGAATCCCAAATAATTACACATTCCATTTCGCCTAACTCAAATTCATGGGGTTGGATGGCATTCTGATGTCACTGGCCAGATCTGCTCCTGTCTTGAGTATGGACAACATTTCTATCTCATACCTGCCATAATTCACTATTGGTCCCTTAGAGGGATTAGTAACTTTATAAAGTCTGCTCTTCCTGTTGTAAATTTGTATCCAAGCAACCTGCACACTTTCAATAAATATATAGTTTTCCAAAACCTTCATACACTAAGGATTGCTCTCAGACTTATCTGTTTGAATGAGCAGCACCTGGCTGCTGTCATTTTTCTCTATGAAATAAAAAAAAAAAAACGTACATACTTCCTTCTCCTTTTCAAATTATTGTTGTAACTGAGACAGTCTTCAGTTTTCAGGGAATGGTGAAACACTGTTGGCTGGAATTCTCCAGAACGTGTAGAGAAGCAATATCAAGAAAAAGATATTGGTCTGAATGGATCCAAAAATCTTGAATTTCCACAGACCTGTATAAGATCTATAGTTTCCTAATAAATATATTTTCTTTGTCATAATAATTATAAAAGAAATTATTTTAAGCATCAAAAAAATAGATGATGCATTTTTGTCTCCAAATATGAGTCATCCTTTTTTTTTCTTTTACAGTTACATGGTTAACAGTTGTCACTAATTGTAGAATTAAATGATAAATCCAATGGAATCTCAATTTCTAATAGAATCATTGATTCAAAATTGGAAAAGACCTCTGAAGTCATAGGATCATAGATTTAGGGTTGGAAGAGGCTTTGGATGACATCTTGTCCAACCTACTCATTTTATAAATGAATAAAAGGACAGTTAGAGAGATTCAATGACTTGCCCCAGGGCGTATAATGGCAAATGAAGAAATTCAGCCTAAATCCTCTTACTCCATAGCCAAGTTCTCTTCTTGTAACATGGGCTGGCCATGTTGTTTGAATGCCAAGCACAAGTTTGCCAAAAGCACTTTTTTATGGAGAACTCATACAGGGCAAGTGTTCACATAGTGGTCAGAAGAATTGATTACAACGACACTTTCAGTGTCTCTCCGAGGAACTCTGGAAGTCATTGGGTAACTTGGGAGACACTGGCACAGAACTGCTTGGTATGGTATGCCCACATCAGAGAAGAAGCTGTGCCCTTTGAGTAAAGCAGAGTTGAAACAGCTCAAAGGAAACACAGGATGCTCAAATTTGGAGTATTCACCTCAAATGGTAGTGTGGAATATTTGTGTCTGACCTGTGGTAGAGGATTCCAAGCTCATATTGGTCTGATCAGCCACAGTGGGACACAATGAAACTTGACTGTAGCACAGCGCTACCATTTTGATCCTCCTTGAGGACAAATGACAGCAACCAACCAACATGCTCTTCCTGTTATCTAGTCCACTGGTATCAAACTCAAATAAAACAGATTCCAGCTGCCACATATTGATTGAGAGAAGCACAAATTTATATTATATATGTTTTATTGTATTTTTATTTATTTTGTTAAACATTTCCGAATTAAATTTTAATCTGATTCCGGTGGGCTCTGAGTTTGACACCTCTCATCATCCCTGAATCGCTATTCATCTTTTCTGACATATGGTCATCCATATAGATTGGTGGGCAGCACAGTGCAATGGAATGATTGTTGGGTTAGAAGCTGGAAGAACTGGCTTCAGATTTCAGTTCTATCACTTACTGCCTGTATGATTTACCTGGGCAAATCAATCAATGTCTCTGGGTCCTAGATATCTCAATTATTAAATGGGAGTGGGGGAAGGTTTGAAATAAATGTTTCTAAGGTCTCTTGTGGCTTCTAGTCTATGGGAAGCTCATTACTACATGAAGCAACCTGTTCAACTCCTTGAAATCATTCAGCATATATATATCTATCTATATCTATATCTATATCTATATATAACTGTTCTCTATAAGTAGCATTTATATAGCATTTTAAGGTTTGTGCAATATTTTGCAAAAGTTATCTTTTCACGTTCATAACTACCCTTGGAGGTAGATATTAGTATTGTCCCCATTTTGCAGCTGAAGCACCTTAGGCAGATAGAGGGTTAATCATTTGCAAAGGGTCACATAGCTAATGAATGTGATGTCAGATTTGAACTCAAGTATTCCTGATTCAAGGTCCAGATTTCTATAAAATGTGTTACTTAGCTGCCTATATAATAACCCTGTCAGTGATATTTGATTTACATCTTCTCTGCTTTTCTCTGAGTCTGTTTCCTTATATGTACAGTCAGAGAGCTGGGCTAGATAACTTCTGAGGTCCCTTTTAGCACTGAGTCTATGTTATTTACGTTCTACATCAGGGAGTATTGTAATCTTCAACTTCTACACCACCGCCAAACACAGCCACTTATCTTAAGTAATCTGTGCCTATATTTTTCTTGAAATCCTCTCCTGAAGATCCATCCAGTTCCATGGGGGTATCTCTCTGATTAGACACTTTAAAGAATTATTCCGTCCAAATCCTTCATAAAATATGGTACAGAAAATTGAACACAGATATAGATAGATTCCGTAATCGATGAATACTGAACACCTTCCAAACTCTCCTTGCGTCCTTTCCCCTCTGATTGGAGGGCTGGAGAGTAGAGTCCTAAACCTTGGCCAAAGGTTTCCTTTTTAGAGGGTGGGGCTTGACTTTCCTCACTTTCTATTTTTCATCTGCAACTTTGCTTGGTTTGAACTCCATGGAAATAGATCACCACTGGTGTCCTCCTCCCCACTTTCTACAGTCTATGAAAAGGCAAAAAGGTCAGAGACAGCGTTGGATTTTAAACTCTTCAAACAGATCCTTCAGGCTAGAAATAGAGTGTATGAGGGGGGTAGTGGGGATGACCTGGGCACTTCTGCCACCATCGCCTCCAACGGGAGTGGCCACAATGTTGGCCGAGGCAACCAGTGTGGAATCCCCGGCCATCCCCTCCCCAGGGGGTCCCGAGACCCCAGGCCCGTCACTGCTGCCCACACCTCCCACCCCCTGGGCCACAGGTTGGGGCGCTGCCTAGGACTTCAAGCCACTGAGTCAGAGTAGCCAATATGTGAAGCTGAACGTGGGGGGCTTGCTCCACTACACCCCGCTGCAGACTCTGACCAAGAAGGTCACCTTGCTCAAAGTTATGTTCAGTGGTCTCATGGAGATGCTCACAGACTCCGAAGGTTAGGTGCTGATTAATGGGAGTGGTGGTCATTTTGGAACAACCCTGAGCTACCTTCAGGATGGGTCACTGCCTTTTCTGGAGGGCCCTTGGGAGCTGGGTGAGCTGTTGGGTGAAGCACAATACTACCTGGTTCAGGGCCTCAGTGCGGATTGCCAGTTGACTCTACAGCAAAAGAGAGAGCCTTTCCCCAATCTATTCCCAGGTGACATCTCCACAGGAAGGGCAGAAGTTTGTAGCTATCACCTCTAAGCCAGTGGTGAAGCTACTGCACAACCGAAGTAACAACAAATATTTCTACACCAGCAGGTGGCCAATCTACTAAAAAACAGTGAGCTGTTCAACAAGATGGCATTGTGTTACCACAGGCGGCTGCTCTTTCTCAGTAACATACTGGGGGATGAAATCTGTTGCTGGTATTCTTATGGACAGGGCCAAAAGATTGCTGAAGTCTGCTGTACCTCCATCATCTATGCCACAGAGAAGAAGCAGACCAAAGTATAAGTCCCAGAGGCAAGGATTTTTGAAGAAATATTGAACATCCTGATCTATGAGACACCCTGGGGGCCAGATCCTGCTCTCCTAGAGGCCACAGGGGGTGCTGGGAGGAGAGAAGATGCATCCAAGCCAAAGGATCCATGGCAGAAGACACATTATTCATGAAGAGAGACCTCATGGCCAGCAGGCTGTCTTTGAGAACTGACCTTTCACCCACCTTGCCCTTGAACTAGTTCTCCTCTCTTATTGTTACCATCACCTTAACACTTCCATTCTCTCCTTTCCCATGACTTCTGCTTAGGCTTTGTTGGTCAAGTCATGCAGTTTCCTTTCTCCACTCAGTATTTCAGATTTATGGCACAGTACATTTAGTCCCCTTTATCCTTCTCATTCCTCCAATCCTATCAGCAACATAGTACATTCCAAGGCACATAACACAATGCTTCCCAAAATGTCAAATCTGTTATTTCCAATCCTCCAAAATGCTTGGGTGCAATGTTCTCTCACTCACTGTACCTTCTCCCTAACTCCAGTTCTTACATTCTCCTGTCTTTGCATCCATCATATGTGCATGTTTCAAGTTTTTGGTTCTGCCCATGTTTTCACTTCCTCTTAGTATATATTTTGTACTAAAGTTTTTCTCATGACCTTAACCATCTGCTACATTCCAAACCTATTCCTTTACCCCGGTACATTTTACAGCCACTTCACCTACTATCCTGTCCTTGGCCCTTTTCCCTTCTTAAATTGGTACTGAAGTGACCTGTGGTCTTCCCAGCCTGGTCTCCCCATTTACTTGTTTCTTATTTTTTTTATTAAATGATTGAAATAAAGTTGAATTGCAAGGATAGACTTGGTTCCTGGGGGTGAGGAAAGAAAGAAAATAGAGTGTATGTAACAGATAAGCCTAGAAAAACAACCAAGATTCAGATTGGAAAGAGTTTTAAATACTAAGGTGCAGTGTTTGTATTTTATTTGAGAGACAATAAAAAGACACTGAAGATTCTTGATCAGGGAAGTGGAATGGTTGGACCTGAGTTTAATATTTCTGTTAGTCATTGAACCTTACTTGCAAGCCTTGGTGTCTATACCAATAGCTGTGACCCAGTAGGACATTTAGCATCCATAAAAATCACAGAGTACTTTCATAATAGAAGGAATTTTTTTCTAGACCTAGTGATAGACCACCTTCTCTGCAGACAGACTATATTTCACATGTAACCCCTATCCCAAAGCCCACTGATATAGAAATATCTTCTTACTGTGGAGATGAATTCCCTGTTATGAGTGAGGTCAGGGTGGAGTTGGCAAGAGAAAAGAACTTCAGTTCTCATCTTTGTCATCTTTCAGTTCAGTCTTTTGGGAACTCCCCAAGTGAGAGGTGCTTTCATTGGGAACTCTTCAAGTTTAAAATTCAAGACTCTAGCTCTGACCTCCTTGTGTTCTCATAGACTTTATGAAAGTGAGGAGAAGGATATCAGTGGTCATCTGTTTCCACGCAGTTCAAACCAAACAGAGCTACAGATGGAAAATGGAAACTGAGTAAAGTCAACTCCAACTCTTCAAGTCTTCAAGACTCTTCAGGCCAGCTTCCTTTGAATCCTCTTTCCCCCCCACCTTTGGATGACTCCTGCCCTTTGGAACTGGTCAACCTTCTTTGATCATGAAGTCACTATGGATGATGCTGGCTGCTAGCTTACAGACAGAAAATGGAAGCGGACAACCCCACTTCAGGTTTCTGGAAAAAAAAAAAAAACTCTGGGAAGACACAAGAGGAGCTGGCAGTCTCTGTCATGTCCTTATTCTTAGCTTGCTATGCTAGAGACGTTTGAGAGTTTTCCCCTTGGGTGATATCTAGGACACTTAGTTGAGCTGAGTTATCACTCTCTCAATGAGAGAGGACTTATTGTCTGGTATATGTTCTCCTCTGTATACCTCTGATGATTTTTATTTTGCTACAATTTGCATAAATGGGTATCTTTACTAATCATATGTTCATTGTGAAACTGTTATTATGTGGGAAAGAGCTCAAGCCTTAAATGTAGAGATTGGGGTCCCTTTCACCCTCCAAACGACTAAGTGATCAAAAGTTAGCTTGAACATGATCATATTCCCATAACTAATAATATTTAATGGAGCAAATAAATCTACCTTTAGCTTGGTACCCCTTTACTTTGAGTAGTGGACAGTGATAGCCTCTGGTCTTAACCTCCTAACACCCCACTCCACCCCCCAGAGAAGTGTTAAGGAAGAAAAGACTAGAGTTCTCTAATTTTCCTTCCCTTCTAGTCACAACACTTTACTTCCATACTTTTGCTTAGTCATGTCAGTTGTATTTGACTCCGTGACTCCATTTGGGATTTTCTTGGCAAAGATATGGCAGTCAGTAGTTTGCCCTTTCCTTCTCCAGTTCATTTTACAGATGGCAAAATGAGTCAAAAAGGGTTAAGTGACTTGTCCAGGGTCACAGAGGTAGTGAGTGTCTGAAGACAGATTTGAACTTGCAAAGATGACTTCAGGTCCAGCGCTGTATGCACTATAGAGTCACCTAGCTGTCCATAAATAATCATATCAAAGAAACTTGATGTTTACTACCATGTCATTCTTTGCCAGGTGTTATATACTTGACTGTACTGAGAACTCTGATGAATAGGATCTGATTGTTAATTAAGGTAGAAATGATCAGAAGCTATGATGCATTAAAAGGAGCAGATAGCTATGAAAGCAGCTTTGGTAAGAAATTATTTACCCATTTCCCCAGAATGTTTATAGTCTAGGGCTCCACATAGACTCTTGGAGCTTAAAGTCATTGCCAAGAGGGATAGACAGAGGAAAAAACAAAACAAAAAAGATATAGGTGTCAAGTAGTCTACCCACTGGACTTGACTAATTAGTAGAACTGTGATAAGAACACATACCCCTTAACTTTTAATTTCTCAAGTATTCTTTTCACCAATATGTGTTTTTGGAAAGGGTAATTGGACTGGAAGTCATGAAACCTGTTTTCTGGTCCTGGCTCTCCCTGTTATATGACCTTACATAATTCGCAAACTCTATGGGCCTCTTGAACATTATTAAAATAAGATGATTGTACTAGATGGACTCCAAGGGCTCTTCTAGTCCTAATATTCCTACCTAATAAATAAGTTATTAGCTTCCTTGGATGAGCCCTGAATGGAGTTTAAATGTTTTCCAATGAGATTTGGACACCCCTCCCCCTTTTCAGATATTGTTAATGTGAAATTTCGACATACCATATGAAAGAAGAGATGTCCACTACAGGGGACAATGAAAGTACATCGATGCAATTGTCTAGAAAAGTAGCCTGATACAAGGAAGAGAGTGCTAGACTTAAAATCAGGAGACACCTGGGTTCAAATTGTGCCACTGAAACTACCTATGTGACCATGGGCAAATCACTTAAGCTTTTTCATCCTTAGTTACCTTATCTCTAAAATGGGAGTAAGGGTAGTGGAAAGTAGCAGATAGAAGGTTGAAATTGGAGGCAATAAAATCCAGATTAAAGTCTTCACACTAAAACATTGACTATGAGCAAGTCACCTTAATTTTTCCATCCCAAAGGCAACTAAGTTTATAAATTGAACATATAGGTCCTTCCTTCCTGCCCTTAGTTTTTTCTTCTTCCTTCTTTCCTTCCTTCCTTCCCTCCTTCGTTAAACATTTATCAGCACATTTCTGCCCCCATCCTCATTAAGATGTCATTTCTCTACTTCCGACAATGGCAGCAGCTCCTCAAGGGAATTAAACTTCTTACCCCTAAGATTTAGGTAGTGGAAAATGGGGCATTTGGGGATCAAAGGATCCAGGTTTTAATCCCAGCAGAGGAACTTTCTAGCTGGGTGATCTTGGAGAAAACATTCCTGGGTCTCAATTTCCTTATTTATAAAATGAGGGTATTGAATTTCATAGCCTTTAAAGTTCCTTAGAACTTTGAATCTATGATCCAATGATGGGACTTTGGTATTTTATATGTAATCAGCATTGCTTGTGTCATTTATTCAAAATGTGGAAATAACAACCAAATATTCTTCTGATCATTATATTTTGACACCCCCAACCCCATCCCCAAACTGGCCTCTCACTCTCAGTCTTTGGACAGGACTTTGGTTGGAGAAAATGTGAAAACAAAGCAGGGTGATAAGCATATACTCACTTGGAGTGACTAATGAAGTTGAAGCTGCAGACGATTCCCAGGTCTCACATGCCATCTCCCCTAAGGCAGACTTGAAGTCTTCCCTTCCTTTGTCCTGATTTTCAAACATTTAATTTTATGACAAACATGCCACTTTGCCTTGGATTAGGTGTGGCCCTACCTCAAGGCAGCAGGATGAGAAGTGGGGGTTGCGGGGGGAGGGGAGAGGCAATGTGCTTCTCAAGAGCTCTCTGAATTCTATGATGCCTGATTGCTGATGAGGAATTCATTGAGATAATTATAGCTGGTGAATAAATGATGGCTCTTTTGGCATCAATGGTGTAGGTTTCCTATTGCCAGTCTGATGTAAATTGAAAGCAGGGAGAAGGGAATTTAGGATCAGGTAATAGAGGGGAGGGACAGGGGGTGAGAGAGAGAGAGAGAGAGGCAGAGACAGAGAGAGATACAGACAGAGGGGCAGAGACAACAGAGAAACAGAAACAGACAGAGACAAAGAGAGACAGAGACAGACAAAGGCAGAGAGGGGAGAAAGAGAGAGAGAGAGAGAAGAGAGAGAGAGAGAGAGAGAGAGAGAGAGAGAGAGAGAGAGAGAGAGAGAGAGAGAGAGAGAGAGAAAGAGATCAACTGAATGTGATTCATATAGCAATGTCTCAATGGTGACTGGAAAAGAAAATTATTTGCAAACAACAACTAAGGCAAACAAGTTTGTGGTGGGAGTAGGGTGGCAAAGAAATTTTAATCTTATAATTAAATTGACAACCTGAATGGTTCACTGGTATTCCCAAGATACTAAGAAAAAGAAAGAAAATCAGATTTTCCCCCAGGGAAAGAGTACTAAAGGATTTATGAGGAAAAGACAGACAAAGAGAGTATTGAATTGGACAAGAACTGACAGTGGAAGAATTGTTGTCGGCATCAATGAAGGCAGAATTTACACAGGTAGAATTATGGTTGAACAAAGGACCAAAATGTTCAGCTAATGATCTGAATGATCTGAATACGCCTCTCTTGATCTGCTAAGCATGCGACTATTGGTATAACATCCCATTCCTATAGGATTTTGGTGATCTTTGAACTAGTTTAGAAACTCTGTGAGAGTAAGGGCAGTCCTTTCACCTTCTTTTTGCGAATGCATGATGAACTAATGACACGGACCTTCTGTAGGCAGCGTGGTAAAAAGAATGGTGCATTGACTTTCATGTTAGAGGATTTAGAATCAAATCTCAGATCTACAACTGGCCATTTCCTCACTTTAGATCTCATTTCCTTTATCTGCAAAAGTAGGGATTTGGACTATATGCCCTTGAAGGTCACATACAGCTGTATATCTATGGCTATGTGATATTTGAACCCAGGAACTCATATGTGTTAGGTTCTGTTCACTATTTACCAGGATCTTTTACTGTGTGTTACAGACTTTTTTTAAGCATAAAACTACCAGTGTTATTAGGCAACATGCAACCTTGATAGATTTCGAGGGATGGTCCTGCACTTGGAAATTTCTAAGAATATTGTTTTTAAAATTTTTCTCTTTTTCATACTTTTATTTTTATGGCTAATTTTTTATTCATCCATCCATCCATCCATCCATCCATTCATCCATCCATCCATCTATCCATCCATTCATCCATCCGTCCATCCATCCAAGAACAAAGAAGAATTTGAATAAGTAATTAAAATACAGTGTTAGTAAAATAGTGGATATGAGTAGAATTTTAAGGAGAGTTTGTATAAATAGAATTTGAAGAGTGACAACTGTCTCACTTTTATGCATTTACGTCTTCAGCAACTCATCAATTAGCATGTAATTGACACATGGTAAATGACACATGGTAAGTACTTAATAAATGCTTGTTCATTCATTCATTTATTCATTCATTTATTCATTCATGACAAGCCTGGGCCTAAAATACCTGATGAATAATTTCAAAAATTTAATAAGTAGAAAGACACAATCTTCAAGGCAAGAGAGAATTAATTAACCTTGTCTGTATAAAAATAAAAAAATGAAAAAAAATGTAAGCCGTATGTAAAGGCTACTGTATAGTGTCTCTAGTAGGGAAGAACAAATAGCATGCCTATAAATAATTTTGTGTTCCTACTCTAAACTCCGAACCTATTTGTTTATACTATAGTTTCTTTATTTCATAGGATCTTGATTATATCCTCTTAACGAAGATTAATAAATGGTGGCTCAAATTTCAAAAGTCATACACCAGAAAGATGAACCAAGTAAACAAGTCTGAAAACACCTCTAAATGTAAGGTTTAGATATGGGAGTGGGGAAACTGGATTTATTCCATGAAGTTTGGATTCAGTCAGAGAGTCACACTTGAAGACCTAGAGGGCCACAAGTAGCCTCCAGGTCACAGGTTCCCTATTCCTCAACATAAGTAAAGCTAACATTTTCCCCTTTGAAATATAAGCAGATTAGTTGATGAATCTGTTTATTGTTTTCCCTACTTCAGGGACTGCCTAGTTGTGGATTTCTTTTGTCTTTTTGGGCATATATTTTAATGTTAAGTCACTAGCATCTTCATTAATGTAAGAATTCTCTTTTGATAACCAAACTCAGGAAAACAATAAAAACAACAACAATACAGAAAAATGAGGACAAGGACTTCACTTTTATATTAAACTGTATGAAATGCCATGAATCAAGACTGCCCATTAAGCAAATGGGCCATGGGCTTTTTTGGGGGGTATTTTGTAGTTGATGCTCAGACCTGTGATTTCATTAGTGCAGGGCATTTCTAGGGAGGAAATTCCCTGTACCCATAAAGATTCACAATTTATAATCATCGAGAGTTATCTAAAACCCTGAAAGCTTAAGTTAACTTGTTTAGAGTTACAAAGCCTATATGTATGCATGAGGAATGTTTTTCTGAAAAAAAACAAAAAAGCACCAAAAAAAAAAAAAAAAGACAACTCTCTGCTCTCTATATCACAGCCTCTTTCAGGTTGTGAATTTATTTAATATTTCAAGATTCTGTGATTCTCTCTACTCCTAGCAAAGAAGGCCAGGTCTGTAGGATTTAGGGGATTCAGAGGGCTGCTGCAAAAGGAAGAAATCAATTAAGCTGTGGCTAACTTGAGGATGAAACTCATGGAATTTATTTAGGCTGGCCCTGGGACAATAATCATGTGTCAGTCATGAGTCTTTACGTGAACTGGTAGTATATGCAAACGCTTATTTTCCATGATCAACTTCTTTTCCAACTGGAGTTTATCTTCAAGCCTAGAATGAGGCAATCACTAGTACTAATGGTAATTAGCTCCACCCAGCCATGAGTTAATTAACAGTGGGAAAAAAATATCAGCAATGTGAGAGGCAGCATGGCTATGCAGATAGGTGTACCATCTTTGGAGTCAGGCCAAGCTGGGTCCCATATCATCTCATGAGTCAACTGAGCAAGATTAGAGAGATGAAAACCCAAATAGACTAATTTCCTTCTCTGCCTCTGATACATTATGGGTGTATCTTTTAAAGTCTCTGTGCCCAAGGCAACTCTCTAAGAGAATAAGTCACAGACAAATTGCTGCTCTGAAATGGATGGGGGAGTTTTGAAACCAAGAGCTCTGCATGTCATTGAATCTCATGCCTCAAAAAAACAAAACAAAACAAAAAAATCCCAAACCCAGCAAAAGCTGATCTTCTCCATGTGAGTCTTATGTGTCTATGTTTCAAAGAGGGTAGGGTTAGATGGATTCAAAATCTAAGTTTTGTCATTTGTTAATACTATTCAGTACAGTAGTTAATACGATATTATATAGTTAATACAGTAATGTTAGTATATTACCATATTATATAATGAACTACATAATTATATTACATAATATGCTACAATACATTAGTTACATAGTTAATACTTTTCCGTTATACCTGTGGAATTCCTTGCTGAGGAAAGGAATGAAGAGCCATTAATTCTTTTTCTGTGATTTCATTCCTTTCTTTTTCATTCTTTTTTCCCCTAAATGCTAAACTGCGCATGCGTGCATGGGTGAGAATGTATGTACGTCATCTCTAAATATGTGGGAGAGGCACAATGTGCTGATCGACTTTACCACACGTTTCTTCAGAGAACACATTTAATTCAGAGAAAGGGGAGAAGGAAAGGCCAGGACAAAGTGTTGTCTAGTCTTGTCTTTCATGTTTAATGCTAATGCTACTACCAGTACTATTTTACAGACTGAAATATTTATAAGCAACCTCAGTAAAATGCTTGCAGCTATAACAATCTGACAAAAACATCCTCCCCACCTCCACTCCCAGGGCCAATGTCACAGATCAGAACTGGGGAGAGACAGGCTTCATACATGCACCAAAAACATTTGCTGTAAATGGTATTTTCAAAGTATTTCCCTTCTTCTAGCTTTGACTATTTAAGAAGAAGGAGCTAGAAGGAAAGCATTACACAGATGAGTTCTGTAATAATCAACTAGAGGGAGAATTTCCCTGAAAACCAAGCAATAGCAGTGTATAGCTCTCATTAAGAACCAGAAAACTCTATAAAAGAACATCAGCTAGGAAGGGCAGCAGGATCCTTCCAATAGCTGCAGAGGCTGGACTCTGACTGATGTCATTCTGAAGGGTGCTGAGTGGCTGCGTAGCACCCTTTGGCTTGAGGATGGCAATGGTTTTTGTTTTTAATTTTTTGGAAATTGACCATGGAACAGGCATCAATTCAGTGCTGAGTAAAATTAAAATAATTTACTTTTTTTTTCCTTCAAGCAACACATTTCTTTGGAGAAATAGTCAGGAAATATATTGTCCAGGATTCTGTGAGACTTTCTTGGCACTCTAAGCAATTGTTACAGTAGACTGAGTGTTTTTTCACAATATCAGAATATTACAGATAAGGCAAAAGAATCAGAGATAACTAGAATTGGAAGTTTAGAAAACACAGGACCAACATTGTATAACACATACACACACCAGCACACACACACACACACACACACACACACACACACACACACAGAGAGAGAGAGAGAGAGAGAGAGAGAGAGAGAGAGAGAGAGAGAGAGAGAGAGAGAGAGAGAGAGATTATCCTCACCTCAAATATTTTTAGAGGAAAGCAAAGTTGAGAAGAAAACCCCTGAATCTGATCAATCACTATATTAGAGAAGAAAATGACAATTTTGTTTCATGAACCAATAAAGCGCTATTATACGAAAACATAAACATAGCAGTTTCCTTATAATATGAGACCTATCATTACACAATTTTAGTCTCTTCCATTAGGAGACAGGAGAGAAGGGGAGGCTCCCAAGGTGTGGAAACAGGAAACTTTTATGACATGATAATCTTACACATTTCTTTCTTTCGTTGAAAAGAAGTGCTAAATAAAGAAATCTCTCTATATCCACACACACATACACACACACATGTGCACACACACATACATGCACACACAAATACATGCAGCACATACTCAATTAAATTAGCTCAAGCTCAAAAATAAAGCAGATATGATCACTCTCAATTGCTCTGTCTTCATCATTAGACAGAAGCACCATATTGAGATTTTAATACACGGTAGTAAATAAAATAACAAATTATAATTATGATGAAATGAGCCAGGTCTGACTTTTGGATCTAACATTTTACCTGGAGATTAACTAAGGGCAATTCTACATAACCCAGACCAGTTGGGTGAATCCAGGATGGAAGATACCACAACAAAATTGTCATTCATATATCTCAACATGAGCATTTCAAGGATAATTTCTTTGCCCTAATCTTCAAAGACTATTGGTGGCCTGACTGCTTCTGGTACAATTCACCCAAATCTTACTCATTGTGATGGAGTTGAATGACAAGATATGCTGGCAAAAAGTAAAGATGGAGACCTGATGAATATTGAAGTGAATAAGGTTCCTGTCATTTAAATCACTGAGTGAAAAAAGAATTCCAAAGAGTCCTGCAAATGAGAGTGTCCACTGAAGGTTGAAATGGAGAGCATATTTTCTTTTTCCAAAGGAAAACAAACAAAAAATACTTCTAGGATGACTTCAGTCCTCAATAAGAATATAAAAGTTTTTACAAGAATGGGGTTAGCAAGCTAAAATCTCATTGTAGCTATAAAACACATGCTTGTCTAAACTATATTATTAATAGAAAAAAACTAGAAAACTAAAAACTAAAAAGAACACTCTAAATTTCTAAACAGAAGGAAGATTTTTTTCTCTTCCTGTTCCCCTCTCACCCAAAAGAAAGTGTTTTCTCTGACGTATGATTAGAGACTTTATCTGTGATTTCTTTGGCATAGGGAATTTGAGGATGAAGACAATATGGTATTAGAGAGTTGACTTACTCAGAATTACACAGCTGGTATGTATCTGAGGTATTAGCTGGAACCCAGGTCCTCCTGGCTCTGGATCCCAACCTGACAGTTACTATTCACTATATAGATTTTCATAGTAACAGAAAATATTATCTTTGCTAATTCTGGGAGGATATTAGATATTTTCAAAAACTGTAAAATATCTACCAGGCACTTTCAATTTCATAACCCCATGTTTCCAACTGGATCTTTCATCATCAAGACATCCTACAACATTAATGTGTTAGATATTGAAATCGTGTTATGTTTCACTGCTTAAATGAATCTCCCAACAAAAACAAAATCAAATAAAGCAACAGAAACAAAACAAGTTTGTTGATTTCAGTAAACATGGTATGATCCTAATTATAATTCTCTAATCATGAGTTATTTTTTGTTAATTTAAGTAAAGCCTCAACAACACTCCAGCAGCTTCCATTCTATGGAATAATATTATCCAATTTTTCTAAGATTGGATGATGCACTTTTCATACACATCTTTCAAAATCACAGACATCGATTCTTCCTAATGGACATTATTAACAAGACCACAAGATCACATGTGTAGAGTTGGAAGGGACCTTAGAGGGCTGTCTAACCCTCTTCTTTTACAAATGAGGAAAATGAGACCTAGAGAATTTAAATGACTTTCCCAAGTTGATATATGTAGCAAGAGGTAGAGTCAGAATTTGAATACAGGTCCTCTGACTTCAAGTGTAAAATAAAGAAACTACAACAGAAATAATTAGAGCTGACAAAGCCATGAAAAAACATTCTCATTAGTTGTTTTTTTTTTTGCCAATTATACTCCAGTTATTGAGTTTGTTTTGTCCTTCGCTCTTGAAGAGGTTCATGACATCAGGATGATGACATGACTTGCAACTGACTTTGATTTGAGTGAGGGAGGGCTGTGCAAAATTACCAACCTCACCTTCTCCTCCTGAGCCATTTGGATCCAGTGGCCTGATAATTTATCAGGACTACTGGAGATGGCCCAGGATGCAATATGAGACTCTGCCCCTTTCAGACTAGCATACATGGGGTCTTTATGTTTTTGAACTGGTAAGTTTTCAATAGTGAAGGTGGACTGTCTAAAACTATTTTCAATAAATATTAAAAACTCTTTCCAGATTCTTTCAGGAAAAAAGTACATTGAATCATGCCCCTGGTTATCTACATCTCTTTTATTTTAGTTTTCTGAAAGATCAGGAAGAGGAAGAATAATAAAACAGAGATCTAAACTTCATTAAAAATAGGCTGTTGAAAGAGGAATTTAATAGAATCCATATAGATGTGTAGTCTAATTTTTA
This sequence comes from Notamacropus eugenii, assembly GCF_028372415.1. Lineage (NCBI taxonomy): Eukaryota > Metazoa > Chordata > Mammalia > Diprotodontia > Macropodidae > Notamacropus > Notamacropus eugenii. The sequence goes on along the minus strand of NC_092874.1, from coordinate 32,989,427 downwards.
GATTCAAGTTAACTTTCTTCCAAATGAGTTTTTTGTATCACATCCTCTCAAACTAGGCCAATCTGCCTGTCCCCATTTGACAAAAGAAAAAGACCAAAACATCAAGGGGATTGTCCCAGTTTTCTCACTGGAAATTAGGAGTTGAGCCAAGAATCCAGCATTAGCTACTTTTGGTATTTAATTCTGGATTTTGTCTTTAGATCACTTGGCTATGGGGCCTTTCTTAATACTAAATCCATTCAGTTCTTTCCCAGAGTCAGCTCACTTAATAATTGGATACTTTCAGAGAGTTCATTTCCTCTCAGTTCATAAAATGTTTCCTGAATTTTAAGTAATTTGCAATATATTCTAAGATTCTTACAAATGCTTTTAAGTGTCCACTGTCAATGGAGATGATGTCTTCATGGTGACCATGGGATGACAGATTCCGAGATTTATGATTAGAAGTGAATTCTGAGGTCATACAATCTACTGCCTCTTTTTATAAGGAAACAGGAAACTGAGGCAAAGAGCAGTTGAATGACTTTCCCAGAGTCACAAAGCTAGCAAGTTTCTGAGGAAACATTTCAAGCCTGGTCTTCTTGACAAGTTCAGTGCCCTATCCACTCTGCCATGACACCTCTTTGGACTTTATCTACCACTCCTTATCATTTCAGGTTTTTTTTTTCAGTTGTGTCTGACTTTTTGTTGATCTCGTTTAGGGTTTTCTTGGCAAAGGTATTAAAGTGGTCTGCCATTTTCTTCCCCAGGTCATTTTTTGGATGAGGAAACTGAGTCAAGCAGGGAGAAGTGGCTTATCCTGGGTCAAAAAACCAGTAAGAGAATGAAGCCAGATCCAAACTCAGGAATATGAGTGCCTGACTCCAGATCCTGGGCTCTGTGCCACCTAACTGCCTCTCTCTTTTCATTACTTGAACTTAAATTCTTCAGTCTTATTTCTTTTGATTGTTGCTTTAATTTGTGATGAAAGATGTCATCCCCCCAAACCTAAAAAGTTTCATAATGATGTAACTTTCCTTAAAATGAAGATACGTATGATAAGATAATCTCAGAAGCTGGGTGGTAAAAGTAACTCCTTCATTCAAACCAAAGGAATTAATGGAGTCACAGCAAAACAGACATGCTTACTCCATACTGGATGGAAATTATGTAAACTAATTTGGTAATTATTCATTGGGCATCAATGTGGTACATTCTTTGAAACCTGGAGTTATTTTTCCATAGTTCTGCAAAATTCTATGGCATAATTGAGGGAAGGTCCAGTAGGATTTTAGAGATATTATCTCTCTTCTATTTTCATTGTCTTAGTGGTTTTCATTATAGAAAATATTGGATATGTAACATCAGTAACAGACATGGAAATAGGAAAGGAAAGTCACCACCAGAAGTTCTACTTCCCCAAGTTGAATTGCTTCAAAGAGATAAGGTATTGGACAGAGTGCCCAGTTACCAAGCTTTCTAGCCAAATAACCTTCATAAGACTCAGAAAATGAAACTGGAGAGATATCACCCAAGTGAAGGAACAATCAGCCCTAATCTCTTAAAAGGCTGAGTTGGTGATGGATTTGAAAAAGGAATACTTGCCAGTATAAAGGGAGGAGAAGGATTGTTATCCAACATATCAGACCTCTTGTAAATGAGTTTTCCTTTTGTAGGCTAGATGGTATGGTGGATAGAACATCAAGCCTGAAGTCAGTAACACCCCAGTTGAAATTCAGCCTCAGACACTTACCAGATTGTGACCCTGGGCAAGTCGCTTAACTCTGCCTCAGTTTCTTCATCTATAAAATGATCTGGAGAAGGAAATAGCAAACCCAATATCTTTGCCAAGAAAACCCCAAATGGGGTCATGAAGAGTCAGACACAACTGAAACAACTGAACAACAATAACAGAACGACTGGCACATTGAGTGAACTAAGAAACACTTATTGATTGCTATTGAATGTTCATCAAAGCAACAATTATGGGAAGCTCTAAGCTTATTTGGAAGCTGCTGCCATTGATTCAACCATCTTTGGTTGAATCAGAATGAGAATGTGGGTCACTTAAGAAAATGTTATTGCTTCAGTCACACTTTTCTTTAAACCCCAAATGGTGCTAAAGCAGGAGTATGGTAGAGTGAATAGAGTTGGGTTCAAAGCCAAGAAATCCTGGGTATAAATTTGCCTATGACCTATTTTACCTGTGACTCTGGGCAAGTGATCTTATCTCTCAGTGGTTTAGACAACTCTCTAAGACTTTAAGTTGTAGAAAAGGTACTGACCTCCTCTGGCAGAGAGATTTTTCTCACCAGGGAGTGAGTTCCCTAGACCAAGGAAATCATGACTCTAGCTCCTATTTCTTCCCTGAAAAACATTATGTTTCTTGATCACCTGGTTTTTCTGTCAGTCTTGGGTATGAATAAAATCTGACCCTTAATTAGTTCAATTCTAACTACACTACTCCATCTCCCAGTTCGACATTTTTCCTGGTTGTCTCCTATGTTCTTCCTCATCATCTCTGCCTCTTTCCTTAGCTTTGTTCAGTTACCAGCTAAAATCTCACTTTTTAGAAGAAATATTTTCTGCTTCTCCAATTCTAGTATCTTTCCTCTGATGATTATTTCCAATTTATCCTAGATATAGCTTGTTTCTACATAATTATCGGCATGTTTTCTTCCCCATAGGGCAGTGAACTCCTTGAGAGTAAAGACTCTTTGCCTTTATTTTTATCCCTGGCACATAGTCCAGTGCCTACCTCTACTAGGTGCTTAGTACATAACTACTCAAAATAATGAATCTGTGATTTTTTTTTATCAAAGCAATCACTTCCTTCAATGATGCTCATTACAGGTAATCAACTCTTATAAATGTCCTTTCCTAAATTTAGCACAAGGTATTCACCCAACATATTGTGGAACATCTTTGATTTCTTTTGTGAAAACTGAATTTTAAAGAAAGAAAAATTTATGAAATGTGAGAATATTCCTGAGACTACCAAGAGCTTAGCAGAATAAGGTCCTTTGACTTCATGCTTGGTTATGATTTTTTGAAAGTCAGATTTTGACAGCCCACATCACAGACCATCCATAAAAACTCCATTGCATTTAATAAACTTGGAAGTACTTGCAAACCAGAAATATTTAGGGCTGAGATACGTACTTTTTCTGGCACAACCCATTATTCTAGATGACAAATTTCTTTGGACAATCAACATTAGAAGAAAACTTGGAATTGGCAACCAGCAAATCCCAAGGTATTTGGAAGCCCAAGGATTCCTTGCACTACTATGACCTGCCAGTATATTAGTGGGGACCTGTCCCATTCAGGGTCCATTCAACTATTTATACATTTCTTTGTTAGTTCTGTAAGCAGATAGAAAAAAGACCATGTGAAAGGCTCCAGAGAATGAAAATCATCTATTAAAAAAATAAAAGGAAAGGGGAAGTATATAAATTCATTCTCAGGATGTATATTGAATATATATTGAAGAATGAATGACATGGCTCTTTAATGCCTTGAATTCACAATAATAATGAATTAACAGCAGTGATAATACAAAAAGCTACACCAAAGACTAAAAAATAATGGAGATCACCAAAGACAGAATGCAAGATTATTTGTGGAGAGTTCCTCTAAAAGAGGTCTTGGGTTGTTTGAAGATGAAACATTAGATTCCCCCATTCGATTGTAAGCTTCTTGAGGTCAGGGACTGATTTTTACCTCTTTGTATCTATAATGCTTAGAAGAGTGTTTAGCACACAGTAGGCCTTTAATAAATGCTTATTAATTATTGAAACAGAAACAAAAGCAAGAGGAGGAGAAACACTAAAATCTATTCCCCCTCCCACCTCCAATGATTTACTCAGCATCTGACATGATCTAGGCTAGAATAGATGTAGCAATGTGTCAAACCCATGGCCAGAATTATTTCAACTCAGAAATTAAACAGGATGCAACAACTGCTGTTCATTGGTGTTCTCATTGTCTCAGATAAGACAGGTCTGTGATCTACAGTAGGAGGGCATTATATAACAGAAAAGATTTTTAGAGCACTTAAATTGAAACTGGCAAAGCCACACATAGATATACTTTTGGATATCTAAGCAAAGGCAAGGACACAGTTTCTCTGCTAAGTGGTAATATATCATAGAGCTAGAATGAACCTTAGTGATTATCTACTCTAATCATATTTAACAGATGAGGAAACTGAGGTCCTGAGTTGCCACAGGTAACAATTTAATTCTTATGTCAGACTGGACCCGTTCTCCTGACTCAAACTATTCATGTCTCTTCTGTTGTTCCATAATAAATAGAGATTTCTATATAATTAATAGATGGAACACTCTCAATATAAAGCCATCCACTTTACGTTCTGTGTTATGCAATATTTTAGCGTTTGTATTCACTAAAGTCAGTAGGCCAGAATACGTGACCATGTGAGTTTTCTTCCAGCTTGATGGTCTATCTTGTATAGTAAATTTGAAATTCCATACAATTTGTTGTTATTCAGTCACTCAGTTGTGTCTGACTCTTGGTGACCCCATGGACCATAGCACACCAACAATGTCTATGGGGTTTTCTTGTCAAAGGCAATGGAGTGGTTTGCCATTTCCTTCTCCAGTGGAGTAGGGCAAACTGAGGTATACGTGACTTGCTCAGGGTCACACAGTTAGTAAGTGTCTGAGGCCAAATTTGAACTCAGTCTTTGTGACTCCAGTCCTCTAACTATATACAGGGTCACAAATGTGTTTTTTTTTTTGTAAGGATTGATTGATTTATTGTCTCCTTTCTCATACATTGGTGCTGTGTTTGCAATCCATTGATAAGCACTATTATATTTGTAGCTGTTCTGTTTATCAAGTAAGTCTCTTTCATTTAATACTCAAATTATTTGAAATATTGAGTTGTTGAGCATACTCAGACATGGATGTGTTACAGTCTTGATCACTTGAGGGAACACTCCCTTCAATGGGACCATGGATCCACTGGAATAAGGGACTACTTAAGTCTTGCTGGCCCTAGTTTTTCACACTAATTTAAAAATATTTCTAAAGAGACCTAGGGATTTATGGCTAGAAGGAAGCTCCAGGGTCATGTAGTTTGAACTCAGATCTTCGAATTCCGGATGTGTGACCCTTTCCCTTGCGTGGAAATGCTTCTATTTTTAAGTAATTCCTAAGAAGCAACTTATATAGACTTTTTCAAGAAACTAGAACATTTCTGCTAAAATTAGTGGTGTATTATTACAATGTCTGAAAGACCAATGATGCCTACAGTTAGTGATCCTTTCAAGAAAGTTTTTGCTTGTCCTAATAGAGCATTAAGTCACTGATATTACACAGTAATTTCTTCTATGAATAAAAACGTCACATGTGAAAGTTTCATGCCAGTCTAAGGAACAATTGCTCATATTCCAACATTTATTTCTTTGCAAAATAAATCCAATACCAGCCACTGTTGCCCATTGATTGAGTTTAAATGTATCCAAAAAAAATTCCTCTTCTCCCGAAGACTTTTGGCTCTTGCTGTACATTTATATTCATTTTAGATGAAATCAGAGATGCTCTCCTTGCTCATTTTTTTCTTCTACCATGGGGTAGGAATCAGATCTGAAGCTTCAGGCTAACTCAATAGAAGCGTGTGTTCCCATTGCTGACATAGTCAAACTATCTATCTTCACTTCTGAAACAGCATTCCATAAGGGACAAAATAGACCACTCTAAGAGTCTGGATTTGAATGGTTACTTACTCCTCTTAAGTAGTTATGTGCTAGGTAAGGAAAATGAAAATAAAATCATAGAAAATCCACTGTAAGACCTAATGATTAGGCTTCATCCTTTATTAGGTAGTAAGAGACAATCGATGTTTACAGGTCAAATTTAAGAGCGGCCATTTGAACCAAAACTGTTCCACAGAGCATGGAGGCAAAAGAGATTCAGACACCGCCTAGAGTTTGCATGGGTTTGCACGTGATACTGTTTGTTTTCAGCCATCTTTATGTTACCCCTCCCTCATGTCCCCAGAATAAGATCCAGATCTTGCTTCCTAAGGATATAGAAGTGTCAACTCCTGTGAAATTGGAGAATTGTGGGAAAATATTTGACATGTTGATATATACCAGCTATTGATTTTCCATCTTCAATTCAGAGGATTGTTTTATTTCTCCTTTATAGGTATTCTTTCTCAAATTATGCCATTGGTTGACTGTTGTGAAAACCAAAGTATTTTGTCTAATGGAAAGACTGAACCAAAGTCAGGACTCCAAAGAACCTGTTTAGCCCCATCAGGCCATTCCATGGGCAGACAATAGCTTATCTTCTTCTGTAAGGTCAAACAGTATTACACATGCAGAGGGCTCCCAAATCACTCGGAGTTCCCTCTCAATTGGCTAAACAGATGGACCACAAATTTGATCGTAGGTGAAAATGGGACAATCATTGAGACCAAAGGATACAGACATTGGGAAGTGTGAAATAAGCAATGGTCAAAATAAGAATTTGAGGAGATAATTTAAATAAATACTCATGTGAATCTTCTGAGTTCCTTGCCCCACAAAATACACAAAACACATTTTTCTTCTTTTGCTTAAAAATATATATGTATATATACATACATACATATATATACACACACATATATATGTATATATTTAAGCACACAATTTTTAAAGAGATGAGCACCACGAACTATGGCTAGATTGTGGATAAGAAAGCTCAGGACCATGCTCAACTCTGAGCACTGAACTTGTGAGTGGTTTTAAATATGGCAACAGTCAAACATGAAATATCTGCAGTTCTAAAGTATTATTGTATCCTGAATTCTTAACATCTCTCAAATTGCTGCTAATTTCCTTTATTTTTATTTGTTATTAAAAGCAATTTCAGGAAGGTGATATATGTGCCTCCCTATCCCTTCCTCATTAAATAACCTTTACAAAAACTTTTCAAAAATATTTTTTTTCCCTAAACCTAAGTTGTGGTTTCAATTCTTGTTCTAAGTGTAAGAGTGGCGTGTCTCTCAGCCGTGGAGCAATGCAGCTGCATCTTCCTCCATCAGGTGGATATGGTACCTTTTAGCTCTCCGAGGGCAAAAGTCAGTCGTGTTGATCACAAATCAAAGGCATGGTTATTTTTGGTGCCATTTACTATTTACCACTTTGATGATAAAGTGTGAAGTTAGATGGTTATATATTTACTTTAGATAGTAGATTTTCTGTTTATAAGTTATTTTCTTAATCTTTCTAACATATATACAATATATATACTTATATATACCCCTGATAAATCTTATTTTAAAGGGACACTGTCAACCCTTCAAAGCCTTACATTGATCACATAAAGCTTCCAATGTGCAGAAGTCCATGACAGAAATGAAGGTACAATAAGACCTTCCAGGTGTTTTTTCTCTCCTCCATATCCATGGTGTGCAGTTTGCTCATTTGCATTTTTCCCTTGTTGCTACTAACCTTTACATCTACAGTAAACATTTATATCATGTCAGTAGGAGATCGAAAAAATAAACAATTAAGCTTATAACTACCGTTGTACTCCAAACGAAAGCATTCTACCTACAGACGCAGTGTCACTGGCATGATATAAAGGGGGTATGCTGCAGAGGTATAATATGCTCCCTTTTTTATGAGGTAGGGATGACCATGGATTTCCTACTCAGCACTTCTCTTGGCACTATGGCTCAAGGTTATGGCCATCCCTAGCTCACAGAAACTGAGCAGGTGGGCTGCCTGCCATCGTTTATTTTCTCTATACCCATGGCACATATCTCCCCCAGTGCTTACTCATTCATATTTTCAAACATGGATATTTGTTGTTCCTGGGTACTCAGAACATTGCAACAAATCACTTTTCTTTTTTCTGATTTTTAGGGGGAAGGGTGACCCCAAAGCATGACTCCACTATACAACGTCTCTGAACACTGCATTTGTCCCAGAGTTGAGTAGGAGAGAAAGATTATTGATTCAGAAGACCTCCCCAACAGCATCATTGGTGTCCATTGTTTTGACTACTTACAGGCTGATCATTCTACCTCTTGTGATTCAGTGATAACCCTAAAGGTGTTAAATTGGGGCATGGCTACTGTTTTACAAGACAAGTACAGCATCTAATTTTGTTCTGATAAATACTCAGTAACTGCTGACATGGCAGGAGGATCAGTAAGGGGTACTACTATTCACAGTGTTGCTGCTGCTTCTCATTCTTCTTCTCTCTTTAAACTACAGAACAAAGTACTGAATATACACTGGAACCAGTTAATGCCCTTAGACAAAGGTATAGTTGTTTCATAAAGCAGGAAAGACAATGCAGGGGAAGTAGGTGCCCAAAAGCACGGTCACAAAGGTTTTGCAAGTTCTAGATATCGCTACGAGTCAATGCTGGAGATCACTTCTAAAACAGTCAATATTCAAGAGGAATGCTCTTATGTGGAGAAAATACTGCCCCTTCCCCTCCCTCCCATCCCCTTTGAGAATCTTTTCAATTCACTATCAAAAGTCCTGGCTCTTCAGATAGACTTTAAACTATAAATAAACACTGCATAGTTCATTTTTTTGTTTGTTTTCTTTGTTTTTTGAAAAAAAATTATTGCAGTACAATGACTCCCAGTTGGAGTTCAGTAAGGAGCAAACAGCACAGGAGTATGGGTGGTCCGTATGGGCCCCGGAGCAGGCCGGAGGAGTGCTGGAGGGAGTGCAGATGGCTGGAAGAGGGTTGCTGCTGGAGCTGTTCGGAGACTGAAGGGTGAATTTACTGCCACGGCAGCAGCAGCCGCTGCAGCTGCCAACGGGTTCGGGAGGATCCGTGGAGCCAATGGCTTGGAAGGTTCCTTAGAAAATACTAATTTTACCTGCGATGGAGAGGGAGAGAAACAAAACATAATTGGTGGACAAGTTCTTTCCCAGTTCGTTCCAAATTCGACAGCTTTAGAATTCCAAAGGATAATTTATAAGAAAGTTTTAGACTTATATTTCAAATACACACATGCAAAGAACTATAGGGTTTCAAATATATTTTCAGAGGAAAACCTGGCTGACAACTTGAGTAATCTGTTAAGAGAGACTGTGTGTATTTGAGTGCTGTCACGTCCTACAAGAATGTAAGCTCCTTGAGGTCAGGGACAATCTTATTTTCTCTATTTGTATCCCTAGCACTTAGCTTAGTGTCCAACACACTGTTAACATTTAATAAATGCCCCCTCCCCCTTGTTTCATCCAATCATGCTACTGAATTGTCATTAGAAAAATAACCAGGAAACCTTCCATTTGCCAAAGACAGTAACTGGTTAAAAAACAAATGCTCAGTAGAAAGTGTGCCAAACTTGGGAGTGCTGACTGTGGAGCAAGTGATATTACTGTATAGTTACAGAATCTTGGCCCTGACACTGTCAGATGTGAACAAGTTATTCAACCTGTCTGGGTCTCATTTTTCCTCATCTGTAAAATGTAAGAGCTGGCTTATATGGTCGGTGAGAGCTCATCAACTCCTAACAACATTCCTGAAGCCCAGTTTTATAAAATGAGAAGTTTGAAGGGGATAACCTCTGAGGTTCTTTCCCATTCTAGATCTTTGATCCTGTGATTCACAGTCAATTCATCTCCCAGGACCTCGATGTCTTCGTCCGTAGAAATGGATTTAAACTAGATGATTTCTGAGGTTCCTTAGAATTCCAGAGCTAAGATCCTAATAAACTACAAGTGATAGGGAATGTAAATGAGACAGCGATGGGCACATCAAATCTTTACGAGTACAATTAACGTAAATTACCCAGAGAGGTTCAGAACAAACAAAATAAAATGAAAGAGAGAGAGAAGGAGAGAAATTCATCATCTCTCAGACAGACAGCTGTCATCTGACAATTCAGTCCTATCAACTGCCCACAGAGAATGTCACTCTCATTTGAGCACATGGAAAAACTTGAAAAAAACAAAAGCTGTTCTTAAAGTGAAAGTTCTTGCCTCTAACAAGGTAAACATTTTTTGTTTCCTCATTATTTCAAATAAGAGTAGTGTTTTTTCAGCTTCAATCTAAATCAATAGCCTGAACCTCCGGCCAGAATCGCCAGGAAAATGGCATCTCTGAGGATGGATTCCAGTTATCGAACAGCAAAATGGTGCTAAGATTTTTTTAAGTGTTTGAAATTAATACGAATACTTTAAAAACCATACTCTTCACCTTTAGAAAATATTTACTTTGGCTAAGTATAAAGGTATGATAAAACCAAGGTTACTAATAAGATGATGAAATCAATGAGCATTTCTAATCTTATGCTATAGATAACATTGTTTCTAATAAAAAAAGCCATTTCATTTGTATAATGAGAGAGTTATGATGTGAAAGGACTTGTTTTGACCTACCCTGAGGACTAATCATCAAAGACTACAGTTCAATTCAAGGGGATTCTATCTTTCCTAAGCACCAGCTAGGGACAAGGCAGCATGCTATGCACCAAGAGGGTGAAGATGAAAGATAGAGCACTGGCCACACACAGCTTCCAATCTAGGGGAATGTGATCAGGGAAAGGAGAGAACCTAGATATTGATGACTGAGGAAAGTTTCTATAGAGTGATAAATATTGGAGGACATCGAGGAATTGGATGATGGTGAGCAAGTGGAAATACTGAGGGTAAATTACTCTTTCTAGAGGATTAGCAGTGAAGGTGAGGGGAAATAAAGGATGAGGACACAAGGAGGTAGCAAAATGGAGGAAAGGGTTCATTCTCTCTCTCTCTCTCTCTCTCTCTCTCTTCCTCTCCCTTTTTCTCTTTGCTGATAAATAGATCAATTGAACGATTAAGAGATATTTGCTTAGAAGAATCAAGTATGTTTGTAAGCAGAGGGAAAGAAGCCATTAGAGACTGGGAAAGTGAAAAGAAAGATAGAATGATTGATACAACAAGTATCAGAGAAGATGGAGAGGGGGACGATCAAGGGCACAAGGGACAGAATAAATCCATATCATGGAAAAGAACCCTCTCATCTTCTGGAATTTTAAAAATCAGTTTTAAGATGAATAATTATACTGATAATTTCTAAATGTAATTTTAAATTATTTTTAAAATATAAATTTATATACATAGTATATGAATATCACAACTGGATATTTATCTACCTAATACATGTAAGCACAATTAAAATTTAAATATTTAATTAAAATATAATAAAGTATAATATAAATGTATATCCATGTATACACTTTACATATTTGTGTGTATGCATGCATATATACATACATGTACATATATGTATGTATTCATACATGCACATTAAACAGGTAAATCAATTTCTCTTTTTCACCTTGGAAATTTCTACACTACTGTCTTATCTATTTTTGTTGCATTTGTCTTTGGTGTCTCAAGTCAATCAATCCATATCAATATCTGCTTGTGTGTGTGTGTGTGTGTGTGTGTGTGTGTAGAGACAGAGAGAGAGGGAGGGGAGGGAGGGAGGAGGAGAGAGGAAAAGAGAGGGAGGGAGAAAGGGAGAGAGGGAGAGAGAGAGAGAGAGGGAGGGAGGGAGGGAGGGAGGGAGGGAGGGAGGGAGAGGGAGGGAGGGAGGGAGGGAGAGAGAGAGAGAGAGAGGGAGGGAGGGAGAGAGGGAGAGAGAGAGAGCGCATTTTATAAAGGTGGATCTCAAAATGAAAAGGTATATTCTATAAGATCACCAAAATACAAAGAGAAGAAGAAATATGCTCAAATCAAAACATTGATTGGGTTGAGACTCCAAAGCCACTCAGGTTTAAAACATCCTAGTTTACTTTGACTTGTCTGTATTACTCATTAGTCCCTCAAAAGAAGCAGCTGAAGTGTTTTGCTTTGCCTACCCTTTGTTTCTAAGAGGGTTCTGCCTTTTAAATCAATACCAGAAATATACAGTAAGTGAACCATACTGCCCTCTCCTTATTGCTTTCTCTTTTCTTTCTGGGCTCAGTGACAAATTGGGAGTTCAAGGAAAAGATGCATGAATAGTGTTAGGGATAACAGCTACATTTATTCAATGGCGAAATATTAGTTTAGATGCTGGTAATTTCCCCGGACTAAGTTGATTCAATTGTTTATCGAATAGATCAAATACTTGCATGCTTTGTAGGTACAATCATTATCTCAAATATTGTCACTCAGGGATTCATCAGCTCATTTTTAAGTGAAAAACCATTTTCAAGTCAGCATATTTGGAGGGAAGTGAAAATTGTACTCACCCCAAGTGGATGTGCTCCCTTCTGAAGTTTGTTGTAGGGACTGTATTTAGGTTTGGGGGGTTTCCCAGCAGCTCTGTCTTTGTGCCTTCTACTGCTGATGTGCTATTAAATATAGGGAAAGGAAAGGAGCTTTTAAAATTTGACAATAGAGATCCTTGAAAAAGCCTTCCATCCTAGGAGATTTCAATATATGTGTTGAACTTCTAATATTAATGAAGTTTACTTGAACTCCTTAACTCCTACAGCTCTCATGGAACTATCATTCCTAGGGTTTAAAGTTATAGGGGAACTTGGACATTTTCTAGTTAGGTCTCCAAATTATGTGGAAACTGAGCTTGAGAGAGGTGTGGTGATATGCCTAATCCTTATGAAGTTATCAAGTTTTCACTCAAACTCGAGTCTTCCACCTCTAAAATTTATGTTGTCTCTTTTCTACCATATTTCTTGGTTTCAAATACTACAGGTCCTTCCTTAACCCAAATTTATTCAATACACAAAATCTTGAAGTCAAAAATTTCTCCTCTCTAATTGTAATGTCCTAACCTTCCTTTTATCTCACTCAAGCTTCTCAAATTGGTTTGCACTTTGTAACCTTCATTTTCTCAAATTTCTAGAATTCCACTCCATCCATGTTATTCTGGCCTTGCTTCTTTCCTTCCACAATATTGACCCTATGGCCAGTGATTGCATAATGTGTCTTCCCCACCCTTGAATTTTCTACCCTCTTAATCTTCCACCAATCACACTAATCTCCTAAGTAATTCCAACCAATGCCTTTTCAGCTCCTTACCATTCTAGAAAGAATAATCAATTTTTGCTGTCTTTATTTCCCCATCACCTCCCACAGTCTTGTGCAATTTGTCTTGCCTACCTATCATTAATATTAAAGTTTCTTTGTGTGTTACTTATATTCATTATTTGAATGTAGGAACCTTGAGTGAGGGACTTTTATTCATTTTGTTGTAGTCAATATCCAATATATTCCCTTCAATAAAGTGTATGCTTAAAAACACTTGGAATTTTGATTTAGTTATTTTATTAAGGTATCAGAGAATCAGAAGGCATGTGCTTAAATGCCCTCTGCCCTCATCAAAAATATGATCTAGGGAAAAGAATTAAAATGCGCATGTGCATTTTAAGGGTTACATCTATTTGGGTATTAGTTATAAAAATCAATAGATGTCATTACTTTTCTATGATACAAATCCCTTTTTATGGAAGGTGGCCTGTAAGAGAAAGAAAATTCTTGGGGAAGCTTTATGGGTAAATAAAGTCATATGTCAGGCAGAGATAAATTTATTTTCATACTAATGTTTATCCCTCTGTCCGTACAATTCAGTATCAACCTAAAAAATCGGACCTAAAAAGTCAGTGAATAGGATCTCTGAGAAAAATACTGTTCAGAAGCCTGTAAAATTGACCATAATGGAAAGGTTGTGTTCTTCAGTTATATCACTGGTATATTTTAAAAGAATTTTTTTAATTTTTATTTAGTATTCTTGAAAAATGCCATAAGAACAGTTGCTACAAATGTAAACTCATTAAACCAAGCATTTTCGTTTTTTAACTGTCCCCTATGTTGCTAGTATAGCACTTGATGCAGAGCTGATGGATTGATTGATCAGTATCCCAAGTGGAGAATTTAACAATGAATGGGCAAGTTTACACTTTAAGTAAAATCTTATTTAGTTGGCTGGTAAATCTGACCTCAAAAGTTTACCAGCCCAGCAGCCCAGCCACATAGAGTGGCTTTCCCACATCAGATTGAACATCTGTGAGCCCCAGAAGAGCACTACATTTCTTTCTCAGAGAATCAGGCTGAAACACACATGCAAATGCTCAACAAATACTTAGAGGTCAAAGGAATAAGCTATTTTCCCATTCCACATGAGGAGACCAAAAGTTCTTGCTCTCAGATTGGAGCCACTCACCTGTTTAAGTTGTGTCTCTGAATTTACATGCACATCACAGATTTCACAGTGAAATGTCTTGTTTTGCAGGCCCGTGTTTCCCTTGTTGATTGGACCTTTGCCTTTTACTCCTGCTCGAGGAAATGCCTTGATCGTCCCACTCCCATTTCGGGCTTCCAGCATGGTTTTGTGCTTAGTACCTGAAATATATATTTAAAAGAAATGAAAGACAGAAATGGGATCAGAGAGGAAAAAAATAAATATTGCAACTAGTCAGGTCCTTCCTCCTATCTCTGTAAAAAATAACCATTAGAGGTGTTTCATGTTCCATGGGTGATCATTGGAATATATGGGAATTTTGGAATCCTAATGGACTCTCTCTATCCCTAACACACACAAACACACAAACACACACACACACACACACACACACATATAAGATAAACCTGACTTAATCAATGTGTGTTAAAGTAAATGGTTATGACTTTATTTCCTCATGTCTTATTTCTTTATGTCTCCTGCTGGTTGGCAGGTATTTAAAAAGAAAGAGAAACTCTGTCCTTAATGTAATCCTAGAAAATTTCTAGATTTCTACTTTTTTGGAATAGGTCTAAATGAAGTACATAACTGAAAGGTTATCATATGAAATAAAATAGTTCCCCAAACTCAGATTGAATATGCATTTATGATCTTATATAGAATAAGTGCAAAGAAAAAAGAAAGAAGCTCAGTGTACCCAAAGGTTCTTTCTAGGTAGCCTAAATAGGAAAATAACATCCACCCAGATGAGATACTATCTTCTAACATCAAATCATTGGAACCAGATGGTGAGGGAAGGGTATACACACTATAATAGTCTCCACAATAGGTTACAGAGCCAGGCAACTGTTTTCTTTGAAGAAAGCAATAGTAGCTTTTTAATTCCTTTCTTGGATGTGAAGTATTTAATCATTATAAATCCACAGATAAAAATAATATTTATTCTACCACTTCAATTTTCAGTTTGATTTCTCATTTTTTCACAAGTTTTCTTAATTTTGCACCATTAAACATTTTTTTCTTTCCCTTGATGATGGAAAATGTTAGCTATTAGTTCTAGGAGAAATTTTCTGTGGAAGATTTTTTGAGAGGGAATGGATAAAATTCGAAGAGGAATTCCCAGAGTTGGGAAGATGAGATCCAACTTTGTAATAGCTACAGGGTCAAGGCAATAAGAAGAAATCACAGATCTAAGCCAACTTTTAGCATTGACTCAATATGGATTTTTACTTCATCACACTTTGGCAACCCTTCACTGTATCAGCTAGTGTCCTTCTACTACTGGTACCTTCCTAAAGTGGAATTGCCCATTCTAGTAGAAAGAGCCTTTTCTTAGGTTTGACTTTATTTTGATCTTACTTTCCAATTTGCCTTTCCTCTAGTGCGTTTTCCTGCACAGTACCATTACTTTTGATTGGTTAGTCAAAAGCCAATAGCTACATAAGAATCTTAACTACATTCTTTGATTTGTGATGATGTGCAAATGTTTCTCTAGGGTAACAATATGTCAGCACACAATATGTACCAAAGACAAAAGCTGTTCAGAATGAACCTTTCCCTGATTAAATAAAGATAGGCATGCATTTCATAGTTTTAAGTGATAATAGACCTTATAATTTTGCCATTTACTTAACTCTAAAGAGGTAGCATGGTCTAGTGGACACAATATTGGCTTTAGAGTCACGAAGACCCTAGGTTCAAATTTTGCCACTGACACATACAGTCTACTCTGGATGAGTCATTTAATTTCTCAGTACTTCAAGAAATACTTTAAGGCTACACACATTACAGAAGACAGTCCAATTTGCACTGGTAAAGAGAGTTTCCTGACTGGAGACTTGCTATACCAATGAAATCAGAAGTCTCTCCTTTAAAAAAAAAGATAGAGAGATAAATATAGATATATCTACATCTGATTCTATCTCTCTAAATGTCTAGCTATCTCTACTATCCCTATATGTGTGTATGTATGTATTTATGTATTTACCTGTCTCTGTCTTAATCTATCTATCTATCTATCTATCTATCTATCTATCTATCTATCTATCTATCTATCTATCTCTCTATCCATATATCTATCAACAACTATGCCATGTCAAAACCATAGCTCTCCATGAATCCCAGAAGCAAAGATGGATGCAAGGAACCTAGATGGCCATCTAGTCTAATCCACAGATGAAAATGAATACCCACAACAACACATGAGTGATTGTCCAGATTTTCCCAGTAGATTTCACTGAATCGAATTTGACTGGGAAATTCACTACTTCCTCCAGACATTCATTCTGTTTAGGATAGATTTAATTATTCCGAAACTGTTGCTTTTTCCTTACATCAAATCTAATCTCCCTCTTTGTAATTCCTGTCCTTTATTCTTAGCTCTGACCTCTGGTGACAAGTAGAACAAATCAAATTCTTCTTCCACACGATAATTCCTGAAACACTTGAAGACAATCACCATGTTTCCCACCATCTTTTCTTCTCTAGGCTAAAGAAGCCAAGATTCTTCCACTGATTAAAGGCAATGATGTGGAGGACTGTCCATATCCTATTCATTTCTCTCTGGGTACTGATTATCTGTTCTAAAATGTGGTGCTTAGTACCAAACATCATTCTCTATATGTGATTGTACTAGGGCAGAGTGCAGTGAGGCTGTTGCCTGCCTTGTCCTAAACATCAAGTCTCTTGATACAATGTGACTGTGTTAAATTCCTTACCTGTAGCATCCCTGTTGGTCCACCAACACTCCTTCCATTCTAAGGATTTATTGTCAGGCAAATTACTAATTTCTTCTCTATCTTGTACTTGTGAAGGTGATTTTTTTGTATCCAAATATAAAACTTGACATTATCCTCAATAAATTTCATTTTCTAAAATTAAGTCCAATGTCCTGGCCCAATAAGGACTTTTTTTTAAAATCTTAACTCCTAGGCAACATGTTAGCTATCTTTCCTGGCTATGTCTTTTGTAAATTTCATACTCTTATTTTATAAGAGGCAGCAAGGAAGAGAAATGGATATGGATTCAAGAAGCCTTGAGTTTAAATCTTGTCTCAGACACTTCTTGTGCAACCCTTGGCATGTTACCCTTTGTTTGCTTCTGCTTCCTCATCTATGAAATGGGATAATAGAAGTGCTAACTCAGAAGGTTCTTGTGAATACAAAATGAATAATCTTTGTAAAGCACTTTGCAAACTTTCAAACACTATACAAACGTAAGATTATGGTAGTGATTATAATTTCTAAAAGCACAATTATGTCACAGAGCCAAAATAAAGCAAAATGTAAGTGCAGATTTATGTTTATGTGAGTTTATGTGAATGTATGAAATGGGTAAAACGAGGGTGTCTCTTAGTAGGAAATTAACATGTTTTCCATTTGTTCTAATTTCCTAGGAAACAATTCTAACAGAGAAAAATCTCAGTTAACCTGTGCTTTGGATCAACTATATTAAATAGAAAACAAATCTCATGCCATCAACCCTTGGATAATAGCATCTAAGTAGCTCAATTATCAATTTTTTTCTTTCCTCCCCAGAGTAGAAATCATAGACTGGGACAGTCATTTCATTTTCCCTTTTAGGAATGATAAAAAAGATTAATAAAAGGAGAATTCTTTTATTAATTTTCCTTCCTATGAGCCAAACTTGCCTTCAATATTTATCCATTCAAGAGATATTGATTGTCAATGACTTTGACAACTGGGGACTCAGGGAATACGTAAACAGACAAACAAAAGAACAGTCCCCACCTTCAAAGAGCTTATTGGCATTCTACTGGGATAATGCAACATCAAAATTAATATTGTTCTTATAGTTGGCCTCTTTTTTCCATTGGAAAATATTCTGAATCATTCTGATATGTAAGGTATTGGCTATAAAAAAGAAAACTAGATCTCTGCTTCATCATTTAGAAAGAAGGCTGTCAATAAAGAGTATTTAAATAAACACTATGAGAAATTTGAACCTTCATAATAATTACACAGCAAAACTCAACATGTCTGAAAAATTGGATTTTCTGATTCTGACAATTACTGGCATTTATGTTGAGAGCTGCAAAAATGTTACATAACAAAAAGGCCATTTTCTCTAGAGGAAATCATCTAGATCTATGCTACCTTACTGAACTTCCTCTCTCCCTTCCAAAACCAAAACAAACAAGAACAAACAAAACAAATAAACAAACAACAACAACAAAACCAAAAACCTAGGGAACTCATATTTTTGGCTACCTTAGGGAGACAAGGGGTTATATTTCCCTTGATCATATGTTTCAGGTTAAATTCACTTGAATGATACTTTTCTACATAGTTTATTTATATGTTTGTTTGTTTATTTTCTGAATTCCCTTGAGATCGTGTTATGGCAAAGGCTCCTTCCCTGGCTTAATTCAATGTGGTTTCTCCTTTATCCATTGGCATAGGAGTGGAATTCAAACCTTTTTTCCTAAAACTCTGTAAAAAGGTGCGAAATACCCAGCTTTATACCTCATACTAGGTGGGTTTTACCCATGTAGACTTATAGAGGAACCCTTTAAAGCTTCTGCCTTTTGTCTTCCATTAGGCAATTCCTGAGGATGAAATCTTGGATCTTCTAGGTGGCCTTGCTTTTTTATTTCTATTTGTGACCTTTTAAGGGGAGGAGGCAGTTTCCTAATGGTTCCAGACACTTGAGTCCTGGCTAACTGATATTTTAATGTATTCAAATAAGCCCTTACAAAACTCCTGCCATTCCCCAAACCTCTATTCTAATTGCTTATTTAGTACAATTTCAGCCTACTTAACTTTAAATAAAGAGCAGCAAAAGCACTTTTTCTATAAATAGCACACTGGAAAGGTCTTACTCAATATATGGTGCTGAATTCATACCATGTGTTCTGAGAAAATAAAATTCTCCTCAGTTTGTAGACTCAATGGGTATCAGAAGCATTAATCAAACCCCAACTGAAATCATATCTCACCCTGGAAGATTCACTGACCTCTGTTTCCTCTAAAATCTTAAAACACATGGGGGCAGAGCCAAGGTGGCAGAGTAGAAAGACACACGTACGCTAGCTCCAAACCCACAGCCCATAAAATATCTGTAAAAAAGAACTTCCAACAAATTCTGGAGCAGCAGAAGCCACAGAACAACGGAACGGAGGACATTTCTGTTCCAGAGGGACCTGAAAACCTGACGCGAAAAGTCCATCATGCCCGAACCAGAGCCGAGCCCAGCCCTGCCTTGGCCGTGCAGCACCAAAAGGAGTGGATCTGAGCGGGCTTCAGGGATGGAATCTCCAGCAGCTGCATGGATCCCTCCACCCATGGGCCCCAAAGGTTGGTGAGAGGGTCTTCTTGGCCTGCTGAGAAGGGAGTGGGGTACCCCCATAACTCAGGCCCCCTCAGGAGGCAGCAGCGGAGGCAGGAGCAGACCAGGACTCCCCAAGAAGGCAGGAGCTCAGATCCATTGTTGAAGGTCTCCACATAAATCCCCTGAGGGAACTGAGCCTGTGAGGCAGCCCTGCCCTCACCTGAGCACCTGAACTTAATCTCACACTGAATAGCAGCCCCGCCACCACCCAAAGCCCTGAGGCTGGGAAGCAGCATTTGAATCTCAGACCCCAAGGGCTGGCTGGGCAGATCTGGAAGCGAGGTGGGGGTGGAAAGAAAACTCTGAAGTCAAGTCACTGGCTGGGAAAATGCCCAGAAAAGGGAAAAAAAATAAAACTATAGAAGGTTACTTTCTGGGTGAACAGATATTTCCTCCCTTCCTTTCTGATGAGGAAGAACAATGCTTACCATCAGGGAAAGACACAGAAGTCAAGGCTTCTGTATCCCAGCCCACCCGATGGGCTCAGGCCATGGAAGAGCTCAAAAAGGATTTTGAAAATCAAGTTAGAGAGGTGGAGAAAAAACTGGGAAGAGAAATGAGAGAGATGCAGGTAAAGCATGAAAAGCAGGTCAACACCCTGCTAAAGGAAACCCAAAAAAATGCTGAAGAAAATAACACCTTGAAAAATAGGCTAACTCAACTGGCAAAAGAGGTTCAAAAAGCCAATGAGGAGAAGAATGCTTTCAAAAGCAGAATTAGCCAAATGGAAAAGGAGGTTCAAAAGCTCACTGAACAAAATAGTTCTTTCAAAACTAGAATGGAACAGATGGAGGCCAATGACTTTATGAGAAACCAAGAAATCACAAAACAAAACCAAAAGAATGAAAAAATGCAAGATAATGTGAAATATCTCATTGGAAAAACAACTGATCTGGAAAATAGATCCAGGAGAGACAATTTAAAAATTATGGGACTACCTGAAAGCCATGATCAAAAAAAGAGCCTAGACATCATCTTTCATGAAATTATTAAGGAAAACTGCCTTGAGATTTTAGAACCAGAGGGCAAAATAAGTATTCAAGGAATCCACAGATCACCACCTGAAGGAGATCCAAAAAGACAAACTCCTAGGAACATTGTGGCCCAGAGTTCCCAGGTCAAGGAGAAAATATTGCAAGCAGCTAGAAAGAAACAATTCAAGTATTGTGGGAATACAATCAGGATAACACAAGATCTAGCAGCTTCTACATTAAGGGATCGAAGGGCATGGAATATCATACTCCAAAAGTCAAAGGAACTAGGACTAAAACCAAGAATCACCTACCCAGCAAAACTGAGTATAATGCTTCAGGGGAAAAACTGGTCTTTAAATGAAATAGAGGACTTTCAAGCATTCTTGATGAAAAGACCAGAGCTGAAAAGAAAATTTGACTTTCAAACAGAAGAATGAAGAGAAGCATGAAAAGGTAAACAGCAAAGAGAAGTCATAAGGGACTTACTAAAGTTGAACTGTTTACATTCCTACATGGAAAGACAATATTTGTAACTCTTGAAACTTTTCAGTATCTGGGTACTGGGTGGGATTACACACACACATGCACACACACACACACACACACACACACACACACACACATAGAGACAGAGTGCACAGAGTGAATTGAAGAGGATGGGATCATATCTTAAAAAATGAAATTAAGCAGTGAGAGAGAAATATATTGGGAGGAGAAGGGGAGTAATGGAATGGGGCAAATTATCTCTCATAAAAGAGGCAAGCAAATGACTTATTAGTGGAGGGATAAAGAGGGGAGGTGAGAGAAAAACATGAAGTTTACTCTCATCACATTCCACTAAAGGAAGGAATAAAATGCACACTCATTTTGGTATGAAAACCTATCTTACAATACAGGAAAGTGGGGGATAAAGGGATAAGCAGGGTGGGGGGGGATGATGGAAGGGAGGGCATGGGGAGGAGGGAACAATTTGAGGTCAACACTTATGGGGAGGGACAGGATCAAAAGAGAGAATAGAAGTAAAGGGGGACAGGATAGGATGGAGGGAAATACAGTTAGTCTTATACAACATGACTATTATGGAAGTCATTTGCAAAACTACACAGATATGGCCTATATTGAATTGCTTGCCTTCCAAAGGGAAGGGGTGGGGAGCGAGGGAGGAAGAGAAGTTGGAACTCAAAGTTTTAGGAACCACTGTCGAGCACTGTCCTTGCTAGTAGGAAACAAGAAATACAGGTAAAGGGGTATAGAAAGTTATTTGGCCCTACAGGACAAAAGAGAAGATGGAGACAAGGGCAGAGAGGGATGATAGAAGAGAGGGCAGATTGGTGATAGGGGCAATTAGAATGCTCAATGTTTTGGGGTGGGGGGAGGGGACAAAAGGGGAGAAAATTTGGAACCCAAAATTTTGTGAAAATGAATGATAAAAGTTAAATAAAAAATAAACAAATTAAAAAATAAAATAAAATCTTAAAACACTTTCTGTCCATGTCACTTCTTTGAATACTTTCTCCCCATATATAGACTAATTTTGATGATCCACAGATCAACCTGATGTCATTCTTAAGTATCCAGAACATTGCTATCCGACAATTATGGGACTAAAAGATAAAAGAAGTGTCTCTGGTAGCAAATTAAGAAGCAATGAGTATCAGGGAATGGATGGCAGTGTCTGAGATGAGCCGAGAATGCAGATTCTCTCTGCTCTCATTAACCAGTTCACCAGAGGAGAGATGAAGACGTACAAAGATGATATCTGATGTACCGTAATTGGCTATTTCCTTAGTGAGAAGAAGATGATTGGCAGACACTAGGAAAAGAAAAATCTAAGAAAAGAAAATGGAAAGAGTCAAGTACTGTGCATAGACCAGTGAGATCATAGATGGCAGAGGTCTTTGAGTTCATTTCCTCAGCCATTTTACAGTTAAGAAAATTAGTACTGTAGTCCAGTTGTACTGTGGCCTTGGTGATTTGATCACAGAAATTGATCACCTTTTTCAAACCAATATTTTTAAGGGAAAATATTCTTCAACTTCCAGACATCTAACCTACAATGTCTGTAATGTAGATTGAACATTTCCACTGATATGCTAACGACAAGGAGGAAAGAAATTCAAAAATTGATTCAAACTCTAAAGTCTATGATTTGACCTTGAACCCTGTAAAACTAAATCAGCTTCCTTTGGATCTAGTGACTTCTTAATAGAGTTCCAGAGGGGCTTGGTATGGTGGATCCATCCCTGGGCCTAGAATCAGGAGGAACAGAAATCATCAAGCCTCAGATATTTACTAGCTGCACAACGCTAGGCACATCAGTTTCCTCAATTATAAAATTTACTACGATAATAATGCAACAATACTATAATATAACATGACTTTAGTAAAAAAAAAAAAAAGTATAATAAAACTATAATAGCACCCACCTCCCAGGTTGCAGTGGGGATCAAATGAGGTAATAATTGGAAGCACAGTGCCTGGCACATAGTAGGAGTTATATAAGTGTTACTGATAAGGATGATGTTGCTTGGCTCTAAGCCTTTCACTTTTCATAATTTTCTCCATTTTTCTTGATCATCAAAGTTTGATCACTCAGAGCATGAAGTCACCTCACCCTCCCTGGCCTGTATCTACTTGTTTTTCTAGATAGAGATCCCCTGCTACAATCTCTGATCCCTGACTTTATTGGAATTAGATGCCTGAGTTGGGCTCTTTTCTCACTTTCCCATCCAGGGACAGCTGGGTGACATAATGTATATACTGCTGGCCTGGGAATCAGGAATACCTCCCTATGCATAATGGGTTTCTAGGTTTTCTGTCAACATTCCTGACTAAATACTAATTTCCTCTCTCACTGGCCAAGGGAAAGAGGAGGAGGCACAAAGCAGTTACTCTGACCTCAAGAAGGAAACATGCTCTGTCTCTGAAAGTACACAGAGATGACCCCATCTATCACAACATGACAGAAATACAAACACTAAGTAAGAGAAATAATGTGCCATAACTCATCCCTGTTCAGAGTGTGACACACAATGAAGTTAACCGACTCCAAATCACTCCGATATCTAATCCCCCAAACTGATTATCTCTAAAAAGGAAACACAGAGACAGATTCCAAGGACATACTAAGGCATTGAAGGAGTATTTATCAAAAGAGTGGAGAAGACAAAGGGAGACCACTGAAGTAACTGACCTCCACTGCCTTCCTATCCATTGCATCCATTGTAAAAGAGTTGAAAACCCATGCTTCAGAAAAATGTTACGAGGTATTTTCTACCTAAATACTGTGCAAAAGTGATGAGCTACCAGCTTTCTGGAAGGTAATCAATCAGAGTGACAACTGTGACTATCTCTGCCAATGACACAGGGACAAAGATAAACCATGACTGGCCAGTGTTGCTCTGCTCTACCGATGAGAGGGCTCTGAACTTTTTCTATTGTCTAGCGTAGAGGCCCACTGATGATCTTCCATTTGTCTCTGCTTTATCCTTTAGAAATATGTCTTTATTCCTTCTTTGTGTACATGACAGAAGTTCTGTCTCAGTGGAATAGAGAAATCACACACATACAATGGTAAAGGAACTGGGATGTGAGCATCAAGGGGAAAATCCAGGCATGAAAAGTCCTTTTGTTGCGGATGATCATAACCTATCTCTGCCTGAGTAAAAGTTGATTTATAAACTCTTTTATGGCAATTGTTTCAATTTGGTTGGTGTAGCCTCAGGGCCTATGTAATAGGCACTTAAGTGCTTATCAAATTGAATTTTTTAGGTCCTAAGAATTTATTTGAGATATTCAGAGGCTTGGTATGGACAGTGGGATTGGAATCCACTTCTATCTGACTTCCAAACCTAGTGTTCTAACCACTATCCCACACTACGAATAACAGCAAAAGCAGTGATCATGAAGATAATGATAGCAACTTTATATAGTGCTTTACAAATATTATTCGGGGTGGTAGATGAGGAAATAGAGGCAGATAGAGGTTCAATGATTCCTCAGTGAGTATCTGAGTCTGTGTCAGACCTAACATCTTCTTGACTTTAGGTTCAGCAATGCTTAATCTACTTTATCACTGAAGAGAAAACCATAAAGAACCTCCATTCCAATGCTTCCCATTATATAAATGAGGAATCTATGGCCCAGCTAGGTTAAATAGATGACTCACTGTCTCACTGATTGGAAATAGAAGAGTCAGAATTCAAATTCTGAGCCTATATCTCCAAATCTAACACCTTGTATCTCTACAAGTATGAGCTAAAATCAATGTCTTGGAATTAGAGTGCTTCTTATTAACATGCCCAGGAGGTGAATGAAGGCGGGTACATGATTTAACTCTAGAAATAGCAGATAATTTCTTAGCTCACAAGTTGGAACCAACTGCTGTGTTCCACAAGAGGCCGTGAGGATCTAGATCGGGGATGGGGAACCTGTGGACTCTAGGTCCCACGTGTCCTATAGGTCCTCAAACTTCACAGAAAAATGAAAGGATTTGTTCTGTAAAACTTGAACTCAGTGAAAAGGCTGCACCCAAGAACCTAGAAAGATATGTGTGGCCTCAAGGCCACAGGTTTCCTGCCCCCTGCTCTAGGGCATGACTATAGGCAAGTTACTTAGCCAGTTATACCTCCATTTCCTCATCTATAGAAAGGAGATAATAACATTTCTACTGCCTGCCTTGAAGGGAGGAAATTGCTTTGCAAACCTAAAAGTGTCTTATCAATGTGAACTGTGTGATGAATAAACTACTTATTATTGTAGCATAATTATAACATTAATAATGTGATTATTGCAATATTCTTAAAATACTTATTATTACAACAGTAATAATGTAACTTAAGCAGAAAAGATGTTAAAGTGCTCATGACAAACTGGTGTTTCAGAATGTTGCCTAAAACAAAATAGCTAGTCAATGTGAAGTGGAGATTACATTATATATTAGATATTATATTAGATTATATATTAGATAAAGAATTTATTAAATTCTTATGATATGTCAGGAACTTCACCACACACTGGAAATACAAATATAAAGAAAAGGAAAAGCAGTTCCCATCCTCAAGGAGTTTATATTCTGATAGGGAAAAACAGAATAGGAAGGGTTTCACAAAGTAAGGTAAAAGTAAGCTGGAGAGTCAGGAGATGAGGCCATTAAAAATGGGAGGGACAGGATTTTTTTGTTTGTTTGTTTCTCCCTCCCAATCTACATGCTCTATTGTTACCAGGTAGCAGAAGTCAGGCTAACTCTGTCACTACCATACTAGGGTAGCATGATTCCACTTAACCCATTCTAGTCATAAGGGCTCTCTCTTCCCCATCCCCCCACACGATACTCCATCTCCCCTCTTGGTATGCTGTGGTGCTTGTCTCCCATGCTGGAATACTTTCTCTCCTTCATGGTGCCTGTTGGAAACCCTGGCTCCTTTCAAGACTCAGTTCAAGCCCCATCCTTTCATGATTTCCTCAGCTTCTAGTGTCTTTTTCAACAAAGGTTAAATGTTTTGTCTTTGTGTGCATCTTGTATGTGTTTGTTTATAGATGTATATATTATTTTGTTCTCTTGCAGAATGTAAGCAGGAAATATTTTCTTTAGTCTTTGTATCTCCATACCCTACAACAGTACCTGACATAGAATAGGTATTTAATGAATGTTTATTAATTGGTTAGGTACACTTCGGAGAATTCCTTGCATGTTTAATAACATGCATTTTTAATTTCTACAACTATTTATTAAGCAACAGTCAAGTAGTATTTATTAATTGCCTACTGTGTGCCTGGAACTGGACTAAGTGCCCTGTGCACTCATGGAAAATGATAATCCCAGCTCTTAAAAAATTATCATCTAATAGGAGAGATAATATATGGATAGGTAAGCATGATGCAAAATGGAATGGTCTATGGGAAAGCAGAGGTCCACAAGAAGAATGGAAGGAGGGAAAGATCACTGTCAATCAAGAGATTGGAATAAGTTGTATTGTTGGGGGGAGGCTTAAAAGTAGAGAAAAATTTCAACCTCTAGAGAAAAAAAGGAAATGTCTTCTGGGTATGGGGGGAAGACATATTTTTCGGAGAAAAGTTGGGGGGAAGAGATTCCTTTAAAAAACAGTTTAAAATTATTTCTAATTACTGTGCAATGGCAAATATTTTTATAACACTTAAAGATTTACAAAGCATTTTCCATATATTATTGCATTTGATCCTCACAACAACCCTGGATGTAGGTGTTATTATTATTGCCATTTTGCTAAAAGGAGAAACTGAGATTGAAAGAGGTTGAGTAACTTGCCCAGGATGTCTCTGTAAGGCAAGATTTGAACTTGGGCCTTATTGACTCTATGTCTATTGACAAATAAAAAGAGACTCTTAAACCCTCAAAACCAGTTTATTCTCTGCTCTTTCTAGTTATCCAGACTTTTTGCTTATTCCATTAATTTGCTTAGCAAAGCCTTCTTCACAGATAGCATGGCAAAGCTATTTCAACCAAGATTTTGCCCAAGTTAAGACAGGTTCCAAGTTATTATTTTGAGATATATATATATATATATATATATATATATATATATATATATATATATATATATATATATATATATATATATATATATATATCTATAATAAGTTCCAAGTGAATTGATGAGATTTTCCTTCAAAAGAAATATCATCTAAACATACAGAATCTATGAAACAAGAGTAGGTCTAATAGACTGTTATTGCTTTGACAACAATATGAATAGGAACTTTCATTCACTCCTAAAAACCTTTGGAAGTAAGTCAAAGACATATTATTTTTCCAGTTGAAGATAAGCTCTTTGAGGGCAGGAACTGTTTCAACTTTTAGCTTGTATCCCTAATGTCCAGCATGATGCATGGCATATATTGGTACTTATTAATGCTTGTTCATTCATGGGTTGACCTTTTTTTTAAAGATAAGGAGGTCAGGGGCTGAGCCAAGATGGTAGAGTAGAAAGATGCACATACACTAGCTCTTCCCCTACAGCCCATAAAATACCTGTAAAAAATAAATCTCAACAAATTCTAGAGTAGCAGAAGCCACAGAATGACAGAGTGAAAGAGAATTCCAGCCAAAGTTAACCTGGAAGGCAGATAGGAAAGGTCTATCCCATGGGATGCTGAGCAGAGCAGAACCCAGCCCTGGTTGCATGACACTGGGAGGAACAGGAGCAGATCAGGCCTCCAGGGCAGAATCCCCAGCAAGGAGGGTCTCATATACCCCAACTCACAAGTGCCAAAGAAAGCTTTAAAGGTGAGTGAGAGGGCTATCTCAACTGGATGGGAGGGGAGCAGGATCTCCCTCAACACTGGCCCCAGGAAGTGGCAGCCTCCATCTGTGAAGCATTCTGCCTAAAGTTCCTGGGGGAATTGAGCAGCTAATCTGAATATCAGCTCTGAGCAGGGTTCTGGGGTGAGGAGGAGCACTAGGATCCTCCTCTTGACAAAGAATTCAGAAGTCAAGTAACTGGCTGGGAAAATGCCCCCAAAAAGGGGAAAAAATAAGACCATAGAAGGTTACTTTCTTGGTGAACAAATATTTCTTTCCATCCTTTCAGAAGAGGAAGAACAATGAATACTGTCAGAGGGAGTTGAGCCTTCTGCATTCAGTACCTCCAAAATGAAGATGCAATAGGCTCAGGCCATGGAAAAGCTTGAAAAGTGAGTCAACAGCTTGCTAAAGGAGATCCAAAAAATGTTGAAGAAAATAACACTTTTAAAAATAGGCTAACTCAGTTGGAAAAAGAGGTCCAAAAAACCAATGAGGAGAACAAGGCTTTAAAAAGCAGAATCAGCCAAATGGAAAAGGAGGTTCAAAAACTCACTGAAGAAAATAGTTCTTTAAAAGTGGGAATGGAGTTGAGGAAAGCTAATGACTATATGATAAACCAAGAAATTACCAAAACCAAAAAAATGAAAAAAAAAATAGAAGATAATGTGAACTATCTCATTGGAAAAACAAGTCACCTGGAAAATAGATCCAGGAGAGACATTTTAAAAATTATGGGACTACCTGAAAGCCATGATCAAAGAAAGAGCCCATCTTCCATTTCATCTTCCATGAAATTATCAAGGAAAACTTCCCTGATATTCTAGAACCAGAAAGCAAAACAAATATTAAAAGAATCAATTGATCATCTCCTGTAAGAGACCTGAAAAGAGAAACTCCTAGGAATATTGTGGCCAAACTTCAGAGTTCCCAGGTCAAGGAGAAAATATTGCAAGCGGCTAGAAAGAAATAATTCAAGTGTTGTGGAAATACAATCAGGATAACACAGGATCTGGCAGCTTCTACATTAAGGAATTGAGGGGCTTGGAATAGGATATTCCAGAAGCCAAAGGAACTGGGATTAAAACCAAGAATCACCCACCCAGCAAAACTGAGTATACTACTTCAAGGGAAAAAATGGTCATTCAATGATATAAAGGACTTCCAAGCATTCTTGATAAAAAGACCAGAACTGAAGAGAAAATTTGACTTTCAGAAACAAAAATCAAGAGAAATAATGAAAAGGTAAACAGGAAACAGAAATCATAAAGAACTTTCTAAAGCTGAACTATTTACAGTCCTACGTGGAAAGAAAATATTTGTAACTCCTGAAACTTTTCTCAGTATCTGGGTAGTTGGTGGGATTACACACACACACACACACACACACACACACACACACACACACACACACACAGCACAGGTTGAGTTGAATCAGAAGGGATGATATCCATAAAAAAATTATTAAGGAGTGAGAGAGGAATATATTGGGAGGAGAGAGGGAGAAATGGAATGGGGCAAATTAGGCAAATTAGCACTCATAAAAGAGATAAGAAAAATCTTTTTCAATGGAGGAGAAAAGCAAGGAGGTGAAAGGGGAAAACTGAAGCTTACTCTCTTCACATATGACTTAAGGAGGAAATAACATGCTCACTAAATTTGGCATGAAAATCTATCTTACACTACAGGAAAGTAGGGGAGAAGAGGACAAGTTGGATGAGGGGGATGATAGAAGAGAGGGCAAATGGGAGAAGGGAGTAACTAGAAGTAAACATTTTTGGGAAGAGACAAGGTCAAATGAGAGAAAAAAGGGGGGACAGAGTAGGATGGAGGGCAATATAGTTAGTCTTACACAACATGACTATTATAGAAGTCTTTTGCAAAATGACACATATATAGCCTGTATTGAATTGCTTGCCTTCTCAGTGGGGATGGGTGGGGAGGGAGGGAGGGAGGGAGAGAAGTCGGAATTCAAAGTATTAGAAACAAATGTTAGAATTGTTATTGCATATAACTTGGAAATAAGAAATACAGGTAATGGGGTATAGAAATCTATCTTGCCCTACAAGAAAAGAGAGAAGATGGGGATAAGGGAAGGGTGGGGTGTGATAGAAGGGAGGGCACATGGAGGGAAAGGGTAATCAGAATGCAAGGTGTTATGGGGTGGGGGGAAGGGAGAGATTGGGAGAAAAATTGGACCTCAAAATTTTATGGAAATGAATGTCATAATCTAAAAATAAATAAATTAAAAAAAGAAAGAAAATTAAAATAAGGGGGTCTAGAGAGGTTACCTGCCTACTCCCAGATCCCCAGGGAACAAAGTCCATAGTTTATCTTTGAGCAGAGCTCTGAAACATCCTGATCCCTCACCCAGAGCAGCTTGTGGAGTAGATAGAGTAATGTTTTTAGGTCCAGGAAGATCTGAGTTTATGTCTTACCTCTGGAACCTATTAGCTATGTGATTCCAGAAAAATCACTTAACTTGTCAGTACATTAATCATGTCTCTAAGACTATAAATTACTGGGGAATTCCTGAACTCCATTAATAGGAGTTTTCTCATCCACATCCCACTATGGCAAGTTCATTTCCCATCTCAAGCTCCCTCAGTTTTAAAAGCCAGAGCCAAAACAACTTGCTTTTCTCGTTTGTTTCTGAATCACATGTTGCTGAGGAATATTGGAGATTGATTCTTGTTTCCTTTAGAAATTAACTTCAGGCCCGAAGAACACAATTCATTTATTTGCTCAGAATATGGTTGGGTGAATTGATCTTCTCCCTAAAATTAATGTTATCATGTTAGAGGAGTCAATGGTTCAGTCTTCTTGAGAAATAATTGAACTTCCAATAGTTTTTATCATTCAGTTTCTTTGGTGCAACAAGAACACACACCATGCGTCTGTAGAGTATAGATTTTGACTCAGGGCCAGATTTTCTCTGTGCCTCTCTGCCCCTGAACCCATGAACTCTCAGTGAATTCTAATAGAACTTCACATGCAGAAGGCAGATAAGGGCTAAAAGAATTGGTCTCCCTGGGCAATTACTGCATTAGATTTTCAAAGTCAATAGCTGACATATGCTGATGGGCTTGGCACCCTTCTGTCAGCATAAAGTTCTCCTATTAAATCTTAGGCTTATACCAGAAGTGTTGAGGATCCCTTTCTTATTGTAATTTTGGTCAATGAATCCTATCATTTAGAAGTCATTGGAGAAAATGTGGTGGCTGGGAAGATTTCTTCTCACAATCTAAGGTGATATACTATATGATTATTTTGGAATGGGATAGGAAAAAAACAGTGGGAAGAAATATAAATCACAGGTTGAGATTGAAAGGAAAATTTAGAGGTCACCTAATCTAATCCTCACCCCCATTTTACATATGGGAAAACTAAGGCCCAAAGACATAAGGAACTTGCTCAAGGTCACAGTGTAGGACAGTTCTAAATGATGATCATGGAATGGTATGAAAGTAAAATATTTCATTAGACTATGGGATCTTTGATTTAGAGACAGAAGGCACTTCAGAGGGCATTTTGTCTTATTCAGTCATTTTACAGAAAAAGAAGTTAAGACCAATAGAGGTGAAATGAATTGTTAGATGGATGAAAAAGCAAATTTTGGTGTCTAGACCTTCTGGTTTTAAATTCAGGACATTTACTGAGGCATTGTCCACTGCATGGGGCAGCTAGGTAGTGTAGTGGATAGAATGCTGGGCCTGAAGGCAGGAAGGCTGATCATCCTGAGTTCACATCTGATTTCCAACACTTATTAGTTGTGTGACCCTGGGAAAATCACTTAAACCCATTTTCCTCAGTTTCCTCATTTGTAAAATGAGCTGGAGAAAGAAATGGCAAACCACTCCAATATCTCTGCCAAGAAAACCTCAAATAGGATCACGAAAAGTCAGGCATAACTGAAATAAATGAACAAGCATTATATACCCGGCTTCCCCAGATAATTATCATCATGCTTGAAAAAAAAATAGATATATTCTACCACACTGCCTATATTTGTTTGTTTCCATGCATCACATTGCCACAACTAGAGAATCTTTTGGGTGAACAAAGACTCTCATTTTTGTGATGCCTGCCAATGGAAAGATTGCTAGCTCTGGAATCAGAAAATGCGGGTTAAAATCTCAATGCTGAGGCTTAACCTCACTGGCTCTTGGGGCTCTCATCTCCTAAAAATGACAGGGTTGGACTGGAAGGCCTCTGTGTTCTCTCCCCTCTCTATGATTCTGGGAGATGTTGAAGGAGTTATCAGTCAACCAAATAGCAGTATGAATTAATTCAACATGATTGCTTTCTGCCTAACACTGACAGAGGTACACTGGAATTTTGTTTTGGGGAGCTTGCAAGAGGAGAGACAATACTAAAGCATGAACTTTCTATCCTGATTTATATATTGAAACCCACTGATGTAGACAGTCTAAAGGTATGAAGTTTAACGTCACTTTAGCATTCACAGATAACTCATTGATTCTCCAGGAAACTTAACCAACCAAGGTTGACTTTGTATATAAATTCTTCTATTCCACGTAGACTCAGTTTAGAGAGAAGTAGAATTTAGTGATGGTGGCCACTTTATGAGGAAAAAAATTCATAAGAGAAGGCAACCTTTGAGTATACCCTCAAAATCAATGGATTTAGTTGGTGTAAGACATAAAGGTAAGTTTTTATGACACATCACCTCCAAAAGTTGAATTTGATGCAAAACAAGAATGTTATTGTCAACAATAACCAAACTATGGCTTTGCAGAACATTAGCATCCCTTCCCTTCCTTACGTGATATCCTGCCTGTCATTTTTATTCTTTAATGGTTAATGAATACTCTGCTATTGGTAGTTGCCTACCACCTTTTTTGCCCCCTGCCACAAAAAGATCTAATCTATTCTGAGGAAGCTAATGGCAGACATGTTGAGACAGAACAGAAATCGCCACTTCTCACCGCTGTTGTGAGCCTCCAGCTGGGAGGCCGAGTTGACAGCAACCTTGCATAGTGAACAATACAGGAGCCTCTTGGCCTTCTCTTCCTCAGTCTCCACAGAAGGACATGTGCTATTGTTGCCAGGAGTGGTGGTGGTGGGCGTCTTTTCCACTTTGGTGGTGATCTCTGTCGTCATGACACTGCTTTTTCGAATTTCCACGGTGGTTGTTGATATTGCTGGTGTCCCTGTGGTACTGTCTGCAGCCAAAATAACCAAGAATTAAAGTGAAAAAAAAATTAGTGGGTTTTTTTTTAACCTTTATCTGGAAATCCAGTCTTCTAGCTACATAAAGTAATATAAAACTCAGAGGATCCTTGGTGGGGATGAATGGATGGATGGATAAACATATATACACACAATATACATGTATTACATATACATGGACATGCAAATGCATACATGGTTGCATGTGTATACATACATACACATGCATGTGCATCACACACATAACAGCCATGATAAATTTTCCATGTGAATCTATATGCTTGGTAAATTCTTTTTTTTTTTTTTTACTAATTTGTATCATGGTTAAAAATAATATTTTTGATAAGTACTCCTGACATGTTGACAACAACGCAAGAAAAAAGTGGAGAGTAACACAATAAGAAAATAAGGGCTTGTCATTATTCCTGACTCATCTCCCTGAGTTTTTTTTAAAGATTATTTTGATCTTGCTTCTCTCTGCCCTTCCCTCCTGCCTTTCCCCAATACTATGACTTTATTTTTTTATATTTCTTTTGTTTGTTTTTTTCAATTCAATAACAAGCCCTGGTTCTTTTCCAGGTGTATGCATGCAACAATGGGAGACAGATATCATAGCCCATTAGGTAAATGAGCAGTTCAAAAACTATTAAATGCTTGTAGAAGAAAAGAAGTCCCTATTTAACACTGGTTCAAAAGATCAACTTATTGCCATATTAATACATAGTCTGTATGTATCTCTATATCCACATTGATAGTACAGTGGATAGAGCACCAGGTCTGGAGTCAAGAAGATCTGAGTTCAAATCTAGTCTCAAACATTTAACTAGCTGTGTGAACCTGGCAGCTCACTTAACCACTGTCTGCCTCAGTTTCCTCATCTGTAAAATGGGGTTAATGATAGTATCTACTTCCCAGAGTTATGGTGACTTTCAAAAGAGATAATATTTGTATATCTCATAGCATAGTGCCTGGTACATAGTAATATATATGTTAACTATTCTTATTATTAATATTAATGTATTTCCATCTATGAATTTCTGCATATTTTTGGATTAGACCTATGACTTCATTGATGCAGAAAGTTCATGAAGAAGGAACTCCCACTGCCTATGCAGATGGACAATTCTTCAACAACACAGAGTCGTAAAACACTTCCTGGGGCATTGAGCATTTGGGTGACTTTCCCAGAGTTCATGTGGCAGAAGCAGGACTTGAACCCAGATATTACTAACTCTAAAGACAAATTCCCATCTTCTATTCTACGCAAGTTGCTTCACACATATATGTCTATGTTACGTAAATGCATGTCAGTATGTGTACATACATATGTGTGTGACAGTGGGAAGGGGTGGGAGAGAGAGTGAGAGAAGAAGAAGAAGAAAAAGAAGAAGAAGAAGAAGAAGAAGAAGAAGAACAAGAGGAGGAGGAGGAGGAAGGAGAAGAAGATGAAGGAGGAGGAGGAGGAAGAAGAAGATGGAGGAGCAGATGGGAGGTAGGGAGAATGTTAGCTGTAAATTTAGTCAGGAAAAATTCTCACACAAAATTTCTAGACTTAATTCCCTTCCCCTGAGCGTGCAGCACTTCTGGAAGATGAAGGCCAGCATGGTGACCACTAACTTTAGAAATACATTAAATCTCTGATGACCTCTGCCTAACTTCCCAGGCAAGACCTGTTTGACCTTGTTTGCTCGCTGCAACTGTTGAGTAACTTGACATGCTTTTCTTTGCCTGACAATCTCCTGATCATTCCCAAATGATTTAAGATTCCTCTGCTAAGATCATCCTTCCAAGTCCCATTGTGAAATAGAGGTGAGCCTGGCTTCTCAAGGCTTTGCCAGGAGATCTCCAGATTGGGCAGTTTCGATAAATCTGGTAAAGCTTCAGTTACCAGTCCACTAGCAGGATTACTCCAATAGAATTCTCATGCAAACACTAGCCTAGCTACTTTCAGAAAGTCTTATCACTCGAGTTGGCTACCAATTAATTTTGGGGGGAAGGGCTAGGGAGAAGGGAGGTAAGGAGAGGAGAAGCTATAGAAACCCATTATAGTCTCTACTAAAATGAACTGTGATCTGCATCTGTGGAGAGCCATACAAACAAAATCATAAAACTACTCACCCCTAGCCAGTCTTTTTCCAGCCGTAAAACACCTGCATCTATGGAGGAAAGACAGCTAGGTCGCAAAATGATAGAATTCCAGGTCTGGAATAAGGAAGACTCATCTTCCTGAGTTCTAATGTGGCTTCAGACACTCACTAGCTGTTTCTGGGTAAATCACATAATCATACTGGCCTCAGTTTCCTCATCTATAAAATAAGCTAGAGAAGGAAATGGCAAATCACTCCAGTATCTTTGCCAAGAAAATCCCAAATGGGGCATAAAGAACTGGACAAGATGCAAACAACTGAACAACAAATAGAGGGAAGACCTATACAAACAACATCACAAAATACAAAAGTCTAGCTAGACTTTAAGGTAACTGGGTATGGCTTCCTGAGGAAAATGCACAAAAGTGATCAATTTAAGATCTCACTACACTAGGCAAATCTCTAAATCTTTAAGTTTCAGAGAAAACTCTGAACTGGAATGGTTAAAATGGAGTTAGTCTTGTCAGTGAAATCACAGTCCAGTTCCTATCCCTTTAGCCATCTGATTTCACTTGTTGCCACCATATTTGACATTTAAAGATGAAATTGAACTGATTTGTGTATGATAAATCACCAACCATCAATCCCTACCCTACCTCCAGCCAGCTATAATATATATGTCTGGAAACTGTTATATTTTTAGATGAAATATTTCTATCAGAGAGGCATTCATTTCATTCTAGAAAATATAACCTCTGAGAAGGGAAAATAATTGTTGAAACTCAGAGTTTCCCTCAAACTCACCTATGGTTTCTTAGAATTTTACTGAGATGTCATTACTGGTCTGTGATATTTTATGATAAATCCACTGCAAGTGACCAGCTAGAAGTATTCCTTCTTCTCACAGGTAGGTTTTTGAAGAATGATCACTTTTAATACAGGTGTTACATTGAAATGGACTCTGGGCCAAGAAAACCAAGAGGAAGTGTTGCTAGATGATCATTGCTCTGGGCAGGCTCTCCCATGATGTTTTCCCCAGTCATTTCATCTCTGGCACAGGCTTGCTCCTAGAAGCCTCTGCTCTGAGCTTTGGGTATTTATGTCTGGATCCATAAACGCCATATGGCATAAGTTAATATGAGCTCAGAAAAATCTTTCATTTTTTTTTAACAGTGAAAAGCCTTAACATGCTTCAGAATAAACAAAGCACACCTATCTTGTGTTTCCAGTGACAGCTAAGTCTGTATCTTTCCTAATCTCACAGACTATTGTACATTTACACCAAAAGCTATGCTAGATTAGAGACACCCAGATCACTCTGAATACAGCTTAGCAAAGAATCAGCATTTTTTACAGCAAGGTCCGTATAGGCAATGGGCTTAGAGGGCATAATATTCCAAAGCTTAAATTCTGCTTTACCTTCCATCATACTTCTAACCACAAAGCTTCTCACAGAGACACAACTGTACTATATTCCATAAATGGATTGGTTATTTGCCAAGGAAATAATAAAAAAAAACAAACAGCACATTTATTCTGCATTTTTTTACTTGTGTTTAAATTTGACTATATAATAGAATCCCATTAATTCAGCTCCACAGAATTGGAATTTGTGATCATTTAAAACATGAGGGTTGAGGCAGAATTTTCCCTTGGCTCCAGCAATGATTAGAGGGATTATTCCCAAACAGTGGAAACAAATTAAGGGCAATAAGACCCACCTTAAAGGGAACCAACTGTTTTCAAGTACACACCATTGCATGTGATGATGCAACTTTCCATCAGTTCTTTGTTTTGACATTTATAAGTAATTCTTGTGATGGGGTGGGAATGGACTTGTGATAGCTCAAAGAGGTAACCTGTGCCAATGCACATCTGTATCTTCTCTCCAGTTTATAATCTTAGAGAGTTCCCTAGGCATTGAGAGACAAAGTGACTTGCCCACGGTCCCACAGTCTGTGCCAATCAAGAAATAAGCATTTAACGAATATCTACGCTATTTCAGGCAATGTGTTAGGTACAGGAGATCTTAATATGGAACAATTCCTGCTCTTAAGGGGCTTACATTCTAATGGGAGAGACAGCAAGTTTATAGATAAGCATGAACAGAATGACAAATCTGAAAAATAGCATGTAATGTGAATAATGCAATACAAGGTAGTTAGGACGTGATGACGTTAAAACATTGGTGATTGACAGGATTGAAGAAGGCTTCATGTAGAAGGTAGTACTTGATGAAAAAAGGAGGGACAGAGAGAGATGAGAGATGAGAGAGAGAGAGAGAGAGAGAGAGAGAGAGAGAGAGAGAGAGAGAGAGAGAGAGAGAATGGACACAATTCAGAGTTTAAAAGGCATGGGGGATGAAGACAAGAGATGGTGTACCAGGTACAGGGAATAGTGAGAAGGAGGATTTGGTTGGATTATATGGTGTAGAAAAGAATGTATAATAAGGCTAGAAAGGTAGCTTGAAGCCAAGAGGTTATGAAAACCTTTGCAATTTAGAGCAGGTTTCTTGACTCAGAGCCCAGATGTCTATCTATTATACCATAATACTTGTCTATTCGTTATAGAATAGCTTCATTCTGTACATTCTTATCTATAAACTTTCTGTCTCTCCCATTAGAATATAAGCCCCTTAAGAGGAGGGATTGTTCCATTTAATAGTAATAAAACTACATTCTTGACAAAAAAAGGGCAATGAAACTCAGACATTCCACTACTTGGCTGGTCAGAGTCACAGTTAAGTAACCTTGAGGAAGTTTTATAATTTGTCCTTAAGCACACTTAAATACTCCAAAGGATGTGGTTACTTCCTTCAAAGATGTCAGTACCAACCCATCCCAGTCAGCCAAACAAATTTTACTTTTCTCCATATCCTCCCAGACATTCTCTACAATTGCATGAATACCAATAGAATTAGCTGCCATTCTGCTTTTCCTCATTCTGACCATGTGACTGGTCCATCTAATGGGGTCATTTGTTTCTTCTGCGACATCAACATTTCCTACACCACTTCATTTGTGTAATTCCTTACTGGTCACAGTAAATGACCCGATTATTTTGTAACTCTTTTTGCACTTCTCAGCTGTCCTTTGATGGATGCTACCTATCACTTTAAGGAAGATTCCATTTATTTCTATTCTCTCTAGTGTTTTTACTAGGAATGGGTGTTATATTTTGTCAAATGTTTTTTCTGCATCTATTGAGATAATCATTATGAATTGAGATAATCCATTAGTTTTGCTGTTGATATGGTCAATTATGCTGATAGTTTTTCTAATATTGAACCAGCTCTGCATTCTTAGTATAAATTCTATCTGGTCATAATGTATTATCCTCGAAGTAAGTGACTGTAATCTCTTCACTAACATTTTATTTGAAATTTTTGCATCTATGGTTATTAGGGAAATTGGTTTATAAATTTTTCTGTGTTTTAGCTTTTCCTGGTTGAGGTATCAGGACCATATATGTATCAGAAAAAGAATTTGGTAGGACTTCTTCAACTATTTTCCCAAATAGTCTATATGGTATTGGAATTAATTATTCTTTAAATGTTTGATAGAATTCACTTGTAAATCCACCTGGCCCTGGAGATTTTTTTCTTAGGGAGTTCATCGATTACTTGTTCAATTTCTTTTTTTTCTGAAATGGGGCTAAGTATTTTATTTCCTCTTCCATTAATCTGGG
Source organism: Notamacropus eugenii (assembly GCF_028372415.1). Classification (NCBI taxonomy): domain Eukaryota; kingdom Metazoa; phylum Chordata; class Mammalia; order Diprotodontia; family Macropodidae; genus Notamacropus; species Notamacropus eugenii. The sequence goes on along the minus strand of NC_092874.1, from coordinate 32,950,720 downwards.
CAATTTATACTTTTGTAAATATTTATTCTGTCCTTTGGATGATGCTCAATGAGTTTCCTTGGAAAGAATATCGATTCTAGAGGCAAAAGAAGTTGGTTCAAATCCTGCCTCTAACATTTGCTTGTTATGTGAGCTTGAACAAGTCATTTCAACTTCATGTAGCCTCAGTTTCCTCTTCTGGGAAATGAGGAGGTGTACCTAGATGACTTCTGAAACCCCCCTCCCTAATAGAAATCTGCCCAAATTATCACTTTATTAATCCAGTGTTCTATGTAGCAGCACTGAAGGAAGATTAGTATTAAAATCATGGCACCTTTGTTGCTGGAAGAAGCCTGAGATCATTAAAAGAACTTTACCATTTTTCACAGACAATCTATCTTTCTTCATCATATGAGATAATATTTGTAAAGCACTTAGCAGAGTGAACATAGCAGGTGTTTTAAAAAACTGCCCCCCCAACTCTTTAATATTTCCATTCAATTCTGGGCCTAGCTCATTGTTGAGTTGTACTGTCTGCCCATAAAGAAGTGGATAAGCAGTACAGGTTGTCCAACTAATCGTGTTTCATCATCCATACCAAGGGTTCTTAACATGGGCACAAAAATCAGTTTTTGAAAATACATATTTTGATAATTGTTTCAATGTAATTGGTTTTTTTTTAATCCTCTGTATTAAATTTTAGCCTTTTAAAAACATTATTCTAAGAATAACTCCACAGGGGGTGGAGCCAAGATGGTGGAGTAGAAAGACACATATACGCTAGCTCCAAACCCACAGCTCATAAAATATCTGTAAAAAAGAACTCCCAACAAATTCTGGAGCAGCAGAAGCCACAAAACAACAGAGCTGAGGAGATTTCTGTTCCAGAGAGCCCTGAAAATCTCTTGTAAGAGGTCTGTTGCGCCCTGGACCCAGAGCCAAGCTCAGCCTTGCCTTGGCCACATGACACCAAGAGGAGCGGATCCAAGCAGGCTTCAGGGATGGAATCTCCAGCAGATGCGCGGGTCCCTCCACCCAGGGCCCCAAAGGTTGGCGAGAGGGTATTCTCAGCTTGCCGAGAGGGGAGTGGGGTGTCCCTGTGGCTTGGGCCCCCTCAGGAAGTAGCAGCAGGGGAGGCGGCCAGCAGACAGGGGCTCCTCAAGCAGGCAGGAGCCCAGATCCATTGTTGAAGGTCTCCACATAAACCCCCTGAGGGAACTGAGCCCTTGTGGTGGCCCTGCTCCAACCTGAGCACCTGAACTTAATCTCACACTGAATAGCAGCCCCGCCACCACCCAAAGCCCTGAGGCTGGGAAGTAGCATTTGAATCTCAGACCCCAAGGGCTGGCTGGGAGGATCTGGAGGCAAAGTGGGTGTGAAGAGAATACTCAGAATGCCCAGAAAAGGGAAAAAAAATAAAACTATAGAAGGTTACTTTCTTGGTGAACAGGTATTTCCTCCCTTCCTTTCTGATGAGGAAGAACAATGCTTATCATCAGGGAAAGACACAGAAGTCAAGGCTTCTGTATCCCAGCCCACCCAATGTGCTCAGGCCATGGAAGAACTCAAAAAGGATTTTGAAAACCAACTTAGAGAGGTGGAGGAAAAACTGGGAAGAGAAATGAGAGAGACGAAAGAAAAGCATGAAAAACAGGTCAACACCTTGCTAAAGGAGACCCAAAAAATGCTGAAGAAAATAACACCTTGAAAAATAGGCTAACTCAATTAGCAAAAGAGGTTCAAAAAGCCAATGAGGAGAAGAATGCTTTCAAAAGCAGAATTAGCCAAATGGAAAAGGAGGTTCAAAAGCTCACTGAACAAAATAGTTCTTTCAAAACTAGAATGGAACAGATGGAGGCCAATGACTTTATGAGAAACCAAGAAATCACAAAACAAAACCAAAAGAATGAAAAAATGCAAGATAATGTGAAATATCTCATTGGAAAAACAACTGATCTGGAAAATAGATCCAGGAGAGACAATTTAAAAATTATGGGACTACCTGAAAGCCATGATCAAAAAAAGAGCCTAGACATCATCTTTCATGAAATTATTAAGGAAAACTGCCTTGAGATTTTAGAACCAGAGGGCAAAATAAGTATTCAAGGAATCCACAGATCACCACCTGAAGGAGATCCAAAAAGACAAACTCCTAGGAACATTGTGGCCCAGAGTTCCCAGGTCAAGGAGAAAATATTGCAAGCAGCTAGAAAGAAACAATTCAAGTATTGTGGGAATACAATCAGGATAACACAAGATCTAGCAGCTTCTACATTAAGGGATCGAAGGGCATGGAATATCATATTCCAAAGTCAAAGGAACTAGGACTAAAACCAAGAATCACCTACCCAGCAAAACTGAGTATAATGCTTCAGGGGAAAAACTGGTCTTTCAATGAAATAGAGGACTTTCAAGCATTCTTGATGAAAAGACCAGAGCTGAAAAGAAAATTTGACTTTCAAACAGAAGAATGAAGAGAAGCATGAAAAGGTAAACAGCAAAGAGAAGTCATAAGGGACTTACTAAAGTTGAACTGTTTACATTCCTACATGGAAAGACAATATTTGTAACTCTTGAAACTTTTCAGTATCTGGGTACTGGGTGGGATTACACACACACATGCACACACACACACACACACACACACACACACACACACACATAGAGACAGAGTGCACAGAGTGAATTGAAGAGGATGGGATCATATCTTAAAAAATGAAATTAAGCAGTGAGAGAGAAATATATTGGGAGGAGAAGGGGAGTAATGGAATGGGGCAAATTATCTCTCATAAAAGAGGCAAGCAAATGACTTATTAGTGGAGGGATAAAGAGGGGAGGTGAGAGAAAAACATGAAGTTTACTCTCATCACATTCCACTAAAGGAAGGAATAAAATGCACACTCATTTTGGTATGAAAAACCTATCTTACAATACAGGAAAGTGGGGGATAAGGGGATAAGCAGGGTAGGGGGGATGATGGAAGGGAGGGCATGGGGAGGAGGGAACAATTTGAGGTCAGCACTTATGGGGAGGGACAGGATCAAAAGAGAGAATAGAAGCAATGGGGGGCATAATAAGATGGAGGGAAATATAGTTAGTCTTATACAACACGACTATTATGTGAGTCATTTGCAAAATTACACAGATATGGCCTATATTGAATTGCTTGCCTTCCAAAGGGAAGGGGTTGGGAGGGAGGGAGGAAGAGAAGTTGGAACTCAAAGTTTTAGGAACCACTGTCGAGTACTGTTCTTGCTACTGGGAAATAAGAAATACAGGTAAAGGGGTATAGAAAGTTACAGGACAAAAGAGAAGATGGAGACAAGGGCAGAGAGGGATGATAGAAGAGAGGGCAGATTGGTGATAGGGGCAATTAGAATGCTCAGTGTTTTGGGGTGGGGGGAGGGGACAAAAGGGGAGAAAATCTGGAACTCAAAATTTTGTGAAAATGAATGTTAAAAGTTAAATAAAAAATAAAAAAAAAAGAATAACTCCATAGGTTAGCAGAATTACACACAAAAAAGGTTAAGAACCTCTGGTCTAGGCCACAAGCATGCCTAAAGCTAAGAAACATAATCATGCAAGCCAATACATACAGCCATAGGGGCCTTGAGGTGGCTCAATGGATAGAGCACCAGGCCCAGAGTCAGCAAGACCTCAGTTCAAATGTGGCCTTATGAGACACTTACTATGGGGTCATGAAGAATCTCTCATGACTGAGATGATGGCAGGCAACACACAGCTCTGCATAACCCTCCCCTTTTATTTCCCTTCTAGCCCTGTACCATCTCGAGTTACTGCATTTTGTTTGTAAGGAACAATTCATTTTTGTGAAAATCATATGACTCAGGTGAACATTTTATTCCCAAAGGAAACATTTATGGCAAGTGGCAGACCCAGAAAGAATTATTTTAGCCATGAACAAAGCAGAATTTTCAGGGAAGCCTTAAGGTATGAAGTTAGAATCAGTTTTTGAAAAGCCCATGAAGGAATCCGATTATAGGGTTTGTGGGCTGTGCTCCTTTTCATTGTTATCATTTAGACACTTTCAGTTGTATCTGAATCTTTGTAACCCCATTTGGGGTTTTCCAGGTGAAATACTAAAGTGATTTGCCATTTCCTTCTCTAGTTCATTTCACAGATGGGGAAATTGAGACCAACAAGGTTAAGTGACTTGCCCAGGGTCACATAGCTAGTATGAGTCTGAGGAAAGATTTGAACTCAGAAGATGAGTCTTCTTGACCCTGGGCCCCCAACCATCTATCCACTCTGCTACTTAACTGCCCTGTCTACATAAAAGTATTCAAAATCAGGGCTTTGGGAGCTCTGCATTACCAAAACAAAAGATGTAATAACATAGAGGAACGATTCATGTTTTGGAGAGTTGCCCATCTCCCAAGTTAGCTCTCAGGGCAATGTGTCATAGTGACCCCTAAGGAGAGAGCAAGTGGCTGGGAGCCTGAAGTCAAGGTCGTGGTGCAGCTGGTAGAAGAAGGTCCAGAGATAAGACAGGTTTGCAGCTTGGAGCTGTCCTCATGCCAACTGCCAGCAGCAAAGAACCTTTATTGCAACTGTCACTGTTTGGCTTTGACTTGGAAACAGCTTGCTCATACTCAAGGCAACATGTTACAGATTGAATAAGAAAGTTCCACGTTCACAAGGGACCATCATTTCTCTCATTTCAATGTTAACCCCTCTGTGACCACTTAAGAATTCCATAACATAAAAAAAAAATACTAATTGGGATTTTTTTTTGAGGGGATAGGATCTATAAATTCTTTTTTAGGAAATTTTCTGGTGGGGAAGCTTTGAACACAGATGCAATTTATGTCTGCTATTTACAGGTACAGAGGATTGCCTGAAAGAAATTCAAGGCTTAGTGATTTGTTCACTCTCACCCAGGCAGTTTGTGTCTGAGGCAGATCCTAAATGCAGGTCCTATGACTTCAAACGCTGGCATTCTACTCACCAGATCATGGTGGATGAAATTATCATATTTTTATTAAAATTAATATAAAAATCTTATTCTTTTTGTGTTTGAGACTAACTACCTCCGTGACCTTAGATAAGCTGTTTAATACCTCTGTGACTCAGTGTCCTTATCTGTAAAATACCAAAGTTGGATTGAATGGCCTCTGAATTCCTTTCCAGAAAGAGATTTATGATCCAAATTCCCCATGGCAAGAAGAAAATCTATAACTAAGCTATGAAGGATTCCTTCATGGAACATATAGGATTAATTTATCCCACAGATGCTCATTATGGTTTTTCTTTGTATTGAAGAGTTAGAAATTATAGCCAATTCATTTTAACTAGTACTTTAAGAACATAAGCCTCACTCAGAGGTATTTGTTTATGGGCAAAACAGCTGCTCACTCTTAAAGTAGATTGCATTATGGATTGGTGAAAAAAAAAAAGGTGTTCTGTGATAGAGAACGAATCACAACAATGTGCTTAGAGTCCCAAAGACCTCAGTTCAAATCCTGCTTTGAAATTCACCAGTGGTGTACCCCTAGACCAGTCATTATAATTTTATAGCTCTCCACATATAGTGATACCAATATTGGGAATCATGCTGAGAAAACTTGGTTAAATTTCACTTTACATCCTAGAATGATACATTTCTGAACTCTCTAGCCCCCAAATAAAGAAAGAAAATGGTTGGACAGAAGGAAGAAGGAGAGATGGACAGAATAAGGTACACAAGACAATAAGGCCTGACAGTATGAGAGGTTCTCTAGGGAAGGGGATGCATCTTCTAGATTTATGAGTTATGACTATGAGGCTTATTTTACGAATTTGTCCTCTTAGGTTGCAGTCCCTAACCAAAGTACTAACCTAGTAGCTTGAAGCAGACATAAGATCCTAAGACATCTTGCCTTGCCTTTTAAATCAAGGCTAGGAAAATAGGGTCTTTTAGGCAGATGCCCTTTGAACAAAATTAAGCATATTTCTAATGCCAGCTTTCATTACACATAATGACACACCTATAAAATCATGTGAACAACTAGTCAAGTGGGAAAAGTGTGGAGTTTTGAATCACATGACCTAACTTTGAATCATAGATATGCCCCCTACTACCTGCATGACCTTGGGATAGTCATTAACCTCTCTATCTCATTTTCCTCACCTATAAAATGAAAGGGTTGTACTAAATGGCTTCTAAGCTCCCTTTTCAAATCGAGAGCTATGATCTTATGAAGACTGCATCTTAAAATACTGGGCATTTTCTGCATCTAGCTGATGTTCTCATGACTTGTAAAGGAAAACTGCATTAACTCTGTTCATCATCTCTGCATGATTGGAATGTGGTTCCTCTCTCATCATTACCTCTTATATTACTTGAACTTTCTTCAAAGTTCAAACATCTATTCTATATAAAACCTTGCCAGATCTCCCTCCCCCTTCTCCCAACTATGACTGCCCTTCCTCCCTCGCAAAGAATTTTATATTTACCTATATGTATTCATGTTTTTCACCCCTACTCCTGTCAGAATGTAATCTCCTTGAAGACAGAACCTGTTGGATAGCTGTGTCTATTTCCCCACAGCCTAGCCTACCAACAAGTTAAACCAAGTCAATGAGCATTTATTAGGAATCTTCTATATCCTAGGCCCTGTGTTAAAACCAAGAATGGCACAGAACAGGTGCTTAGTAAACTCTTGGTATTTGTTAGTTAAATGAAAAAAAGAAATGGAATTTTCAGAAATAGATGATTGAGGACTTAAGACACCAGGGATCTTCTTAAATGGAAAATGACTATATTAGTCTTAACTGTTCTGCCAATTTAGGTTAACTGGTCTCAGCTGGAAGCCAACTAAATCTTTGATTAACATGTGATTAGAAAAAAAGAAATCAGCTACCGTTGAAAGCAACATTTGTCCTGAGATAGGCACTCAGCCCTCAAGGGTATCTAACATGGCCTTTTGTGGTAAGAATGACACATTCAGTTCTTAGAAGCAAAGAAAAAGGTTGAGTCCTTAATGCCCTTCTAAGATACAGTTGAACCCAATTTTGTTTAATATGAGGACACCCTCTCTCTTCTTTTTATACTACATGTCATAATTTTCTCGAGGAATTGGTATTCTTTATTTATGAGCTGTCCCTTCCCAAAAGGGAACTAACAACCAAAATGCAGGGTGACTACTTCCCCATCATAATTAATTGAGTGAAGCTGGCAGCCGAACAGCTGGAGGTTAAAGGCCTTTGGGAAAGAACCGGGAGGAGAGTATGAGTGAGGTCTTGTCTGAATTTTGGGACTTTCTGACAGATATTGCAAAAATGGCAAGAAAGAGAGGGGAAAGAAAATCAATTTATTCCAAAGCTATTTTAAGTAACTTAGTTGCAACTAGATTTGGGAGCTGTCTTTTCAGGCTTATAATATAGATTTCTTCTCAAAGAGGCAGAGGAAAAAAAACCAAGCACTTAAAAAAAAATCTATGAATGAAAGTTCCCTTGCTCAAGGGGCTTTGGGTGAAAGAATGTCTGCAGTTATAGTTTCCACTTAATTAATGAGACCTATGTCCTAAGAAAATCCAATTTAAACCTCAACAAAGAGTTAGTGCATGGAGTGGTGGTATAGACTCTTGTTTGCTTTGGGGCCTCCTCTGCCCAGTTAAGTAGAGATCACAGAATCCTCTTCCTCCTGCGGCCATATCCTTGAATGTCAAATGTAAGTATTAGCTTTACCTAACTGTATAACTCCTCTACTATTTTGCTTTTATAAAAGAAGACTGATTGGCAAAGATGAATGATACTGTAAATTACTGCTGGCTCCAGACAAGGTAGAAAGTAGGTACCCTTTTAAATGAACAATGGATTTGAATCATGTGGACAAAAACCATGTAACTCAGCACCAAATTTATAACAAACCCTGCATATATAATCCAATTGGGTTATCTCCGTGGCAGAAATTCATTTTCTAATTGTTAGAATTGTTAGTGCTCTATTTTTTTTTTAATGGTCATCCTAAAACTAAACAGTTTAACATGCAAGTTATCTTATTTCTTGTCTAGAAACACTGGTCTGCGTAGCTGTTTGTAGCATACAATATTTCATCACCCATCTCCACATTTTGTCTCGTATTGTCTGCCATGCTTGCAAAAGCTCTTGCTCCTTACCTATATCTCCTGGCTTCCTTCGAGACTGATCTTAAGAACCTCTTGGGCAGGAAGTCTTTCCAGTTGCTCTCCTTCCCCTCTACTGCTCCAACAGCTAGAGCTTCCCTTTGAGATTACCTTTCATTTACCCTAATGACATCTTAAATGTAAATAGTTGTCTATTACATGTTGTCTCCCATATTGGAAAGTCAGCTCAATGAGGGAAGGGACTATTGTTTTTGCTTTTTTTTGTAGCTACAGTGCTTAGCTGGGTGTCTTTCATACAGTAGATGTTTAATAAATACTTCCTGACTATTGACTGAAAACTTCTCAGTGCCCAGCTAGCTCTCCCATACCTTCGGTTGCCAAGTCATGTTTGTTTGGCATTGCAGTGGGAGTTGCATATACCAATGAAATCAGAATCCTCTTTCTCCTATGCCGCACAAGAAACCCAGCAACAGCAAAGGCACTAAGCGCTGTGCTAAGCTCAGTGGATACAAAGAGAAATATGAAAATCAAGCCCTGTCTTCTAGGAACAGTAAGAACATGAGGGGCATTTAGAAATTGAGACCTTGTTCTACTGACCACTTTCCTAAAATCAAAAAACTTCTGAGTTCAATGAGTGATTGTGACATTACAATACAAAAACCAAACAAACAAAAACAATTTGTTAATATATGTTTGTGTGTGTGTGTGGTGGGGAGAGGGGTCAATCATTCCATGTAGACCAAACTACCAACTACACACACACACACACACACACACACACACACACACACACACACATACATATTTTCTTTTTTAATTTTCCAACCACATATTTTGGTGCCATATAGACATATTCTAATGGAGTTTTCTCCATTCACAAAAACACAATAAGCAAACACAAAGGAAGCCAGAATTACCACTGTTTGCTTTTTTCGTTACCAAAATGTTCTGAACTCAAAGGGCTGAGTAGCTCACATGGAAAGTCCAGAAGAAAAGGACAATGGCACCTCTTCCTGATATCTAAGCAAACAGGTGGAGACCATCACTGGTGCAATTAGCACGGTACCTTTGTGCAACCTATTAGGAAGTAACATATTACCTGGGGCTATTTCTTCTCTCCAGTAGTGAATGCCACATTTGGTCACCTTCCCTTTCTTTTTTTAATTCCTTTCTCTTTTTAAAAAAGCTCAGTTAATGAGTTATTTAGATATAAATCCTATTTATTATGGTTTTAAATATCTATAAATACCAGCTCTTCCTACTGGCTAACCCAAGTCTTAAATCAACACCTAAAGTGTTTTTAGGGGTGGTGTGTGTGTGTGTGTGTGTATGTGTGTGTAAAAATTAAGGTTATAAAAGAATACAATTCATAACTGGAAAATTGGTTCTAAAAGACATTGAATCTTTCCCTACCCAATTATCCCTGTAACTGTGAATGATGAAAGGATTTTCTCAGCCACAGAGGATGAGAATATGGTCTAGTGTGAACTGGTCTCTTCCTCTCAGAGGAAGTGGCCCAGTGTCATTGTCGTATGACACTTCCCAGCGTGAAATATATTTTCCTGAGGAGATATGGGGCACAAAACTCAGGCCCATTAGAAAGTAATGAGGTTGCAGTTACTTCATTATTGTTAAAAAAAAAAAAAATAAAAGGGGTTTAAAAGAGGTTTCTCTTATAAATTTGACTCCAAACCTCAGAAAACAGAGCTCATATTTTAGAATAATAAAATGAAATGAGACCCTTATTTGAACAGCTGTTTAATGTTATGACTAATTTTATTACTTTTCACTATAACTGCAGTAGTCTAAATTAAAATAAGGAGCCAGATTTGTTCATAGGTAAATGATTCTGCTTTACTTTTATTGTGTTTTCCACAGACAAATAGGCTGTTCTTAGTAAGTCTTGCATTTCCCCCTAACATAAAAGGCATCTTTTAGAATGTTTCTCCCACAGTGGACAAACTTTATTATGGTTCAGATTTTTTCCTGGTGATATTAGGGAGGTAGAACAAAGGAATGGGGGTATCCTCCAAAATTGGGGGTACTCTGTTTCTATTGTCCTCACATTGGTTGCCATGAAACAAAGAGAGATCCTGGGTAGAAAAGTGGTGAGTCAGGGTAGAATTCAGTCAGAGAGCACTAGGGCAAAACTCTCAGCACAGCTGTGTCCAGGCCAGAACTCTTTAACACATCCCCATCTTGAAAAGAATGCCACAGCTTGTTAGTGACTCTATGGTTTAGTTAGCTCTACTTTGTGAACAAATGAGGAATGACTAAGTATAAGCATATTTGCTATACACACACACACACGTATATATACATAAATACACACATACATGCATATATATACATATATGTATACATACACACATATATGTATACATACATACATATATATAGACAGACACACATCTGCCTCAACAAACATCAATTGACAGTATTATAATTAATACACATGCTACCCAAACCCACTGTAATATGACAAGATCCAAGTATATCATCATCTAATCCAGTTGTCCATGATGTAAACTGGATGGTTAGCAATCATCCAAGCTCATGTTTAAATCTCAACACTCTTACCTCCCCTGCATTCCAATCTGCTTTCCTACACCATCCTGCTTACTCCATTGGTTTTATGAAACCTTGACACCTTCTCCCTTACTCTGGATTTGATGTAATAAAACTTTTATTTATTAAATCTCTAGTATGCTCAAGCTTTTGTATTACATCTGGCATTACAAAAAAGAAGTTAAAAAATTCCTTGCTCTTAATAAGCTAATATTTATTTGGAAGAATACAATAAGCAGAGAATTATCCAAAAGATATTTAGAGGATGAAGGAGAAAGCACAAACAATGAAGGGGAAAAGGTAAAAACTCCCTGTAGGATTTGGCATGTGGGCTGAGGTTTCTAAGAGGCAGAGGTGAGGGACTGGCAAATCTCATAATTGGGGATAAACTTGTATAAAGTTATAGCGACGGACAACGGAACGCTCAGTTTGGGGAACAGCCAGTCGCTAGTGTGACCCCAATATATTCTACTACTAAAGACTATGGCAGCAGGGGGAAAAACAACATATGTATATAAAGATAATCATAAAATTTATACAAAGTAATTTCAAAGAGTATAGACCATGAATAACTGGAGCAGATTGTAGAATAGAGCCAGGAAAGGCCTTAAGAAGGAAATGGTACATGAGCTGTCCATCAAAGGAAGCTAGAAAATCAATGTAGAAGGGGTGAAGAGGAATAGTCAGTTTATAGACAAAGATGGGTTATGGAACATCATGTGCAGGGAACAGTTAGCAGGCTAGTGTTAGAAATCAGAGGTGGCAATTAAGAAACATTTTCTAATTGAATTAATCAGGGGCAAAATCTCCAAAAGAGGAAGTGCAACAATCATTTGACAAGAGTGAAAAACACTCCAATTATTACACTCTTAACCACTTGACAAAATGAGTGAAAAGAATCTGCCCACTAAATTGATTAGTTAGCAATGTTAGTCAATTGACAAGAATTTATTAAGTATTTGTTAAATGTTGGACACTGAGCTAGGTGCTGGGGATTCAAAGAGACAGAACAGTCTATGTCTTCAATGAGTTTACATTTTAATGGGAGACAAGATATAAACAACCGTAGGTTCATGCAAAGATATAGCTAACAATGTGACATGAAAAGGGTGAATGGGATGTTGAGCTCTATTAAAATTATAGTGTCTAGAGTAAGGGAGGTATTAGTCCTACTGAATTATATCCTCTTCAGACCATACTGGATGTAATTATGTTTAGTCCTTGGCACCATATTTTAAGACCATCATCAACAAACCAGAGCATCTAATATAAGACAACCAGGATAGCGATACCAAAGGGTTGCAAACTCATGCTATAGGAGGATGAGGCAGAATTAATAGGGATGGGAAGGAAGTGGGAGGGACTGTTAGCTGTCTCCAAGTAGTTGCAGGGCTGTTGGGTAAAAAAGGAATCGAGTTGTTCTGGTTGGTCTGTACAGGCCAGACTAAGAAAAAGGGCTAGGATTTGCAGAGATGCAGTTTTAAGTATGATGTCAGAAAACTTTCCTCAACAATTAGGCCTGTCATGAAATGGAATGGGCTGCCTTGGGAAGTCATAAGTTCTCCTTTTGTCAAAAGCTTCAAGCAAATGTTAGGAGAATACTTAGAGTACATGGTAGAAAAAATTCTTGTTAAGTTACAGGTTGGATCCATTGGTCTCTGGGACCACCTCAAATTCTGGGGTTCTGTGATCCAAATCCTGAGTAACAGATGACCTCAGAAGAGAACTCACATACTTAAGGTAACTTTCTCTAAAATCTAATAGTATTCTTTCCAATGATTGTTCAAGAACATGTACACAAGAAGGAGGGTTTCACATTACAATTTTCCTTGCAACTCAAAACATTTTAAGCAAGGAAATGTCAGCATTCTTCTGAACCCTCTGCCTTTTTTTAACCCAACATTCACTGAGATGTGCACCATGACATGATATCCTTAATGTAACTCCTGAGTAGATAATTACTTTTTCTCTGTTGCTAATTCCTTGATCACAGCTAATGAATTTTCCTTCAGACTTAGAATTTAACTAAGTTAAGCTGAATAAATGTGAATGAATTTTAAAGAATCCTGAGGTTGGCATTAGCTTTGACAGTGTCACTTGAGATGCTAGCAGCTGTTTTGAACCTAAGCAAAGGTTCAAAGGATAGAAAGGAAAAGTGAAAGAAAAAACCCGTTATCCTTATTTTATACTGGAGAACACTCAGCTTCAGATAAGATAAATGGCTTGCTCAAAGCCATAGGTTAGGAAATGACTGGGCCAGCACCAGTATTCTACTGTCCTCAATCCTGGTTCATTTCAAGGTCTATTTTTGGCAAGTTATACAATAATAGACAGACAGACAGACAAGATAAATAGATAGATAGATAGATAGATAGATAGATAGATAGATAGATAGATAGATAGATAGATAATACATAGATACTTTTCTCATTAGGATTTCTCTCCAATTAGAATACAACCTAGTAGCATGCAGTGGCAATTTTTGCCTTTTTAAACTTAAGTTTTAACCTTTTATCCCTACTATTTAACACAATTGTTGGCATATGGGTAGTGCTTAATAAATATGTGCTGACTGACTAATCAGGGTAAGGACAGGAGTTGGACATGTGATTTCACTGGTAAAACCATCACTTGGGTAAAAAAACATCCTTCCACCAAAGCAGGACAGCAGCTTTTCTGCAGCTTCCAGCCCTAGAGAGTTGCCTAGAATGAGCTGCGGTGCCAAAGTCAAATAGAAAGAGTGACCGCTAAACTGTACACAAGGGTCCTGAAGGCCATATACTGACAGCTTTAAAAGCTAATATTGTAGATGATCTGTGATATTTTAATTATTTTCTTAAATACTTCCTAAACACATTTTAAGGAGTGATGTGGGTTAAATGTTTGACACCTCTGCCAAGTTAAATGACTTGCTCTGAGTCACATAGCTGGAATTTATCAATGGCAGAATTTAAATGTAGGTCTTCTGGCAGATGAAGGGAGGGAGCAAAAACGGGAAGGAGGAAGGATGAAAGAAAATACTTATTCAGTGCCTATAATATGCCAAGCCCTGAGCTAAGTATTTTAAATATGTTACCTCATCTGATCCTACCAACAACCCTGGGAGGTACGTACTATTATTATCCCCACTTTAAAGATGAGAAGATTGAAGCAGACAAAGAGGTCAAGTGACTCATCCAGAGCTTCACAGCCACTAAGTGTCTAAAGTACATATGAATTCAGGTCTTCCTGATTCTATCTATAATGTGCCACCTAGCTACCAATTCTATCTACCATACCAGAGTGCCTCTTAAAGACCATCAGAAGTCCTAAAAGTTAAGGAAGATAAGAAATAAATATTTGAGAAAGTACAGAGTATTTAAAAAAAAAACTGTCATTTCTTTTACAGTACATTATCTATAGTATCTGCTTAACAAAACCAAGCCCATTCTAATCAAATAGTACAATATAAAATACATGCATACTTGGGGTGTCGATCATATACTAGCATTTCTTCATTTTCATTTTACTTACTATCGTGGCAGTCCATAAATCCCTTTGAGCTATTTGCAAAATCTATATACTTTATTTTTCATTTTTATTTATTCTGAACTTAAAGAATAAAACAATCATTTCCATAACATAATAGAATAGGGGAAAAATGATAGTACATGAAACTGTAAATCTGTTGTGTAAAACTGACTATTCCTTTTAAATATATAATAAAGTTATCATGTAATTTTCTTTTCCCCTCCCCCACCCTAGAGATAGTTACCATTAGTAACAACTGTGTGTGTGTGCGTGTGTGTGTGTGTGTGCGTGCACGTGTATGTTAAACCATTCTATGCCTACTTCTACTTATCAGCTCTTTCTCTGGACGCAATGTTTCCTTTCCTATATCTTTTGAAGTTGATTTGGGTATTTATAATATTCAAAATAACTTATATGCTCAAAGTTGTTCTTAAAATAATGTTGCTGTTATTGAACACAATGTTCTCCTGGTTCTGCTCATTTCATTCTTTATAATTTTATGCAAGTCTATTCGTGCTCATCTATAATCATCAAGATCATCATTTCTTGTAGCACAGAAGTATTGCATCACAATCATCTACAACAAGATGTTTGGCCATTCTGCGATTGATGATCATTCTGAGATCCCCACAATTTCCAGTTCTTTGCCACCACAAAGAGAGCTACTAAACATATTTTAGAACGTATAAGTTCTTGTCTTTTTCCCTAATCATCTTTGGAAATAGACCTAGCAGTGCTAGGTCAAAGGGTATAGGCAGTTTAATAACTCTTTGGGCATAATTCCAGACTGCTCTATAAAATGAATGAGTGAGTTAAAGAATAAATCATGGAAAAAATCAATAATTTCATTAAAGATTATGACAATAATAAGATAGAACACCAAAACTTATGGGATACAGCAAAAAACAGTAATTAGAGGAAAATTTATATCTCTAAATGCCTGCATCAATAAAATAGAGAAAGAACAGACTGTTGTTGGATTGGATATGCAATTAAAAAAACTAGAACAAGAACAAACTAAAAATCCTTAATTAAACACTAATTTGAAAATCCTAAAATTTGAAGGTGAGAGTAACAAAATTGAATATAAAAACTGAATTAATTAATAAAACTAAGCATTGGTTTTATGAAAAATCAATAAAATAGATAAACCATTGGTTACTTGGATTTTTTAAAAGAATACCAAATTACTAGTATTAAAAAATGAAAAGTGTGAATATAACGCTAACAATGATGAAATTAAAGCAATAATAAGGAGTTCTTTTGCTCAATGATATGCCAATAAATTGAGCAATTAAGTGAAATGGAGAAATATTTACAAAAATATAATTTGCTTAAATTAGCAGGAGAAAATAGAATACCAAAAAACAAGTATTTTTATAAAACAAAATTGAACAGGCCATAAATGAACCTGCTAAGAAAAAAGTACCAGGACTAGTTGGATTTACAAGTGAATTTTATCAAATATTTAAAGATCAACAAATTCCAATATGACAAATTATTTGAAATAATAGTCAAAGAATCAAATTCCTTTTATGAAATAAATATGATACAGATATCACCTAAACTAGGAAAAGTGAAAAGAAAGAAAATTTTAGACCAATTTTATCAATGAATATGGATGTAAAAATCCTAAATAAAATACTAACTAAAAGATTATAACGTATCACAAAGATTCTACATTGCAATCAAGTGGAATTCATATACTTTCTTATATCCCTGTAACGTCAGAAGGAAGTGAATGGGGCAAACTGGGTGTTCCCCTCTGACAGTCTCTCATGGGGGGGGGGGGTCATGGACAAGTTATACAGAAGGAACAATTACAGCTTGGTTGCTATCTACATCTTTAGAAAGGATATTCACATCAAAGAGAAGGCAGATCCATTTGAGAATTTCGTTTCAGAGTATATCATTTTAAAAGCTACATGGAGGGTTTCTTTTCTTTTGATGGATATGATAATTGACTTTATCCAACAACAAGAAAAAACAATAGAATGCATAATAAAGATTTTATTACTCATATGCAAAATATAGAAAACATCTTTTCCTACTATTGAGCTATCTGAAAAAAAAGGCAGCATTTTTTTTCCAAAAATCTTGTTATGTCTTGAAAAGCAGAGTGGTATAATAGAATGGGGGCAGGTAAATGTCACATGGATAGAGTGCCACTCAGGATATGAGTTCAAATTCAGTCTCAGACACTTACTAACTGTGTGGCTCTGGGCAAGTCACTTAACCCTCTTTACCTCAATTTCCTGTTATGTAAAATGAGCTGGAGAAGGAAATGGCAAATCACTCTAGTATCTTCACCCAGAAAACTCTAAATGGGGTCACAAAGAGTGGGATACAACTGGAGTGACTGAACAAAAACAACAACCTAATGGAATGACTTTCAAGGTTAGACTGTTGAGGATCTGGAGCAACACATTAAAGCTCTATCTTGTAATAGTTACTTTATATTTGGTAAATTCAACTTGTCTGAGCCTCAGTCTCCCAGTCTGCAAAATGAAGGTAACAATACTGCATTAATTCCTTTATAGGAATATTGTGAGAATCAAATGAAATAATGCACATGAAAGAACTCTGTATCTATAGAGCCTGTGTAAATAGAAATTCTTAGGGGAAAAAGAGGAATAGTCTCTTTAAAAAAGAGAAATAGACAACGTGCTCTCTCAAGTCCCTCAAATACATGAAAAAAATGGGTTTGGGCTTTATTGAAATCTAGGTTGTAAAACCTTTAGAGGTTCTAAGGAAGTGGCCAATGAATAAATTTAAGTATTAAGTGCCAATTAACTATGACATAAGTTCCTGCTTTAAAAGGTAAAGAGCTGAGTTTGTAGAGGGTTTACTGAGAATCACATAATCAGATCATTTTAATGCTGAATGGAATATCATCTGATTAGAAAACTCCAGCTACATGAAAATATATTGAAAAGAAGATTAATGCTTCAAGCAGGGGTTTGACTAGGTAGTCTCTAAAGATGCTATCCAATATTAAAATCCTTTAAGTCTAAAGCCATATTGCTTTTCTGTCTGTAGGTATGCAGACATGACCTTTTACTGCTTAGCAATGCATTAGACAGAGATTGAACTCTGAGGAAAATGCTCTGGAGACTTTCCTCAGTGGCTAAATTTGAGGGAGAAGGAAATGTGTGTGTGTGTGTGTGTGTGTGTGTGTGTGTGTGTGTGTGTGTGTGTGTGTGTGTGTAAAGAACAGTTTGGTAGAAAAAAAGTATAATTGTTATTTTTGAATCATTTCAGTTGTGTCCACCTCTTTGTGACTGCATTTGAGTTTTCTGAGTAAAGATACTGGAGTGGTTTGCCATTTCCTTCTCTAGTTCATATTACAGATGAGGAACAGAGGGTTAAGTGACTTGTCCAGGGACACATAGCTAGTAAGTGTCATGTCCATACTGGGTATTCTATCCATTGCACCATCAAGCTTCTCGTGGAAAGAAAATATAGCAGAATTTAACTCCAGTTTCTAGGAAGCCATGTACAGGCTTTTTTGTAAGACTTTTTTTATGTAAATATTTTGGCTGAGACAAAGCTAGAATTTTTATTTTTAAAATTGTAGGGGAAAAGACAAAATTAATCGATATACTTGTGAAAAACCATTGAGAAAATTACCTCACTGTGCCCAAGTATCATATTTCTTTAAGTCTTGTTCTTTTTGAATATACTTTTGTAACAATATGTACATCCTCATAGCCAATAGAGAGTTAGCTTTGGAGTCAAAAACAATGAGATTCAAATTGGTCCTTTCATGCATACTGACTGTGTGAGCCTGAATAACTCATTTAATTCCTCAGTTTTCCAAACAACACTGAGACTTAAAAACGGTGTTCTACAAAAGAACAAAAAAAGTTTCTTCAACTGGGAGTATTTTCTAGGAATGAAGCCATAGGTCCATACCATCCACTCCCCTCAGGAAAAAAATATCAATATGTATGTTTATCCAGTCAACTTTGTCCATCTAATAGTAGCTTTTAGGAGTTTAAAGCATAGTACATAATATAGAATAAAATAACCTTTCCCTTCCTTTCAGTAAAGTAGTGACTAGAATGACTAAACTGTTCTAGAACAATTCGAAAAATTCTGAGCCTTTTTACATAATAACAAAATCTGAAAGCTGGAAAAGTTCTCAGAAGTCTTTAGATTTAAGATGCAAAGGAAAATTATGTTTATTCCATCCCCAACAAGTGGTCCTTGACTGTGTTTGAAGAATTTGATTGAAAGAGAATTCAACAATTACTGAAGTAAGAAATTCTAGTTCTGGATAACTCTAATTGTGAGAAAGTTTTTACAATTATTTCTCCCCTTAAACTGAGTTCAAATTTGTCTCTGAAATTTCTGTGGACTCTTCTTAGTTTTGAAGAAAAGCAAAATAAATCAAAACTATCAAAAAAAAGACATCCCATGTGATACTACGTCAGCCACTCCAATAGTTTTCTCATTCTTTTTCTTTTTACCTTTTTAAAAAGTTTTATTGATTGCTCCTTTTCAAAAAAAGGTACATTATTTCCACTTTCCAACAACTCTTCCCAGTAAAATGATACTGTCATCCATTGTAACAAATCAATGCAAACTAAACAAGTAAATGCATTGACTGTATCTGAAAATATATCACTCATTCTACATTTTGAACCCTATACCCCATTTTGAAAAAATGGGAGAAATTCTGCCATCAGTCCTCTAAAATTATAATTAGATGCTACACTAGTTAAAGTTTGGAAGTATTTCCACATTGTTTTCCTTTACATTATTGTGGTCATCAAATAAATTGTTGTCCGTGATCTGAGATCCAGGTTTCCTAAGTTTCTCTGAATTTCTCATATTCATCATTTCTTAAAAACACAAAATTCTACTATAGTATCAAGCCATATTTTAGTCAGCCATTCCTCAATCAATGTGGACACCCTTTGCCTGGACGAAAATGGCTTCTCCACACCATCTCTCTCCATGTATATGTATAATGGGTATGTGTTATGGAAATGTTCTTTCTGCTTTTGTCCTAATTTTTCAAACCGCTAGTCTGAGATTAATATTTATTTCCAGTAAATATCATCTTATTCAGTTTCAGTTTAATCTTCCAACTTGTCAAGAGCTTTGGGATCCTGACTCTACCATTTAGCATATATCTCCCAGATTTGGAATGTGATGGAACAGGAAAAGAAGGTAGATAGAGGATGCTGCTACTGTCTGAAAACTGATTCTTTTCTTTCTGAAAAGGGCTGGGAAAAATCATGTCTCCAATTCTTGCTCTTGTAACTTGCAGAAAGTAGGTGGTGGGGATGGAAGGCAGAAACGTAACTTTATTAATCACCGCATAAAACCATTGACAAATGACCTGCTTGTCGTAGGCTCCTACTTTCTCTGAATTCTAGTTTGCAAATCCAAATCTATTCAATAGAGTTTTCTAACTAGAGAGAGTCAATGAACTTGGATGGGATATATTTTTATTTTCACTAACGTTTAAACAAAATTTAACATTTCCTTTTAATTATAGATGTAGGCAAAAGAATTATGGCACCACACAATGTAAGGGGGCCCCCCAAAACAGTTAAGAATTCCTATCATGTCATCATGAAAAATCATAAAATACAGTGTCAGTCTCCTGAAATTTCACTCCTGTGCCTTACTATAACCACTTTCAAGCCTTATGATGTTGCTTCATACTTTGGGTCTTCATGAGCATTGACCCTGATCATTAGCATGAGCAACAGCTACTAAATTATCTGTCCTATTAACTGAATACCATTCAACTTACTCCAAATACAAAACCTGTCCTTTTTTGCTTGTGCATCCATTGGCTTCCTCCATCACAATTCCCTGGGAGAACATGAGTTAATCTTAGTTTCACATGAAGATGATGTTTTAGTAATTTTGCTACTTTTGTGCCAGGCCTAGAGGCCTGTGTGGGCTACCCGAGTCTTTCTTACCTCACCTCCGAGGTCTTCGGTTGGCCAAAACCGGATGCTCATATGAGAGAAAGGACGTTCCAGAGGCGAACAAGGGTTGAGCTTTATTTCAGGGTCTCGGTTACAAGTGCAGGGAGATCTTCCTTAGGAGGAAGAGGGGGAGATTTCCTAAGGAGGCTAAGATCTTAGGGATTGGAAGTAGAAGTACAAGCGCAGAGAGAGGGGGAGGGGAGAGAGGAAAGAAGAGAAGCGGAGCCTACTGTCCTCTTGGCTCCTCACGTGCTAAGAGAGCTTTCAGGCTTCCTCAATCCTACTTAACCTTCAGCTGCATAGTTTGCATCTGAATACCGTGCTGTTAGGTAACTAGGTGTGCCCAGATCCGGGACAATCTCGAGGGCGGGGAGATCTCTCTCCCATCACGTTTCTCACGGGAAGAGGCAGAATTACTCGAGATAGCTCGGTTCACCTCGATCCCCTGCCGTTTCCTGGGGGGGTCTCGTGAGAGCTCTAAGATTTAGAAGCTCCCACCTTTACCCGCCCGAGACTGTCCACACGGAATTGAGCTTCCAATCCCAACACTTTTGTAGTCCATGCTGGGGGAAAATATAATCAAAATACCTTTTTGTATGTTGTATGCCCTCCCTTACATGAATCATTGATTCCCACGAGAAGTAGATTGCTTTTTGTTTCTGATATTTGAATAAAAATCAAGTACCCAAGTCTAATGCCTGGTGTGTTTGACTGTTTCAAAGGGAGCAGATCACATGTGACAGACATAATGTGCAGAAAGCCAGACAACCATTTACTGAGAGTATATATTAACCATTTGGCTGAGCATAGGCCAAGTGATTTGAAGCTCATCCATACTCGACAACACTTGCTTAAATTTGGAACACTAATGCAGATCATGGTGATGGAGGAATTCCATTGATACTTAGAACATGACATTTTACAACAATTAAAATTCAGCTTAATTCGATACATAAAACTAAGTGCTAGAACTATTAATAAATAAGCCTATGGTGAGCATTCAAGTATATTAATTCATTTAATGAACATTTAAATAGTAAAAGAAAGTCATGTTGCATGTCATTTTCCATTCCCTTCAATATTATAAGGGAAGGAGGGATAACGATTGTGTTTAAAAATTAACTGTTGTTTTTTTTTTTAATTCATAACCCTTTGTTTAAAATGGATCTGTCACAGATACATCACGAAAATCATTCTTGTAGTAGATTAAATTATACTTAAGTGCATCTGCTGTATTTAAAGTTGGTCTCTCAAAGACTAATCTTTTTAAATACCCAGTAGATTGTTTAAATTGACCCCCTTATTTTGGATTGATGGTTTAAGTTCAGGGAGCAGAAAACAGACCAGGAATCTGAGGACGATGAGGGAAAATGTAAAAGCAAGAAAAAAATCTAATAATTCTACTCTGAAAATAATCTTGTATTTTCACTAATATAGGTGTACACACTTTTGATTTGACTCCTTTTAGAGTTAAAATTTGTTTTTGAAATTGGCTTTGAAACAGAATATTTTAAGAGAGTATTCTTGGCCTAGGTATTTCAAATTAAAAATTCAAATTATTCATGTAGGGCCAAACGTTAAATAGGATCCTAATTGCCTCCAAATTTGCACAACAACTAATTGGGACCCAAGCCAGTTGAGAACAAACTATCAACTGTTAGTAGCAAATTTCCAATACTTATCTGACAGGAGTTTGCTAATCTTCTGACAGGTGTGCGTGCTCCATATCTGCAAATTCCTGTTTTCTAAGCCTGCTTGTCATCTCTATGCAAAATATAACTCATGTATAACAAGAGACAAAAGTATTTTGTTTTTTATTTCTTCTTAAAGTTTGGATTAAAGGCATTTTTAAATACAGTTTCATTTTAATTTATCAGGGGCAGAGATGATAGCACAATTCATTAGCAGCTAGTTGGGAGTTGTCCAAAAAAGCCAAGTCAGCCTCAGTTTCCTTTTTCAGAATCATTAATCACAATTCCCCTTCATGCATTCTTCTTTCCACTGAAACCAGAGTTCTTGAGTGTCTTTGAACTTGGCATTCTATGCTCCATTTCTGTGCCATCACTCAGGCTGTCTGGAGTTCCTGAAATGTTCCCCTTCCCCCTCACCTTTACATCTTAAATTCCTTAGCTTCTTTCAAGGCTGATCGCAGATGCCAGTGCTTATAGGAAGCTAGTTCTGTTCCCCCCTAAAAACTGGAATAAACCGACAAGCATTTCTTAAGCACTGACACTATGTGCCAAGCACTGTGCCCTCTCCTGCTTTAAAGTGCCTTGCCCTTTTCTGTTTAAATGTCAAATACTCCATAAAATTCCACCTCACTACCTATTCCTAGCATATAAATTCTTTGAGGGAAGGGACTAAGTTTTCTCATTGTATCCTGAGTACTTTACACAAATACCTTTGGAATAACAAAATGGCTTTTGTTTATATGTTTAAATGTTTGCAATGAAGTTTCAAATATGTGCAAATTATTGGGCATGAAATATGGATTTGCTTAGAGGTAGTTAGGTGGCATAGTAAACAGGGTGCTGGAGGTAGAGTCAGAAAGACCTGAGTTCAAATCCAACCTCAGACATTTACTATCATTGTGATCACGCCCAAGTCACTTTACTCCATTTACCTCAGTTTTCTCATCTATAATATGAGCTGGAAAAGGAAATGGCAAACCATTCCAGTATCTTTGCCAAGAAAACCCCAAATGGGGTCATAGGAAGTCAGACACAAATGAAAATTACTGAACATCATTGACACATTTTCATTATGTAATAACATTAGTCATGCAAAAATATTTTTACTAACATGAGGGTCACAGAATATATCTAATCCTTACGAGACAAAACTGGATTGAGCTGGTTTCCCACATTTAGGTAGTTCTCTATCAGTGGAGCTTTGATGCACTTATTTTTTTAACTGCACTTACTTGTTGTGTTTTCAATTCTGTGGTTTTTAAGAATGGATATTACTCCAAGGAAAAATGGAAAGATTATAGTTAGTACTTACAGAGCACTCTTCACTGACTGTTAGAGATAGGTTTTTGGTGTGGAAAAGTCAAGTGTTTCGAGGATCATTCAAGCCCATAATGAAATAGAATTAGTTGTAATAAGAAACAAAGGAATTTGTGTCTGACAATGAAAAATGACATCAAGAACTGGAAAATGGTTTATGTGAAACAACCAGATTAATCTCTAGGAAAATAGCAACCATATTCCCAGGAACCTGGCAGTTGGAGATTTTTTGTTACTGATTCTTCTACAGTGTGATAGAGAGATTCTCTGAACAAAGAAAAGGCTAGTAAAATAACAGCAGCAAACTGTTTCTTGGAAAACTTTGTTTTCATTTGCACTTTGAAGTACATGAGATTATATAAGAATTGTATAAAAGATGAATAAAAATTACGTTTTCCCTAGCTTTTCCCCATGCCTAGACTGCTCTCCTTTCTCATGTAATCTGTCCCATCTTGTTCTAAATCTGTCATCCTAGGAATCTGACTCTATTTGGAAGAGATAACTTTAATCAGGATCTCAGAGGATACCATAACATCATGGTATCCAGGAATGTTTTCTTGATGTTGTTTTATTGCAGAGCTGCTCTGGTCTCCTCTCTTTGTTTACTGACCAGTTGGCTATCTTTGCCTTTTTCTGTCTTGTTTGTCAACTAGGCAGCACCGTGAGTAGAGTGTTGGGCCTGGAGTCAGGAAGACCTGAAGTCAAATCCATCCTCAGACCCTGGGCAAGTCACTTAAGCGCCATTGGCCTCAGTTTCCTCAGCTTTAAAATGGGCAGAAGAATAGCAACTCTCTCCCAGAATTGTTATGAGGATCAAAGAAAATAATATCTGTAAAGTGCTCAGCAAAATGCCTACCCCATAGCAGTTGATACATAAATGCTTATTCCCCTTCCCATCCACCTTTGCATGCTTCCTAGGTCAGATAATAGTTTTTAACCTTCTTCTCTTTGGAGGAAGGAGACAAAGCCTGAAGTAGACAGCTGAAAGAAATCAAGAGGTCAGCTGAAAAAATTCAAAGAAATGATGTCCCCAGGGAATTCTGCTTATGTGGAGTACATGGAAAGTAGAGAGTGGAATTGGATATAATAGAGAAAATGGGTAATCTTAGTAGTAGTAGTAGTAGTGGTAGTGGTGGTAGTAGTAGTAGTAGTAGTAGTAGTAGTAGCAATAGTAGTAGTAGTAGTAGTAAGCCATATTAAAGGTATATGAAAGGCTTTCAATGAATCAACAAGAATTTCTTAAGTGCCTACTATGTTCCAGACACTATAAAAAGCCTTGGGGATACAAGGATGAAAAAAAAATAGAACAGTCTTGTGTCTGCTTATGTTCTGATGGGAAGAGATGACTTCACAACTAATAAGAAACTGACATTTTCATGGAAATGTAAGGTTTATCTGCTTTATCTAATGTGATTCTCATAACAATGCTATGAGACAAAAACTATGCTCATTTTACAGAAAAGGAAACTGAGGTCCAGAAGCTAACTGATTTGCCTGGAATTACACAGCTAGTGAGTGTTTGAGGTAGATTCCACAGCCAGCTCTCTCCTGACTTGACTTCAATGCACTGCTCCATGACAGAACCCTCAGTTGATTCTGGTTGACTATAAATGTTTTCACTCTGTTTCATTGGTTTCTACCAAAATCTTAAGCTAAGAAGACAATAGAAGATTCTGGAGTTGGATGAGGCCTTAGCTTTTGGTTTGTAGAGAAACAGAACACAATTTATATTTTAATCTACTGTTTATCAGAGAAATGTGGGGTAAATCACGTCACAGTTGGGTAGATTCATGTCCTGTTGGAAATGTTTCTTGTGGAGTGTTTCAGGGCTGGCTCTCTATATGGTCCTGTCCTATTTAACATTTTTATCATTGACTTAAAGACATATAAAGTACACTTAACAAATACGTTAGCTAATTATGTTGGATGACAGAAATATGATTTAATATGCCATCCACAGGCAAAAAGAAAAGCAAAAATAATTGTACCAAGATTAACTTTAGTAATGATAACCCACTTAAAATACCAAATTCAGGCTCAAAAGCTCAATCACACAGTTACAGAATTAGAGACATGGCTTAATGTAAATTCATATGGAAAAAGGTACGGGGGTGGAAGATTGCGATTTGGCTAGTAACAACGTTTATGTGATCAAAGGCTTGATGAAATGATTTATAGTTTCCAGAAGAGAGCAGCTATTTATCCTACTATAGTCTGCACTGGTCAGACCGCATTTGGACTATTTCCTGTTTAATTCCAATGCCACATTTTATAGGAGTAATGAAATCATTAGCTTATCTGGAGAAAAGAGAATTAGATGGTGAAAGCTTTGTAAACGATGCTATTTGAGGAATATCTGAAGGAAACGGAGATGATTAGCTAAAAGAAGACTGAAGACATAAAATAGTGGCCTTCAAAAATCTGAAGGACCATCACATGAAAGAAGAATTACAAGTATTCTAAGTTGCTACAGAGGATAGACCTAAGCCCTATGGAAAAAAAGTGAAAGGGAACATATTTTTTTATTAAGTATAAGAATTAACTTCTCTAGTTTTAGAGCTACAGGAAAATGGAATAGGTTGCTTAGAAAAGGAGCAAGTTCTTCATCCATGGAAGTATTAAGGCAGTGGCAAGATGTCATAGCAATGATTTATGAAGTGGATAGTACCCTGAATCAGTGACCTTTTAATATTCTTTCCAATCCAGAGATTCTCTTGTTTGTGTGTGTGTGTGTACATATATAGATAGATAGATAGATAGATAGATAGATAGATAGATAGATAGATAGATAGATAGGTATAGATATAGATATATATACATATGATATAAAACCAAGAACATGTGATGTGACTAACTAAGAGTGGCATGGTTATGTTATATTAATTTTAGTATAAAGTACATGCCCTATAATAAAAAAAAATTTTAAAAGCTTCCATTTTAGTGGCAATCAAGTGCTATATGAAAATAAATATATTTGTTAAGGTTCACCCAACTGTGAATCTTTGAACCTGCTTCTTATTTTAATTTCTATTATATAAATAATTCTAGATCATCATATTTTTTTTTTATAAAATCCCCTCGGTATAGTGGAACAAAGGAGAATAAAACATGAAACCTTTGTGTCCAGGACATCAGACACAATAAAATATATTCAAAGAACAGGGAATGAAGCTGGCACCTATATCCTCATTTCTCTGGAGAAATACAGGGAGATTTTGAAGTAGTCTTAACCCCCTTCCCCCACTAATTTTTATTCCAGCATATGTTGTGAGAAAAAGAGGTAAAGACATTTATATCGGTAAGGTCAACCATGAATGGTCAGGCACTGAAAGAACCCATCAATTTGGAGCATGTGTGGGGAGGGCTGTTGGCAAATACAGGTCTTCCGCATGATGCTCATGTAGACAATCCATGGGCCTACTTCTCCTTCCTCTGGTGAACTACCTGATTTCTTCATGATTTGTTTGAAAAATAGAACTGCACTTTTATGGCATTTAAATTGACTCCAAGCCAAGATGTAAAATGGATAATTTTGACTACCTGAAATTAAAAAGATTTGGCACAAATAAAATTAATATGGCCAAAATTAGAAATAAAACAGAAAACAGAGAAAACTAAAAAGTATTTCTCTGATAAAGGTCTCATTTCTTAAATATATAGGGAACTAAGCCAAATTAATAAAAAATAAGAGCCATTCCCCAGTTGATAAATGGTCAAAGGATATGAATAGGCATTTCAATAGTCACATGAAAAAGTGGTCAAAATTATTACTGATTAGAAAAATGTAAAGTAAACAACTCACAACTCTCAGATTGGCTAACATGACAAAATGGAAAATACAAAATGCTGGAAGGGATGTGGGAAAAAATAGGACATGAATGCATTGTTGGTGAAGCTGTGGATAGTTCAAACATTCTGATGAACAAGCATAAGCTACTCCCATAGTGCTATAAAATGGTGCACACCTTTTGACCCACAATGTCACTACTATATCCATATGCCAAAGAGATCAAAGAAAAGGGGAAAGTACACATCTGTACAAAATATTTAGTGTTCTTGTTTTCTTGATTAGTTTTGTCCAACTCTTCATGACCTTATTTGGGGTTTTCTTGGCAAAGAGACTACAGTGGTTTGCTATTTCCTTCTCTAACTCATTTAACAAATGAGGAAACTGAGGTAAACTGGGTTAAGGGACTCAGCCAGGATTAAACAGCTAGTGTGTGGTTGAGGCCATATTTGAACTCAGGCTTTCCTGACTTCAGAGCCAACCCTCTATCCACTGTGCCACCTAGCTCTTTACATGGTGGCAAATAATTAGAAATCAAAGGAATGTGCATCAGTCGGGAAATGGCTGAACAAACTGTAGTATATTTTTGTGATTATTGTTCTATAAGAAATGATGAGCAGGATAGTTTTGGAAAAACCTGATGAGACTTAAATAAATGCATGTAAAATGAAGTGAGCGGAACTAGGAAAATATTGTACACAGTAACAACATCATTGTAAGGATGATCAACTGTGAAAAACTTAAAAACTCTGATTAAGACAATGACCTAAGACAATTCCCATGATGAAAAATGCTATCTACCTCCAGAGAGAGAACTGATAAACTCTGAGTGTAGATTGAAGCAATTTTTTTGACTCTTATTATATATGTGTATGTGAGTATGCATATATATGTGTGTATACATATATATGTATGTATGTATTATATTTTATTTTGTTTGTGGTTTTTTTGCAATATGTTTAATATAGATATGTCATAATGAGTTTACATGTATAATCAATATCAAATTGCTTGCCTTCTCAAAGAAGGGGGAGAAGAGGAAGGGAGAGAATCTGAAACTCATTTTAAAAAAGATTGTTGGTTTTTTACATGTAATTGGGAAATATTTAACAAAATAAAAATATTTTTAAAATAAATTGACAGTAAACAATCATGAAAGAATCATGTGATATACAGCCAATCTTCTTGTGCCAGGAAATTCTGCCTATATAACTTATTAAAGAGCAATGGTGGGCACTTATATATATATATACATGATGTATATTATATTTTATTCTTCATTTAAGATCACAAAAGTAATTTTAAAAAAATCCGAGGATAGTTAAGAAACTATTATATTAACAGGGTTTACTTGAATCTCTTATAGTCTACTGCTCAGAGCTCAGGATTATGTGAAATTAAAAAAAAAACATTCATTTTGTTTTATTTTTTTTTAATATTGTGATTTTTCTCCATGTTGTTTATGTCTTGGTAAATGCCGCTCACTTCTTCCTGTGTCCTGATCAGCCAAAGGAAAAGTAAAGCATTTGTTCTGAAGAACTTTTAAAGCCGTTAGAAAGAAAAATAACTCTTCACTTTCTAATTCTGAGCAAGCTGGGAGGGCAGACAAAGATACAGATAAGAAGGAAGGAAATTTTTGTTCCTAATTTGCAGGAATTTATAACATTTTGAACTAATTAGAGACTAAGTTAATGATTAAAATCTGATTTCTATAGTGTTAATTTCTAAATTGTGGTTCGCATACTTTATTTTTTCCCCAAATTTATTAATTTTTTTTTCAGTTCTCAACAAATCACTTCCATATGTTCCATATTTTCTCCCCCTCCCTCCATGTTCCCTCTCCAAGACAGCATGTAATCGTATATGGGCTCTACATATACCTTCTTATTAAACACATTTTCACATTAGTCATGTTGCACAGAAGAATTAAAACGAATGAAAGAAAGCATGAGAAAAATAAAATATAACAAGGAGAAAATAGTCTGTGTTCATTCTGTGTTCCAAATACAAAGTTCTTTCTCTGGATGTGGATGACATTTTGCATCATGAATCCTTTGGAAATGTTTTAGGTCTTTGTACTGCTATGAAAGTCTAATGATATCAAAAACAGTTCTCACATACTGCGGCTATTACTGTGTATAATGTTCTGGCTCTGCTCACTTCACTCAGCATCAGTTCATATGTCTTTCCAGGTTTTTCTGAAATCCACTTGTCAGTTCTTATAGCACAACAGTATTCCATTACACTCATACACAATTTGTACAGTTATTCCCCAAATGATGGACATTTTCTTGATTTTCAGTCTTTGGCTACCACTACAAGAGCTGCTATAAATATTTTTGTACATGTGGGTTCTTTTCCCATTTGTATGATCTCTATAGGATACAGCCCTAGAAGCGATATTGCTGTGTCAAAGGGTATGAACATTTTTGTAGCCCTTTTGGTACTGTTCCAAATTGCTCTCCAGAATGGTTAGATCAGCTCACAGCTCCGCCCAAAATGAATTAGTGTTCCAACTCTCCCATATCTTCTCCAATATTTATCATTTTCCAGTTTTGTCATGTTACCCAAACTGATGTGGTACCTCAGAGTTGTTTTGATTTGCATTTCTCTAATCAATAGTGATTTGGAGCATTTTTTCATGTGACTATAGACAGCTTTATTTTCCTCCTCAGAAAACTGCCTGTTCATATCCTTTGACCATTTGTCAACTGGGGAATGGCTTGCATTCCTATAAATGTGACTCAGTTCTCTATATATTTTAGAAATGAGGCCTTCATCACAGACACTAGTTGTAAAAATTCTTTCCCAATTTTCTGTTTCCCTCCTAATTTTGGTTGCATTGGCTTTGTTTGTGCAAAAACTTTTCAATTTAATGTAATCAAAATTATCCATTTTGCATTTCGTAATGTTCCCTAACTTGTTTGGACATAAATTCTTCCATTTTCCATAAATATGACAAAAAAAACCCTATTCCTTGCTCCCCTAGTTTGTTTATAGTATAAGCCTTAATATGTAGATCATATACCCATTTGGACTCTATTCTGGTACATGATGTCAGGCATTGGTCTATGTCCAGTTTCTGCCACACTATTTTCCAGTTTTTGTCAAACAGCGAGTTCTTATTCCAGAGGCGGGGGTCCTTGGGTTCATCAAACAGTATACTGCTATAGTCATTGCCTACTGTGTCTTGTGTACCTAATCTGTTCCACTGGTTCTACTCCTCTATTTCTTAGCCAGAACCAAGTAGTTTGGATGATTGCTGCTTTATGATACAATTTGCAATCTGGTAGGGCCATACCTTCTCTAGCATTTCTTTTCATTAATTCACTTGATATTCTGTCCCTTTTGTTCTTCCAAATGAATTTTGATATTATTTTTTCTAGCTCTATAAAATAATTTTTGGTAGTTTGATTGGTATGGAACTGAAGAAGGAAATTGATTTAGGTAGAATTGTCATTTTTTTATATTACTTCATCCTACCCATGAGCAACCGATGTTTTTCCAGTTATTTATATCTGACTTTATTTGTGTGAAAAATGTTTTGTGATTGTGTTCATATGGCTGCTGGGTTTTTTTGGCAGGAAGACTCCCAAATATTTCAGAGCGTCTACAGTAACTTTAAATGGGATTTCTCTATCTCTTCCTCTTGGAGTTTGTTAGTAATATATAGAAATGCAGATGATTTATGTGAGTTTATTTTATATCTTGCAACTTTGTTAAAGTTCTTTATTATTTCAAGTAGTTTTTTACTTGATTCTCTAGAATCTATAAAATTGATAGAATTCTCTAATTACATCATCACATCATCTGCAGAGAGTGATAACTTTGCTTCTTTGCCTATTCTAATTCCTTCAATTCTTATTCTTCTCTTATTGTTAAAGCTAATATTTCTTATATCATATTGAATAACCGTGGTTATAATGGATATACTTGTTTCATCCCTGATCTTATTGAAAATGTATCTAGCTTATCCCCATTGCATATAATGCTTGCTGATGATTTTAGGTAATATTTATTATTTTAAGGTAGGCTCCATTTATTCCTATGCTCTCCAGTGTTTTCAATAGGAATGGAAGTTGTATTTTGTTAAAACCTTTTTTTTGCGTCTATTGAGATAATCATTTGGTTTCTGTTAGTTCTGTTGTTGATGTGATCAATTATGCTGATAATTTTCCTAATATTAAACCAGCCCTGAATTCCTGGTATAGATCCTGCCTGACCAAGGTGTATTATTTTGGTAATCAATTACTGTAATCTTATTGCTAATATCTTTTAATTTTTTTGCATCAATATTCATTAGGGAAATTGGTCTATAATTTTCTTTCTCTATTCTGACTCTTCCTGATTTAGGTATCAGTGCCATATTTGTATCATAAAAAGAATTTGGTAGGACTCCTTCTTGACCAATTTTCCCAAATAATCTATATAGTATTGGAATTAACTGTTCTTTAAATATTTGATAGAATTTGTTTGTAAATCCATCTGGCCCTGGAGATATTTTCCTAGGGAGTTCACTGATGACTTGTTCAATTTCATTTTCTGAGATGAGGTTATCTCTATACGTTATTCCTCTTCTGCTAATTTGGGTAATTCATAATTTTGTAAATAGTCATCCACCTCATTTAGATTGTCAAATTTATGGGCATACAGTTGGGCAAAATAATTTCTAATTTTTGTATTTAATATCCTCTTCATTGGAGGTGAATTCTCTCTTCTCATTTTTGCTACTGCGAATTTGGTTTTCTTCTTTCTTCTTTTAAATCAAATTGGCTGAAGGTTTATCAATTTTATAGATTTTTTTTTCATAAAACCATCTTAGTTTTTTCTATTAGTTCAATAGTTTACTTGATTTTATTAATCTTTCCTTTAGTTTTCAGTATTTTTAATTTGGTATTTACTTGAGGATTTTCAATTTGTTCTTTTTCAGTTGCATGCAGAATTCATTGATCTCCTCTTTCTCTATTTTATTCATATAGGCATTCAATGACATAAAACTTCCCCTAAGAACTGCTTTCACTGCATTCCATAAGTTTTGGAAGGTTGTCTCTTTATTGTCATCCTCTTGAATGAAGTTATTGATTGTTTATATGATTTGTTGTTTGACCCACTCATTCTTTAGTATTGGATTATTTAGTTTCCTATTAATTTTTGGTCTCTCTTTCCATGGCCCTTTATTAAATATAAATTTTATTGCAACATGATCTGAAAAGAATGCATTGACTATTTCTGCCTTTCTTCACTGGACTGTGAGGTTTTTATGCCCTAGTCCACGGTCAATTTTTGTGTATTTGCCATGTACCACTGAGAAAAAGGTATATTTCTTTCTGTCTCCATTCAGTTTTCTCCAGAGGTCAGTCTATCATGTCTACCTTTTCCAGAATTCTATTCATCTTCTTACCTTATTTCTTGTTTAATTTCATGTTAGATTTATCAAGTTCAGAGAGGGGGTGGTTGAGGTCTCCCACTAGTACAGTTTTGTTGTCTATTTCTTCCTGTAACTCCCTTTACTTGTCCCCTAGGAATCTGGATGCCATACCACTTGGTGCATATATGTTTAGTAATGATATTACTTCATTGTCTATGATGCCTTTTTTACAGGATATAGTTTGCATCCTTATCTCTTGATTAGATTTATTTTTGCTTTGTCTGAAATTAGGATTGCTACCCCCCCTTTTTTACTTCAGCTGAAGCATACTATATTCCCTTTCAATTATGTTTTTGTAAACAAATGTGTTTTTTAATCCCTGCTATCTTCCTCTGTTTGATGGGAGAATTCATCCCATTCCCATTCACAATTATGATTACTATCTGTGTTTTTCTCTCCATCCTATTCCCCCACCCATTTATGATTTTATTTCTCCCTTCCCCTCCTCAAAAGTTTTTTACTTTTGACCACCACCCCCCTCAATCTTCCCTCCCTTCTCTCAGCCCACCTCCCTTTTCTTTCCCTTTTCCCTTACTACTTCTTCCCTCCCTTCTATTCACCCCTCTCTTTTCCTTCCCCTTTCCCCTCCTACTGCCTGTAGGATAAGTTGGATTTCTATACATAACTGAGTATATTATTCCCTCCTTGAACCAAATACTATTGAGAGTAAAGCTCAAATAATACTCATCTCCCTTTCTACTTTCCTTCTACTATAATGTGTTTTTGTGCCTCTTTATGTGATGTAATTTACTCTTTTTTACCTCTTTCTTTCCTTTTCTTCCTTTGTACCCTTTAATTAGTTTTTTTATTGTCACATCAGCTAATTTATACCCACACACTCTATGTATATTCATTCCTCTTAAGTGTTGTAATAAATATACATTTCTCAAGATTAACAAGTATCATCCTCCCATATAGGGATGTAAACAGTTTGCCCATGTTAAATAATGTTATTTTTTCTTTTTTTTTCTTGTTTACCTTTTTATGCCTCTCTTGAGTCTTGTATTTGAGGATCTAATTTTCTATTGAGCTCTGGCCTTTTCATCAGGAAGATCTGGAAATCCCTTATTTCACTGAATGTCCATCTCATTGCATGAAAGATTATGCTCAGTTTTGCTGAGTAATTGATCCTTGGTTGTGGTCCAAGCACTTTTGCCTTATGAATTATCATATTCCAATCCCTCTGATCTTTTAGTGTAGAAGCTGCTAGGTCCTGCATGATTCTGACTATAGTTTCTCTATGTTTGAATTGTTTCTCTTTGGCTGCTTGCAGTATTTTCTCCTTCACTTGATAGTTCTTGAATTTGGCAACAATATCCCTTGGTGTTTTCAATTTGGGCTCTGTTTCAGGAGGTGATTGGGGGGTTCTTTCAATGACTATTTTGTACCCAGATCTAGGAACTTAGGGCAGTTTTCCTTGATGATTTCTTGGAAGATACTATCCAAGGTCTTTTTTTTTTCATCATGGTTTTAGACCAATAATTCTTAGATTTTTATCTCCTAGATCTATTTTCCAGGTCACTTGCTTTTCCAATGAGATATTTCACTTTTTTTTCTATTTTTTTTCATTCTTTATATTTTGTTTGACTAGTTTTTGATGCCTCATGGAGTCATTAGCTTCTGGTCAAGTCTGTGCTGATGCAGCCAACATACTCTGTGCTCCTGCAACCTGGAGTAGAAGACCCTTCCCTTCGACCTTTCTGGCTGTCCTGGGCTAGAAATCTGCCACACTCTGTTTCCTAGTGGATTCTACTACTCTAAAATTTGTTCAGGTTCACTTTTTAGAGGTATCTGAAGGAATCTGTGGAATAGTTCAGGTGAGTCCCTGCTTTTACTCTGCCATCTTGGCTCCACCCCCTAAATATTTTCAAGGAAAAGAGAACTGAAGCTGGTCTAAAAGTAGTATCAGTGAGCAACTTAAAAAGCAAGTAAAACCTAATCTGAAGAAATTTTGTTTTCTTCTGTGAGCAGTATAACAGAACTTAATCATTTTATAGTTAGTCTGGGACTCAAGATGAAATGTGCTGCTTAGATGAACGTTGGGAGTGAGTTGACAAATTGCAGGGATAATTGAAGTTATTTAATATTCATGATCATTATTGTATTATTTTAGCCTTTTAAGTCAGAATTTTTATGCTGGATGAGTTTTCTTGGTGAGCCTTGAATTAAAACAAAGTCCAAGAATAAAAGCCCTGTTGGCTTTTATGGTCTATATCCACACATTGGGGTTGCCACCTTAGACCAGGCAGCAAAACATCATGCTCTTGAGCCTAAGTAGTCGACCCGAGCCACAAGTGAGTCTATCATCTCCTTTCAAATTGAGAGAGATTCTTTAGCTCAAATGGTCATGTAAAACCACATGGTCTTAGCTACTGTTATTGTTTGGTCATTTTGATCTTGTCTGAATCTTCATGACCTCATTTGGTGATTTATTGGCAGATACTAGAGTGGTTTGCTATTATTTGCACTAGCTCATTTTACAGACAAGGATACTGCGGCAAACAAGATTAAATGACTTGCCCAAAATCACAGTGAGTAAGTGTCTGAGGCCAGATTTGAACTCAGCAAAATGAGTACTCCTGACTTCAGACCCAGCACTTTATCCACTGTGCCACCTAGCTTTTTTTTTTTAAAGGATTTCTATAATTTTTTTGCAAGAAATTATGTATAAATGGTTACATTTTTAAAAGTTTCAAGTAAAATTGGTCAGAAGAATTCTATTACAATACTGCAAATATGCAGAAAATACTCAGGACACTTTCGATCTTTAAAGTAAGTAGTACTTTGTAATCCAACAGAAATCTATTAATATATGTGAAACTTTCCTCTGCACTATAATACATAATGCTTTCTGACTCTTCTTTAAAATCCAAATCTGTCAAACTGACAGAAGAGAGCAATAAAGTTGATGAAGGTGTTCCATTGTTGGACAACTAGGAACAGTTACAGAAATAAAACCTCAAAGCATTACTCTTCAGTAAACTACAAGCCATTTCTGTTAGAATAATCCCAACCATAGCATAAGGATATCCCAAAGAAGGAAGATTTAAATGGTTGATAAGTTTCATTGGTGTCATTTTCACTAAAATACAGAAGATTGACAAATCTCAACAATCTCATGTCTCAAAGCTGTTTTGGGATCCTCACCTTGAAAACGAATGTCAGATTACTACTTGGTGATTCAAGTCTTCCATTTTCCTTTAGGCATCAGCAGAATACAAAGCTTCATTAGTAGTTCCTCATGTTGGTAGTTATTAGCACCCTAAGGATTTTTTCTCATAGTTTCTATACCCAAATAGTGTTGCTTATAGTCAGATAGCTATGATAAGCTTCCTTTCATGTATATTTTATACTTTCTGTCCTGTTGTGGGTTAATATTCTCCTCGTTATATCTTATACACCTTCTATTTCCCTGCAATTTTAAGATCTGATTCTTTGAAAAGTTTAATCTTGTCTTTTTTTTTCCCCCACCTACAAACTCCTCAGAGATGCACTGTAATTCACATTTTCTGGTGACTGCTTGAGAGATCCACTTCATCCAATTTTTATTTTTAAAATCTATACAGGTACTATGACATGGAAGTAAATATTTTATCGTTTGTTGTATGGCCTCGGACATTCTTACAACTCTACAAGGAATTATTTTTGTTACAATCAATCCTGTTGTTCCTATATTAATCATTCAGGTAAAATTATAACAATTCTTTACAAAATTCAACAGGTTATAACAGAAACCCTACAGGAGATAGCCATAGTATAACCCTTCTTTATAGTTTTCTTGGCTATGCTTCTGGAGGAGGCATATTGACTATTATAACCATATGGGCTTATCCTAAGAAAACGGATTTCTACTAATTTAATGATGGTTCAAAGCACTGATTGTGCTATACAAGGAACCTTATTTAATTGGCATTAGATAAGTAATCCATGGGGAACAAATTTCACGAGACTGAAAGGGAGAAACTTTGATTTTCAAAAATTTACTATGTTTTGATTCTTCATGCTGTAGTTCTCATTTGTTTTGTAAGCCAGGCAATGCTTCGCTATAAAGCATATGATTATGGGGAAACTGAGATGCTGAAATCATTCTGGGAAATGGGGTAGAAGGTGCTAATCACAAAATGTTCCGTACATCCTGTTGTACATTTGTATAATGACCATAGAATGTATTGGGATAGTCTTGTAATAACTATAAGATCTGAAAATCTCTGGCTAATCAGAAAGAGTGAATACATGTTACTCAAGATCGTGTAAGTTGATTGGTTCCTTATTATTGGCTATAAAAAAGTATTTTTAACTGGCAAATGGTGTTCCTGTGCCTACTGAGGGACCCTGGGCTTAATTTATTATTCCACTGTGTGTCTGGCTAATAAATCAATATGCTCAGATTTAATTGCCTCAGCCTTTATCAATTTCACTCACAGTAATTGAGAAGCATCTGAGGACATGATTTAAAGGGTTAACATATCATATAACTCTTCTGTGATTGAATAAAATGATTTTTCTCTATAAGTCTTTTGAGTTCTACCAACTAATTGAATCAAACATGAATTTATTAGGTACCAAATGTTTGTTGGACATCCTTCACCTAGATGATAGCAGTAGTCTCCTAATTGACCTCCCTACCTCAAGTCTCCAGTCCATCAGCCACACAACCACCAAATGAACTGTGATAAAACACAAGTCTAAACATGCCACCCTCCCCACCCCAACCCCAGCTCAACCAATTTATAGAGCTAGATATAAATTCCTCTACTTATTTACAATCCAGCCTCTTCTTTTCCTGGTAGTTTTCTGATATTTTCTTTCCTTTTATCCAGCCATACCAGCCACGGTGGTATTTTACACACCCAAACACCATCTCTAGACTCCATGGTTTTGCTCTCTCCTCTCAGTATTTTAGAATCCCTGGTTTCCTTCAAGATGCAGCTCTAGTGCTGTCCTCTACATCAGGCATTTCCTGTTTCCCCGGGCATCTAATGCACTCTCTCTTGTATCTGTCTGTCTATCATCTATCTATCTATCTATCTATCTATCTATCTATCTATCTATCTATCTATCTATCTACAGTGTACATACATACACGCATACACATATACATACATATACATATTGTATATATGTATACATATATGTGTGCATATATGTATGTTATGTGTGTCTATATGTGTATGTGTGTATATATATATATATATATATATATGTATAATGTACATTGTATTTACTTGTAGATGTATTTTTCCCCCAACAGAATGTAATGTCCTTAAAGGCAGGGGTTGTTTCATTTTTGTCTCTGTATTCCCAAGCAGTAATAACAATCATTGAGTATTTCTTAAAAATTTATCTTGTTCTCGACATTGTCCTAGGCCCTAGAGATGCAATGACAATACTGAAGCTTGTTCTAAAAAAATTACATTCTATTGGAGAAACAACATGTACACATATGAAAAAACATATACAAAATAAAAACAAGGATTTTTTTTGGTTTTTTGTTTTTTTTTTAAGCGGGGAGAGTTGGAGGTACTAGCAGCTCTGATATCAGGAAATGCTTCTTAGGTGAGCTGCATTTTGAGGGAAATCCAGGGATTCTAAGGATGGAGGGTAAGCATATAATATCCTGTAGGGATCACAGACTATAAGCATGGAGGACAGATTGTGCAAGGAGAGAGATATTAAAGAGAAGTTAACATGTGGGAGGAATGGCATGAAGGCCAGTTTGACAGAACCAAAGTGTTCATGAAAGGGAGTTATATAGACAAAGGTTGGAATCCAATTGTGAAAGATATTAAATGTGAAACACAGAAGCTTTCATTTGATCCTAGAAGTAATAGGGAGCCACTAGAGTTTGTTGAAGGGAGGAGTGGGGGAACAGAATGATCTAAAATGTCTTTTAGAAAGATCACCTAAAGGTAAAATGGGAATGACCAAGGTTTTCAAGGTAGCCTGCCAAGTTTCCATTCGTATTTAATCAATTAAAATATCACCTGGAGGTTGAGTGTTGAGAATAGATGAAGAAGGGAAAGGTCATCTGTGAGCACTAGAACATTTTATAGGAATATCTCTGCATCCCCCAGCCCCAGCCCCTAGGCTTAGGGTCCTTAGCTCCTAGAACCTGAATAGGAAAAAATGACAGAAGAGGCAGAATATGTATCAATACTGATATGTATCAATACAGAGGGGAAGTAATACCTGAAAAAGCTTATCAGTGAAAACCTTAATTATCAGTAATGTCTCAGCAGGAATAAATCAGGAAGAAAAATCTGATAATGAAGGTCAAGAAGGGGAAAGGTAGAAATAAAACCATATGGATTTGGGAGGTAGATGAGAACTCAAAACAAACTTGAGCAGCTTTGTAAGATTCCTAATAACCCCATGGATTAAAGGCCTACAATGTCCCCTCATGTTGCCCCCAGATGCTATGTACAACTGATTAAGGACTCATTCCTGGCTTTATTTTGCTTGGTTTGCCCTACCCACACCTTTCCCCCTCCCTCTCCCCTTCCCCCCAGACTAAGATCA
This sequence comes from Notamacropus eugenii, assembly GCF_028372415.1. Lineage (NCBI taxonomy): Eukaryota > Metazoa > Chordata > Mammalia > Diprotodontia > Macropodidae > Notamacropus > Notamacropus eugenii. The sequence continues at coordinate 32,911,883 of NC_092874.1, read as the reverse complement.
AAGAGGCTCAGAAAGGAACAGGCCAATAGGATGCAAGTTTATTTTTAACTGTTAAGCTTCTCAAAGTAAGAGAGGATAGGCAAAGTCCTAATTTAGAGTGATTTCACTGTGATGATCTCCCATCTACTTGTGTTCTCTCTCCTTTTCAGAAGGATCCCTTTGGTTTCTGGCTAAGGCATCCATTCCAGGGATGTTCCCCCCCCACCCCCCATAAGTGTTCCAAGCTAAGCTAGAGGTTAGAAAAGCAATACAATTTGTGTCCTAGAATCAAAGACTATGAGTTGGAAGGGACTTCAGAATTTAGGCCCATTTACACATTTACAGATGGGGAAAGCAGGCCCTAGAGAGTTTAAGTGAAATGCTTCAGGTCACATAGGCAGGTTAGTGGAAGGGCTTATATTTCGATTCAAGTTTTCTGATTCCAAATCCACAAGACTGATTCTCATCTAGTCCTCATAAGGAAGTGAGAATCACCCACATTCCTCTCCCCTTTCCCATGACTGGTGACTTGTTAAGTGAATTTCCCATAAATAGGATGCTAGGCAGTTTCTGGGATATATATTTTAGGAAGTGCTGCCAACTTTTACATCATTCATTTTATCCTATCCTATTTTTCATGAGAGAGCAGAGCTTGGCTTGGATCCCCTCTCCCTTCTCCTGGTGTGAGCCCCCATAGAGTAAGCTGTCAACAGAGTAGGCCAAAGTAAGATGTAAATGAGATGGATACTTGAGGATATCTTATCACCCTGACAGTGAATGGTGTGGCAAAATAATGCTACACTGCATGAAACATCATTGGGACTGGTCTATAGCATGTTGGGTTTTACTCCGTGACCTGCTTTCTTCACATCACGTTTATGTGTTTATATGTTACATTTGGCATTTACTACCTGTGTGACCTTGGGAAAGTCACTTAGTCTCAGTTTCCTCAATTATAAAATGAAGAGATTGGACTAGAGTTTCTGAGGTCCCTTCCATCCAGATGCATAGTCCAATTTATTGTACTATGAGGTCTATTAGTTGCTTTACCAGTCATAGGACCCTCATGAGGAAGATGCAGAAGGAATATTTCAGTGCCTTCATTAGCAGAGAGCATAGTATTATCTATTTTATCTCACTCTTCAAAAGATCGATTGCATGTGACCATTGATTACGGGTAAAACAGAAATAAATCATTGAAGCAATTCCAATTCGATAGTAATATATACTATAGATGAGATGGAAGAAAGCCTTCTGGCTTTCATACAAAAGCCCTGAATTTAAATGCTATTCAACTGCCTGTATGTCCTTGGACAAGCCGTTTCACTTCTCTAGACCTAAGAGATTCCACCTGAGAAATACGGGGTAGGAATGGCACGAATTAGGTGATATCTAAAATCCTTTTCTGATTTGAAATCTATGATCCATGGCAATGAGATTCAACAATGAATAAAGATTGGAAATCTATGATATCTCTAACAAAAGAAAACATACACTGCACCTGCACATCCCCTGGAAGGAAAGTATTTAATCAAAGCCAATTTCAACCAATAAAAATAGACCTTCAAGAAACAGGTTTTAGAGATTCCAGAGGGCTATTTCCTTTCCCTAAGCAGAGGCTATATTTTAAAATAAACTAAAACATGAAATGTTACAAAATGCTTTTAAGATTCCCACCTTGGTACAATCATTACTTTCTTTTAAGTGGTGTTACATGATTTTTGTTAGCATTAGTTACAGAATTAGCTAATCCTGACCAATTATATAACTGCCTTGACTAGAAGAAGTATTTTTTTAAACTACATTAAAAAAACCCACATTTGGACCAAGAAATACTTGCTCCCATTTCTCTCTTTGCAAACTACATTTCAGCTTTAGCTGTAATGGCCAATTCTTTAGATAGATTCAATTCCAAAAATACATTAAAACACAAACACACCACTACACATCTGTTACAAGCTGAAGTCCAAAGTTAATGTGTGCTGTGTTTTCACACTGTAGCCTCCCCAAAAAACCAAACCTGTGGTAAAACATGCACGAATATTTGAGCCCAGTGGAACATAAATAAAAACATGAGTTTTGCAATAACTTCACTGAGTTTTTTGAACAGAATAGAATATTTCAGAAAACAGATGTGCAACATATTAAAATTTTCCCTGAAACAGAACACAGGAAAATGACATAGTACCTGCTTACAATTCAAAAAAATGTGGCCTCCCTCTTCTTCTCAGTGGGAGTAGAAGGAAGAGGAATTTAAGTCATTTCATTAGGCTGCTCTATGCACAAACTGCTCACTAAAGAGTGTGTGCCATTAAGTGAGATGACATAAATTTCATTACAATTAAAAACATAATTATCTCTAAAGCTCTTTCTATGGAAGTTTCCTATGTGATGTCTTTTCAAAGAAATCCCACAAGACTAGTATTCTCCATATCAAAGAAATTTATGCTACATTTTATCCTTTGGCCTGTTTTTATTTGAGTGGATACTTGCTCATGTGGGGAGCTTCACACTGTGTGAGAAAATCTCTCCAACTTCCTTTGTATTTCTCCTCTCCTATCTTGAACACCCATATCTTATTCATATGTACCTAACATGGCACACATCTTTGAAGTATCTTCCTAAATTCCCTGGGTTCCAAGTTATTCTTTTATCTGATCATTTAAGCTTTTCATTTGAAAAAGAAACTAATTTCTCAGAGCTGTGCTTTTCGCAAAATGACCTTTTACAAGCTCAAAGTTAGTTAGGCACAGGTCACAAAATGGATACTGGTCTCTGGCTACCAGAGAGCTGGCATCTTCTCAAGGATAAGAACAGTCACAACTTACTCTTTTCTTCTTTCCATGCAGTCCAGAGAAATTGTTTCTTTAAATATTTAATACAGAGATTGAGCCAAATGATCCTTGTTTGTTTTTATTTTTTTTTTAGTCTCTATCATGTCTTGGAACCTTAGATGCTCATTACTTAACAGAGTTTGGTAATAACATCCAAGGGGTATGGGAAAGAAGGGACATACTCTGAAAGAGGGAATGAGACAGTGCCCCAGACCGTGCATTGTGTGTAAGTGTGTGTGTGTTTAGTTTATACCTAGTTTTCATGTTATCTCCCCAGTAACACCATAAGCAGCTTCTGAGCAGGGACTCTCTTCCACCTTTCCTTGTATCTCCAACACAAGCACACCATTTGACATGTTTATTGCGGTTGTTCTGTCATTTCAATCATGTTAGACTCTTCGTGACCCCATCTGGGGTTTTCTTGGCAAAAATACTGGAGTGGTTTGCCATTTCCTTCTCCAGCTCATTTTACAGATGAGGAAACTGAGGCAAACAGGGTGAAGTGACTTGCTCAGGGTCACACAGATAGTAAGTGTCTGAGGCTGGATTTGAACTCAGGAACATTCCTGACTCTAGACCTGGTGCTCTATTAACTGTGCTTTCTAGTTGTCTGTGTTTAATGAATACTTATTGACAGGAATGACACATACATTATCTCAGTATATGCTTATAAGCACCAGACCTACCACTCCTTTGTCCAACCTTGCCTTCCTCCATCTGATTTTTACCCCTTGGCATTATGGGATCTTGTAACTCAGAATCGCAGGATCAGAATTTTAGAGCTGGAAAGTAGTGTCTACTGCAACCACTCCAACGTATACATGAAGAAACTAAGGCCTAGAGTAGTCAAGTGACTCTCCTCCATTTATATAGGTAAATAATAGCTGAATTTGGCCTGCAATCTAGGTCTCCAGATGTACAGGCCAGGTATATTTCCACAATACCATGCTACCTGCCAATTTTCTTAAATTTGCTGATTAGGAATGTTCTCATAATTCCTATCTGGGATTTCTACGTGCTGTAGGTATGCTGATGTCTAATAGTAAACCACCACTCAGTCTGATTCTTGAGGATTTCAGTCTTTTATGATTGTACTTATTATCAGAAAAGAAATGTTTAAATAATTAGAGAGGGAACTGTTGGGATTTTAAATTCCGTGGCTTCTAAGAACACTCAAACCATAGTTAATTCAAGTTTATTTTTTCCACAAATGTAATTTCTTTTTTAAATGGCTTTTAAAGGTTTATGAAATATAGATATGGACAGTTACTAAAATAGTATTCCACTTCCAAGGGTTTCCTTCAATTCTGAAGGCAAATGAACGGAAGCAATGTATGTAAAAATCATAATTTTGCTAATTTGGAACTGAAAAAGACATGTGAGATGATCTACAAGTGGAGTAATGGTGATACGGAGAGAAGTCACATATCCAAGGACAGCTAGTTAAGGAAATGGTGGCACCAGAATTCAAATCCAGATCTTCTTATCACAAGATCAGTTTAGCCTATACTATATGACTCTGTCTCTTCCCTTGACTGCTTCCTCATAATATAAATTCATCTTATTCATTCAGATAAAAAATGATTTTCAAAAATTTAAGGCATCCAAACAGGTAACAGTCTGGCATAGATCAAGAGTTAGTATGGGGATCAATAAAACCTATCTTTAATTTCTAACTCTGAACTGCATCAAAGGAGAGATTTTTCATACACAAGTTCCCCAAATCCCAAGTCTGAATGATGACAGCAGAAATTACAAAAAGGAAGCATTTATCCAACCCTTAGATATTTCCAATTAAGTTGAATGTTAAGAAAAGAAATGAAGGCTGTGATTGTTATCCCCACCATCGCTGCCCATTACATTTCAAAGGAATTGTCAATAATTTATTGATCCTTCTTACCAAAGCTTTGACTAACCTGCACTGAAATGGTACAAATTTGATTGAACTTCTCATTTCCCAGGGTTCCCTCCTTTAGTTAGTCTAGGACAACTCATTCAGGGATAGTCAGATACCAATTAGGTCATTCATAGACACACTTTGTCTTCTGAAGACTAATATCAACACTGAATTATTGTATTGTATTAGATCCATAGACATAGTGTGGTCATTAGCCAGCAGTAGTTTTGTTTTTTCACATGAATGAATGATAACTACAAGCACAGTTTCAGAATTATCACCTCCAACTCTCCTCCATTTTACAGATGAGCAAACTGAGGTCTAGGGAGTTAAGTGACCAGCCTAAGCCAACATAATGTGGTAGAGATATGAACTGAATCTAAGTATTCCAATACCAAATCTAGCACTCTTTTCACACTGTACCAATTACCAATTACTAATGTCACTGACATAATATTACCCAGCATTTCCTTGTAATCTCCTGAGACTGCTAGAAAGAGCTACTGTATCCCTTGTTCCAGAAGATCATTATTTTCCCTGACATCACCAGGGATGGAACTCATATCCAATTTAATAATTAGTTTTATAGGCAAATAGATTTAGAGCCCGATGGGACCTGAGAAAACACAAGTTTAAATACTTCCTTTTACATTATAAGAAAGCTGAGTCATTAGTAAGTTAGGAAACTTGCCCAAGGTCATTGTTAATGGGAGTTCTTCCTAGCCCATTAATAAGCCTCACTTCAAGCCCAGTAAGGAAAGCTTGATGAGGGGAGGCTTGTTTGCTTGAAGGCTTGCATACCTTTTGTAATTTGGCACCGAAGCACATGGGTTGTGATGCATTCTGGCTCTCTGTATACTCTGAGGTTAGCATTTAGCTTTGGGGCTCACTCACTGTAGGAATGTTCCTGTGATTTTGCCAGACAAGACTCTGGGTAGCCCTCAAGGAGCCCACCGACTTTGAAAAGTCAGAAGTTGGTGCTTCTTTCTCTGGTAACTATGTATGTATGTACTCACTTAGGGGTATGTAGTGGTCAACAGTTGAATCTGTCTGTTGGTCTGATATGAACATTGCTTATGGTCAGAGAGAAGTCCTGCCTATTGGTCTTTATTCTATTTTCTCTGTTTGTAGTTTCTGCTTGTAATTTGTTTGGATTTTCTCTGAGGTTCAGGGTGCTAACTTTTTTCCCTGAACTAAGTTAATGATATATGTGTTTGATCAAAGTAAGATGGTTGACCCCTTTAAAGTTGCTTTCCTTCAAGAAAAAGCAGATCCAAGAACCTGTACTAGCAGGTCACCCTGGGCATGCTAGGGTGCTTGCTGTTACAGTCATACATGTAATTAGGGTTTAAAGTAGAATTCAAATCCAGGGTTTCCTGAGTTGAGGTCCACCATTTTATCTTCTAGGCCACTAAATCCCAGGTCAGGCTTTCCCTTGGAGTCAGCACCAGGATGCACACCCCAGCCTTTTTGTAAGATTACAGGCTTCAAGCTGAATGAATATCCTAAAAACCACCAGGTCCAACCCCATCATTTTACAGATGAGGAAGTTTAAGGCTAGAAGGATGAAATTATTTCCCAAGGATCCCGATTCTAGTATGTATGAAATCAATTCGGGGCTGGACTACAATGGTTTGCTGTCTCTTCAGACTTTGGACAATAACATTATTGCTATTGTACCCTGAAATTCAGAAACACTATATGATTGTGATCTAATAAATTCTAAGTTAATAAAGTTGCACAAATTTACTTTTCTATTTACAAAGCAACTTCTTTTTTGGAGAGAAGATTTTTCTATTTCCTCCTCCAAGGAGGCCTTTCTCTTAGTGATACTACTCTCATCCCTCACCCTCTCTCAGATACAGGAATAATAACAGGAAGCTTCCATAAGCTCACAAAAGGACTAGCCAACCTTCTGGCTTTGGTTCTGGGCTGAGCTCCTAACAGATCTAATCAATACACATCAGTGGTATTTTCCTAATCAGAGAAAGAAAGAACGATAAAATGAAAATATTGTCCACTGTCACATTTAATGCTATATATGGATGCACGTAAAGTAAGAAAAACTTGATAAAAGGAAATATAATCAGACAGTTCAGAAATGATTTTTAATGGGCAGAATACCCCAAAGTTTGAGGGCTTGGGGGTCCACATTAAGATAAAACTTGGTATTTATTTTGTGAATCTTCCTTAAAAAAATGACATGTTTTCCTCTGTATTCCTGTCTCTTAAAAAAAAAAGAGGGGATCAGTTATATTAAGCCTCAAATTGGAAATAGGGAGTGAGATCAGACCAGTGAAATTGTCCAAAGGCCAAGTAATCAATAAACTATTAGAGCAATTGAACCAAAGCCACCTTGAGTTTCTTTCTGTAAATGAAAATGAAACCAAAAGACAGGAAGCAGCTGGAGTTCAATGGAAGTCCAGCTCAAAGTTTTCCTCTTCAACAAGTAAAAACAAAGAAAAGAACTTGCAGACCAGTCTTCTTCATTTGTTGAATGACAATAAGGAACCTCATTTCGTAGGCCACTTGGTCATCTCCACAACAGGCAGCCAACCCTTTCGCCATCAATGCCATTTTCCCTATTGCAGAACTTTAGACTACATCCCTGAGACAATGGGCTCTGATCAGAAGAGTTTCTGCCTTATCCTATCCAGAGTGAGGCCTCCATATCACTTCCTGGTTCTCTCACTATGATGCTAGCACCTACCCCCTCCATCTTGCCTTCTTTTTTACCTTTCTATATAACCTTCATGTGCTTTTGTTGTTTTCTCCAATTAAGCTCCCTGAAGGTGGGAACTATCTCACTCACTTGTATTTGTAACCCCAGCATAGAGGATAGAAGATGGCACATAATAAGAGAATAAAAAGTGCTCTATGTTGCCTTAAAGAGCACCAGCAATCAATTAAATTATAAACACATATCTATTAAGTAACAGCTATGTGCCAGGAGCTGTTGATAAAATGAAATACGGGAACAATCACTATCCTCAGGGAACTTACCTCATATTCTGGAGACAATGCATACATACATAAAAATGTGAAGGATTTATGCAAAATGAACATGTTTTGGTTTTTTTTTTTTTTTTTTTTGAGCAGGAGACAACATTAGAAGTCAGGATGTGGGCTGAGTCATGAAAAGCTTCATGTGGAATGTGGTACCTGAGATGAATCCTGAAGGAAAGAAGAAATTCTACAAGGTCAACTTTAAGGCAAGGAGGAAGAGAGAATTCATGGCATGAGGCACTGATGGCATGGAGAAAGGAGACAGAGTGACACAGATGAGAAGCAGCAAGATGACCAACTGAGCTGGACCAAAATATGCAATGAGTGGTGACAAATAATGAAGCTGGATATGAGAATTAAGATGATCACTATTTATATGGCAAATTCTTCCATAGAAAATAAAGCAGTAGAGAAATTTTAAGACAGATCCTTCCAACTAAGTCAACATACTTCATGATGATTTATGACATCAATGAAATGATTAGATACAAGGAATCCTGTAAGATATATTTTAGGAATTAAGCATAATATGGTTATTTTTTCCTCTGGAAGAGAATTGGAAGATATCTAAAGAAAATATCACCCCAAAGTAGCACAGAGTATATTTTAACAGATATAAAATTGCCGATAACCAATAAAGCAAGGATTTGAGTAACACCAATCTGTTGCAGTTAGATCCTGCTTACCGTAAATTTCAATTTAGACCAAAAGGATAAAGATGAAAAGATAATATCAATAACATAGATCATAATCCATCCATAATTATAGTCTCAGAGAATTATTTGAGACAAAAAAATAGATTGAATGACATGCATCGCCATATAACGAGAAAATTTCAGAGGCTGGATCAGAACTCAGATCTCCTGAAAGTATGGGTCCAGTTTTCTATCTACTATACAATACTATGTTTAAATGTAGTTTCAGATCAACTTGTCTGAGCAAGCTACTAGTCCTTAAAATAGGGTAAAATAGAAAAGCAAATGTATTCATTGCTAAAGGCACTAGAAAAAATGTAGCCTAAGCAAGATTATTTTCTCAATAACATGACTAAGAATCTCCAGAAGTTTCCTCCACAATGAAATACTTGATACTTCCTGCCACGCTGAGAAACATGGTACCCAAAAACAACAAAGGGTGCAAGTTATTTTGCATTATTTTTGAGGAAGATGAGAGATTATGAACAGTAACAGGTCATAAAATAAGAAAAAAAAATATTGTTCAGAGGAAAACATAGCTTGGCTACCATTCCAAGAGTAGTTATAGTTAAAATTGGAGAAGGAAAAGAAAAAGATGTAAAATGGAACATGTTTGTTGGCATTTCTATTATGATATATACTGATCAATAAGGAGAGCATAGCCTCTTCACTTGGACACTTCCAATTTCATGCTAGATTCACCCTTTGGGGAAGTTGCAATGTCATTTAATAAAAATAAAATCCAAAAGAACAAGTAGATCTGAAAAATAAGTATGAAAGAAATTCATATTAGAGGAAACACAAGGTATCCAGGGATAGATTTTCAAGACATATCAATGAATTAAAGATTCCAAAAGAATAGAGGGAAAGGATGGTAGGTAAGAAATTGACACTCTCACTCAAAAAAAAAATGAAAAATGAAAAATAAGATGGCAGCAAATACTAAGCCAAGAAGAACATTTTGTGAGAACATTTCTGTATGCATCTAAGAAAACATCCATGTAAAAACACAAGAAAGCAAGACTGGCTTTTGCATACAATTTATTTTTTTATAATACGTCACATCTTCAGAATCATTGAACTGCCTGAATGGGGTAGCAAATATAAAAGATCAAAGCATTTATTTGTTTGTTCACAATGAAATGTTTATTTCATTTTTTTGCTATAACAAATTAGAGTCTAAAAACACTTCCTCAAACAAAGAATCTCTGTCTGCTAAAACTGTATGAATTCTACACCATTTAGCTATAGTGATAACTGTGCCTCATAATATGCTCAATATCAATCAAAGAGATGAATGTATGTCTTCCAGGAAGCATACTGAGTTAGTACATTTATATATCCTGGATATGAATTGCAGATGGACAGTGAAGTTGGCTCAGAACTGAACAGAAGGGAGGAGATCAAGCTGGATTGTATTTGGGAAATTGTCTTGAGCTTTAAATGACCCTGAAGTTCTGGCTGCTGCTAAAGGACATTTTCTTTTTAACACTGAAATTCTTCCATTGCTGTAAATCATGAATCATCATGATTCTGGAAGAATAAATCAAATACATGTGGACTGAAAACAGGCCATGACACATTACCAATTATGACTTGTATTTGAAAAGTGACAAAAAGAGGTAGGGGATGGTAGACCTGTCACATGAGAATATAGAGCAACTAACATATCACAGGAACCAAACAAAGCAGGGCCTCCAATGTGTAGGAAGAGTCTTTTAAGGAGAAATAAGGTGAACTGAACAGAATGAGAAGATTTGGTACTGGTGGAAAGACCACCATCACTGAAACCACAAATGCATTGATAGACAAAATTTAAGTATAATAGGTACACAATTTATATATATATGTATACACACATATATGTATAGCTAAATATTTACACACATATGTATATGTGCATGTGTATGTGCGTAAGCATTTATGTATGCACATCTCAGATTTATTAGTACCAATGAGGAAACTGAAGAACTTCCAAATGCATGCAAATTTACAATTGACATGATAAACCATATTCCTGCTAATTTCTTTGATTTCTCAGTCTGGAAAAGGCACAAATATATTAACTTCTAGTCTTCTTTTAATTTTTCCTTTAGAATGAAAACAGGAAGTAGAAAAATAAGTGGAAATAACTTTTCCTTGAAATTTATATACATTAAGTAAATGTTCCAAGGTTCAAAGGTATTGTTACGAATAAATTCTCATTTTTATAAAATTCCCTATGAAGTATTTAAATATCCAAATAATGTTTTAAGCAGACATTTAAAATATGAATTGGTTAATCTCTAGGATACTTATATATGTATATAATATAAATTTCAATACCTGGGAAATCATAATTTATTTCAATGTAATCACCTCTTCACAATAAAATGATAACCTGAAGCTTCAACACCCTTAAGTAGGTAATAAAATATTAAAATAATAATGTGAGGAAGATGAATTAATTAATAACAACTGAACTGATTCTTCCACTTTATGGTTTTAAAACTCTGTGGAAAAATTCCAAAGAGCTAAAATAGCCTCTTATTTTGTCAAACCTCAATTTGTCAAGTACTGAAAAGCTAAAAATATCAAGCATCTAATAACGAATGGATGATATAAATCCTAAAGTTGGATAAAATATACTAAGACTATTCCTTTGTATTTCTTCCATACAAGAATACATTATTGAATCAGTAAGACTTGAATTCTAATTTAGCCTCACACTCACTAGCTGTGTGACCCTTGGCAACTCACTTTACCTGACTGCTTCAGTTTCCTCATCTGTAAAATGGGTATAATGATTAATAGTATCTAGTTCCCAGGTTGTTGTGATATAACATCTGTAAACCCTATAAAGTGCTATATAAATGCTGGTTATTTTATATTGCCTCAATATATTTCAAATATTCTATAAATTGTCATTACACACACAATGCACACACACACATCCACACAGGCATTTTGTTGACATTTTTTTTAAATAGGTGGAAAACAAAATCAAATGACTACACCACTTAATCCTAAAATCTTAGAGGATAGAAGATACATTTTATGGTTCTCTGATCTCCACAGCAATAAGCAATCATGTTCAATAAAATTTTATTAAATGTACAACTACCTCTAATTTAATAGCTGCAAGGGTTCCCCAAGTATTAGCTGCAAGGATCACAGAACTTCTGAGACAGACATAGTTAAGAAAATGAAGAAGAGCTCAAACGCCCCTACATCGGTGAAATTCAAATTCAAACCAATGCCATTAACATGTTCACCAGAATCTTTGCAAACTACATATTGACTTAGAAAACCATATGTGAATCTTAATTATATTTTATTGTATTTTTATTTATTTTGTTAAGTATTTCCCTGTAACATGTTAATGTGTAGACTTATGTATTTAAATACTTCACAGGGTAAAAGAATCAAAGACCACAGTATCTTTAGAATTATGAAGCAATTACTGGTTATCGTTAAAATTGCAATTCGGTCATTGTGGTTTAGAATTTTGATGTCTTCTCTACCAAGGATGACCTGCTGGCACAAGTTCTTAGATCTGCTTTTCTAAGGAATTAACTTAAAAGGGGATCAACAATCTACTTTAATTACATTCACCAACAGAAAAAAATACAAGCAGAGAAATAAAGACCAACAGTCAGGGCTTCTAACTGTCTGACCATAAGCAGTACGTACATCACAGATCAATAGACAAATCCAACAGTCTGACCATTATATACATGCATAGTTACCAGAGATATATTAACAAAAGGTGTGGGCCTTCCTACAAAACAAGCTTCCCCTAATCAAGCTTCCCTTAATGGGTTCCACCTGAGGCCTATTAATGGGTGGGGAAGATCTTTTAACTGCCATTAATATAAATCTCATTAACATTACAAGACTTTCTCCTAACTTTTAACAATGAAAATAAGATTCAAAGCTTCAATACTGTTCTCATGGTAAGCATATTACTATCTGGGATTGAACAAAAAGGTGGAATAATCCAATCAAATTCAGTTCACAAATAGAAATTCCTAGAGAAGTTTTCTCCTCCTTTACACCTGTTTTTACAAGAAAATTCCAATTTTAAGTGACTTGTAGACTCAAATGTAGACCCACTGATCTCCAGACTGAAAGATTCCCTGGTGGTAGTTGCAATTCTTCTACATGCTAGGGTTTTGTTACTAAGACAGATTCTATGTTAGAAAAACAGAGAACATAATTTAACCAGTTTTTAGCTCAATTTTGCAATAAAAAAATCACCTAGTGAATTAAAATTATTTGTAGTTAGTGAATGTGTTCATTTTCTCAGGCCATGCCACTCTTGTCATTTGCCTTTTCTAGACACAGTACTAGAGAGTGAGTCTTCCTTTCAGAGAATCACAGAAACATAAAATCTATAGAGAACTCACCCAACAACTAGTCAAATCATTTCCAACTTTTTAAAAAAAGTAATCACTTTTATTATCAAAAAATCAAAAGTAGGCCCATATGATAACTGTCATTGATGTTAGTTAATAGGAAAAAAATAGGGAAGCATCATATTAGGGGGAAAAGAACAGATGTACTTGATTTGAAAGTTAGCTTTGCCATTTGTCACCTAGGTGACCCTGGATAACTCAATTAACCTCTCTGGGATTCATTCTTCTTTTCTAGAAAATTCCTCTAATTTTAAATTTATGATGCCATGACAAATCTGACAGGATCATTTTCCTTCTATGGAAAACACTTTTTAAAATGAGTTTGTATTTTATTCAACTCATAAAAGGCAAGTCCACATACCATGTTGCGACATAATTGCCATTTGCCATAGCTCAATAAAATGTGTGAAGGTGGAATAATGTGCCCAGTTCTGCAGAGTTAGGGAATCTGGATTCAAAAATCTGCTTCTGCTTCTTATCAGAACTTGGGGCTAGTTACTTATTCTCTCTGGGCCTATTTCCACATGGAAAGTGAGTCCAATTTCATTGGAGTATATGAGTGTAAATCATCCTTCTGCCTCTAAATCTGTGATACAAAGATTACAAAGACACATGTGAGAATTTTATGCATGTGAGAATTCAGGAACCTCTAGTCATTGCTCTAGACTGTCCCTCTGCTCCCATCCCCTAGGTATCTTTAGGTTGGGTGGTAATCATGCACTTAATCCAGCCTCCACAATGTACAGTGGAGGAAACAGAGGTGCTTTATGGTTCAGCAACTTATCTGTCACACAGCTAAATAATAGGTAGTTAACAAAATCTCATTATGACTATGGTTCAGTACAGTGGGGAAAAAATGAAAATAAAAAGCTTGCAGTGAAGTCCAAATACCATGGCTCAGACTGCACCTTTGATGTACGATACCTGTGTGATTTTGGTCAAGGCACTTCATTTCCCTTGGACTTTGATTTTCATCTCTAAAATGAGCCAATTCAGAGTTGAAGGGCTCTGAGATTCAATCCAGCTCTGTAACTAGGAACCTAGTTTATCTAAATTATAGTCATTTAAACTATACCAAGATACCTCTGATTAGACATTTTCTTTTTCCTTTTTCCTTCCTATAATTTACAGTTAAGCTCCCCCCACAAAAACCAAAATAAAATAAAACAAAACAAAACACAACATATGAACCAATTTTATTCATATCACTTCTTCATGAGATGCATTCCAAATATATGTGTGCGCATGAGGGTATGTGTATAGACAATCACAGATAGATCGACAAATAGATAGATAGTCCTCTTATTAAATTAATTTCACACACCAATTTTCTAGTCATGGTTTGCTGTCTGTAACAATGGTTGAACCCTTACAGGATATCAAAAGCAATGTCAATATTACATTAAAGAGTCTAAGAAATGTTCCCTCCTCTCCAATAATATGTCAGTTTCTTAATGTCATTTTTAATTGCTGCTATTATGTATGGGGGAAGGGGTACTATTTGCCAGTGTTCAATTCATCTATAATATATAGTCTCATAATGATCAAATAGCTCCCCAGAAGACAGAGTGAAGCAAATCATTCCCCTACCCTGCAAGTTAAAACATCCAATATTTTAATTAAAACTGGTTGCTTCTTATTTGACAGGGCTTTGAGACGGTGCAGTAATATTCCCCGTTAGACTCTTTAGTCCTGAAACAATTAGAAAAATAACTTATTTCCAGCAATGATTATAAAGATCTGTCAGGGAAATTTTGAGCATGAAATTCTGAGAAAGATCAACAAAAAAATCAATTATTATTTGCTGTTTCTTCCCTTTGGCAAGAAATTTAAATTAGAATAATTATTCCTCTCGATTTCATTAAATACCCAGGTTCTAGGGGGAAAACACTACATTTGCTAAATTGCTTTGCTGAATTTGTAATGATATTCTGTATTAATATGGGGGCTGGTTATTCTTATTGTCATCCTAAGTGGTAGATTCAAGTGAGCATTTCAGCTAGTTCATACTTTGTGTTTTGGGCTTTAGTCCAAATGCTACTTTTCTCTGGTTTGTAAACTGATGGCTACCCCTGAGCCTCAGGTGACTCCTCTGTGAAATGGGCCTTTAAGGTCCCTTAAAACTCTATATCTAAGATCTTATGAAAATCAAAGCCGAGAAAGAGTGGCCTCTACTAATGAGGAGGAGAAAGGGGGTCTGAAAGACAACCAGAAGCAAAGTAGATGTCCATCATTTGGGAATGGCTAACTAAGTTGTGGTACATGAATGCTGGGAAATCTAACTGTACCATATGGAATAATGCCCAAGGACTGCAATGGACAGTGTTGGACAAGGAGGAAGGATGACCTGAATTAAAATCAGACATTTACTAGCTGTGTGATCTTGGGCAAGTTCTTAAAACTTTTTCATCCTCCGTTTCTACATCTGCAAAATGGAGGATAATGAGACTACCTACCTCTCAGGTTTATCATGAGGACCAAATGAGATAACCTATGTCAAGTGTCACATAAATGCTAGCTATTAGCTATGGACAAATGCTCAGAGCTTTTTCTAGAAAGTAGTGACTTTGGCATAAAAGGGAAACCCTTTTAATTTCAAAGGAAAATTAATGACTTTAACAATGCCTGTTATCATAGGACATATATCTCATAGTGTCATAAAGTCCTAGTGATGGAAGTCCTATGATGAGTACAGAGAAGTATGAGAAGACTTGTGAACTGATGCAAAGTAAAGTAAGCAAAACAGGGGAAAAAAGGGGAAATGATCAATCAGGCAATGAGCATTAGTGTCACTGACCTCCTGGCTCTTTTACAAACAAGAAACTCCATCTCTCAACTCTAGTAATTGTTTTTTCTCTGGTTGTTCTCCATTCTGGGGCCATTCTCCTTCCCAGGACCTCTTGGCTTCCCCTGCTTTTTTCAAGTGCCAACTAAAATCCCTTTTGTACGGGAAACCTTGCCAAGCCATCTTAATTCTAGTTCTGTTTGTCTTTTAATTATTTTCTGTTTATCCAGTATGTACCTCCTTTGCACATATTTGCTTCTTTATTGGCATTCTCATTAGATTATGAGCTCCTCAAGGACAGGAACTGTCTTCTGTCTCCTTTTGTAACCCCAGTGCTTAGTACAGTGCCTGGAACCTGCCTAATAAATGCTAATAATCTGACTAAGTGCTTACCCTATGTCAGGCACTTAGGAAATGAAGACAAAGAATGAAATAATCCTAACTCCCCAAGAGCTTACATTCTAATGGGAAAAACAACTTATAAAGTATATGAATATATAGCTATACATGCATATGCATACATACATATACACATATACACACACATGCATATGTATGTATATGTGTATAGGTACACACATATACATAAACATACATATAAATAAAAGAGGAGAAGGAGAACTGTTCAGTGGTTAACTTTCTACCAAGTTCTAAAAGGCAGGCTATGATAACCTGTTCAAGGTATTGAGTTATAATCTGGTACTTCTCTGCTGAGAAGAGACAGGGTTTGGGGGTTCACAATCAACAGCACCATCAGCTCAAGCATATCTATATCACAATAGAAGCATTATAGAATCGGCTCCCCTCTTGATTTGAAATGGATGATTCAAAGGGTCTACACTAGCAGATCATCAAAGGGTCTCCTTTGTAAATGCCAAATTCAATCAGCTCTAACATTCTAGCTTTGCCTTGGGGTCATTCACAGATAAAGCCCATGCCCATACTCCTAGAAAAGAACTTTCACAGATACTAGAAACAAAAGGTAGAGAGCATTTTAAAAGAGAGTTTCAAGTGGGTTTGAAAATCTCAAAATACATGTTGCTGTTTCTAACATTAAAAAAAAACAAAAAACAAAACCAAAAAACAAACAAAAAAAAAAAAACCCAAAAGAAATGTTTCCTTCCATCACTAGGACTTTATGATGCTATGAGATATATGTCCCTTTGGTAACAGGCATTGTTAAAGTCATTAATTTTCCTTTGAAATTAAAAGGGTTTCCCTTTTATGCCAAAGTCACTATTTTCTAAAAAAAAAAGTTCTGAGCATTTGTCCAGGCCTCCAGGAGAACATTTAATTTGTTAATGCTTCTGAGGAGAGCAAATATAAGGCAGAGATTAAGATTAAACTTTACAAGCCCCTAAATTTAAGTTTAACATAGAATCCATTGGAATATTCAAGTAAAAAAAAATATTTCCTTATCTCTCAGTCTTTATAGGTTTATATAAAACCATTTACAATGTGTGACTTTTTCAGAAGATGATTTCCTCCCCCCCTTTGTGGACAGCATGAGTCAGGTATAGTGGATAGAAAACTGGCTTTGGAATTAGGAAGATCTAGGACTAGATTCTAGGTTAAAATCTGCCACTAGCACTTAACAGCTGTGTGACAAATGACTTAACCTCTCTGGGTCTTTACTCTAGATTTACAAATTCCCATTGGTTGAAAGAGTTTCCATGGTGGGAGATCCCTTCAAGAATGTAAATAAAGAGCCTGGATCCCTCACCCCCATATAAAGACCTCTTGAACTTGTGACTCTGCATTTAATTTTGGACCAGATCACTATTTCACTGACATAGTTCACAGATCTCAACAAGGTTTCTTCCACTACAAATGAAGGTCACTACCTACTCTGCCAACTAACTGATAACCTTGGATGGTTGGTTGCTGAGGGACACCCAAGAATGATGCAACTTTCCCAGGGGTCACATGGTGAGTATGTATTAACAAGGACTTAAACATAGTTTTTCATGATTCAAAGGGAGACCAAGATGGGGCAGTGCATAGAACAGTGGGCCTGGGGTGAGAAAGACCTGAATCTTAAACCAACCTCAGACACTTACTAGCTGTGTGACCCTGGGCAAGTCACTGTTTGCCTCAGTTTCCTCTTCTGTAAGACAAGGACAATAGTTTATAGCAAAAACTTCACATGATTTTTATAAGGATTGAAATAATAATTGCAAAGCACTTTAAAAACCTTAAAACACTGTGTAAGTACAAGGAATTACTATCCATTATTTCTCACTGCCTCAATGCATTTCATATATTCTGAAAACTGTCCACACACACACACACACACACACACACACACACACACACACACATTTCTTGATGGATTCTGGTTAGGAGGACAATAGAGAGATATCATCTGGATATTCCTCTTTAGACGATAAATACATCCTTGACTTGACATGTAACATTAAATTGTTCTAGTTGAGGAAGACTTGGACAAAGAAACTGCCAGCTATGATGAAGTGGGTTGCAGCCCTGTTATATTTGTTATTTGTAATGTCTAGAGATTTAATATAGAACATCTCACCCATTCCCATTCCCATAATGACCTAAGTGTCGATTTAAGGAGTATTTCTTCCTATAAAAGATCATTCTGTAATCTAATCCTCAGCTAGGTTCTTAAGGGATAGCTCAGATCATCATTTGGGCAAAGCATTTCTCAAAAGCAAAGAGGTTCAAAAGGACAGTGGCCAAGAGTATTATTTATCCAATGTTCCTAATTCACCAATGTCAAAAATTTTAAGTGAAGCAATAAGTATGTTGAGTTCAATTCTCCCCTTCCAGCACAGAGAACCACCAGTATGCCTTAGCATGCTGAAGAGCATGAGCACTGAGCTCAAAAATTAGAACAGACTTTCCACATGTTAGCCACGTGAACATGGATATACATCACATAACCTATCTGGGTTCGAGTTTCTTCACCTGTGAAACGATGACATGATATTAGATGGCCTAATTGTCACTGAAGGTATAAAAGTCTACTACCTGTTCTCCCCAACTTACAGAATTTGCAAGATCCCATTGAGAAAATTGTTGCTGATATGCTTGGTCAAATATGCCATGCTAAGCACAAATAAGAATGGTGGAGTCTAGAGAGTAATTAAAGGTCCCATTATGGAGTGAGGTGTACCTACACTGGGGGCAGGGGTAAGTTGCATTAACTAGGAAGGAGTCCTTTCATTCTGCATTAACAGCATCTTCTCTCTTTACCCAGCAAGCCCTCTCAGGCCACTTAACCTTGACTCTCAGATAGTGCCACCCTCAGTGATTGTGGTCAAAAGAAAAAAAAATATCTGTATGTGGGCCAAAGAGCTCACCTGTACCCTGCTGAAAGGGTTTTCCCACAGGGAAAGCGCTCAGTAATCACATTGGGGTTACCTTTAATACCTAGCAATGCAAGATAGGCCAGTCACGTGGGATAACTGCTTTCCCTTAGACTGCCTTTCATGTACTTCTGCTCCATCTTCCCCACAGGAGATCTGACCCTGAAACCACGTCTGAGTCTGTTGTTATACCAGAAATAACTCATGGCATACTTATCTGTGAGCAATCCGTAGTTCTGGCCCCTGCTCTTTCATTATCTCTCCCTGAAGCTGTCTGCCCTCCATAATGAGGCAAGAGCAACTGGATGCTTTAAAAAAATCTAGTTTTCATAACATTGTTACCTTGATGTATGTAGCCAGATGACTGTATCAATACAATATTAAAAACATTCCATTATAATCTAACTATCAACAAAATGCAGTGCCATGATACCACAACTGAATGTGTGCATCTCTTTTCTTTAAGATTTTCTACAACTCAGTCCCACAAATATGGATTAAGCACTGCCTACATTAAAGCCCTGTGCTAAGCACATAGGAGATACCAAGACAAAGACAAAATAGTACCTGCCCACAGGGAGATTATCCTGTGTTCCTTTCCAACCCAAGTGACTGTCATACGTACCCCATATATATATACACCATCTCATCTCCTGCTTCAGTATGCTTTGAACTGATTTCTCCCATCCCATCCTCTCTCTCTCTTTCTGTCTCTCTCTCTCCCCTCCCTCCCTTCCCCCCGTCTCAAGTGTAATTCAAGTGCTATCTCCTTCATAAAGTTTTTTGGTTGTTTTTTTCTCATTCTTGCCCAACTGCTAAGTGCTCTGAGTCTCTTGAAATTACTTCACAGGATAAAAGAATGGAAAATGTCATATTACCACATCCTCATTTTAAAGAGCAGGAAGGGGAAGATAAGATTCCCAAGGGTACACATTGCATACTGTTTATATTGACTTAGCTGTACACCTGTCCTCTTCCCTCAAGAGAATATAAGCTTTCTGAAGACAAGTAATGTGAGTTATTCTGGGTAATTATAGTATATGAGATGACTGTTAATCACCGATATTTAGAAAGCTCTAAGATTTAGCAGCAGTTCTACAAAGCTTACATTGTCTGAGAAAATAAAAGTTCCGTAACTGAGGTGGTGATGAGAAGGATTTGGGGATGAAGAGGCAATTGCCATCATCCATTTAAGTGTGGGAACACAAATTGAGTTAGTCGTATTGGGGATGGCAAAGTTATTTGACAAAGTTATTTGACAAATTGTTTTTTTGCTAGACTGAGATAAACATGAGCCTCACAGAGTACTTACTATGGAGTCTATTCTATCAACTTACAAAAATAAAACATCTGAACCATTGAACTCAATGACTGGTGGATGTTCCTGGCAACAAGCCTGAGCTGAAAGTAATGGTGGATGGGGTAATGGTGTGGTCAGTCTCACTCCATTACTTTCAATGCAATTTATTCTGTTGTAGCTTTTATCATACTCTTTAAAAAACATGGAAATAGCATTTCATTCTTCTCTCATGATGGGTTACAGAATCAGTTCTAGTCCTTGTCTGGGTGACCAAGGCCAAGTTCCTTAGCCTCCTTTCTCCTCAGATTACTCCTATGTAAAATAAGGATAATAATAGCACCCCCTCCCCAGCTAGCAGTTTCCAATTATTCTGGTCTACCATGATCTCAAGGCAATGGGGTTTTTTTGAAACAACTTAGCACAGACTGACCAGGTTACAAGAAGGAAGAAAAGCCAAATGATGATGATGGGGCTTAGCAGACTGAAATTCAACGAGCCATGAGGAGAGAGGGTAACCAATAAACAAATTCTATCCTGAGCTATATTAGTAGAGACATGGTTTCTAGAACAAGGGAGGGTAGGATCCTAGTGTACTCATTTTTGGTCACACCACAGTAGCTGTGTATTTGGGGTGTCATAATTTAGGAAGAATTTGGAAAAGTAAAATGTGTGAAGATTAGTACCTTGAGGTACTAGAAGGCATCTCATGTGAAGCTAAGTTAAAGGAATTATTGACATGGAGAAGAGAATAGTTATGACATGACAGTTGTTTTCAAATATTTGAAATTCTTTTATGGAAAGACAATTACAGTAGATGAGGTTGACTCCAAAGAGCAAAAGTTGAACCAAATGAGGAAAAAGCTAACATTTGTATAGTATCTACTATGTTCTAGTCACTGTGCTAAATGTCTTACAGTTATCTCATTTGATCCTCACAACAATCCTGAAAGATGGGTGTTCTTATGATCATCATCATTTTACAAATGAGGAAATAGAAGTTAAGTAGCTCGTTCAGGGTCACACATCTAGCAAATGCCTGAGGTCAGATTTGAACTCAGGTCTTCCTACCTCCAAGTCTAGTACTCTACTCACTGTAACATCTAGGTAGGTGCTACAGCTCCCCAAAGTGGAATTGGCTTTGTTGGAAAGACCTGGATCTCTCTCACGGGAGGTCTTCATGTAGAGTCTTAAGACTGGTAAGGTCCATATGTTACCTCTTTTACTAGATGGTTCCTCCAGTTCTTTCCTACTCTAATATTCTAAACATTTCTTTTCTCTTGGTTCATTGCACATGGCTGCATCACACGACTAAGCCCTGGGTACTTGAGTTTCATTACGGAAAGATTGCTGTGCTGGAAGTCAGAAGACCGGGGACCTGCTCCCAATTCTACCACTAACATGCTTTGTGTGAAAACTAAGTCATTTGGCCTCTCAGTTTCATCACATGGAAATTGGAAGAACCTAGACTTAAGTCTTTTCTAAATTCCTTCCACTTCCAAATTCTCTGATTCTCTCTCGAATGCTGATTAACTTGATTGAACAGTGTGCAACAGCAAGTACCCAGAATACATAGGAGGGCCTGCGGCACAGGTTCTTAGATCTGCTTCTGTAAGGAAAGCAACCTTAAAAAGGGTAAACAGTATGATTTTAATCAAGCACATATATCATTCACTTAGTTCAGGGGAAAAAATCAGTACACTGAACTTTAGAGAAAATACAAGCAGAAATTACAAACCAAAAGACAGGACTTTCTGTTTGACCATAGACAGTACATACATCATTACGAGAGACAGAAGCACCAGCATCTGGGTTTTTGGAGCAGGGAGGTCTCATCTGGCCTAATTACACAAACACTCTTCCAGTGATTTGAGCCCACAGCAAAACCTCACCTCAGAGTATGTGTACACTTTTCAGAGGTGGAGGGGATAACCCTTGTGACCCAGTGCCTCATTAGCAATTAACAAAAGGTATGGGACTTCTTACAAAACAATCCTCCCCTAATCAAGCGTCCCTTAACAGTCCCACCTGAGGCCTATTAATGGGCAGGGAAGACTTTTAACTCCTATCACATAGTGAGGCTCCCCCATATCAGAATTTCCAGTGACACCATGAAAGACAAAATGGGTGAAAAGCAGAGAGGAAAATCCACACCTTGTCTCATCCTTGAGCTTTGTGTTGCGGTCACATTTTTTTCTTTTTTTAACAAACAAATGATGCACAGGAGGAGGCAACAGACATGGAAATCAGACATGGAAAAAGGATTTTGGAAAAGATGATATAGATGTTGAGTTCAAGAAAGGTACTAATTTTTTAAAGCTACTAAAGTCATATTAGCAGCTTGTCTGAAAGTGTTCATGTACCATTGGAAGAGTGTTTCGCTTACTCTTCTACCGTTGCATAATTCTAGCATAGCATTAATGTAGGAATCCATGTGCCTACCCAGAAGTTGGCCTACTGTGCTATTGTTTTACCCAATTTTTATGACAAAATTTGAATTTTTTATCTAATTCTCTTGAGTACACACTTATCACATACATATAATAATGTGATGATAATCATTGATTTTATGATCTCTCTAGCCCTGGAATTAAAATTCCTTGATTTAGTTCATATTTCATCTCTAATGTGACATTCCAGCATCTGTGCTTTGCCTTGATATGGCTAAGCTTCTCTGAAGAGAAAGCTTAACAACTTAAACTTAAGGTTTCTTTACAGGATTAAAAAAAAATTTAGACATGAGTGTTCTTTTCTTATGACAACTCATTCTGAATTAGCATTAGGAACATAAGGAAACTACTTAAAAAACTCCTATCAGTGTTCAGCAGGCTTCTGATGACTACCAAATACCCTGATTTTTTATTAACATCATAGGAAGAAATTAATTTACATTGAAAGACTACTGTGCTATAGCAGCTAATACTACATTTATACGCGTCTATAATTTGCTTCACTTATGGCTGTCTCTTACATTAATATTCATTACAAAAGTCCCCTTCTAATACTGCTTGATTTGACAGGAATGCATTAGCTATGACAAATGCTTTATAATGTACTCAGACGGTATTAATGCAGGCAGAACCTATGGCAATTATTGCTATTTGAACACACAGATTATTCCTTTCTGACTTTTTCAAATGTATTATTTTAAGAAACAGTAAAAAGTTTGCAACAAATAGCCAATGGCTCCAAAATGTTTCAAAAAAAAGTAAGATCTGTACTTGTCTTTGGAAGTTCTCTATTCTGATTCCTTAGGATCACAGATCTAGAAGGGAATTCAGAGGCCTAAACAGGCCAACTCTCTCATTTTCCAGGTAAAGGAACAAAGAACCAAGAGTTCTACAAATTGTTCAAGATCTTGCATATTTTAGCAGAAGAGATGGCATTGAAATCTATGTCCTCTGAGTACAAAGCTAAGGCTCTATTCATTATATCACAGTTTTTCATCTGAGCCACACTGTTGCTCCAAAACCAATACTTACGTAGCAGTGGGCAAAAATTCTGGTTAAGTTTAAATTGTCAATTTCAAAAAGAAAAATGGCTCTGATTTGTATGACAACAAGGAACCTCCTAAGTCTGACAGCATTTCAGACTCCCACCTTAATTCTCTGGAATGAACCCAAGCAAGATATTATGGAGTTGAAAGTGGCAATAAATTTTGTGGTATATCCCAGGATGTGTATACGTTTATGGAACACCTTGTGAAGGCATGCAAGAGAGACTAACCTGCTTAGGACAGGATTAAGAGGACTTGGTGTTAGAAGAAATAGGAGAAGTATAGGAAAATGTCCAGTTGACCTTTCTAAAGCACAATATTAAATAGCATTCAATGAGATAAGGAATTACTAACTCATCAGCCTGTTCCCCCATATCAGTTCTAGTCTAGTTACAAGTTCTCCTGTTTGGAGGACTATGAGGCTTTGGTTGTCCTGAACTCTGGAGAAAACTTTCCTATAGCCTTCCATTCTCTTTGGAAAGTCACTGTGGTCTCTGTGGGTGAAATGATTTCTCCAACAACTTCCTTCCTCCCCTCACCAACTATATCCAAAGGCATTGCCAGTTCCTGGATAAAGTAATGTCTTCCTGAAAAATCATCTTAATTTTCATATTCAGTTCCCACATAAGAAATGTGGCTAGAAGCCAGATGCATATATATATATTTTTTTGTCACACTGTCCACATATCTTATATATAATCTGGTCACAGCTGTTTCTGCTACTTTTAACTGTATCCAGTCAAGTCCCAAATATACTGCACTGTACTAAGTACAGGAGATATATAGGCAAAAAACACTTGCTGATCTCAAAGAGATTCTGGTCTAATGGGGGAGAAAACATGAAAACAACTTTGCTATCGTTCAGTCCTATCCAAATCTTCATGACCTTATTTGGGGTTTTCTTGGCAAAAGATACTGGAGTGATCCTCCATTTCCTTTTCCAGTTCATTTTACAGATGAGAAAACTGAGACAGAATTAAGTAAGTCATCCAGAGTCACACAGCTATTTAGTGTCTGAGGATATTTGAACTCATGAAGATGAGTCTTCCCGACTCTAGCCCGGGCACTCTTTCCACTCCACCACCTAGCTGACTTCAAAAACAACTTTGGACAACTAATAAAAAGACAGGTATTGGAGATGCTAGTACTTTCTTAGTTCAGTCTCAATGTTGGGATAAAATGAAGCACTTAGAAATAATTGAATAGTTAACAAGAGCAGTTTTGTTTTCCCTTAAAAGAATAAGAATACGTAACCAGAATATTTTGGTCTTTAGGAACTTTGGTGTCGTACTCCTCAGCTCCATTGAAATAAATCAGATCAGCAGGGTAGACTATGGTGAAAGAGTGTTCTCAGGAAGCCAGCAAATCTGAGAGGCCTGGACTCTATGTGGCTGGAATTTTTATGCCTCTCTTTTCCTTTCCTTTTATGGAAAGCTAATCCCCTAATTAGGGAAAAAGAATGGCCAGGCCTCTTCATGTTAAAGAAGCATCAGGGAAATGTTAGTAAATATTTTTTCAACCACAACAGGATAAATTGAAGATAATCAACAAAGGAAAGTCACTAACATTAAGGGGAACCAAGTAAAGCTTCTTGCCCAAAATGGGATTTTAGCTGAGACTTGGAGAAAGCCAGCAGGTGGAGCTGAGGAGGGAGGGAATTCCAACAATGGGGAATAGTCAGAAAACACAGAGTTGGGAGATAAGTGACCTTAGCCAGATTACTTAAACCACTTTGGGCCTCTGGATCTTTCTCTAAAAATGTAACTTATTTAGGCCTCAATCATCCATATTAATTAAGAGAAACAAAGAAACCCCAAAGCAATAGATAGTTTAGAATGATTGAAGAATATAGTTGATTTTGGAATCCTTGACATTTCAAACATGATGACAGCACTTGAAAAAGGTAATTTTTTCCCCTTATAAAACTATGAATTCTAATTTCCCCAACTGCATAAATTACTCAAGGGTGTTCTAAGTAGACACCTTTCAATTTTTCTTATTATGTAAAATGACTCCTTAATTGCCAATTTCACCCCCAAATTCTTTGACTGATTTGTAGTCTGAGCACACACGCTGAACAACAGAGGAGTTAACTTTATGGCATGCCTATTTCCTTTTTTAGGCTCTTCATTCTAAGGAGTAGGAATCACAGAATCTCCCTGCTGCAAGTTCAACCTGTACCTGAATAAGAATTTTCCCTGCAAACCCAACCTATGGTCAACCAGTTTGAAGGCCTTCAAGGGGGTACATGGTAGGGTTTGCTACTCCAGAGGGAACCCATTCTACTTTTGGCCAACTCTAATTAACAGAAGTGTTTCTTTATGTCAAGCCTAAAACTATCTCTTTTCAAATTTGATCTATGACTTCTAACTCTCCCTGGTGCCCAATAATCCCTCATTCATAAGACAACCCTTAAAATATCTAACTTCAGCTCTCACACTCTATCCCTGACCACGAACTCTTCTCTTATTCAGGATTCTACCATGGCATTTTGCAGCATCCTTTTTTTCCTTCTGGTTCTTCCTATCAACAATGAGACAATTTGCTAAGCTTCTCCAAGGAATTGGACAACACCTCCTCAAACCGTAAGTCATGAGTGGAAAGAACACTGAAATTGGAGTCCCAAGACCAATATTCAACCTAGATTCTTCACTTTTTTTCACAAGGAAAAAACTCCTCAGAGTCTCAGTTTCTTCATTTGTAAAATGCAGGGCCTGGACTAGATAATTGTCAAAGTCCCTTACAGCTCTAAATCCTATGAACCTTGCCCCAAGAGGAATTCCTTTTCAAACTGTCAGGCTTTATCAGCTCTGCTCACAGCCAGATCCTTCCTGTTATCTTGCTTTTTCTTGACCTCTCAGTCAAGGACTCCATTGAGCCTAATTTATTTCCACAAAGGGAAGCCAGCCTGAGGCCTTTTTCTCTGGGAGGTAGCTAGCTTCTGAGTCAGCTCTGACCTGTCCAACATCCCTACTGAGTTCTCTCTATAGACAGTAGGGTCAAATCAAGTCAAGTCAACTAGCATTTATTAAGTTCCTGCCTTGTGTCTGGTACTGAGAGAAGTAAGGAGTGGAAAAGAGTATCTACTGATCTATGCAAAGGGCTTGGCTGTTCAAGGTCATATTTGGCCATGACGGGAAAAGAAGATCTTGTGCAAGATAACTAATATTTCACGTTTACTTGGTGATTCATGATTTGCAAAGCACTATCTATGTATTTTCTAATTTAACCCATTCAATATGGGTTGGATACTATTATTATCCCCATTTTATAGATAAAGAAACCAAGACATGTAGAGATTAAATTACTTGCCCAAGGTTAAACAGCTAGTATGTATAAAATAGAATTTGAATTCAGGTCTTCAGACTAAGTACATCATGGGATCCACTGCCACAACTAAGTGCCATGAAAAGAAATCTTGAGAAGACAAAGGAACCATAGAAACCAGCAGAGCATCAGAGGAAAAAAATAAAGGGGTTTTGTTTATTTAGAGATGTGGAGTAGTGACTCTGTCTATCTCTCTCCTTTCCCTTCTCCCTCTCTCCTCCCTATCTGCCTCTGTCTCTCCCTCCTTTTACACACACACACACACACACACAAGCTTATCAGTCTTTCTCGTTAAGGAGCTGATATTCTAATGGAGAAGACCACATATAAAATGTGTGTGTGTGTGTGTGTGTGTGTGTTCTTTGTTCTCGAAGAGGACCATGATGTCAAAATGATGACAGGACTTGCAATTGACTTTGATTTGAGTGAGGGAGGACTGTGCAAGGTTGGCAACCTCACCTTCTCCTCCTGAGTCATCTGGGTCCAGTGCCATGATATTCATCAGGGTGACTGGAGATGGCCCAGGATGCAATATGAGACCCTGGCCCTTTCAGGCTTAGATCTTATCATAATCTTACTTTGATTGACATATACCCATTCAATGAATAGAGGCTTCTTTAAGTTACTCAAGGAATATCTTTTTTAAACAAAACAAAACAAAAAAATCAAACTGGGAGAGGAAGACCCTCAGGGTTGCTGGGTAAAAGAGAAACAATTACAATTAGTTATAGGGGAGGAGGGGATAAGGATGAAACAGTATGGTGAGGTCTGGATTCCAGGAAGAGAAGGCTAAAGCTGACCTATCAGAGCTGAGGGACCTGGGAGAAGAGACTAAATTACTTCGGGAGGAAGAAAGAGCTTGAGGTGATACAGTAGCAGAATGACGGTTGTTTCCTCACCTACCTTCAGTCAATTTCCTTGACAGTCATGTAATGAGTGTGCACCAGGGATCTCTCCTTGATACTTTTCAGAATTTGTCCTGAGTAGGGTGCAAGTGCTTTGAGGTCAAGAACCATGTTTCTTGTCCTTTTCTGAAGCACTTATGATAGCCCCTTGTACAGAGCAGGTGTTACCCATACAGACAAACACATGTATGATTACATCAAAAGGCATTGGATGGTGCATGCAATCGTTTCTACAAAGACAAATAAACCATATATGTAAATACAGGCATAGTTCTGACAACGGATACACACAATTTAGAGACTCATCTTACAAGATGATAACAGGGATAAAAAGAGCCTCTATCAATCATGTCACAACCTGTCATCCTGATTACAAAGTACACGCTGTCCATTCCCTTGAGTACAATGACATGTTATCAGAAGATGATAAATGCACTCCCAAATATGTAAGGCTGAAAATGCCTGCAATATTTCTCCCAGTTTTATAATAACAGCCATTCTGAAATGGATATCCTCTCTGCTGGGCGGTTACAAGAAAAAGGCTCATTTCACACAAATACAAAGAGGGAGAAGCCAACCCAAGTTAAGTCTGCACCAAATCTGACAATGGATGCTCCATTAAAAATGGACAAGAAGGCCAAGATGGCAGAGCAGAAAGACACACATACGCTAGCACCGAACCCGCAGCCCATAAATTACCTGTAAAGAAGAACTCCCAACAAATTCTGGAGCAGCAGAAGCCACAGAACACTGGAGAGGAGGAGACTTCTGTTCCAGAGAGACCTGAAAAACCCACGCAAAAGGTCCATCACGCACTGGACCCGGAGCAGAGCCCAGCCCTGCGTTGGCCGTGCGGCACCGAGAGGAGCGGATCCAAGCAGGCTTCAGGGACAGAATCTCCAGCAGTCACACAGGTCTCTCCACCCATAGGCCCCAAAGCTCAGTGAGAGAGTCTTTTCAGCTTGCAGAGAGGGGAGCAGGATGTCTCCATAACTCAGGCCCCCTCGGGAGGCAGCAGTGGAGGCTGCAGCAGACTAGGACTCCCAAAGCAGGCAGGACCTCGGTTCCATTCTTGAAGGTCTCCACATAAATCCCCTGAGGGAACTGAGCCCTGAGTGGCGGCCCTGCCCCCATCCAAGCACCTGAACTTAATCTCACACTGAATAGCAGCGGTGCCCCTGCCAAAGCCCTAAGGCTGGGAAGCTGCATTTGAATCTCAGACCCCAAGAGCTGGCTGGGTGGATCTGGAGGTGTGGTGGGTGTGGACAGGACACTCAGAGGCCACTGGCTGGGAAAATGTCCAGAAAAGGGAAAAAAAATGAGACTATAGAAGGTTACTTTCTGGGTGAACAGATATTTCCTCCCTTCCTTTCTGATGAGGAAGAACAATGCTTACCATCAAGGAAAGACATAGAAATCAAGGCTTCTGTATCCCAGCCCATCCAATGGGCTCAGGCCATGGAAGAGCTCAAAAAGGATTTTGAAAATCAAATAAGAGAGGTGGAGGAAAAACTGGGAAGAGAAATGAGAGAGATGCAAGAAAAGCATGAAAAGCAGGTCAACACCCTGCTAAAGGAGACCCAAAAAAATGCTGAAGAAAATAACACCTTGAAAAATAGGCTAACTCAACTGGCAAAAGAGGTTCAAAAAGTCAATGAGGAGAAGAATGCTTTCAAAAGCAGAATTAGCCAAATGGAAAAGGAGGTTCAAAAGCTCACTGAACAAAATAGTTCTTTCAAAATTAGAATGGAACAGATGGAGGCCAATGACTTT
Organism: Notamacropus eugenii; assembly: GCF_028372415.1. Taxonomy (NCBI): domain Eukaryota; kingdom Metazoa; phylum Chordata; class Mammalia; order Diprotodontia; family Macropodidae; genus Notamacropus; species Notamacropus eugenii. The sequence continues at coordinate 32,882,160 of NC_092874.1, read as the reverse complement.
ATGAGAAACCAAGAAATCACAAAACAAAACCAAAAGAGTGAAAAAATGGAAGATAATGTGAAATATCTCACTGGAAAAACAACTGACCTGGAAAATAGATCCAGGAGAGACAATTTAAAAATTATGGGACTACCTGAAAGCCATGATCAAAAAAAGAGCCTAGACATCATCTTTCATGAAATTATCAAGGAAAACTGCCCTGAGATTCTAGAACCAGAGGGTAAAATAAGTATTCAAGGAATCCACCAATCGCTACCTGAAAGAGATCCAAAAAGAGAAACTCCTAGGAACATTGTGGCCAAATTGCAGAGTTCCCAGGTGAAGGAGAAAATATTGCAAGCAGCTAGAAAGAACCAATTCAAGTAGTGTGGGAATACAATCAGGATAACACAAGATCTAGCAGCTTCTACATTAAGGGATCAACAGGCATGGAACAGGATATTCCAGAAGTCAAAGGAACTAGGACTAAAACCAAGAATCACCTACCCAGCAAAACTGAGTATAGTACTTCAGGGGAAAAAATGGTCTTTCAATGAAATTGAGGACTTTCAAGCATTCTTGATGAAAAGACCAGAGCTGAAAAGAAAATTTGACTTTCAAACACAAGAATGAAGAGAAGCATGAAAAGGTAAACAGCAAAGAGAAGTCATAAGGGACTTACTAAAGTTGAACTGTTTACATTCCTACATGGAAAGACAATACTTGTAACTCTTGAAACTTTTCAGCATCTGGGTAGTGGGTGGGATCACACACACACACACACACACACACAGAGTACAGAGTGAATTGAATAGGATGGGATCATATCTTAAAAAAATGAAATTAAGGGGTGAGAGAGAAATATATTGGGAGGAGAAAGGGAGAAATGCAATGGGGCAAATTCTCTCTCATAAAAGAGGCAGGCAAAAGACTTTTTAATGGAAGAAAAAAGAGGGGAGATGAGAGAAAAACATGAAATTTACTCTCATCACATTCGACTAAAGGAAGGAATAAAATGCACACTCATTTTGGTATGAAAACCTATGTTACAATACAGGAAAGTCAGGGAGAAGGGGAGAAGCAGGGTGGGGGAGATGATGGAAGGGAGGGCAATGGGAGGAGAGAGCAATTTGAAGTCAACACTGTTCGGGAGGGATAGGATCAAAAGAGAGAATAGAAGCAATGGGGGGCAGGATAGGATGGAGGGAAATATAGTTAGTCTTACACAACATGACTATTATGGAAGTCATTTGCAAAACTACACAGATATGGCCTATATTGAATTGCTTGCCTTCCAAAGGGAAGGGGTGGGGAGGGAGGGATGAAGAGAAGTTGGAACTCAAAGTTTTAGGAACAACTGTCAAGTACTGTTCTTGGTACTAGGAAATAAGAAATACAGGTAAAGGGGTATAGAAAGTTATCTGGCCCTACAGGACAAAAGAGAAGATGGGGATAAGGGAAGGGAGGAATGATAGAAGAGAGGGCAGATTGGTGATAGGGGCAATTAGAATGCTTGGTGTTTTGGGTGGGGGGAGGGGAAAAATGGGGAGAAAATTTGGAACCCAAAATTTTGTGAAAATGAATGTTAAAAGTTAAATAAATAAAAAAATGGACAAGAAATGATGATGAGGTAACATTAAGAATCAGCCTGTGCCACATGGCCTGTTGACTCCATCCATTTGATTCACCTTCTTATTGGAGGGTTTTTAGTGCATTACAATCTCCAGTTGGCATCAGCTCTTGGGAAAGGGATTTCTTTTTTTGCATTTACTTGTTAAATCTCTTTAAAGCAGCTGAACAGTGTTAGCTCAAGGAAGAACTTGGAATTGGATTTTGAGTCCCAGAGGATACCTCTGCGGCTTTGAGAGATAGTCTTAAGTCCTAGTGGGTAACAAGGCCATTTGCCTTCAGAGTCTATTAATAAGCTGATGGGAATAAGCACCATGGTTAAAAGCTACAGAAATCCATTTATTTTATTCTCCTGCTTTAAGTGAACTAAAGCTTCCTAAAATGCCACTAAATATTAACAGCAACAAGAGTGGCATCAACCTAGAAGGGAGGAGAGGAAAAAAACCAACTTGGGAACAAGAAGACTGTCAGAGATGCTGTAATGAACAGGAGGATTTTCATCTAAGAAGGGGAAAAAGGGAGGAATTGGAACAGAAGAGTCCAGGGCCAGCTGGAAGCCAAGAAGGCTTCAGGGACCCTGGCAATGGGGGAAAGGATGGTCATCTGCAGCAAGAATTCACTGGTGGAACTTCTGCAGATCCACTATCAACTTTGCTTGGGGCTATTAAACTAGTGGAGCAAAAAATAGACACATTTTGTCCACAAATAACGAAAGCTGGGTGTAGTGAAGGAAGAGATTCAAAATGGCACACCAGATGTCTCAGGACTCTCTTTACAAGGTAGATGCACCAAAGTGCTCTTTCGGGGGCTCTTGAAGAAAGAGAGTGGGTTATTGTGCACAAAAACGAAAGAAGTGTGAAAATGGAGTTTTAAAGACTTTCTGTGCTCTTTGTTGTGCCCCCGATGTGCTGTTTAGGGTCTATTTGTGGAACCTGATAGAAGCTGTGTCAACACGGTACCAAATTCAACTATTTGATTCAAACCACATTGTATTTGCACATGGGAAGACCTGGGTTCAAATCCCATACTATATATTGCACAAAGTTCAAAAGATATCCATTGACTCAGTTACCCCTTGGAAGAAAAAGGAGCTATTGTCCATTATTGAGTAGAGGAGGGACAAAACTGGATACTGAAATGCAATTGTTTGCTCTATGAGCTGGGTAGCCCCCCAAAATCATTTCATCTCTCTATACCTCAATTTTCTCATCTGTAAAATAAGGAGGTAGTACATGATGTTCTCTATGGTCTCTCCCAGTCTTAAATCTTTTTATCTATAATATCATAGTGCAGTGAAAAGAGCTTTGGATTTAGGGTTCAAGTAGTGGGACTTCTTGTCCAAAACTGGTAATTCTGTTTCTCTAGATTCATTTAGCATGTGTAAATCCAATGAAGTACCTTCCAAAGCTCTCTTTCTTCGCCTATGCATGAAATGGGAATTTGTTCTGTGATTTACAGTATGATAGAGACCAAAAAGCTCTGGATTTTCTCAGTCTGAAGGACTAGAATTCCAATTCTGATCTATGCTTCATGTCTTTATCATCTAGATTAAGATTTCTCCCTTCTTTGTGCCTCTATGAACAGCCTAGATGACTTGAAGACCCTTTAAGCTCTAAGCCCTCATATCCGATTGAGTCATCTGTCAAATTTTCTTTGTTACACATGTCAGGATGTGACTCCAACTATTGCTCCCACACTCCATTTTTTTTTTTTTTGGTCAGATGTATTTAATTAGATTGGAGGATTTAAAACTGAAAAGGAGCAATAGGCATCATCTAGATGGAGCTCTTCATTTAGCAAATAATAAAACTGAGGCCTAAGAAAGGTCATGTGACTTAAAGTCATCCAAGTAATAAACAGCAAAGCCATTATGGGAGCCCAGGCTTTGTTTCCTGTCAAGTGCTTCTCCCCTACAAAATGTCCTCTCACCTGAAGACCTTAGGCTTGTCAAAACCAGCAGTTTGCTCCTTTCTCATCAGAAAGCAAAAGCAGCTCATGCAGGAATCGTTTCTTAGTATCAAGTTTACCTCATCATTGACTCGTGCCTTGTATCCACTTCCCTGCCTACCTTGATTCCTGACTGATTGTTTTGCCCTGAACTGTGTGTTCTTATGTATATTCTTCCTACTCTGCTACAAATAGCTGGAGTTCTCCATCAGAAAGGATACGTGGTACCATTTTTTCTCTCTACCTTTCATATATCTTGGATTTGGTCTGATAAGTTGATTACAGAAACTTGACATTCAAGAAAATAATGGGAAAGGAAGAGTGAAGGGATTAGACTCAGGAAAAAGCGGTGCAAATATAAAAGAATTACTAATACCTGTACCATAGGGGACAAAAATCTACTTCTCCTTCATTCACTACCCTAAAGACTTTGACTGTATGGGTCATAATAAAATGTGACAAGTCCTCAAAAAGATGGGAGTACTAGAGCATCTTATTTGCCTCCTGAGGAACCTGTATGAGGTTCAAGAAGCAAATGTTAGAAATGAACATGGAACTACTGATTGGTTTAAGATTGGGACAGGAGTATGACAAGACTATATGCTGTCACATTACTGATTTAACTTATGTGCAGAGCACATCATGTGAAATGCCAGGCTGAATGAAAGACAAGCTGAAATGAAGGTGGTCAGGAGAACCATGAACAATCTCAGATATGCATATGATACCACTCTACTGGTGGAAAGCGATGAAGAATTAAGAAACCTCTTGTTGACAGTGAAAGAGGTATGTATAAAACCTGCCTTGAAGGTTAACATTAAAAAACAAACAAACACAAAAACACTAAGGTCATGGCAACTGGTGCCATCATTTTCTAGCAGACGGAGGGAGAAAAAATGGAAGCAGTATCAGATTTAATGTTCTTGGGCTCACAGATCACTGCAGATGGTGACTGCAGCCGTGGAATTAAAAAACACTTGCTCCTTGGATGGAAAGCTATGGAAAATCTGGACAGCATACTAAACGGAAGAGACATTACCTTGTTGACAAAGTCCTGTATAGACAAAGCTATGGTTTTTCCAGTCACAATGTATGGTTGTGGCAGTTGGACAACAAGGAAAGCTGAGCACTGTGAAATCAACATTTTCAAATGGTAGTGCCAGAGAAGATTTTTGAGAGTCTCTTGGACAGCAAGAAGATCAAATCAGTCAATACTTAGAGAACTTGATTCAGAGTACTCATTGGAAGGACAAATACTGAAGCTGAAGCTTAAGTAATTTGGCCACATAGTAAGAAGATGGGACTCATTAGAAAAGAGCCTGATATTAGAAAAGATTGAAGGCAGAAGGAGAAGGGGACAGAAGAGGACGAGACGGATAGATAGTGTCATGGATGCAATGAATACGAGCCTGGACAGACTTCAAAAGATGATGGAGGATGCAAGAACCTGGTGTGCTATGGTTCCAAGTTTCACGAAAAGTCAGACATGACTGAACGATAACAATACCAGAGTTCGGGAGAAGAGGGAGAGGGAATGAGAGAGAAGAGAGAGGCAGGCTAGAGATTAGTTCTTTAATTTCATTAGAATAGAGAGGTCTGAAAACTCCTACTACCAATCCAAGTCATCATCTTCTATCACAAGGTTGGGGTGAGCAAAGTGCTTTATAAATTTTCAAGTTCTGTACATGTTTATTGTTATTCTCTGAGAACTGTAAACCTTCAGACATCCACCCTTTCTTTCTACTTTTATCACTATCTCTGATACTCTCATCCTGTTTCTAGCTCTACCTAAATCATATCACCAAGTCATCTTGATGTTTAGAAACATTTAGACAATAGCCTGAGAATTTTCACTTTTTAATCTTGATATCTATCATAGTTTAAGAGATTAACACTTAACTATACACACATACACAGAGTAAATGGGGAGGCTGGGGGAGGAACTAATTTTTATCAATCTAGACATATTTCAGACATGAATAAGAACATGGATTTTCTCTACGTTTGTACTTCAGTCATAGAGAGGTAGATTCCTTTCTGTTATATCAGTTTATTCTGATCATAAGCATTGCTTAGTTTCTCTTCTTTCATTTGATTTCCTGTCGAAACCAACAGAATATTTTCTGACAGCAGAGAACTTCTTTTGGATTAATTGGCAAGCTTGCAGTGATATCTTGTTTAAATGATTGACTGATATTACAGTTCATGAACTGAGCAGGATGGAAACGTGGTAAGGAGCTGATACTCCCTGATAGCTTACTCTCTATCTTACCTGAAGACACTCAATTTACCTCTTCCTAAAGGGGGCATGGAGTCAGGTAGGGGCAAGTTACTTAGATCAAGCCATTTGACTCCTCTACCTTGCTGTTTGAAAATTATGCAACTTCATATTCAAAGAATTTCATGACTAAACACCAGAACTTTTGGTAGCTCAGACAAACAGCAAGAAAAACAACTGCCAATCCATTTGGTGGCAAGGGAAAGGAAAGTGGATGACAGGATCTAGAGTTGATTCGTATTAAAAAGAAGTTCCAGAGTCTGGTCAGAAATACCTCTTGATAGATCCCAGCCCCTACCATGTAGTTGGCCTCCTTCTCCAAATTTGGCAGATACAGCACAGCGAGGTTGAGACATCACAGGGTAGAGGAAAATATACTGGACTCCAAGTCAGCAGAAACCTAGGTTCCAGTCTGGTCTCTAACTCAAACACTTAAAGCTTGGGCCAGTCTTCTCACTTCCTGGGGTCTCACTTTCCTCATAAATTGTGATAGTAATTACTATAGAGCATATCGCTGACTGTCATCAGAAGGAACAAATGATTAAATGTATACATGGGTATGTAAATGCCAGCTCATTATTTACATGATTTATGTTGCACATTTGTTTAGGCCAATAATGGTGTGTGAAATGCAAACAATGCATTCTATATGTGTGGATTCAGGTCTATTGCCTTGGAGAGTTTTGTAAGAGTCTGGGCATGTGATAAAATCAAATAGGTCCTTCCCAGATGTGTGTGTGTGTGTGTGTGTGTGTGTGTGTGTGTGTGTGTGTGTGTGAGAGAGAGAGAGAGAGAGAGAGAGAGAGAGAGAGAGAGAGAGAGAGAGAGAGAGAGAGAGAGAGAGAGACAGAGAGACAGAGAGACAGAGAGACAGAGAGACAGAGAGAGACAGAGAGAGAGAGAGGGAGATAGAGAGACACAAGAAGAGAGAGAGACACACAGAATGAGAGAGAGAGAGAGAGACAGAGAGAGAGAGACAGGCAGAGAGAGAGGAAAGAGAGGGGAAGGGAAAAGAGAGGAAGAGGAGATTTATAGCTAAAAAATAGAAACATGTGAGATACTATGAACTCATACTGTACATGTCATAATATTGCCTTCTACTTTGAAAGTCCAGCTGTCCTAGTCAGGTTGCATGAAGTCTTCAGAGGACACCTTTAACCAGAACAGTCAAGATTTTTCATTACTCCCTATAACTCTCTTATTCCATGTAACACATTGTTATTTCTGGATACAGAAGGTTAAGGAGCTACACAGGGTAACTGAAAAGAAATAAACTGGTGATATTCTATCTCAGCAGGCCAAGTGACACTGCCACCCTGAATCTCATAGGAAACTCTTCCTGGCACACTCTAGTGAATCAGCTGCTGTCAGACTGAAGAAGATTGATGAACCCCATCAATACTGGTACAGAATGGTTATTAAGGTGATCCCCTAGACAGCTGGGTCCCTGGAAAATTTGCTTGTCAAGTCAGCTGGTTGAGTTACCCATTATTATAATCCTGGAGATTTTACTACTTGAAAATAGTGACTGCATGCACAATGATGGCCTTTGGTAGAGGCCCGGTCAGGCTAAAAATCGGCCCAGAGAGAAGACTGATTTGGATCACTAAAGTGATAGAAATAAAATAAGACGGGTAAGAACACAGCCATTTATCACTGAAATATAGCAATGACAATGATTGCTTTTTGTGCTTATGAATCTTCCCTCACTTGGTTTTCCACTGAATTATATAGGCAAAAATTCAGATGCGCAGCCCAGAATGGTTCAAATAGGAGTCACAGACATGCAGAGGGGAAGGGGCCTCAACAACCACCTAGGCCAACCATTGCCTCCAAAGAATTACTCCATAACACAACCCATAAACCACCAGTTAGCCAGGCTCTAGAGACTCTCTTTACCTCCAGGATCTGATATAAAATCCTCTGATTGCCTTGTAAAGCTTTTCATGGACTGGAGCTTTCCTACCCTTCCTGCTGGATTCCATCTGACCTTTTAGGCCTTTATGGTATTCTCCCCAAATTTCCCTGTCAATTGCTCTTCTCAGAAATTAAGATGGCTTAGGCATATTTTGGGTAATGGGGGATGATGCAAGGGGAAAAAATGACCAGTTATCAAGAATTCATTATGTACTATTGTCTTAAATTACCTTTTTCTCCCCACCTGATGAACCTCTTTAACTAGCTAGAAAACCTGGGACTTGAAATAATGCTGGGATAGGATTCAAGTGAGTAAGGAGACAACTTGCATTGTACTGTCCCCTCTCAAGGCCTCAGTTTCCCCTTCTGTAAAATGAGGGGGTTAGACCAGATGACCACTATGGTCCTGACCAACTCTTGTCATAAAACCTGATTCAGGTAAGAGGCATCCTCCTTCTGATCTGGGGGTGAATCAGGCAGGACACAGAAGGGTTTACTCATTTAGAATATTCCTTCCAGCTGCCTACAGTTGGGAGCACAGCTGCTATAAGATGGGTCATTTTTTAGAAAGAACAGGAAGTGAAATATGAGAAGAAGAAGAAAAAAAGTAATATTTTTCATCCTGGAAACATGATGGGTGAGAAAGTATGTGATCCAAGTTTATAAAAATCACAAAAACTGGTAGACGGGGGAAGAGAGGCATTCACAAAATCCCAGAATACTTCATCAGTGAGCACCTCTGAAAACTTGAAAGAGGATTATTATAGGAAAAAATGTTTATATCGAACACATTAGATTTATAGAACTTATTAGCCTCTGAGGTAGCTCAGATGGGAAATACCAGTAATTTTATGGGGCTTAGAACCATGGCTGGAAGATTTGCAACAAGTTACTATGAGAAGATGGGTATGTTCTGAGTTTATCATTCAGGTTTGGAATTGATTTCAAGGAGCACAATGGTGCCTTTCCATGCATTACTTGGTGCCACTGGCAGGTAGGCACAGCATTCTAGAAAGATCATTACTCTGACCTATGCAGACATTTAGAAAATGCTTTTATGAATTGGAAACAAAAGGCAGGAAGTAAAAGGTGGCTCTTTGACTCGCTCCTGTCTTCCCTTCTTCTCACATACATACATACAAATGGAAATTCACTTTCTAACTTTCCCTTCCAAGTTTTTATTTGTTGCTTTGTTTTTGCCCAAGGCAATTGGATGACACCTTTGATACAGCACTGGGTCCCAAGTCAGGAAAACTCAAGTTCAAATTTGGCCGCAGATGTTAACTACGTGGCCGTAGGCAAGTCACTTAACCTTCAGTTGCCTGGGTTTTCTCAGCTGTAAAACAGGGATATTAAAAGTATCTTTTATTTCTTCTTTAATTTTAATTAACAGAGGGTTGAACAAAGTTCTTCATTGCTACATTTCTCAAAGACTTTTATATGACTTTGACATATACAAGAAAGACATTATTGGAGGAGAACCTTTGAGAAAGTGTTTTGGTCTACAGAACAAGAAAAAAAGAAACATAATGGTCAACAAAAATAAAAGCATAGTCGAATTCTGTATTCCCTATATCTTTCAGGAACTTGTAACTGTAAAGATATAGGCTGCTATGGAATTATGTCTGATTCATTCTCATAACTTTATGAAGGATGGCATGGATGGAATATAGATTACTTTAATAAAAGTGTTATACTCTTGGGAAAGTGGGTATACAGATAGCTATTGCTGTTTTCTTGGTAACATTTTTTCCTTTTTGGTAATCAAGTCTGAAATTTTATTCAATGCACTTTGCATCACTCATCCAATTCAGATATTTGAGAATCACTTCTTAAATGCCTTCAAAATAATATCACTTTCCACATGGATCTCCCCTGTGTATACTAGGCATGCCCTTCCCATTTGTGTTTTCTTCCATACTACTTCCCGCTCCTTATACAGCAATCTAATATTAGGATCTATAAGTGGTGGCTGTACTGTCCTTGATAGTGAAGAGTTTGTTACAAAAAGTTTTACAGATCTTTTCCATTTTTCTTCTATCAGTCTTCCAGTTTCTCCTTAATTTTTTTCTTATGACTTTACTTAGGTCTCTTGCCATATTCTCTTTATTTATTTTTTTGAACAACAAACAATGTAACTGAATGTTGTTTAACTATAAAGCCAAAGAAGTTCTGTCATGGAGAAGAATGGAGAGAAATGTACCTCCCTCTCTCTTTACAGAGGTTGGGAACTATAGGTATGGAATACAGCATATTCGGTCAGGCTCAGTTGACCTTTTGGTTGGTTTGGGAACTTCCTTTTACCCTTTCTTTTGTTATTCTTTGAATAGAGGATACCTAACTGGGATAAGGCTCAGAGCTTGGGAGCTGAAGGTTCCTTGTGGGACACATGGGTGAGGGGATGGGAGCACCAGTGATTCACAAGGCTGCGCTGGCATGGAGATGCAGACTCTACTGAACAAAGCAGTCTCTAGCCCAGCTCCCAGCTCCTGGAGAGAAATTCCACTTAAAGTAACTATATTATATATAAAATACTTGGGGTCTACTATCAAAATTCGTAGAGGAAAGATATGAAAGAAAAGCCTATGAGATATGCTTTACACTAATAAAGACAGAACTAAATAACTGGAAAAGATATTAATTGATCATGGGTAAATTGAGCCAATAAAATAAAAATAGTAATACTATTCCAAATAATTTACTTATTTAGTAAGAACTTTGTTTCTGTGATTCTCTGACCCAATAATATTGGTCCAGTACTTCCTATCCATTGCCAACAAGAATGCTGGGACACTCAATGTTCAGATAAAGTCCAGTTACAACCTACTCTACAAACTTAACTATCTACAGAACTTACTATCTGCAAGGAACTTTCTCTCCTTTTCTCTTGCTCTCCTTTAAATAAGCAGCATCTAGCTTCATGGGCTCTGTTAACAACTACTATGCTTATACGTTGGTTTTTCATAATGACTTAAAAGTGAGCATTGCACAGGCTTGCCACCATTAGCTATTCTACAAATACATTTCAGAAGCCAACTTTGATGAAAGAAAAAAACTATTTGGGAATAAAAATTTCATAAGGTTGCTTCCAATTCCTACACTAGGGACATGACCTTTTTTCTGCACATTTATTATCCAGATGACATTTGGTTTGGAAGAATAGGACAGAGAAAGTTGAAATGGGACACTATTTCCCAGGATGCTAGGAATGGCATGCAATCCACCATTTAAATACTGCAGTATGTCGTTTATCAGTGGTGAAGAGAGTCTGAACTCCTTTCAACTGACTTCAGATCATACATTAATCTTCTCAGCAGTTTCTTATCCTTGTAGAAAGAATTATTTCTTTTCTTCTGAAGAAAATCTGGAAATAATAATTATAACAGCTCCTTTGTGAAGTACATGTTTTTGGAAACAGGGTAAGAACAATTATCAAAAGCATGGTCTTACTAATGCACTGTTGGTGGAATTGTGAGCTGATCCAACCATTCTGGAGAGCAATTTGGAATTATGCCCAAAGAACAACCAAACTGTTTACACCGCTTGATCCAGCAATAGCACTACTAGGTCTGTGTCCACAGAGAGATCATAAAAAATGGGGAAAGTACCTACATGAACCAAAATATATATAGTGGCTCTTTTTGTGGTGGTAAAAAATTGGAAATTGAAGGGATGCCCATCAACTGGGGAATGGTTGAACAAGCTATGGTATGTGCATGTAATGGAATACTAATGTGCAGTAAGAAATGATGAGCAAACTGACATCAGAAAAACCTGGAAAGGTTTATACGAACTGATGCAAAGCGAAAAGTACAAAACCAGGAGAACGTTGTATACGATAACAATAACATTGTGTAATTATCAACTATGAATGACTTAGCTCTACTCAGCAATGCCATGATCTAAGACAATTACAAAGGACTTGTGATGGAAAATAGTATCCACATCTAGAGAAAGAATTCATGGAATCTTAATGAAGATTGAAACACACCATTTTCACTTTATTTTAATTTTTTTCCCCCTTTTAGTCTGTGTCTTCTTTAGCAACTATGAGAAATATGGAAATATGTTTTACAAGACTGCACATCTATAACCACTATCATACTGCTTCATGTTTTAAGAAGAGGGGAGGGAAGGGAATAAGGGAGAGAAATTTGAAACTACAATTTTGTAAAAATTCAATGCTAAAAATTGTCTTTATATATAATTTTGGGGGAAAACCTTCCAAAAGGAAAAATAAAAAAGTATTTTCCCTATCTTCTTTGATTCTAGAGCCTTATCATTAAAGAAATCTCAGATAACACCAGGTTTTCTGCCATCTTCATGATTTGCAGAGATACCCAAGAATGATTAAGAAATATATAAGAAATAGGAGAATATGTGTCCATTTTTTTTAGAAATACACAAAAGAATTGTGACTTCAGCATTGTTTAATATTTTCTCATGGGAATGATCAGACATTTTGCCTCTCCCCTTCCCCCTCTCTGACTAACATTTACAATGACTTGGAGTCTTTCTAGATCCCAAGCTGCAAAGTAAGACTTTTGAAGGTTTAATGAAAAACTCATTTGATCTCTTATTGTCCTCTGACAGTGAATTAAACGCTTTGTCAGATATCGCCTAGGAGTCGAGTAAAATCCTCCTAAGATTGCCTTTGAGTCCTCTACTCCAGCATGGGTTATTTTTTCACTTCTACATTGAAAACAGGGTTCCTCTAAGATTAAATGAATATTCTCTTTGTACACCTGCTGCTGGCTTCTCTGTTCTTAAAGTATCTCATGAGTGCCTCTACACATCATTGCACAGCCAACTATTGGAGCAGCTGAGAAATGAGATTTCTAGGGAACCTGAGAAATACAAAGAAAAAATGTAGAGTCACAAATGAGAAGTTGTTGGATTTTAACATTATTAGTGTCAGAAAATATTTTCAAGGTTCAACTGCCTGGTTTTATAGATGAGGAAATATATGCCACAACTGGTTACACATATAGCAAGTAGCTGAGGCATGACTTGAGTGTTCTGACCCCAAATCCATTCCTATTTCACTCTCCACCATATGATATTGAGAACATTTGGATTTGGAGATTGAATTATTCAGATGCTTGCATCTTTAGGATAACAGATGTTGTTGTTCAGTTGTTTCAGTCATGCCCACCTCTTCATGACCCCATTTGGGGTTGACTTGAAAATGACACTGGAGTGGTTTGCCAATTCCTTCTCCAGCTCATTTTAAATATGAGGAAACTGAGGCAAACAGGGTTAAGTGACGTGCCTAGGGTTACACTACTAGGATATGTCTGAGGCTGGATTAGAACTCAGGTCTCTCTGACTCCAAGCCTGACACTCTATCCATGGTGCCGGCTAGGATAACAGCAGTGTTAAATAACTTTCATAAGAGAAGGACAGTAAGCCTTTGGATACATTGGACTTTTCAAAAACTAGGTTATAATTTGGAAGATTATTGAGGTGTTTATAAAGAGGAATGAATATATAAATTCAAATTCAGTGCTATTATATCAAAAATGACTTCAGGTTACCTAACATCCTACAGCCAAAGTAGTCAAAAGAGGTGTATAAATTGTACTAGAATTCAGACTCAATGCTATTATATCAAAAATGACTTCAGGTTACCTAACATCCTACAAAAGCCAAAGTAGTCAAAAGAGGTATATAAATTGTACTAGATGACCCCTAGCCTTCCAATTCTGTGATTCAATGAAGAGTGTGTGCCAAGAAAAGTACCCCATTCATACACAACACTGGCACAACTACTGCCACACTAATTTTTACCAGTTACAAAATCATCATTTTATCCTTGCTGGTCCGCATTCCCATGGGTAGAATGTCTAGCCCCACTTATCAACCACCCAGGTCATGATCACTATTATACACACGCATACACATATATAACATATATATAATATATGTACATATATACTATGTTTATATTTGTGTATGTATATTAGAGTTATCCTAAAACTGAGCCAAGAAAATTCCTGAATTTTAAGAGATCAATGACATCCTCTTGTATGTTTTCTTTTATTCTTCAATATTTCCAGTAAGTTCTCAAGTGGGATAAGTTGACAGGTGAAAGGGAGAGAGAAGGGATCTTTTTTTTCTTGACAAGGGGTTGAAATCATCCATCTTCCAGATTTAAAGAAGAAGATTCAACTACTTTTCTCCATATTTACCATTCCAGGATGGGATGGTATTTGGTCAAGAGGGGAACATGAGGGTGACCCTCAATCAATATGACAAGAATTTATAACACTGTTTAAAAAAATGCAAGAAGAGTTGATCACAGAAGCACAGAATAAGGAAGTCAAACTGGGTTTAGAGAATGGGAGGAAAGCATGGGAAGAAAGGTCAGGGGAGGGCTACCAGACCTAGTCAATATTTCAAAGTGGGTGAACTTAACCATTGGTATGATTCTACTTCTCTCATCTCCAGAAGACCCACAATTTTTTATCCTTCAAAGATGATAATGATGATGATGACAATAATGTAATAAATTGCAAACATTTCTGTGGCACTTTAAGGTTTGCAAAGTGTTCGTTATACCTCATTTATCTCATTTGATACAGGTACCTTCTATTGTTTACGTTACCCTTCTAGTCAGACCCATTCATTACAGGTCCTTATTTCAGAATTGAGCCAATTTCTCAAAAGTTACTTAATTCTTTTGCTATTATAATTTTTTTCAGTTTCAAACTATGATAGATGTATTTCAACTCCTTCCTTAAAATAATATATTGTTCCAAAGTTCCTGCTTTTTTATTAAAAATAATCTCTCATCCTATACATCTTATTTTCTTATTTCATACTTAAAAAAATGAGTTTTTCTTCTGTATTAACATCCATTTACTTATTTTTCTCAATCAGTTTTAACTTGAGAGAGGTAGTGAGTAGTTAGAAACGGGAAAACTGAATTGAGACTAATGGAACTTGTCTACTATTTTCTCTTCTCTTTCCTTGCTATATGGGCCTGAATATGTCACTTTACTTTCCACTTAGGGCATTGAACTGGATTTTCTTTTAAGGCCTTGCTTAGTTTTGACATTCTTTCAACTCTTTGGGGGTCATTGTGTCAGGGTTTAATTAGGTCTAGACCTTGCCATGCACTAGCTTAATCCAAGATAGAAAGACCAGAATTCTACACAATATCCCTGCAAGACAAAATGGTAGATAAAGAGTGAGCAAGCCTCTGCTTCATGAAGACCTGCATTCAAATAAAAACTTCTGGCACATGCTAGCTTTGTGATCACAGGCAAGTCATTTAACAGTGCCCCAGGCCAACCTCTGAGTCTATAAATAGCAAAGCAGAGGTCCTTCTTTGCTGAAGGAGGATGTTTTCCTGTAACAATAAAATCACAAGTTTAGGATACCCTTACAAAAAGGACACAGGATTGAACAAAAGTTAAATGTCATTCAGTCCTTCAGTTGCATTGGAATCTTTGTGACCCGATGGGTCCCAGAACAGCAGGTCCTTTTCTCCACTATCTCCCAAAATCTGAAAAGAAAATTCCGCCAAGCAATAAGCAGCTTCTTCATCAAGAAAAAGGGGACGTTGAGCCAGATGACCTTTGAAGTCCCTTGCAGTTCTCTATCTATGAAGTAAACCCCTCGAGTGTCTTTCCCTCCCTAACCCCCTAAAACAGTGGCATCAAATTCAAATAGAAACACCCTGTTTGACTTCATAGTGACCTAGAAAACAATACATTAACATTAGCCATGTTGCATTGTATTTTTTTCAATTTTGTTAAACATATCTCAATTACATTTTAATGTGGTTCCTGGCATCATTTAGGAGTTTTGCTTTGTTTGAAACTTCTACCCTAAAATACTTCATGGTCCAAAATTCATTCTCCTTATCCTCTCCCCTCAAAATATTCATAGTCCTAATCCAGCTGATCTTTACAGTTAGGAGGAAAGAAATCAGATTAAAATAAATTGCATCTAGACAGGAATGACAGATGGCCCCTGCTTGACTCATTCAGAGGAATTTATATTTCAGAAGAGGATGCCAATCAACCCGCAGGAATCTCAGGTGACAGGGAGAATGTGGATATAACTGCGTGAGGAAGCCAAGGATGAAGATATTTCCGTAGGGTTGGTGAGCCTCCCTGTTACTCTTCAAATTCTATATTTCATCCATGCTTGTTACTTTGTTGGAAGAGAAGACCAGTCACTGTTCTGTCTGGTACTTGTTTCTGAACTTTATTGCAAACAGTCGGCCCTGCCATAAAACAACCACTAACCTTAGAACCCAGCTTTCATGCTGTTTCAAATCCCAAATCTTTTCATATCTGCAAACTGGGAGAACAAACTCCCAAGGCACCAAGTTTTATCCCAGCATCTGACTGTTCAAATTATCTAGGAACCTTGAGAAAAACTTCAGATTGGTTATCTGTACCCTACTTTCCCAAATGAGGGACACAGTAAAAGTAGGGAGAACGTTACCTTTGGATCAAGTGAACCCGAATTTGAATAGAGATTCAGCTATCTTTTGTACGTGTCCCCTTGAACAAATGACAACCTAAGCTTCAGTTTCCTCATTTGTAAAATGATCCCTAACCAAATCCTATGAAATTTTAAGTTTGTTTTAGCTCTTATAACTCCATTCAGCTCTATAGTGGGTAGCTCCTACCCCATTCCTTTAGACAACAGAGTTTTAGGCCATGATTCACTAGGTATCCATAGTCCCAGAGCCTAACTTTCTCAGGTTCTTGTCCAAAGAACATTTTAGTCTTTAGTCAGAACCCAAGGTGGGCCAGAGCATCTCTGATCTCCAGAGCCAGTGGGCTCTCTTGAGAGTAAGCACAACAAATCAGAAGTGTTACACCTTAGAAGCTAAGATTTGGGTACCTGAGCTACCAAAGAATTCCCAAGATGAATTAAAGTCTCTCCATATGTATTTAGTCTTCTTTTCTCATAACAATCATCTGCTTCCAACTTAAAAAAATAGAAAAATCAACACTGACCTTGCTCACTGGGCCTCGTTATTTCCTAAATGGCAGAGAACATAAGGTTGTTTGCTTTTAAGGTTTTTTTTCAAGCTGCAGAGGGATCCTTTCCCCCGCCCTCTTTGGTCCAGCAGGGAGAACAAAACTTTAATCTTAGATTTTAAAAGGATAAACCTTCGATCTCATCTAATCCTATCCACTATCCCTCAGATGATAACATTGAGGTCCAAAGAAATCTCCTGACCTCCTTGTAATCTGTGTGTTATGTGTGGCCTAAAGGATAGATTCAAGGACAGAATATTGTATGTATGTGTTTATATACATGCATGTAGGTAGTAATGGCACTGACTTGTATTCCAGCAAAAATTCTGTCGATCCTAAATGTCATGGCCACCTTATCTTACCACAGAAAGTTGTTACTCTATCTACAAAGGGGCAAAATATTTCATTCCTTTGATACCAAGCCTTATAAACTGAAACTTAAGTATGCCTCAGTATTACAGACTGGGATAAAGTTGGAGTAGCTGAAAAACCCTGGAGTCTAAGGGAGATCCCTGGCTCATTATGAATAGGGACACTCAAAGCTAGCACCTTCCTCATTGTGAATAGAAAACTCTAAGCCAATACTTTATACAAAGAGCCTAATGACTTCTATAATCAGTATTCTGATTAAAATTACTTACTGTTCCTGGTCATTTTCTTCTTCATATAGGCCTGTGATTTATCAACGTGAAGAACCAATACTGACTGGCAACACCTTTGTAATTTACAGTCTTAGAGAGTTACCTGGGCTATTTGCGTGACTTGTCCAGGGTGCTCCAGCTAGTTTGTGTCAGAAACTGATTTTAGCCTATTCCTAACTCCAAAGTTGGCCCTCAAGCTTCTACTCCAATGATCTCTCCATATTTATTTTTTTCCCTCTTAGTAAACATACTTATTTGGTGCAAGTCTTCTCTTGAATAAAAGGGCCATCTGTCCTGGGTAAGGAATTGTCTCAAGTAACAATGGAAAGCTTCCTTAATATTTATTCTCCATTGGCACATACTTTTACAATACAACTAGGTGTTACCTTCAGATACACACCAGAGGTCATTATCAGGATAATATAATTCCTCCATCACAAGATTTGCTTTCCCCCCTAAACTCTCAGATGTTGTCATGATGTTTAAAATATCTGTTTAGGGAAATCCTACTGGGTTGACCTGATGCTCATAAGGCTTTGATTTGTCCCAAGTGGCAATTTAAAGTCCATTCCTTCAGCTCGAAGACTCTGTTAAGAAGAGTAATTGGCATCAATAACACTTACCTGTATGTGTGGAATACAGGCTATGCAGCCACAATAAGTTAAGAATCATAGCATCGTTACTTTAAACAATGAAGTGAGTGGAATTTATGTGACAAAGGTTGATCCTAATGAGGACCTTTATAAGATGTGGATGGAAAATGTGGGAGAAAGTTTATCATGAAACTGAATTGTATATCAGTCATTATAAAGCATTAGGTGCTGCCCTCAGACTGCAAAGCAAATTCTGGGTCCCACAGAAGGCTTAACTTTTCATCACTCACAGGAGACCTGGATTCAAGTCATTTACAAGCACTGAATTACTCAAAAGTCGAGATCCCTTTCAAATATAGAAAATTCACCATGCACCTGGGAATTGGCTGAACCTCTCATGGGCAGTGAAAAGAAAAGGAGAGGGGTGGGGAATTCACCACTGGACAGAAAAATGGCTCCAGAGGGACGCTGGCATAACCAGCACATAACCCAACAGAGGAGGGCGATGTGAAAACAAAACCCCCAGAATGGTAACAATGACAAGAACAAAGATTATCTCATAACCTGTTTTGTCAGAGCTGGTATTGATGGCATTGGTACTGATGGAGGTGAAGGTAGTCTTTGCGCTGTCCTTGGCAGGTACAGATTTCTGTTTATTTTTCATGGCTTCCAGTGCTTTGAGCTTCTTGGCATGTTTAGTGCCTTTGTAGTGGGCCGCAGCCTGGCTCTACAAAGGAGAACAAAATGAACCATGCAATCAGGCTCATTTCTAAACTGGCATTCTCTGTATTAGTACAAATACAGATGACCTTTCAATAATGGGTACCATCCATGCTCTTCCTGACAAGGATCAAGTGACTAGCACTCTCTAGAATGAGGTCTAGAAATGAATAGACTTGGGTTCTTAAAAACCCCAGGGCAGACATGATTGAATTGGATGAAACCTAAAAGCATTCACATCCTAACACATCACTGAACTTTTTTTTCCTCTGTGGCATGAAGAATATCACATCGGCACATTGGAATGTTGCCTCCACTCCACCATATTGCTTGTCTCCCTAAGATTTAAACAAGGAGACTAATGAATTGTCCATCTGGTTCATTTGCTCAGAAAATGTATCCACTGCAATCACTGAATGTATTACTACTAGAGGAGTTGCCAGAAGTGTTTATGAGTAGGATCTCATAGAAAACAAGCCAAGGGAGTACTCTACAGATAGTCAGGTGTGCAAGTTAAGGAGAAAATATGGCACCTACATTCTAATGTTGGGGAAAGATGTTCAACTTTCTGGCTTTAAAAGGAAGAATCATTTTATCCTGCTCCCTCCTGAAAGGAGTCAGTAAAATTCAAGGCTAAGGACATTCTCTCAAATCATGACCCTTAGAGACTTTGACCTATTGCCAAGGGGTCTTGATGTGTTCTGACTAACAAATGAAACCCATAATGGCAACATGTTTTACCTGGGCTTCTGCAAGGAGTTTTTCCCTTCTCTAGACTTTTCCAACAATACATGAATCCTTTCCCTTTTTTTATCTACACCTGAGAAAAATATATTAGGAAGGCCTTTAAAAATACAAATCCTTCTTTTCATCCTACTTTTCTCCCACTGTTTAAAGATCAAGGATACAGAGGCTGGGAGTATGGGCTAGAGGGATAGCCTGCTCTAAGGACTCTTGGGTCCCTTCTGATTTTGAGATACTGAAATATCTGAAAATTCTTCAACCTTCATATCCTACAGAACAATGTCTAGTACAGAAATACCTCCCCAACTCTGGGGGCCTATGATATCCATTAAGAAAACAGTATCGCTCCTTTTGTTAAAGATACAATTCTGTTTTAAAATTTAAGTTTTATCCTTCTCCTCTCCATTACTTCCTCTTTCTCCACTCCATTTTTTTCTTCCTTGAAGAACAAGAGAAAAACCAGCCTTATACAAGGTTTGGAACAGAAATCATCTTGATAATTGAGCTATGATGACTTAACAAACCACAAAACCCTATTGATAGTGAAAAAAAAAAAAAAAAAACCACTGTGTCCTACCCTACCATCATGAAGTCTCATTTACCACTGAGAATTCATGAAACAGTCAACATTTATCAGCATCCCTATTGTCTTGCACAGAGTGTAGTTTAATGCTGAATTAAACTGAGCTAGGAAAAGGGAAAACCAGTAGATATATTGTTAAGAATAGTGACCCAGTTTCACTCAGTGAGTTTTTTAAGTAATCTCTGTGCTGATAAACATCCAGAAATCAATCTTTCATCTAGTTAACTGTATTTATTAATTTAAAAATAAGTGATCTGTTACTTAAGGTGCATCATTCTGACTGGCCAAAGCATGTGGTTTTAAAATACAAGTACCAGGTACCCTTATTGAAAGAACACTGGACAGTGAAGTTATTAGAAACAACTTAAACAGAGAGCACAGTCATGCATCATTTACACATTTTCAGGGACACATAACACTGAGACATACCATAAACCAAAAAACAAGAAGTTAAGTGACACTATAGTTAAATAAACAATGCTGTATTAGCATGATCATGCAATATAGAGTATTTGTATTCCATACAAAAAATTTGTTTTGTCACTCGCACCAAATGATATTCATTTACTTTAATGTCATTATTTATTTTTCTTTTTAAGACTGGATGTCCCTATTCCACCAAGACTGAAAGGAGAGGAGCCACTCACAGGCCTGATCCCTCTATGGACCATAGCACACATTCTGAGCTTCTCTGTTTCCACTCTTGGGCCAGCTCACCCTTCCGTGAGCAGTCCTCTGCTCCCCATTCCTAGGAGCTCACCATATTTTTGCTAGACTCCATTCAGACACCTGATTATGCTTAGCCCTAGCAAAGCTCAGAATTCCCGAGCTCAAGTAATTTATCAACCTTCTTCTGTCTGGTAGTAGAGATTTTAAGCATATGTCACCATGCCTTACTAGTCAAGCTTTTTCTTTTTAATTTTACTTATTTTATCCTGAATTTAAGAACTAAAACAAGCATTTCCATAGCATAGTAGAAAAAAATTGCATAGGAAACTACAAATCTATTTTTAGACAACTTGCTATTGCTTTTAAATATATAATAAAGTTATCATGTAATTTTTTTTCCTCCTTCTTTCTTCCCTCCTCCCACCCTAGAGATGGCTACCGTTAGACACAAATATATGTGTATATATAAAACCAAACTATATATAATCCTATTTACTAGCTCTTTCCTTCATAGGTTCTTTGCAGTTAATTTGAGTATTTATAATAGTCAAAATGACTTAGTTGCTCAAAGTTTTTTTTTAATTTCTTTTTAAACTGCTTAAGCTTTTTTAAGGGTAACTGTATATATTCAATTAAATTATTTGATAGGCAACAGTGTCTTGTCAGCTACATTTTCATCTTTAAAAATTAAATCACCCTACCCTCCATTCTTTCCCTTTCCGCAATGGGGAAATATGAACTTTTTAACATTCTAAGATTGGGAAGAAGGGATAAGGATGGATATTGATAGATAATTTAATCAATGTGGGAAATTCCTTAGTTCAGAATCTAATTTACCCATTTATATTAGCACAAATAAGAAAGACATAACATGGATTTATACATGAAATGACAGATACAATAAGATATACATTAATATCTTCATAGGGCAGCTAGGAGGTACAGTGAATAGAGTGCCAGACCAGGAGTCAGGAAGATCTGAATTCAAATCCAGACTCACATACTAGCTGTATGCCCTTGGGCAAGTCATTTAACTTTGTTTGCTTCAGTATCCTTATCTATACCATGACAAACCACTGCCAAGAAAACCCCAGTTGGAGTTACAAAGAAACAGACATGACTGAAAGTCCCTTCTTAGGCCTCCAGCTGCTATAATCATATTTCAGGTGTCCTGCCATCTTTTAAAATTTCAAATCTCCACCTCCTAAAGGACAGCCATACTTTTTCTTTCACATCATCCTACAAATCAGGTTTGGATTCATCTCTAGTGGATTTAGGGATCAAGCTCTAGGAAATTTTATCTAGCTAGATGTTTACACCCACTAACATTGCCTTCCAATTTGCAAGTGAACAAGGAGGAAAAATAGGGGGAGTAAACCATGTAGAATAGATAAAGTAAACCTATGTCTAAAATGATGCCAGTTAATAAGTTCTCATCTTCCTGAGCTGTGAAATTGAAAACTAAATTGGAGAATAATACCAAATGAATTCTGGCCCCAAAGAAGTTGTTCAGTGGAACTCAAAAAGGTCAATGTGTATTCAGTGGGGGGAATCAAGATGGCAGAGAATATATGAACAACATTAAAGAGAATGCTAAGTAAGGATAGATTGAATCTGGTCGACATTGGCAAACAACCCAGATCATGTGAACTTCTGGTCTACCCATATTTTACTTGGATACTTCAATAATAGGCAGCTATGATTTCCACAGTCGCAACACTCCGTATCTCAACTGATGTAAGCTGCATTCTCCTTTACACTTTAGTAGTCTATTTATATATATATATGCTTGTGCACTTCAAAAATCATTATGTGGGGTCTAACCTTCCGGCATTGAATCTCTGCTGATGGTAACCATGCAAATACTTATAGGAAAGACCTTCAATAGACCCAGTCACAAAGACTTTCCTACCTTCTGCAAGAGGCCTTTCCCATACACCCCTTTCCCACCCTTCTTCTCTCTGGGATTATATCTGTTTAGGTGTATATATCTCACATGTACACAGTTCTTTGTCTATTGTCTTCCCTATAAGAGTGGGAGCTCCTTGAGGGCAGACACTATGCAATTATCTTTGTTTTTCCCAGCACTGAGTATAAGGCCTGGTACATGGAAAGCACTTAATAAATGCTTTTTTTTGCTTGTTTGCTTTTTTTTCCAGTTTCATAATTTAGTAGAACCTACTAGAATTCATACCCCACTGTTCTGATTACAGAAAATCAGGAGCCATTTCTCTAGAAGTACTGGGTAGTAACATCAGTAGACTATGTACCTCCATACCGGTCAAATAGAGTTCTATTTCAGAGTTTCAACAGGAGGGCAGAGTATTTCTCCCTTTGGGAGAGAGTTCTCTACAGTGGCTTCCTCCCCTGTGCCTCATTTCTTGACCCTCCACAACCCACATTGCCACATAGCACCACTAGCACTCAATAATCATTCCATGAAACTGAATCACTCTCATAGGCAGAATGTCCTCTGTCCTATAGCCAGCTTCTCCTTGCTCCCTCCACTAGTTTTGCCTCACAGGGAAGATATCTAGTTACAGTTCTACCCTATACCAATAGTTTACTTGTATCACCCAAATAGTTGCCCCAGTTTTCTAGTTAACCTGCTTTAGAAAGTCACAGGTCATGCTTCAATGACTCTCATAGAATTGCATGTGATAAGAATTCTAAGGGACTCACTATAGAGTTCCAGGAGAGGGAGAGATTAACAAATATCTCACTCCTTTCAGGAGCATCTGAACAAGCCATAGTGAATTAGACAGACTAAGTCTTTCAGTCACCTCTAATCTAGCTGTGGCCATAAAAAAGTAAGTGTCAGTCCAAGCATGGCCCCTGCTCTGAATTTCTAAAAGCAACAACTTGAAGAAAGCATCCTCCCTGACTTAAACAGCTTCTACTTTTGGGGGAGGATAAGCCAAAGTAGAATGTGGCATGATCTATCTTCCCAAGGATCATTTCCTGTGTTTTATATGGAAGGTTTCATGTCAAGAACTTCCAGGAAAACTGGGAACCCTTGCATAAAAATGTGTGTATGTACATATGTATATGGAAATATTCACACATATCTATGCGTCTAGATATGTCTATATACATTTCAAAGGAAAAAAATAAAAAACACACCCTCTGCTCTGTTAGAACATATTTAGGACTCCTTGTTCTGAAAAACTAATATCTAATTAGACAACTGTATAATTTCATCATGATTATAAGAATAGAATAAAGATGAATTTAATGTTTTCAGTTAAAAAGAGAAAGTCTGTGAATAAGAAAAGCTCGCTCTCATTGACCTTGAAATATCAAACAAAAATATAAAACTGAGCAAAGAGCACCTGCAGAGGCAAGGACCAGCCCTACACTTCTTTGTACATTCCTGTGAAATACAAGGGAAACTTTTATAATGTTACTGGAGCTAATGGGTCAATAGTGCAATCCGATTTTTTAAATCTTGAATATTAAACTGTAATTTTGAGGAGATAATTCTAGTTCAAGCAAATTGAAATGCAAACTCTAGTAATGATTAACTACGTATATCCTTTCAGAACTAACTCATTTATCTCTGTCTTTTAAGCCAGCAGTCTCTTTCTGAATCACTATTATCTATCAAGTGGGGCCAACAGGACCCTCATTATAGGGTTATCACAGCATTCCACAATCACAGTATAGTTTTGATTTGACTCTATATGTGATGCCTTGAGGACCTTTAAAAAAAATTGGGACTACTAGATACTAACAGAATTTCTTACGTCATTTACCAATTTGTTTGATTGTAATGTACATTCCAAATACAAAATGTAGTGGTTCCTTGTGATATCATACAACTTGATCCATGAGAAAAACAACAGCACATGAAGACACAAAATCAGAGAGCAAGCAATTGAAGGTGGATATAAAAGCTCTTATTTTTCCTTCTAGAACTATGATGGAATACTTCAATTAAAAATAGGTTATATCTAGAAGTTACCCTTCAACAAAAAAGTTTGAGCTAGAGCTAATTTTAAAAAACATCAATTTATATTAGTTAAAATGTAAGAATTTTATATATAAAATAAACTCATCATATAATATAGGTATAGACCACATATGAATTATATTAGTTAAATATTAGAATCTCACAAAATATAAGAATTACCTCTCTTAGTGTAAGTTGGTATTCATGAGTATTCTTTGGGAGATTCTGGGGAGGAAATGAAACTGATGAAACATGATGCTGTATTCAGGAAAACTCAACTATCTTTAAAAACAAACTTGCTACATATTATGCTCTAAGAAATATTGAAAATAATGCCAAGATATTAAAAAAAAACCCAGATTCCTTCTTTCACCCCATTTTCCTACAATCTTGTAGTAAGTACAGGTCATCTGTCATGTTTCTCTTTTTCTACTAATATCTGTTTCATTTTTAAAAATAAGCTTCATTTCCTATTCACCTAGTACATTAGATGATTGTCTTCACAAATATGTTTTTGTACTTGAAGTATCCAGGTTTTTCAGTCTATAAATTACTGCCAAACTAAATTTAAAATTGTAGTCATAAGTAATTTACAGTGGTAACCCTAAGCAAATTCACCAGCTTCCCTTAGGCACAGTTAAAAAATATTTCATAAACATGTTCATGAACCCTTTTACAGGGGAAAAAATACATGAAATCCCATGGATAAGGAGGAAGACTTTGATGAGTCTTCATTATTACCAAATTCATATTTTGATGCTTTTCACTACTTTATTTTTGAAATAAAGATTTACCTTAATGGATCAATTATTCTTTTAAACTGATAAGGCATTCCATTGCTTATGAATTAGGTGTGATGAACTGGGGTAGGGCTAAGGGAACAGTGCAAAAGAATGTAACTAATGTTTCATCCCCACCGTCTAAAATTGACTAGAGCTGAAGGGGGATCTAATCCATTAACTGCAGCTGTATGAAACCAATTCGGGGCATATAGGTTTTTGTTATTTCTATTCAACACTGGGTGCTTCTTTAAAACTTATGAAAAAAGAACCTTATCAGGCAGACAAGTCAAATTAATTTCAAATTCCATTCTCATAAACAAAGCAATATCTTTTTTTTTTCTTTTTGTTCCCACCCCACCCCATTCAGTAAAAGAACTTCAAACACTTAGAGAATCACAGTTATAAGAAACTTGCCTCCAATGGTAAAAGCTTTAACATTTTCAACTCGTGGAATTATATTGAGCAAGGGGAAACAGCCATGAATCTGATAAGTTAATTACCCTTTTCACATTTTGCATCCTACAATAACACAACCCATGTAGCCAACTTAATAACCTGTTTCAACTTGGGAAGCCAGCATGTAATTAGATGACCTAAGAGTGATGAAAACTGGAAACTCTCACCCATTTTCAACCATTCCTCATGGCAAATAACACCCAATTAAGAGTGATCTTTCCAAGACCAATGATTGGTGATTCATTTTAGATGTGTCTTGTTTGGCTCAGGACATTAAATGCATGAACTCAACAAAATTCCAATAGTTTGGAATAAGCTAATATTGGAATTTGCTAATAAGCGAACCAACAATGGAATAAAGCAGACTTTAAACAAACATAAATGTTACAAGGTTCAAAAAGGGTGCTGTCTATGGTTTCTGCCAAGTAATGAGAAGATCTGAATGTTTCTTGTAAAACAGATATCTCCAAATTTGACTTTGCAAATTATCAAGACTCTTTCCTACTGAGTATTTCCCTGATTGGATTGGAGCAAGCCTTAGGTACTCACCTGCCCAAAGCATCTCTGTCCAGCTCTACATTCCACAGTGCCTAGTCATGAAACATGACTGTTTCTGTGGTTCTGTGCATTGATAAAATGAGGGAACTGGAGTGGGTGAGACAAGTTAATTGGAGTGTTTTCACCTGGTCCTTGTTGCCAAGGAAACCAGTAGTGGTGGAGTACATTCCAAACAGCTGTCTTATGGAGTAGCAGAGTGGGGAACTCTGATTGGGTCATGAATACATAATACAATAAAAACATAAGCAAAAAAAGGGGGGGGGGGAGTTGTCTTTAGAAGAGTGTTACTCCCAGCTAAGCTAACAAAAAGAAAGAAATGGTTAAGAACTAATTCAATGGGTTTGGGAAAATTTGGTCAGTAGAAGAAACAAAGTTATTTTAAATGCCAGAGATTCTATCGAACCAGGTTTGTCAACTGTATTGACAGATACAGATAGAAATATAAGAATAAAAATGAAACAATGCCTGTCCTCCCTGATCTTACATTCTACTAATGCATACAAGAGACAAAATGCCTGAGGTCTCATTATTTACTCTGTTTGGTGCTTGCAAGTAATCACAATAATGATCATAAATGAGTGGTGGGCTTAATAGATTGTATGGTTACATGCAAAACATTTACTCTCCCTTGTCCTTGACTTCCTCCTCCATGAAATAGGGCTAGTAATACCTCCTCACTCACCCCCATCATTGCCCCTATGAAGCAATAGAATGTAAACTCCTTAAAAACAGGGAGTATTACATTTCTATCATGGTGTCCCTGCTACTAAGACTATGCTTGGTACATGATAGATGCTTAATGAATGTCTGTTGAATTGAATTGAGGGAGAAGTTAAAATATTGCTTCCATAGTAATGCTCTCATAAATTAAAAGTTCCTTTGGGATGGCCTTCCTTAACTGAGAAATGTTACCTTTTTGTCATTTATATTGGTACATATAATGGTTTCTGGGTTTACCTATGGAATCAGAATGCATGCTGAGCTCAATTTCACTCTCTTGTCATTTCATGGCGGTTCTCCTTGTCTGTCAAACGTATTTCAGGGAATTTTTTATGGCCCTTAAAGCATCTAGAACAAACACAAACTATTGTTTTGGTGCTGTGATGAAGCTTATCATCAAAAACTAATGATGCTATGTATAGAAAGGAACTTTCTTTAGGTCAAATTTGTCAAAGGAATAATATGGAGGTTTATTTTTTCAAATTTTAATAAATAAATAGTGTTTCCTTTTCAAAGGAGGAAAATAATGAACTATTCTGATGATAAATGTGTATTTTACAATTTATTTTAAAAATGTCTGTTCATAAATATTGAAAAAACTCTACTAGCCACATATGTAAGGAACTGACTTTATGAAACATTTAATTCTCTCAGGCCACCATTACAGCACAAACAATAAATTATTGCTTCAGTTCAGCTCTCTCAAATATATTTTTTTGGACTCACACACAATTAAATACCTTTTGCAACTACCAGCATATGGATGTGGAGTTATCATTCAGAGCCACAAATGGATTGGAAGCCCAATAGAAGTAAAGGGTATAACATAGGGGACTTGAAAAGCTAAAGTGAGTCTACAGTGCATTAGCAGATTTTCTAGTATGAGAAATTTTCTTTTATCCTCAACTCATACCTAGTCAGACAATAGTTGGAATATTGTGTTCAGTTCTGAGATCCACATTCTAGGAAATTGATAAGTGGAAGCAAAGAGGTTAGTGGCTAGAAAGATTTCACTGGAGCCTTCCTCTATAAAGGCTATTTCTCACATGGTCTGTATGAGTAATCTAGTTATTTACTCTTTCTCTCTCCCAATACACAGAGGCTGCTTTTGTCCATCGTTTGTATCCACAAAGTTAAGCATAAAGCCTGACAAACTTTTGAATGAACTGACTGACAGACTTGATGTACAGTGCCATGCAAGGATCAGTGAAAGAAGAGGGGATGCTGAGTTTGGAGAAGGGAAGACTTGGGGACTCTTAAGTGGAAGAAAAATTACATTGTTTTTATTTGAATTTATTTTCCTTGAACCAATGGCATGGAAGCATACATATCTGGAAGTCTGAGACAGACTTCCATAAAATTGAAAATTTCCCAACAATTCAGGTGGTTCCATAGCCAAATATATTGCTTCACTGTGTGGTGAATATTCCATTACCGAAAGCCTTCAAGAAAGGAACGGAGGACTAGTCATTAAAGGCATTGTGAAGTTTATATCTCAAGTATAGGTAAGACTAGATATCCCTTCAAACGCTGACAGTCTAGGAGTCTACAAAGGAAACATTGTATCCAGAAACCAATGAGGAAAGGTATATGTATACTTTCCCTAGTCATTAACAAAATACAGGTATATACCAAAAATTTTGCACTTCCTCATGTGAATGAATACAAATCAGCATAACTAAATGAAAACAAAACATATGGGAATTAATGTGAAATATTGGCCAAGATGGAATTGACACAAAGGAGAATAGCATCTAATAATGAAACAAAAAAGGACTTGATCTAAATATTTACCCTCCTCCCTATTGCTAGCAATGGTATTAGTGATAAAATAGGCTATGAATATGCTTGTAACCAGTTAGTCAAAAATTGATATTTTCTAAACTTTAAAAAAACATATCTTAAACATTTTTATGGAAAAAAATAAATTCATTCTCAGTGTGTACTATTACATTAGGCAACATTGGTTATTCTCACATTAAAAAAAAGCCATCTGAAAATAACTTATACTCCATACCCATTGATTCACTTGAAGGCATATATAAGACTGGGAGATCAATGCTAAAAACAAAACAAAACAAAACCCACTAAACTATTTATAGCAGCATTTTTTGTAGCAACAATGCACAACAAAACAAAAACAAAGAAGATGTGCCCATCCTTTGAAGGACCCCTACATAAGTCATGATACATGAAGGGAGTGAATATGAGAAGTAGCATAGAATCGTGGTTAGAACAGTGAATAAATTTGGAAGGATCTGGGTTCAAATCCCACTGCAAATATTTACTAGTTGTGTAACAGATGTTGTGCCTCATTTTCCTTATTTGAAAAATAAGGATGTGTGTGTGAAGAGATAGATGGCCCCTAAGGTACGAACATGTTCCGAATCTATTATCATGGGGAAAAAATGAATGCAGAAAAGCATGGGAAGATTTATGAACTGAGGCAAAGTGAAGTAATCATAACCAAGAAGCCAACATACATAATGACAGCAATTGAAACAGAAAAGAGCTATTTAATTAAAAAATGAATATTGTGAAATTATAATGGATAAGTTTGGGTCCAAAGAAGATCCACAAGGCACTACTTTCTCATTTTTTTTACAGAGGTGAAGGGACAAAGGATGTAGAAAATTGCCTATAATGTGACATTTTTTATCTGTCCCTTAATTTTGTGGAACTGTTTTTCCCTTCTTTTTATTCTTTATTATGAGAATAGCTTCTGCAAGAGAGAAAGGGAGATAAGATACACTGGGCAGTGCAGGTGTTAGAAAAATTAAAGAAAACTTTTTTTTAAAAGAAAATAAACCATCTGCAATAAAAACAAATTGTTTATTTCTTTACAATGTACCAAAACAAAATTATGTTTGATTAATTCCATGACTGAGTAGCCCAGATCCATAGTTTTAGTTATTTTGTGTTGCAATACCTTTTATAATCTTACATCATCCTCCACGGTGTTCAGCAGATGGAAGATAATGATGTCATTAATTCAAGAAATATTTGAGTTTCAATTTTGCATCAGATACTGTGCTAAACCAAGTGCTTGGGATATAAGGAAAGGCAAGGAGAAGAGAAGAGGGGAGGGGAACGAAGGGGAGGGGAGAACTAAAGATATATTTGCTTTCTGGGACTAAATATTTAAAGGAAAAGCCAAAATGCTAATATCTTGATCCATCAAAACTATATGTAGGTAATTTTAAAAGCAGAGATATTAGAAAAGATTTTCAGAAGGTAGGATTTCAGTTAAATTCTGAAGGAATCCACAGAAACCAAGCAGCAGAAGTAACGAACAGACAATTCAAGGATGGAGGTCACTTAGTACAAAGCGAGATGGATTGATTGTTGTGTTAAAGGAACAGCAAAGAGGACAGTTTTGCTGGATAGTAGAGTACAGGCATACCTCAGAGTTATTGAGGGTTTGGTACCAGATCTCCTCAATAAAGCAAATATAGCAATGGGGCTTTTAGTGCATATCAAAGTTATGTTTACATTACACTGTAGTCTATTAAGGGTGCAATAGTATTTTGTCTAAGCAAATGTATGTACCTTAATTTAAAATACTTTATTTCTAAAAAATGCTAACCATCATCTGAATCTTCAGTGAGTTGTAACATTTTTGTTGGTGGAGAGTCTTGCTTTGATGTTGGTGGCCGCTGACTGATCAACGGGGTGGTGGCAGAAGATTGGGGTATCTATGGCAATTTCTTAAAATGAGACAACAATGAAGTTTGTCACATCAATTGAGTCTTCCTTTCACTTGAATATTTAAAGGCCATTGTAGGGTTATTAATTGATACAATTTCAAAATTGTTGTGTATCAGGGAATAGGGAGGCTTCAGGAGAGAGAGACAGGGGAAAAGCTGGTGGGTAGAGCAGTCAAAACACACCAAACACTTATTAAGTTCACCATCTTATATGGGTGTGGTTCATGGCATCCCCAAGACAACGACAATAGGAACATCAAAGACCACTGATCATAGATCACCATAACAGATAAAACAATAGTGAAAAAGTCTGAAATATTGTGAGAATTACCAAAATGTGAGAGTTGCTCAACACAAACCTTCTGTTTATGTTGCCACAAACCTTCGGTTTATAAAAACAAACAAACAAACAAAAACTGTGAAGTACAATAAAGTGAAATCAATAAATCAAGATGTGCCTGTATTAGAAAGGAATAAGGTGTAAGAAGGTTGGGAAGGAAGGAAGGGGCCAAGTTGTGAGGGCACTATATTTAGTACCAGAACTCCTGGTAGGTGATGAACTCAGCACAGAATGAAACAAAGATTTTTGTGGCCATTACCAGTAAATTGATTTATTTTGCTTGACTTCATATTTTTACAACATTTTTCTTTTTTTCCAATGATGAATGGTAGGAGAGAGAAAAAATACATTTTAAGTGAAAAATAATTTTAAGAATGTTCATTCTATAGAGATTTGGATTTTGAATAATCTATAAGCCTCTTTCCTCTTTTATTTCTTGATCCTGAAACCATATTTTCTAACAAAATGTTAGCTTCCTCCCTTGTTCTTTCCTTTATATTGACATCATTATCAAGTTTTACGTTGACTTATTCTGAGACTCATCAGATTCATCATCTAATTCCCCTCCTTCATACACTACAATGTAGGCAAGATGGTTACATGTCCTAGAATATAATGTCCTCATGCCTAGAATACTTTTTTTTTCTTTACCTCTGCCTTTTAGATTTTCTGACTTCCTTCCTGAAATCCCACTTCCTACAGAGGCCTTTCCCAGTCATCTCAGGGACTATCATCCCCAGTGAGATTACCTTCCATTTACTCAGGATCATGCGATCTTGTATGGATCTAGATATCCACTTATTATTTACTCTATAAGAATGTGAAGTCTTAGAGCATAGGGACCATGTTTTTACCATTCACTGTGTCCCCAAGCACTTAGCACAGTGCCAGACACACAAGTTAATGCCCAATAAACACTTATTGATTTGCTATTTCATGTTGTCTTTGAATGCATGATAAAACCCATTCCAGTAACTCATATTTGAATCTCCAAAGATCCTGAGTCATTCTTTCACTTAGCTGTAGCTTCCTTCTATCCTCTAGCTTCATCTGTAAAGAGAATGTCAGTACAGATCAGTTTCACTTTCCTCAGTACAACCTCAACTCATAGATTGTTAGACAAGGATTGTAGAATAGAAGTACCAAAAGTTAAATTAATATCTGTGGATGCTCTAATAACTAAAATATTCTTATAATCACCTATTTTTTCTCCCTCTCAACCACTATGGCTATGGCACTGAAAATAAACCACATACGACTAAGGGTTATTTTAAACTTGCATTTGCTTCATGGCTTTCCATGGTCATAAAAATAGATCATTATTGACCAGTTTTTTCATAATGAGCTTATGGACAAGTAGCTCTTAGCTCTTCATTGGGAAGTAGACATAGCCTGTCAGTAAATCTAGAGTTGGAACATTTCTCCTTTGATGGAAGTTGTTGAGGATAGCATTATTCTGGCATAGTCTTCCATACATCATACTTCCAGCTTCCTCATCGAGCCAGACTGAGACATTGGGTAGGGTTTATGTGAAGGAGTCATTGGATACTGGTCAGTGAATTAAGGATGTAGTCCTGTAATCCTTAGATGATTGAGTGAATATGATTTAAATATGTCTTAGATTTTAGATTATTTACTAACTTTTTCAAAAAAGATAGATTCCCTCATTATAGACCTTCAAATGTATGAGATTTTTTGAAATGTCAGGATAAAGTGAGGAAGACCATGTGGTATAGATATGAAACAAAAGAAATTCACTAATGATTTAAAATTATTTTCTCTTCATTTTGTTGAATAATATTTATCTGGGAAGGCTGGGAAAAGAGTCACAAAGGGAGAGAGGTACAGATGAACAGACCTCTGCTATATTGGCTTGGATATAATAATCAATGAAATTAGGGTGCCGTTTGAGGTTAGGGGTATCTGATCCTCTACCTATTTTATTGAATGTTGAATTAGGATTAGATATTAGGGAGGTATTAGAATTCCTGACCTTTTACATTTTACATTTACATTTGGTAGAAAATATCAATATTTATTAAATAGTATTTTATAATATTATTTACTGCTATCCATAGCATATAATATTATGCTATATTAGTAATACTATTTATAAATCTATTTATATATTAATAATTCTTATTAATAATAAGAATCTATATAATGCTATAAGATTTAAAGTGCTTTACAAATATTATCTTATGTTATTCTTGCAATAACCATGGGAATTAAGTATCATTGTCATCCATATTTTACCATTAAGAAACTTCAGCAGACTGTGGTTGAGTGACTTGCCAAGGATCACAGGATGTCCAAGGCTAAATTTGGATGCAGGTTTTCCTGACTTCAGGTCCCAATGATCTATCTCCTGAACAACCTGTCTGCTTTTAATTTAAAAGTAAGCTTCCTAAATTAATGTTTGTCATCAAAATGAAAAGAAAAGGAACCTTTAAACATCATTAGATGATTCCTTTTATTCCATATGCACTGAAAAATTAATCCTCCAAAGTTTAATAGAGAAACACCTTCTATTAAGAAAGAAAATCAATAGCTGCCACTTCTGTATAAACCTTCAGAGGACTTCCCATTCATGTTTTCCCCTACCTGGCCTTCAGTTTATGAGTAGGCTGATTGTTCTGTTAATAAATCTGCCCTAGAGAACTGCAGTTTAAGAAAATACTGTTGTTACTGACTTTCATCACAGCCTACCAATAATGATTTACATCCCTACCAGCTGCCTTGTTAGCATTAAGCACCATGAAATTTCCCTGATGGCCTCTGAGCAGACAGGAAGAGCAGTATAAAACAGGATAAACATTTTCCCCCAGCCTAGAAAGACTGATAATGATAATTATGAGGAGGAAAGACTCAGTGTTCTGGAGTTTGTGAACTACTATCCTATTGGACAGCCTACTAGCAAATGGATTGGCCTTCATGTAGTAGGGAGTATGTGATGTGATGCGATGTAATGTGTGTGTGCATGTGTGTATATCTGTGTGTGTGTGCGTGCACGTGTGTACAAAATCTTCATGTCTAGGTTCCCTTGAACTAATCACTCAAGCTAGAACACTGTGAATGATTCATATTTAATATAGATTTTTTTAAAATTGGCATTCCTCTCATGGTGTTCTTTGTTGGCCATGAGAAGCTAGGATAGGTAAAACCTGAGAGCCTGTTGCTCAGAGAATAACATGAAGAAAAAAATCAGTAAATAATCACTTGCTAGTGAATCAGTTGTTAATTTAATGGAAAGAAATGGACATTTGATCCTCTAATTTAGGGATGTCCAATGTTGATTGGGAACATAGAATATTTAAAACTTTCTAAAATGGTTTATAAAGATATCCTAAGATACTAAAAGAAAAAAAAACTGATTTTAATCCAACTGATTCCTAATGAATAAATAACAGCAAACTAGAACATACTCAGAGAGGTGTAAGCATGATGATAAAGAACCTTGGGATCATGCTATATAAAGATCAAATGAAGGAACTGGGAAACGCTGAGCTGAGAAAAGAGAAGACTCACATGGACATGATAAGTGTCATCAATTATCTAAAGGACTGTCAGGTGGAAGACGATATGACATGCTCTATTTGGTCCCAAAAGTAGAACTAGTGGCAAGGGATAGAAGCAGAAAAACAGGTCAATTTTGGTTGGATTTAAGAAAAAAAATACTTCTTTACTCTTAGTAATATCTAAAAGTGGGATGAATTACCTTGAAAGGCAGTGATGCTCCTTCAGTAAAAGGATTTCAATAACATCTGGGTGACAGCTTCTGGTTAGACAAGTCTCCCCATGTGACACTGGGAAGTCATCTAGCTTCTCAGTGTTCTAAGCAACTCTTTAGGTCTTAGTATTCTGAGCCTATTTTTATTTGGGTGAATTCTATGTACCTCTTCTCAGAATAATATTTTTAAATGGATAAAATAAAATACATGGGATTACAAAGGAAAACAGTTACATTGAAATATAATTATCAAATATATTTTTAAAAAACCCACAAATTCACAAAAAACTCAAATTATCCAAGGATCTGTTGGGGGTTCATAGACTACACACTGAGAATTCCTAATCTAGGATTATAAATTGCAGAGAAATGCCAACTTGTATTAGGAAAGAGTCAGCCAGTCAACAAGCATCTACATGGACCTGCTATATATGTGGAGATAAAAAGAAAGGCAAAACATAGTGCCTGCTTTCTGGGAGCTCACAGTTAATGGCAGAAATAATATGCAAATGACTATATTCAAGTTGCATATACTCACACATACATACACACACCATATATACATACATACATATACAATACATTCATGAAAATCAATAGAAAAGAAAAAAACTAGGAATAAAAGGGACTGGGAGATGCTTCCGGATGAAATTAGAGTCTTATCTGGGACTAGAAAGAAGTCAGGGAATCTGAGGCAGAGACAAGAAGAGGAGAGAATTCCAAGTAAGTAAAAGAAATGATTATTTCTGTTATGTTCATAACCAGTTATTAAATTAGGAGTAAGGTTTTCCTTTTCTAGTTCCTCATTCTGAAGCCAGTCTCTTTAGGTTATTCAGTCAGCCTCTGAGGGCATTGCTGATAGATGAGGTTGCCCAAATCCTTTTTGATCTTGGGTGAGACATCAACCAACCAGAAGACCTACAAATATAATCCAGTCCAAGGGAGTTCTTGCCCTTGGGAAATAAGCCCCTGTCCTTAGGAGCTTCCATTAGAATTTAGGGTGACCTAGTTTATGAAGGGGAAAACCAACCAAAATGGTCTGGGTGGAGATGAATTCTTTTGTCCAGATTGCTACAAGTGACTGAGTCTCAGGATCCAGTCATGCTCTCAGTAAGGGAAGCTAAAGACTTTTTGCCCACTTCCTCATTAATTCATCCATCCCTCATTGATTGTTAAGAACTCAGAGTAGATTTCTACCCTCTGGCACACCAACTTTTCCAAAGGCTTTTCAACCATTGAATGTCTTGGGAGGTGGGAGGACATGTCTTGACTTCAAGGAAGGTCACTGACCCCACTCTATTGATTATTTGCTAACTATAATTAATACACTGAATATTAAATACCTCCAAATTCCTTTTACCTCAAAATTTTATTTGTCACAATAAGATTGTGAGGAGTAAGGAGGTGGGACAGCAAGGAAGTTTCCTTTTCTAGGATTTAGCCATACAAATGAATTAATGGCAACTGTCTAAGACTATTTAAGCTGTGAAGGAGGTGTAATCTCCTTCAGAGAGGTAGATCCTAAATGGCTGTGCCCTATACTGCTGGAATCCCAAGTCTGGTCCAACTGAAAAACATATACAACATATTTTGCAACCATCAATTCTGTTTCTTAAGTGGGAACTCATCTGACAATTATGTATAACACTAACATGGTTTATTTATTATTCTCCAATAGCTTGTTATGAGATGGTCCTCATTTCTTGAAGGATATGATGGCAGAAGAAATGTTCTCTAAGTCCAGGTTCCAAGACAGACCAACTTCAATAAATTTTGGGAAGCTCATTACTGTCTGGTTGTAAACGAGTAAGAATCTAGGTTGGTTGGCAGACTATCCAACATGATGCAAAAACTTTTTCTCAGAGTACTAAGTTATCAAGAATAATGTAGGATCACATGATTTCAAAGCATGTGCATTTATTTCTCTGATCCTTGTGAAAGATATTGGTTGTTAAGAGAATTATTGTAGAGGAAAGTATAAGAACTGAAGCTCAGAAAGTTGAGGTGATTTGCAAACGTTATATAGAGTTAGTAAATGGGACACTGTTGATTATCTCCTATTTATTCTATATGAAATCTATACATTGTTATTTCCGTGTAGTCTACCTCATTAGAGAGTGAGAACACTCTCTTTCTTTGTATTCACAGCATTTAGGACCGTTCCTGGCACATTGTAAGTGCTTAGTAAAGGTTTCTTGACTGATTCACTTCCTTAAACCCTGACCTTTTGTGTTTAGGTTCAGGGTTCTATGCATTGGGGTCAGTAGGTGACATAATTGATGAAGTACTAGTCACGGAGCCAGGAAGATGGATTTAAACTAGCTGTGTGACCCTAGGCAAGCCACTTAAGCTCTGTTTGCCTCAGTTTCTTTATCTCTAAAATAGGAATAATAATAGCACCTACCCCCCAGGGTTGTTATGAGGATCACATGATATCACTGTAAAGCACTTCGCACGTTGTGTGGCACACAACAAATGTTGTTGTTATCTACCCATTTCATTTACTGACATTTTTACCATATTACCTCCTTCAATATAATCCTGAAATGCTAAGCAAGTGTAGAGAATGAGTTACTGTAGGAAAAGTAGCCCTGAAACCTCAGGAGGTGTCAACAGAAAGTGAGTGACATTAACTCGATTCTAAAGAATTTGCTATAAACTTGGAGACAGACCCAAGAGGATCCCTAGCCAACTGCAACTGGAGAATTAACAAGCTACTAAAATAGCTGTGTTTGAAATCACATTATTTTTCCCTTCTCCAAAAACTTTTTGTTGGTGATTTATTTTGTCTTCCTAAAATAGACATCTTAGAAACCGCCCTGTACAATGATTACCGTAAACGTAACTGTGTGCCTAGGAGACATCTCTGGGATCATGCTTGAAGTCTGTAATTAGAATGACCTCATGATGGAATGTTGCCTCACTGAGTAGGGGGTATGCCATTACTGGAAGTCTTAAGCAGGGGAGGAAGGAAGATTTGAAGGAGCTTTTATTTTAATAAAGCTTTGGAGAACTTAAGAGTCTCCATGATGCAAGGGGACATTGGAAAAGGATTTTTTTAATACCATTAATATATTTAATAATTACCATAAAAACACACACTTTGAGATTTATGTTCGCAATCCACATTACATATATTACTTGTTTTACCATCACTTTCAGGCAGCCTGGAGTACTGGGCTTATAGTCAGGAAGACATGGGTTTAACTCCCACATCACACATTAACTTGCTGTGTGATCCTGAGTAAGTTGCTTCTCCCGTCTGGACCCAGGTAACTCCCTAGGATTTCTTTATTAAAAATCCTGCTGCATCGCATAATAACCTTCTGTGGTAGGTCATACAAATTATATTAGTATTGCTACCCTTTTGGATTAGAAATTATGAGAACCTTAGAAAATTATAGCTAAGTTCCTGTCTGTCTAGGATTGCTTATGACTGCTGAGCACGTTAGAATCCAAAAGATTTTGAAATACATTAATAAAACTTGAATATACCTTTACTTATTGATATCAGCTTTCACCATTTTGGTAATGGTCTTAAATATAGTCCTTATGTAATAGATGACTGTTAATGTTGTTGCGAACTGCTTAAACAGGCAAGTGTTGCCCCCCTTGGGTCTGTATTAACAACTTACTTTTTCGCAGACAAGTGCACAAATATGATTAGTTTTTGCAAATTATTCTTTATTCTGTTAGTGGTAAGTAATTTTTATATTATTACAGTATAAACAGATGCTATTTTCCGGTACATATTCAGCAATAATGAGCTAATTTAATGTGTTATAACAACAAAATAACTTCAAGAATAAGCTTCCAGTTCTAAGGCTTCAGGACACATGACAACCTACCCAAAAATGACCACCGTGTTTAGGGAACTATTCCAAAAATCCCTTGCTACTTTGGGAGCATTGTGACTCTACCTCAATGATTAGCAAGTGAATATTTTAATCCATGACAGCCCTATGTACACCTAGATGAGGAGTAGGACCTACAACCCATTCAACTCATTATTTCCCACAATGGCTAGCCACTACGCTTGAAATTTCTGATAATAGAATCATTCCTTTCAGGTGAAGGCAATATATACAGGAGGCTCCTATTAAAAAAAATAGAAGGATAAAGAAATAGGGAGGAAAATACAGAGGTATAGTGATTCAGAGATAGAGTTAGACATACGTTCATTGTGGGAAGGTGATCTTATGACTTGTGAGTGAAGGGGATTTAAGTGAGGGAGGGCTGTGCAAAGTCGCCAACCTCATTTTCTCCTCCATAGCCATCTGGGTCCAGTGGCCAGATACAGATCAGGACAACTGGAGATGATCCAGGATACAGTGGGAGACCTTGGTCATTTTAAACTAATGTCTTCCCAGATCTCAGTTTGTCTGAGGGAACACCCTTGTTTGTCCTTCCTTCTTGAAGAGGACTGATATCAGGGAGGTGATGCCATGAGAGCTATACAAAGTCACTAGTCTCACTCTCTTCCTCAAAGCCATCTGAGTCTAGGGGCAAGATATTGAAGAGTTATTTTGAAGTTGTTTGGAAGGGAATGTTGAAAGAATTCAGCTGGGTTGCTGCCTCTATTTTGTCATTTTTGATAGAGCAGGTTTCTATCTCTTTTCTATGATACCACTCTCCTAACCCTTTACCATAAGCTTATCTACTGAGAACCAGAGAAAAAGAGAAAAGTTACCACAAGTAGGCAAGCCTATAAAAAGGGATTATAATAGAAAAAGAAAAGCAAAGAAGAGATGCTGAGATCCTAGGGTTTATAGCTTAAATGAACCTTAGCACTCATCTGAAATGAAATGTCACACAGTGAAAAGATCATGGAGTTTGGCATCAGAGGACCTTCAGTCAAATCACTCTGCCTTAGTCACTGAAAACCACTGTAACATTGGATACATCTGTTAGCTTCTCCAGAACTCAGCTTCCTTTTCTGTAATATGAGGGACTGGCTAGATACTGAGGTACCTTCCAGCTCTAAGCATATGGTTTTATGACCTAGTCCAACCATCCCTTCTTCATTTTAGTTTCAGAAACTAAGGGACAAAGAGAAATTAAGTTATTCATTCAAAGTCATGTTGAAATTAAATGACAGCCAATATTTGAACCAAGTTTTTCAGATTTCAAGTCAAGTGCTCTTTCCGATACACCACCTGAAAGCTGGCTGTGTAAATTCTTATTAATTGCTAGATTTCATAACACCTTTGCTGGAAGCACTAACAAGTTTAAGATCCTCCCTCCATTCCACACACCACCCAAGAAGGCATTTTTACAAAATACCTTTAGTCTACCAAAGATGCTCCACATTTCTTTTATTTTCGAAGAGACTTTAGTCCTTTTCTCAATCATCAATTGTGGTGCCCATTTTTTACCTAATGTATTCATGCATCCAGTTCCTTAAGAATAATATTAATAAAAGATAATATTAATAATAAAACAATAGCTCACACTTGTGAAAGGACATATGTCATGGTAGATCAAAAGCAGGAGAAGTCAAATTCCTGACAAACACTAGATGTGGCTCTGGGAGGTCACTTAACCTTTCATTGCCCCCAGAAACTCTCTGGGACTGTAAATTGGAGAAGGTACTGGCCTTCGTCAGTAAAGGTAGCTTCCTCGTTCAACACTTTCCTATGGCTTAGCACATCCCAGCTCAGAATTATATGGTGCTTTGAGATTAGTAAAGCACTTTACACGTTATGTCATTTGATTCTCTCTGTGAAGTAAATGCTGTCAGCAAGTCTTTCTTACAGATGAGTCAATCAAATCTCAAAGAAGATAAGTAACATGGCCATGGTCCATGGTCACCCATATAATAAACATCTGGGGCAGGATTCAAACTCAGGTTTTCTGTGTTTCAAGTCTAGGGCATTATTCATTATGCAACATAATTTCTTGTGTTCAAGATGTTCATACATTTGACATTTGATGAGGAATTTGGCCTTGGAACATGTTCTCAATTCTTCATCAAAACCTAGTTCTATCTTTAAGTAACTTCACAGTGGTATTGGGTTGAATTCCAATGGAATGACCTCAGGACTTTGATCTTAACCTCAAAGGGGAAAAATAAAACTCTTGCTTCCTCTAAATTAAATCAAAGATTTGAGGTTTGAACATTCTCTAAGACCACAACATGCTGTACTTCAAAGTTAAATACTAATTTTTTTCAGGTTTCCTCAAAAATCTCCAATTGCCCTTGGGCTTTCTGCTTGTTTCTTAGCCTGCCTCTCTGATCAGAAATGACACAGGTGACCTAGAAGGATTTTTTTTTAAATTGTTGCCTTCCAAAAGACCTTTTGAAAATTGAACAACAATAACACAAAGATGGCACTGTGATTCTTTGAACATTCCTTGTTTTTTATCTGTGATATCTCTCAAGTACCTCTGCGGACACCCACTGAGCTTTACTATACACACTGAAAGTATATAGAATTATGACTTTTTAATGAACTAAGTTTAAAAAAAAGCACAGCATCATAGCAGAGTTTGGTAAAGTTTCTTGAGATCTTATTCCAGGTCTCTGTTCTAGCTATTAAAGATAGTCATTCTCTAGCAAGTTAGAAATAGAAATAAGAGAATAGGGAATAGTTCTCTTATGGCGAAAATAAAAAAAAAAAACATAGTTTTTTTTAAAAAATATATATCTGTATAATGAATTCATCATACACTCTCAAAGGTATTCCACTTTCATTTGTTTTCTTCCAGACTTTCTTTTGTCCCTTTATGTGCATTAAAAAAAGTTTTTGATGATGACCTTTTCATTCTTTTTTTGTGGGGGGAAAGGTCAGCACTATCTCTAGTTCTGCTATTTATTTCACTCACTTTGAAATATTCCATCTCCAATAGAAGGAAAAGAAATACAATCTTTGAAACAAATAATCCTGGTCAAGCAATGCAAATTCAAACATCTGCCTCAGTCAAAACAAACAAACAAAGAAACCACTGTACCTATAGTCCATTATATTTTCTCTTAGGGGAAGGTAACATGGTTCATCATCAGCCCTCTGGATAGTCAATAACTTTACTCTGTCATCTTTAATCTTATACTACATTCTTAGAGAGCTACCTAAAGGACCCAGAGGTTAAGTGGCTTGCCTAGAATCCCACAACCGGTATGTACCAGGTGAGGAGAAAATAAACTTTTCTGTACCAAATATCATATGTTCTGCTTTTAGTTATTAATTGTTATTTCCTGAGTCCCAGTTTTCTCTGGATTGAGAATTCTGGCTCCAGGAACATTCTTCCAGACCCTATCCAAAAGACAAAAATAACATATAGAAGTCCCACAAATAAACTCTGCTCCTTCCTACAGTAGTTTAAGACACCCCTAGGCTTGGTACATACTGTGTGACTCATGAGGCCTTCAAACCTTTAATGAACAAAACACTATGCTGAGCCAAAGGGCTGGAGGCTGGCTGACCAAGTCAAGGGAGTTCTGTTCTATATTTACCAGCAGAACTGGTGATTCAAGAATGCCTGACTGTTAGGACATAGATATGTGGAGCAGAATGGGAAAGCCCCTCAAGATGAAACCAGGGTCAGATCTGCCCTTTCTGTGGGCTATTAAAAGAAATGAGAGGTTAAAGTAGATGAACTCCTAAAAGAAAGTTGGGACCTCTTAGGTTTCTAGACCCTGGTTTAAATCCCTCCGCCTTACAGGGAATTCTTCAAAAGTGACATCACCTACATATTTTGTTGATGCAAACATTTTCCAACTGTACCTGGCACTCCCAGAACTATTTTAGAATTGAAATATTCAATTATCCATGTTTGCAAGGTCTGCTTTGTGAAACAATCAGGGAACTTCTTAAACTCTAGAGTTTCCAGTCCCCTTCTCCTTTCCTCCATCAATTGGTATACACTGAATCAATGAAAGCTAGTTTTATGATCATCTTAACAAAAGGGTTGATAAAGATACATTGACTTTAAAAATAATTGTTATTACAACATAAAGTGCATTAGGATTGTGAATTAGCTACTTTAGATGGTCAGTCATTTAATGAGTTTTTTAATGAGCTCTTACTATATGCCACGTATTGTGCTAAGATGGTCTACATACCAAGGGCTCATAAACTTTTCTCCATGATGGACCCCTTGGGCAGTTTGATGAAGTCTATGGACCCCCTCTTGGAATAGCAAAATGCATTGGATTGAAAAGGAATTAAATTATATTGAAATATAGTTATAAAATGTATTTTAAAAATATTCAGGGTTCAAAGGTTAGATCCCTTCTCTACAAAATTTCCTCATTCCATTGGCATCGGAAACTGAGTGTTGTGAAGCCTTCCTGTTGTGCTGCTGATCCTGAATCTGGATGTGTGAACAATTGATCATTAGGGTCCCTGCCACTGATGAAGAAGTGGATTTTCAAATTCCAATGACAATAAAGGTTACAAGAGAGGAAGGAACACTGATATTGCTAAATGACCATGTCCAATCATATTCCCATACCATAATGGGAGGAGTGACAGGAGCTAATAAGGAATGGGTTTGAGCTTACTATTATAAATTTTTACTGAAATTTTAAGTAATTTTCATTGATGAGCATATGTGTGTG
Source organism: Notamacropus eugenii (assembly GCF_028372415.1). Classification (NCBI taxonomy): domain Eukaryota; kingdom Metazoa; phylum Chordata; class Mammalia; order Diprotodontia; family Macropodidae; genus Notamacropus; species Notamacropus eugenii. The sequence continues at coordinate 32,838,650 of NC_092874.1, read as the reverse complement.
TCAAAGGATTTATATGCTTGTTAAAAGATATATATGTAGGCACACATATACACACACACATATTTGCTTGTCAAAGGGTTATATGTATGTGTATCTATCTATATCTATCCATATCTGTCTATCTATATCTGTATCCCTTTTCCCTCACCTATAACCTTTTCCTTTTCTCTATAACCTTTATCTCACTGGGTGAAAAACAAAAAAGAAAAAAAAAACATAGAAATATTTGTATTTAAACACAACAAATCTGCGTGTTGACTGCATATCAAAAAATGCCATGCTGTATACCTAGCACTGTTCATCTTGTGGATGTTTTGTGGAATCACAGTTGATTTTTGCATTTATGAGAGTTTTAGGTCACTTAAAATTATTCATTTTGAAATGTCAATATCACTATACATATAGACACCCTGATTTCTCAGAAACCATCTCCTTCATCATCTTCTGGCACAATAGTATTCTCTTGTGTTCCTGTTACTACCGTTTGTTCAGTAATTTCCCAATTGATGGGCATGACTTAATTTTTTCAGTTCCTAGGCAGGTACCTTCTTGTAGATCTCAGATCTGAAACTTTCCTACCATATACAGAGACTTGATGAAAAAGCAATTCACCATTTAACATGGCTAAAAAAATTCCCAATGTTCTGAGTCTTTCTTGTATGTACTGACCCAAGAGAAGAGGAAATACCTCCTTTTACCAAGACATTCAAGTATTAATCCATCAACCACTAGCAAGAACCCACAAATACTTAGAGCTCTATGATAAAATGACAGGCCAGTTTTCTCTCGCAAGCAGTTCACATTGTGATATACCTTTGGAGATTCGGATTTCCTTTGTTTATCCCAACAGAAGCAAACTTCTCGGAAAAATCCGAAGATGGAATGTTATATACAAGTAGGTTTCTTTTCCTTCTTTATTTTTAACTTAACTGAGATGTCAACTCGAGTATCTGGCAATATGGCACCTAAATCTGGAGCCTAAAACCTTGTACAGTTTTTGAAGAAAATATGGTCAAGGCTATACAATATTATACAAGAGCTTGTGACCTAGGACATGAAAGCCACATCGAAAAAACCTAATCCCTTCTATTTAAAAAAATCTAGGTCTATTTCATTGCCAGAATTAGTTCAGACCATTTTAAACTCCTGTCTTGTTGGGCCACTTATCAGATTAGAATGGCAAATGGGTGCTAAATTTCAACAGGATGAGAAGGAGTCAAATTGGGTAGAGCAAAGAGAAAAGAAAAGATCTGTGGTAGCTGGGAAATCAGAGTTCTAAACTGATTTATTTGGTTAATTGTAATTTAGAGAGATAGAGGCTTCTAGTGGTTAGACAAACTCAAAGTCATAAACTCAAAGTCATAAAAATCTACAGTTATTTCCCAGCAATGACACATACTGTCAAGTCACTTTATCTTCAGCATTCTCAGTAACTCTTTAAGACTATAAATTGCTATATGAGAGTGATCCTACAAGGTTCTCTGACTCCTGAGCCTAAGCTCATTTCACTATATTAGCCACACTGTCTCCCCACATTGACTTGAACACCAGCATGGTTTACTGAGGTAGGCATGGGAAGCAGACAAGCAACTGAAGAGAAATATTGCTCAAACTAACGCACAAATACCTTCAGCCAAAGATGAAACATTGGCATTACTGGCTCTTTGACACTCAAACTTCCTAAGGGTTTGAAGACGGCAAACCAACTGTAACCAACTGGCAACGCTGGTAATCCTCATATTCTAGTAGATCTAGGATTCTTACCACATATCAACTATCAGTAAGCAGGCTGACAACCACCATCTGTTCTTCCTTGACCTGTCCAGTATGAGATGTGGAGAGCACTTAGAGATGATCATACTGTTCAACCTAAACATTGTACAACTAAATAAACTGTATCTCATAATGGGAAAGTTCTAAGTTAGATTTTATGGTCAAATAACCTACTGGGCAAAGGGAACTCGAATGCTTCTGAATGTGCTTCTAACTAAAAGTATGATGACTAAATCTGGATCCTGGAGACAGTCTCCAATGGAGTGAAACAGGGCTGTATACTTGCTCCCATGCTTTTTAGAACGATGTTTTTAGTCATGTTGAGAAATGCTTTCAAGGAGGATGAACACAGCATCAAGGTCAACTACTGTACTGATGGCAAGTTCTTCAATTTGAAAAAGCTACAAGCCAAGACCAAAGTGGAGGGAGTGTTGGTGCATGATTTTCTGTTTACATATGATTGTGCACTCAATGCAGCCTCTGAAGCTGAGATGTAACAAAGTATGGATTAATTATCTGCTGCCTGTGTTAATTTTGGCCTAATAATTAACACTAAGAAAACACAGGTGCTCCATCAGCCACCACCACCACCATCAGTTACAACAAATGAAGAAGTTTTGAATGCTATGGATAAGTTCACTTACCTTGGTAATGTACTTTCCAGGGATGAACACATTGACAGTGAGGTTGATGCATGCATTGCCAGAGCTAGCTCAATGTTTGGGAGGCTCCAAAGAAAAGTTTGTGAGAGAAGAGGTATTAGACTTACTACCAAACTGAAGGTCTATAGAGCCATTGTGCTGAACTCATTGTTATATGCTTGTGAAACATAGACAGTCTACCAGTGCCATGCCAGAAAACTAAATTGCTTCCATTTGAACTGTCTTAGGAAGACTCTGAGCATTGCCTGGCAGGATAAGATATCAGACATTGAAGTCCTTGCTCAAGCTGAACTGCCAAGTAATTCAAACCATACTTCAGAGGGCACAACTCCGATGGACTGGCCATGTTGTTTGAATGCAAAATGTACGCTTGCCAAAAAGATTATTTTATGGAGAACATGCATGGGGGCAAGCAACCACATGGTGGCCAGAAGAAATGATACAAGGACACTCTCAAGGTCTTTCTCAAGAACTTTGGATTTGACCATGCAACATGGGAGACACTGGCACAGGACCACTCAGCATATGTGCCCACATCAGAAAGGGTGCTGTGCTCTTTGAGCAAAGCAGAATTGAGAGAGCATAAAGTAAATGTAGGATGCACAAATTGGGATATCCATCCCACATATTCACATGGACTATCTGTGCCTAACCTGTGGTAGAACATTCCAAGCTTGTATTGGTCTGATCAGCCAGAGGAGGACACACTGAAATCTCACTTTACAATGGTGATGTCATTTTGGTCCTCTTCAAAGACGAAGGACAACAACCATCTCATGTGGGGAAAGTTCTAAGTTAGGTCTTATTGTCAAATAATCTAGTGGGGAAAGGGGACTTGAACACTTCTGTCTGTGCTTCTAACTAGAACATAATTAATAATTCTGGATGCTGGAGAAAATAAATGGGAAAAAGGCCATCAAGTCAACTTCCCTAGACAAATTTGAGATATGGGGTGTGAAGGGTAGAAATACCTTGGGAAGAATTTTGAGCTTGGAACTCAAGTCTCCAAAGGCAGAGACATCAGCCAGTAGGGGGTTGAGGAAGAGATCCTGGAACACTTTAAAGCTGCACTGCAGTTGATACCACTGTGGAATGGAATAAGTTGGAGTCAGGCCAGAATAGAATTCACCTAGGGTAGGACTCCTAATCTGGCAGCTTGCTAATTTTACTAATTATTCTCTATACTTCAGGCATAAACTCAGTTGTCCTTATCTACTGAAGGTATTGGTACTGTTAGTAGCTTTAAAATGTCAGCATTCTAGGTCATTGCCCCAATTGCTCCGCCTTAGTTATGATTGCTTTCACTTCTCTGCTTGATGAACACAGATACACAACATCTGGGTTGTGGAGATAGCTTCTTTTTTTTCTGATGTTCCATAACAAATTTTATGGTCATTGTTGGCAGACTATCAGATTCAAGCTCTTAATTCACAGCCAAGTTAACTTATAGCATCTGGTAAGAAGAAAAAAAATCAAAATGCAAATCTGGTGCTAATCTGCATGAACTCAGGATTGTAGGAAAAGAAGGAGTTTGAAACTGTGGATCCAGAACAATTCTACTATTGTCTCTGGGCATACAGAAAACTAAATGTCTTGGGAAAGCTGGGGTATGTTAAGAGTAAATGGATTGATAGGACAATAGTTTAAAAGGAACCTCGCCAGACCAGCTAGTCCTGAGCCTTTATATTAATATGCCTTCTCACTTCTCTAATTTTGAGGCTATCCTTGGATTTGTCGTCTCTACTTTTCCATAATAGCAAGTCCCTCCTCCTTCTCTATGATACATGTACTCAAAATTTTACCTTAGGGTAAGAAATTGAGAGGATACAGACAGCATTCTCTTTTCTCCTCAGCCTCTTCTCCTCTACCCTAACTATGGGAATGATGCCATCATCCTAGGTCACTTTCTCCCACCAGCTTCTGGTGATGCTATCACACCAGAATCTCCAGTCGCCCATTACTTACTCTAAGACCAGATATTGCTCATTGAAATTATGATATTTAGTTCACCTATGGCCACGTACTGAATGTCTAAAGCTTCAGATCAGTTGTCTCCTTTCCATTCTAAGATGGGTCACTTTCAAATCCTAAAGATAAGGCCTCTGACAATTAGAATTTCAGATGCCTCAATCAAGGACTTCTGACATTAAATTTCTCTGGGGCTTTCTCTACACATGTGGCAAAGATACTATCTGCTGTCATGCAAAGTTAGCATTTCACACGTGAGCAGTAAGAACGGAGATGGTGAGAATTCTCTACATAATGAGACTCCAGATAAAAAAACTATAACAGATTATGCCACACAGAAGCACAGAGCAGGACATGCTTGCACACACATATGTGCACACACACATGTGCACACACACACATGCACACACACACACAGTTGGACACACATAACACATACTGCCAAAAGAGCAGTTGGATGTGACCAGTTGATATCACTCTTTGTCTAGCTCCTTTTGTGCTGACTTGCCTTCCTTATGGCATGCATCTTGTTGGCCTCCTCATCACCTTGTGATCCTGGCATTGATCCTGTTTCTAATTCAGACTGTACTTCCTGCCTTGTGACCTTCACTTCCAGGACCCATCTCCCCATTTCTCAACTTGCCCAAGGCCTAACCTCTCAGGCTTCCTAATGATCTTGCAGTAGAGACCCCTTGTATGTGTTGTCTCCTCTTATTAGAAGCTTTTTGAGAGCAGGGCTTTGTACTTAGTAATTTACTTAAAAATGCTTTTAAAATGCTTCCTCATTCATTCAAATCACAGTGTAGGACTGATTAAACCTGGATGCAAAGACTATCAAAGCACCTCTGGAGCAACTGAAAGGATCTACATATGTTTGTGTTTATAGATGTGTATACACACATATGTATATGCATGCATGATATGCTTGTATTCAATATAATTGAGTTCCTTTGTAATCCTCTGTATTTTATTTTATATGTTTTAAAATTTTATTTTAGGACAAGGTCTGTAGGCTTCAACAGATTTTTCCAAAGGAGTCCAAGACACAAAAAGAAATCAGTAATTCCTGTTTTAATTTAAACATTTTCATGCAATTGTGATGTCCCAACTTGAGTATTTTTGCCCTCTCCTGATCTTTTTGTATAACTTCATATGCATGTATTAAAATATATGCATGTATATGAATATGTATTTACATACTTAAATATATAACATATCAATTGCTTTTTGGTAAAACTATAAAAATAATTTCATTTTCTTTATATGTTAATTGGATTGTAATTGAAAGTTGGAAACAATTCAAAGATCTCCAGGTCTTACCATAGTACTTGATACATAGTAGGTGCTTAAGGATTGGTGGATGGATGGATGGATGGATGGATGGATGGATGGATGGATGGATGGATGGATGGATGGATGGATAGATGAATGAATGGATGGATAGTTTAGATAAGCTATAGCTATGAAAGACTCTCCTCCAACTCTCACAACATAGACTAAGACCAGGGAATAACTCAGAAGGTACAATCAAGGATAAAACCTTAGCTTCCCTTATAAAACAGATGGATGCCAGCTGAGGCTCTTTGATGTTCCTGCACCCAGACCTCCAGCAGATCAGAAGCCAGACATGGAAAAGAAAATGTGCTCCCACCTCCAAAGCCATGGGGGCCCTCAAAGTCTTGAGGAAACACACGGGGTTATAAATTTTAAGTTATGAAGAACCTCAAACGCCTTCGAGCCCAACCCCATCCTGTGCAAAGAAATGGAAACACAGAAAAGTTAGATGACTTGTTGAGGTTCACCTAGCCAGTAATAACTTCAGGAGGGATCTGAACACAAGTCTTCCTGGTTCCAAGTCCAAGGCCCTGTCCACTATACCCTACTCCATCTAGGATCCAGAGAGGAAAAATAGAAAGATTGCTAAGGATATCTGAATCTTATAGTCATACTGCATTAACACATCCTGCATGGATTATCTCTCTCCTAATAACATCCATGAAAATAATTCCTCCTATATTTGTGTGTCCCTGGGACATGGGAAGGTAAAGAAAGGTAAGCTCTAGTTTCTTGATACATGATTGCTAATACTTCACACATCAACTCCCATTCCCAGAATATGGAAAAAGTTTAATCAGGTCATGATTATTTTATATTGGATATATTTATTAAATCTAATTTTTAATGAAGATCAAATAAAATAATTCACCTGATAGAGTACTATTATTTTTAGTTTAATCAGAATTATCTTTTAAAAACTTTTAAATTTTTAAAAACATCTCATAATTATAAACTCTCTAAACCTGAGAATATATGTGGTTGTTAGGTCTTTTTAAAAATAATCTCCTTCTATGTTTAAGTTATAAAAGGAAAACAACCAAATCTATTAAATGGTTCTCTCAATAAATCCTAATGCTGCAAAGTTAGTAGGTTTGTTCTTGATTCCATCAAGTGCCCATCTGTGAGGTGGGAATATTTAATTCCAAGAGTATAGAAAGCAGGCAGTCAAAATTGAATTTCTCCCACTCTTTTATCCTTTAGACATTTAATAAAAATAGAACACAAAATGAGAGAAATTATATTCTTGAGAGTGATGATAGCTGGATTGCAAGAAACCATTCAATTGGTTTAATCCTTTTCATAGATTAACCTAGCACAGGCAGGAGCAAATGTCTTAATCTAGGTGCTATCTGACCATAGTGCACACTTATATCCTCCATCATAGCATTACCCTAATCCTTCTCACTTCCTGAAGATTTGTTTCTGCTTGCTTCAACTGTTACATGGTCTATAGATTCCCCTTTAAAGGTTATGTTATGATTACATGTGTTCTACATCATTGAATCACAGATTTAGAGCTGTGGAGGTGGAGGGGTGGTCATTATCATTTTATAGATTAGAAAAGAGAGATTCATGAAATTAAAATGACTTGCCCAGGGTCACTAAACTAGTAGGTCTCGGTGGAAGGATTTGAACCCAGATCCTTTCTAGTTTCCTACTCTAGCCACAATGCAGTATTGCTAATACGTCACATTGGATAGGTGATGGAAATTCCTATAAGCTCAGGCATCTGTATCTCTGTGTGAACTGCAGACCTTCTGACTTGCTGATTCTCAAAGCTCTTCATTAAGTCGGCTTCTGGAGTCACTTTTTTTAAAGACACAGGTATAGTTGTTGTTTTTCTTTTGGGGGTTAAGTTGAAAAGAGTGACATATTTCTAGCGGCATTATTTTACTAAAATGTCAGTACTAAAGACAATTAAGAGTTTTATTTTCCTGTTAGGTAAGATTCTCCATTAAGTACTAATAAGGAATGACAAATATATAGATAGGTATTCTGTAAAAATAATAATTACGTAAGATTCTCGTATTAATACTCTCCTATAACAACACATACACATGTTGCATATGACTATGTAAACATCTGTACATAGAGATAGATATGTACAGATGGGAAGGGGGAGGGGAAGAGTAAATGAAAAGGAGGAAAAGGGAACCAGGCAGGACAGATCAGAGTATGATCAAATCCGCACATGGACCTAAGACTGAGAGAGAAAACATACGGGAAACAGAAATATATGATTTTTCATTTACCATCTATATTATTTTTTTTAAATAAAATCTCCACTGACAGCTTAGAAGTTTTAAATATGGCTACATCTAATGAATACCCATTACAGAATATCATTTTCCCAGGTATTATGTCACAGTGTACATTAAGGTAAGAGCTAATCATGCCTCAGTGTCCACAGCTGAAGGAAACATAAATCCTTTTTTGTTGGCTCCCGTAACTCCAAAGAAAGTAATACATTATAGTCCTAAAAAGGGCTGACAAGAGAAGAAAATGAACTTCTGCTAATGAAGCCTTTTAGATAAATTTTCTAGTTTCTAATCAAACTATTATTCAGCTCTCTTATTTTCTATTTGGGTTCCATTTATAGAGTGCTCTACAGCCTTTAAAATTTCATGTTTATAGGAGCTTTTAAATTGTTCATCTCAGCTCTGTGTGATCATAAAAGAGAAAAAACACAATAAAGTAGATGAGAGAAATGGGTTGGCTGGCTTGATGGGAGAGGAAGGACTTAGTACAGGGTGTTTGTAGAAGCACATTAGGAAATCAAAGATATTTCTTTTTTAAAAGACATGGCCATGGAATAATCAGCTACATTGAGAAATAAAGACATTTTCAACTGTTATAGACCACTGGGGGAAGGAAGAAATGGTAAGTTTATCATGTGGGTATGGTTCTCAGTAATGACAACACCCTTCACATGATCCAAGAATTGGTATATAGTTTTAGAGCAAGTGTCTATGGACTCTGTGTTAGAATGTGTATATAGATATGTATACGTGTATGTATGTATGTATGTGTGTAGATGTATATATGTATATACAAACCTATATGCACATACATATATGCACACACATATTGTATTTCAATATAATTGTTTTTTCTTTGTCATCTAGGGTATTCTATTTTATGCATGGAAAAGAAATATTATTCTGAGAAGGGATCCATTGGTTTTACCTGTGTGCCTAGGGGATCTCTCTCTCTCTCTCTCTCTGTCTCTCTCTGTCTCTCTCTCACACACACACACACACACACACACACACACACACACACATACACACACTACCTTCTATCTTAGATTACTCATGTCAGGGAGAGACTAAATAATAAGCCCAGCATCATACAACTTGGACGCATGAGAGGCAAGACTTGAAACCAGATCCTCCTAACTCAAAAGCAGGCTCTCTATCCAGTATGCCAAGCTACTATAGTGTAATGATTCACAGCAATGACAGATTGGCTTCGAAAAACTGAAGAAGTGGCTTATTTTTAATATGTTAAGTATGTAGAAAGCTTGTTAAAAGACTCCTAAAATAAAATACACATTCAAGGTAAATACTTCTCAGTGGAAGCTAAAGAATCTAACTAAGGAAACCAATAAAAATGGACAAAATTTGTCTTGCAAACATTCTATGAAAACTTATGCTAAAATCTCCCCTTCCAAAATATTGAATATTCATTTAATTTGGAACTCATGCCATTTTAATTTTTTGAGTAACTACAATGAGGTGAAAGAAGTTCACTGTTAATTTTTAAATACTTTTTTTTTAAAAAGGATGTGAGGGGAAAAAAATAACAACAGGTAGAATAGAAGTATATCATTCTAAAGGATTCCTCCTTTCCCCTGTCCCCACCAAAGAAAAAGAAAAGAAAAGTAAAATCAAGCCACTTTTGAAAGGCCATTCCAAAAAAATCATTTCAATAAAAGAAATGATAAAGTCAAAAAAAGAATTGACGATTCAACAAGACACAAATTCAAATAAAAAAGCTGGAACACAAAGCCTTAAAGGAAAATGCTTCTTCCCAAGGAGGGATGGTTTTCACTGGCCTCCAGGTGTAATATTGTGTGCACTGATGAGCTGATCAACAGAACAGAACTTCTACCCAGCTGTAATCAAGAGTGATTGATGGTTGGAACAAAAAAAAGTTGATTATCATGACAAGTTCACTGATGTGGAGAAAATAAGCAATGCTCTGGAAATGGATAAAACCTGTTCAGAGCCTGCCTTCTGAAAGCATCTTTCTAAGGGAACTGAGAAAAGGGCTAGCTTCCCCCAAGAGACCTGAGATAGGATGCACCAGCTAAGGGTAAATTTGCTTGGCTTTAATTTCTACGGATGGAAAGAATCAGCTCATTTATATTTTAAAATGCACACCCTGTAGATAATGTTACAGATGCATTTGGTCAAACTTACGTTTACCATTGCCTAGCTTAGGTCCACTATATGTACGTGTTCCATGGTACCTACAACTAAAATGCACACATGTATCTCAATACATAGAACTTATGGTGAACATGCTTCCATCTGTCACTTTCAGTTCACTCATGATACAGACTGGCTTCCCTATGGTGACTGCAATTTTACTGATATCCATTTCAAATTAAAGCAAAGCATAAATTTGGACAAAGACAACATATCCCACAAGCACTTTCCTAGTTTGCATTTGGCATGTCAAATAAAGTTTCAAGAATTTGCAAACAAAGTGAATCTGGACTCAAGTATCTGGTGTGATGGTTCTCATACAGTGGTCACACCCTGTGCAGACATCGCTAAAACAGAACCACATTCAACCAGTTGACTGGTGGGGTTTTTCATGTCTTGTCTAGTTTTCAACACCAAACCAAAAAAAAAAAAAAAATCAGCCAGGAAACTATTCCTAATGAGTAGAGCTATCCAAGAATGGAATAAGTTGCCTTGAGAGCTTATAAATTCCCTCTCCTTGGAAGTCTTAAAACTGATGATGGATGACAATTTGTTTGGTATGTCATAGTGAGGATTCCTTTTATATATGTGTTACACTAGATGACCCCTGGGCCCCTTCTAACTCTGAAATTCTGTGATTCTGATCTAACTTCAGTATGAGTTGTGTTTAACTGTAGTAGTTAAAATGATCCTTGTGATGTGATTTATTTCATTCTATTTGGCTACTTTATAATTAAACATGACACAGATTGTTGGAATTGGGCTTACGGGGGATTAAGTTCCATTGCTCCCATGTACATCTTCTATTACCAGGGGTAAGGCATTTATTGTCTCTGGGCCACAGTTTCAACTCTAAAATCAGGAGGTTGCCCCCAATCTTCTCTAAGATCCCTTCCAGCCTGAATGCTATGGTGCTATCAATGTATGGAAGTAGACAAATGAAGATGTTGTCTCTGTGAACTTTGAACTTTCTTCTAGTTTTAAATCTACAATCCTGTTTTCTAAAGTCCCTTCAAACTCTTAAACTATATTGCCAATTGTCATCAATATATAAACTGTGATGATCTCATTGATTCTGAAATAGTCAAATTGAATAGGTAGCTTCCTTCCCCTCATTTGGACAAAGTTAGAGCCTTGGTAGCTCTAGAATTTGGGGAAAATTCTGGTTCATTCATTCATTTCAAAGCATGTCATTGAAACAGAACAGACATCATCTATAAGAAAAATATTGAAAGTTACATCTAATAGGAAAAGGACAATACTACAGGCTACAAATAATAAACACAAAGAACAGGGACTGAGAAGAATGACTTAATTATCACACCCATGTCTCCTCCTTTTGGGACTCCAATGCACAGGGCAGCTCACTTCTCTTACACTTCTCTTTTGCATGGTGCATGGATGGCACGATCCTACTAAGTGTTGAAATTTACACTAATGAGGTGAGGAGTAATGGTAAGTGCTTCAAGAAATTATGAATACGATGAGTACAGGCAAGCATTGGAAGACCCTTCTGAACTGATGAAAAGTAAGCAGTCGGGGAAACAATAGAATCCATTAGTACAATAGTAGACATGCAAGATCAATGACAAGAAATTAATTAAAATAGAATGCCATGACTAAATGTAGCCTCTATGGGTTTCTTTGGTAAGATGAGGGAGAATGGGACTGAAACACCAAATAAATAATGTGTAATTTTCTTCAGCTATTTTTGGTAATTTTTTTCCTATCCTTTTTAGTCATTGTTAGGAAGAGTGGAGAGGGATACGTTGAGAATTGCAGATCATGTGAAATCAAAAGATATCAATAAAAATTATTTTTAAAATAATGAGTGGAATGATGATCAATATCAAACATCAATGTGAATTGAGCTAACCATTTAAGAAAGCAATTTGAAATTATGACCCCCACTTATGGCACCCTCCCAGAAAAAAAGAAGTGGAATTATGCTAAGGAGCTATCCATAGAAACGTCCACTGACCTGGGGATTTCTCTGACAGGCACGCACACCAAAGAGGGCAAAGACTGAAAGAAAACTAGCATATGCACTAAAGTGTTTATAGCAGCACATATAGTACTGGGGGAAATGGAGAAAATGCAGGTAGTCACCCACTGGGGACTGACTAAACAAACTGTGAAATAAGAATGTGATATGAGATTACTGAATTACAAGAAATGAGAATTATGAAGGATAGAAAAACTGGCTTTTTTTATGAAGGAGGGAGAGGAAGGAAACAATCTTAACTGTCTATGTGCCAAACATTGAGCTAAAGCCCTTTACAAATATCATTTCATTTGAATATGAATTAATGCGAAAGAAAATAAATGGAATCTGGAAATAAATATGCATAATGACTATAAACAACATGTGAGTAGCTAAGTGCACTGGATACAGCACTGGGCCTGGACTTAGTTCAAATGTGACCTCAGACACTTACTAGCTGTGTGGCCCTGGGCAAGTCATTTAACCATGTTTGCCTCAATTTTCTCACCTGTAACATGAGCTAGAGAAAGAATCAACAAACCACTCCATTATCTTTGTCAAGAAAACCTCAAATGGGCTTACCAAGAACTGAACACTACTGAAATAACTGAACAACAACTAAAACAATGTGTAATAAAACCCTTCATAGAGTACTCGCAGTTGACATTCCTGGCTCTAAGCAACCACAAAAAAGGGGGATGAGAATTGGGGAGTAGTACCAGTCCCATATGACTAATCGTAAAGGGTTTGCACTGTTTGATGATAAAGAGTCTCCTAATTGGCTGTTAAAGTGGAAGAGTTGATGACTCAGGATATGAGTGGGAGATGACAAAAAAGTCCCCTAAGTGCCTGCTTGGCCATAATCCAGTGAATGTACAACGAAGGTTGAGCCATCCCACTATGAAGCATGAGAGTTGTTTACGGCTGCTTCCAGAGATGATCTGAGGCAGTGAATCTGACCTAACTTGCACCAAGCAGCAGACTGATGTGCGTGGATGCCCTGCTTAGGCCTTCTACATAAGATGAGGCTGGTTCTCTTTGAGTTTCTTTTACTTAGCTGACCTTGTCATACTCCAGTGTTCGGAATTCTACTGGTGCAGGAACCACTCCATCTCCTTTACATGACATGCAGCATCAGTGCACACAGTGGCATCCCATAGCAGCTGGGAAGTTACCACTTTAGGGAGAATGACCATCAGAAGGCAAGGACTGGTCCAACTGAATTGGTTCATCTGCAGAGTTTTATTAGGCTACTGTTTAGAGAGTATAAAGGAAGGTAAAATTGAAAAAATGGATAATGAACAGTCTTGCAAACTATATTATGTCTCAGTGAAGTTTGAATACTAGCCTTCCAATCAGATGTATTATTAGTAATTATAAGTTAAAGTGGTGAGTCCTGTTTCAATTTTTCTGTTGTATATCATGGTTCTTTTTATGGTTACCATTATATTCCATATATAAATAAATGACCAATTCATTATTAAATTCTATTGTACATCGAGTTTTCACCTTTCCTATACATCCCCATTTTGGGTGACCTTGACTAATGTCCATAAGTCAGACAGTCTCCAGGATACCAGAGTGGGAGGCTTTAATGAGCTCATGAGTGTGAGAATGAAGGGACCTACTTTGCCTAATGAAAGGGGAGACTTCCCTAGCAATGAATCTAGTAAAAACCAGGTTGAATGCAGAGGAAAGGGAAGTATGTGTGTCCCAACCCCTGTTTACCCAATGACAGTGGATCCATACAGAAAAAAAATACCACAACAAAAAATCTGAACTGCATACAATTACTGAGATCAATCTTGGTCTAAAGATGACAGAAGAAAATTCCTTTCCCCCCACCCTCTTCTTTATACAGTAAGGGGCAATGGTCACCAGATAGCATATACTATCAGAACTGGCTGCCATGTTGGTTAACTTTGATGAATAGATTTTGTCTTTTCTCTTTTTAATCTCTGTTACAGGGAATAATTCTTTGGAAAGGGGAGTACAGCAGAAATATTTAGAAATGAAAGTGATATAAAAACAGAAGACATTAATAAGATAAAAAAATCAACAGCAAATGTCAAGTCTTCAGTGACAATAAAATAAAGACACCTTTCCATTTCAACACTCTCAATATTTTTTAGATGTCAGTGATTTGGGAATTTTTTTTTGATCTTAGCATCCAATGCTCTTTTGAGATATGTATATAATTACATAAAAAGAGGAAAAAGTAATTAAATTCAAATTAAAACAGTATCTCATGTAGTTTCTTAGGGGATCTTGGATGTTTCAGCAAACAAACCATTCATGGCTCTGAAAATGAAAGTTTTTCTTTGACATCCCCTTCCCCTTCCATGTAATAGGACCATTTGTACTGTTTGAAATCTTCCTATAGAAGAGACATTATAAGTAGAGGCTTGACTTCTGCCCTTAGAGAAATCCTAGATCTCAAATGATGCTGTAGGATACAAGGCTTCTCATACCTAAAGACAAGCTTCTTTTCAGGGATCCTTGAAATCAAGTCACACTTGAGAACATTTTTCTGTGTTACTGGGTCGGTAGGGAATGACTGAGGGAAATGTATCGATACATTCACGAGAATGACCCAGGCATTCCAAAACAATCATTGATGAAGCTGACAATTTTAACTGCATTTTCTGTCTCTGTATCCAATAATTCACAATACTTTAGCCTGCTCAGAAGTTAGCATTGAAAACTGACTATAGTTGACTTCCCTCCTCTTCCTTTGGAGCCAATAAGTTGGACCCTCTCTTCCTTATGTATCTGTATACTCCTGTATATAGTCCAAGCTTTGTTCTTCTACCCACTATATAATCTCTATCCTGAGCCCATGCCCTACATGACCAACTGCCTCCTGAACACTCTTATTTGGAGGCAAATTTAGAGAAGAAAGTGATAAAGCACATACCACTATCACCACCACAAAACTTCCTAACACTTGGACTGCCTCAAAGTGGGATGGTTTACCTTGGGAGAGAGCAGGTTTCTGGTGTGTGGAGACCTTCAAACAAATACAGAGTGCATGTAATTTAGTGGAGATTATTTCCAGTTATGAATGACCTCTGCAGAGATCACTTATAGCTCTGAAGCAAATTCTATAAATCAGTAATCTTCACTCAATTCTCTGTTCTTGTCTTTCCAACAATTTGATGTGTAAACTATTCAGAAACTGCCCCTTGCAAACAAGTCAGCCTGTCTCTGAACATGACTAATTTTCTACTTGGACAACAATCTATCTCTCTTAACCAGTTTCCATCTGAAGAAAATCAATCCTGTCTTCTAATAATGTATGATGATTCATGGGCCTCCTATAGACTGTAAGCTTCATCAGTGTGAGGATTATTTTATTTTAGACTTTATATTCCCAGTTACTTATATATAGTGGGAGTGTAAAGAATATGTGTAAGGTTGCATTAAACATGTTACCACCATCACTCCAGTCCCACAGTTATGAGTTTCATTTTAAAGAGCTTTTACAGCAGGGGTGATTAGGCATTGTGGGTCATTGAACCCTTTCAGCAATCTCATGAATCCTAGGTATTCCTGTTCAGAATATTTTTAAATGTATAAAATAGATGGTTATCAAAATTTAAAAAGAAGATCAAGAACTCTTCCTCTAAAGGATGCATTTCTCTCAAAAGAATGCTCTCACTATTTTCTGGCACAATTGTTTTTCTGGGCCCACCTGACTTTCCTTTGGACTTTGAAATCTGTGGGAGTTTGGGCCAACATTTTCTTCCATGACCCACCCAGTGGCTCTTTTTTGTCAGGGATCTTCTCCAAAGCTCAAGCTGAAGGCTAGAAGAGGTACACTGGCAGCCATGGTGAACATGTTGCTCCTCTGCTGCACACATTGGGCACAAACTGGCCCTTCAAAGGGCATTTTTGACTGTATTCCATCGGTATAGAAAGCTTGTGTCACCAGCAAACTTTGAAGAGCTGGCCTCCTTTGAACCCAGGGTAACTTTGACCAACAATACAAAGGCATCTTGCCAAAGTTCCCTGTTCTTTTTTGAATCCTAATGGTTATGCCAAAGAAGTACCTTTGAAGGGAAAATAACAGTAACAACAAGCTCACCAGGCTGAGATATGGGGTCAGATAACCCTACAGTCTTAGACCGTAGCAGAAGACATTATCTATGTAAAATACATTTCAGGGAGGGCTGAAAATTTCATTTTAAGGGAGAGACCAACAATGACTTAGAGAAAATCTCAGCTGTTTTTTAAACAGATACACATATGTATATGTGTATATTTGCATATGTATATAAATGGGGGTTATGTGTTTAAATATGAATGAATATTTGTACATGCAAAGGCAACATTATACTGTGTTAAAAGCACTGGATTTGGAATCAGGGGACATGGGGTAAAATCTTCATCAAAACTCAGCTGAGATACTGAGTTCAATTTTATCACTATGGTTTAAGAAAGACATTGATATGCTAGAGGGTTCACAGAGGAGGACAAGCTTGCATCCTAATATTTTTATTCATCTTAAAAAGCATTGATTTTCTCTTCCTGTGCAATAGTCCACAGAACGTTAAACATAAAAGAATCATAACAGAATATCAACTTGTACCTAGGCTATTTCTATCTGAACTCAGAAGGAAGAAGGGGGTGGAAGGTGGGGTAAAAGAAGGAGTGGGTCAAAAGGGAGGAGGAGGAGTGGGAGGGAAAGGAAAATAGAGGAAGTAGAAAGGGAAAGGGAGAAGGAAGAGGGAAGGGGAAGGGGAAAAGAATAGAAGCAGAAGAAAAGTACAGAAAAAGAAGAATGAGAGTGAAAGAATGGGAAGAGAAAGAAATAATTATCATATCCCATTTTTTATTATATAGGAGGCTTGCACCTAATTTCCTAATTGATTTTGGTAATTAGTGTTTACTGCTTTTTTTTTATTTGTAGAAGTTAAAAACCAACAAAGTGTTCAATATCTCCAATACAGTTGTTTTTATTTACCTATTAAATATTCAATAAAGACTTTAGATCTATGGCAGTCTCTATTTAGAAAGATAATCTACGAGTTGGAAGGGACCTGTAAGGGCAAGCAAAGTAGGCTCTTTTGACGTTTTTGTTTTAGTATAAAGAACCTCTGATTGAATAATGTGATTAGGGAAGATTTTCCCCCTGGGAAGATTTGTAGGAATGAGGCACTGGTTCTCAAGAGTTGTGATGCCCTCTGGCTCTAAAAAGTATATAAAGACTCTCAGGTGAGGTTTAACTTTGGGGCTTAGTTTTTGGAATGTTTGTGTAGTAGATGAGACTCTGGGAAGCCACTAAAGAGTCCCCTAGTTTTGAAAATCCAGATGTTGGTGCTTCCCTCTCTGGTAATTATGTATGTATGTGATGGTCAGACAATTGGAAACCTGTCTTTTGGTCTTTATTTCTCTTCTTATATTTTTCTCAATTGGTAAATGATATATGTGATTGATTAAAGGAAATTGTTAACCCCTCAAAAGTTGTCTTTCCTTTTAGAAAAGCAAATCAAAGAACCTGTGATAGCAGAACCCCCTGTGTATATGGGGTCCTTACTATACAAGACCATAGAATACATCTTTTCCAGACTCCTCATTGTATAGATGAAGGCACTAAGGTCTTGTAAATGTAACTGGTTTACCACAAAGCCCACTTGAGAGGCAGAATATGAACCGAAGTGCTCTGACCACATAGGACATATTGCACTATATGTATATATACACATACATGCATACATACATGTATATACATATATTTATATACATATGTACACACATGCACATACATGTATATGTATATATGTGTGTATATATACATATATAAATAAATATATGTGCACTATATGTACACCTACTATAATCAGAATTTTTTTTCTGAAAGTTCTTGAAAATGATCACATTTTGTAGCAGATAAACAAAGAGGGAATCTTCCCACATCATATTTTAAAAGAGTAAAAACTGAACTTTCTAAAATTAGCTCTTCACTGAGAAATTGGACTAATGCATAAAGAAGAGGCGTGTTTTTTTTTTAAGTGTCATACAAGTGAATTCTCATAGGTCAAGGCTACAAAGAATCTGAAAACATGCAGTTATGTTATAAGGCAGGTGCAGCAGGAAACCAAATCAGCCAATTGACAACATCAGAATCAAAAACAATAAAATCCCTGCTTTTTCCATGCAATGAAATGACTGTTTTGAGAATCATTTAGTTCTGTATGCTCTGTACTCCCTTAATTCACCAGACAGGGATGCAAATTCGATTCACTTCCTGCCTGGCTGCCCAGACAGCAGAGCTTCCAAGGCTCAAAAAGCAGCCTGCCCCAAAGGAAGAAAAATGTATTGATCCTAGCATCATCTTTATTCAGAATTAGCAACACTGGTGATACTCAGTCTCACACTCAAAACCACATAGGAATACTGCAGATAGAAAACACAGACAGAATTCTTGGCAGGTGACGGTGGCATGAAGGATGCTCCTGCTGGGGAGGGAGGATCTGAAACACTGTCAGTGAAATTCTCACCCAGTATTCAGACCCCTAGGGCTCCTCTATGGCACCTTTTGTGCCTCAAATTCTCTCAAGGAAATCTTGTTCCTTAATTTTTAAAGCACCCCTTGCCAACTATGCCAAGACAAGGGGGATGTCATACATGTTCTCAAGGGATTAGTTAACAATAATCTGAGGCCAAGATGGAAATAGAAGTTTGAGTGTATGAAGAGGGAAAGGGTAGCAAAGACAAAGTATCATCAGTTTCACAGTTTTGCCAAGTAATAATCCTGCACAGAGAGGAATTTGTCCATAGCTCAGGTCAGCAGGCCTCCAATGGGTCTGTATAGTTGAGAGTAGCCTTTGGCCATGTACCATTTCTATACCCATTGGATGATGGTGTCAAAGTATCACTAAGTTATGCATAAGAAACATAGTGCATGCATTGCCTTTCCTTATCAAAAAATGAGCAGATTTCCAAACTAAAGGGCACATCATGGATTAATACAGTTTCAATACCATAACACTATATACTTTTTCATGCTCAGTTCTGGGAGAGAGAAAGCTTAAGGAAGCCCTATTGCTTTATGATCAGAAAAGTACAATGCATTTTTATAGTGAATAGCAAGTGATAAACTTACATCAGAATTAAATCTCAACTGGCAAATGTTGCATGATATGATTTGCTTTCTTCGATGAGGAAGAGGAACCCCAAATGTATGGTTTATTACAGCTTTCTGAATTGGGTCCATCTGCAACAAGAGAAAAAAAATGGAAATAAAGCTTGTCAGTTCCAAAGGAATTCTTCCTACTCCACTAAATAGGCAATCTGAACAGCTCTAATCCATGACTTACATGATTAAAAAACATTTTTTTTTTAATTTGGAGGGATTAGTTTTCTATTTTCCTTACAGACTGGGCCACAATAAATTCAAAGCTCAGGATAATAAGAAAATAATAAATGTCTATATTACATCTTTCATACCAACCTATTTCTAATTCGGGGTCATGGATTATGTTGTTTCATCACCATAAATAAGTAATTGAAATATCACAAGAACTTTTTTGTCAAATGCTAATGTCCCCAGTAATATGCTCTATGTCCACACAGAAGCTAGTTTTTTTTAAAGCATTTTTACATGGAATTAGTCAACTCAGATATTGTAAAATTATACATTTATCAAACCTTTGATTTAATACTTGATCAGACACACCAGTAATCCCATTTCCCTCCTAGACAGGGGAGCATGGTAAAATGAAAAATATCTCTGAGTTTGTAATTTAAGGTCAGAAGCCCATGAAAAAATCAGCTTTTGCTGTTTTTTATTTATGTTAACAGAGTAAAAAAGAATTTTACCACTCTGAATTTTGGTTTTCCCATTAATATAATAAGGTACTTGGAGAATATCATCTCTTAAAGTCCCTCAGTGGATAAAGTACCATGCCTAAAGTCAGTAAGACTCATCTTCATAAGTTCAAATCTGGCGTCAGACATTTACCAGCTATATGACCTTGGGCAAGTCACTTAACTCTGTTCACTTCACTTTCCTCATTTGTAAAATAAACTGGAGAAGGAAATAGCAAACCAGTCCAGTGTATTTACCAAGGAAAACCCAAATGGTGTCATGCAGAGTTGGACGTGACACAACAAATGATTGAATGACAACTGAACAAGAAAAACAACAATGAACATGGGCCTCGGTTTTCTGTAAAAATGTGGAGTTAAAACCATATCCTCCGTCAGGACCTTAATTCATCAGCTACACAAGGGATTCTTCTGTATATGGGAATAGGCTTAGAATGTAGTTCATTTCACTTTTCATGGGCAGAGCTAAAATGGTGGAGTACATAAGCATTTAGCTAAGTTCTCCCAACATTCCTTTTCAGACAACTTTAACATATCACCTCAAATCAAATTCTGGAGCAGCAGAGACAACAGAAGGTGAGAGGGAGACATTCTCCCAGCCCAAGACAATGGAGGAGGTCATAAAGAGATATCTGACACACAGGAGGACACTGGCCTGGAGTCCATGTGAATGAAATTCCAGGGATGAGACTAAGTGGTAGTGACAGAAACATCAGCAGCTTCAGGAATTTTCAAACCAGAGACAATCACACCATTTTAGAAGCATTGAAAACTTCTAGAACTCCAGAACAAGCTTTGAAAACAGCAGCATGAGATAGCCTGAAGCTGGAGACAGAGTCCATTCTCCCTCTTCCTTGTCAGGACAGGAGACCAACATTAACATAAAGTTCAAAATCAAAAAATGAGGTGGAAAAATGAGCAAACAACAACAATAATAATAATAAAACCTGGCCATAAAAAACAACTATTGTGATAGAGAAGATAAAGACACAAACTCAAAAGAAGACAATGAAGTCAAAACAACTACAACCAAAACTTCAAAGAAAAATGTGGATTAGACATAAACCCAACAGGAATTCTTGGAAGGTTTTTTTGTATTTTGTTTTTTAACAAATAATAGTGGTAGAGAAAATATTAGATATTGGAAATGAAAACAAAGGAAGAAAATAATGAAAATACAATTTACAGCTTAGTTTTTAAAAAGACAAAAATAGGTACTTAATGAAAAAGAGGACTTTCATGCATTTCTGATGGGAAGATCAGAGGTGACTAGAAAATCTGAATTTCAAAAGCAAGACTCAAAAGAAGCATAAAAATGTAAACAGGATAAGGATGAAGGATAAAGAACAAGAGAGAAAGAGAGAGAGAGAGAGAGAGAGAGAGAGAGAGAGAGAGAGAGAGAGAGAAGAAAACAGGATGAAAAAAATGCAGTTTGTAATCATAATGGTGAATGTGAATGAGATGAACTCAAGTAGAAACAGGTAGCAGAATGGATTAGAAACCAGAATTCAACACTATGTTGTTTATAAGGAACACTTGAAACAGAAACATATGCAGAGATAAAATAAGGAGATAAAGCAGAATCTATTTATCAACTGAAATAAAGACAAAAAAAGCAGGGGATAGCAATCATGATCTCACACAAAGCAAAAGTAGCAACAAACTTAATTAAGAAGGAAAAGCAGGGAAGCTACACGCTGCTAAAAGGAACTATAGGTAATAAGGTAATATCATTACTAAACTTATGTACACAAAATGGTATTGTATTAAAATTCTTAAAGGAAAAGTTCAATTAATTACAAGAGAAAATTGACAGTAAAACTATACTAGTAGGGTATCTCAACTTTCCCTTCTCAGAGCTAGAGAAATTAAGTATAAAATAAATAATAAAGAAGCCAAGAAGGTCAATATAATCTTAGAAAAACTAGATGTGATATACATCTAGAGAAAACAGAATGGGAACAGAAAGAGGTATATCTTTTTCTCAGCTGTATATGGCACATTCAAAAAAATAAACATTAAGACTTAAAACCTTGCAACCAAATGCCAAAGGACAGAAATATTAAATGCACCCTTTTCAGATTACAGTGCAATGAAATTACATTTAATAAAGGGTTACAGATGCATATATTAAAAGCAAAATGGAAAATAAACAATGTAATCCTAAAGAATGAGTGCGTAAAAGATCAAATAGTAGAAACAATCAATAATCTTATTAAAAGAGAATTCCAAAATTTGTGGGATGCAACCAAAGCCATATTTAGGGGAAAATGTGTAACAATAAATGCATACATCAATAAAAGAGAGAAGGAGCAGATCAAGGATTTGGGCAAACAGCTAAAATGAAAAATCTAGAAAAAAAATGAAAATCCTTAACTAAACACCAAAATGGACATCTTGAAAATCAAAGGAGAGATTAAAATATTGAAAAGTATAAAAAAAAGAAAAAGAAAAAATGATAAACAAAACTAAGAACTAGTTTTATGAAAGAAAATAAACAAACCATTGGTTAATTTGATTTTTTTAAAAAGAAAGAAACCTAATTATTAGCATCAGAAATGAAAAAGGTGAATGTACCACCAACAAATATCAAAATAATTATTGTGAATTATTTTGCCCAATTATATGCCAGTAAAACTGATGAAATAAGTGGTGGATGAATATTTACAAAAATATTAACTGCCCAGATTAACAGAAGAGGAAATAGAATGCTTTATTAACTATATCTTAGAAAAATAAATAATCAATGAACTCCCTTAAAAAAATTTCCCAAGACCAAATGGATTCACAAATGAATTCTATTAAACATTTAAGGAACAATTAATCCCAATAGCATATAAACTTTTGAAAAAATAGTTAAAGAAGGAATCGTCCCAAACTCCTTTCATCATACAAATACAGTTTTGATACCTTCGGGAAGAGCAAAAACAGAGAAAGAAAACTGTAAACCAGTTTCCTCAGTGAATATTGAAGCAAAAATTTTAAATAAAATACTAACAAGAAGATTACAGTAATGTATCACAAAGGTCACATGCTATGAACAGGTAGGATTTATATCATGAATGCAGGGTTGGTTCAACATTAGGAAAACTATCAGCATAATTGATTATATCAATAATAAAAACATCAAAAATCAGATGAATATATCAATAGATACAGAAAAAGCCTTTGACAAAAATACAACACTCATTCCTACTAAAAGTACTAGAAAGCAGAGGAATTAGTGGAACCTTTCTCAAAATCATAAGTAGCATGTATAAAAAACTAAGAGCAAGAGGCAAAAAAGAGTCTTGGGATGTGGTACCACAATGAAGAAAAGGCAGGGAATCACCTGAACTCCTCCTAAAACCTCTCCAAACAACTTTAGATAATGCCTCAAAACTAATTCTGGAGCAGCAGGACCCACAAGAAGACAGGCTGAAACAATTTGCCAGCCCAAGGCACCTTAGAAGATCTGTAGGACCGCAGTCTTTTGTACAGGGGTGAGATTGGATTGTAATCCAGCACAGACTGGTCACAAGCAAGTCAGATGCAGGTGACTGAATCAGAGGTGGCAGTGGTGGTTTATGGAAATCTCAGCTCACAGACAGTAAGGGCATCAGAAGGAGATTATACCCTTTGCTGGCAACAGGGGAAGGATTCTGTTGCATTGTCCACACTTAGATCTGAGTCACAGTCCTGGGTTTCATTCCCAGGGCAAGGAGCAGCACTAGCACACCAAAGCTTGTGGCCCAGTTCCATAATGGAAAAGAGTACTCAGGTTCATTCATAGGACAGAGCATAGGCCAGGAAATTAGGAAGCACACCTCTCCCTAGATCATGCCACTTTGGAAGAAAGAAAAACTACAAGTCCCCAGAATTATCTCTGAGAACAGATGCACAAAAAAATGGAAGCTTAATGGGCAGAGCCAAGATGGCAGATTAGAAAGGCACATATACTCTAGTGCTTCCCCCAAGGTCCACAAAATACCTGTAAAAAATGACTCTCAAAAAATTCTAGAGCAGCAGAAGCCACAGAACAACAGAGTGAAAGAGATTTACAACCAAATGTAACCTGGAAAGTGACAGGAAAGGCCTATCTCATGGGAGGCTTAGTAGAGTGGGGCTCAGCCCTGGCTGTGGGGCACTAGGAGGAACAGGACCTGAACAGAACTCCAGGGCAGAATTCCCAGCAGGGAGGTCCCAGATCCCTCAACCCTCAAGAGACAAAGAAAGTTCCAAAGGTCAGTGTGGGAGGACTTTCTTAGCTGGGCAAGAGAGGAGCAGGGTCCCTCTAGCAGAGGTGGCAGCAGCAGCAGCAGCAGGCATCTACATGGCTGTGGAAGCAGCCTGGGTCCATTGTCCAGGCAGCTCAGCTTAAGGCCTCTGGGGGAATTGAGCAGCTGATCTGAATCTCAGTCTTGAGCATGGTACTGGGGGGAGGAGGAGCTCTTGGACCCTCCTCTTGACAAAGGATTCAGAAGTCAAGTAAATGGCTGGGAAAATGCCCAAAAAAGGGAAAAAAAATAAGACCACAGAAGATTACTTTCTTGGTGAACAGGCATCTCCTTCCATCCTTTCAGATGAGGAAAAACAAATCATACTGTCAGAGGAAGTCAAGGCTTCTAACTCCAGTACCTCCAAAATGAATATTAAATGGGTTCAAGCCATAAAAGAGCTTGAAAAGCAAGTCCGCAGCTTGCTAAAGGAGAACCAAAAAAATTCTGAGGACAATAACGCCTTTAAAAATAGGCTATCCCAATTGGAAAAAGAGATCCAAAAGGCCAATGAGGAGAAGGAGGCTTTAAAAAGCAGAATTAGCCAAACAGAAAAGAAGATTCAAAAGCTCACTGAACAAAATAGTTCTTTAAAAAAGAGACTGGCATTCAGGGAAGCTAATGACTATGATACAAACCAAGAAGTTAAAAAACAAAACCAAAAGATTGATAAAATAGAAAATAATGTGAAACATCTCGTTGGAAAAACAACTGACCTAGAAAATAGATCCAGGAGAGACAATTTAAAAATTATAGGACTACCTGAAAGTCATGATCAAAAAAAGAGCCTAGACATTGTCTTTCAAGAAATTATCAAGGAAAACTGCCTTGACATTCTAGAACCAGAGGGCAAAATAAATATTAAAAGAATCCACTGATCATCTCCTGAAAGAGATCCAATAAGAGAAACTCCTAGGAATATTGTGGTCAAATTTCAGAATTCCCAGGTCAAGGAGAAAATATTGCAAGCAGCTAGAAAGAAACAATTTGAGTATTGTGGAAATACAATCAGGATAACACAGGATCTGGCAGCTTCTACATTAAGGGACTGAATGGGCTTGGAATAGAATATTCCAGAAGTCAAAGGAACTGGGATTAAAACCAAGAATCACCTACCCAGCAAAACTGAGTATAATACTTCAAGGGAATAATGGTCATTCAATGATATAGAGGATTTTCAAGCATTCATGATGAAAAGACCAGAGCTGAATAGAAAATTTGACATTCAAACACAAGAATCAAGAGAAGCATGAAAAGGAATAGGAAAGAGAAATCATAAAGGATTTACATTCCTACATGGAAAGATAATATTTGTAACTTTTGAGACTTTTTTCAGTATTTGAGTAGGTGGAGGGATTACACGCACACACACACATATGTAGACAGAGAGTACAGGCTGAGTTGAATCAGAAGAGATGATATCCATAAAAAAAATAAAATAAAATTAAGGGGTGAGAGATGAAAATATTGGGAGGAGAAAGGGAGAAATCGAATGGGGCAAGCTATCACTCATAAAAGAGATAAAAAAAATCTTGTTCAATGGAGGAGAAAAGGGAGGAAATGAGAGGGGAAAAGTGAAGCTTACCTTCTTCACATATGTCTCAAGGAAAGAATAACATGCTCACGAAATTTGGTATGAAAATCTATCTTACACCACAGGAATGTAGGGGAGAAGGGGACAAGTGGGGTGAGGGGGATGACAGAAGGGAGGACAAATGGGAGAAGGGAGCAATTAGAAATAAACACTCTTGGGAAGGGACAAGGTCAAATGAGAGAATAGAAAAAAGAGGAGGGGACAGGGTAGGATGGAGGGTAATATAGTTAGTCTTATACAACATGACTACTATGGAAGTCTTTTGCAAAATGACACATATATAGCCTGTATTGAATTGCTTGCCTTCTCAGTGGGGATGGGTAGGGAGGGAGAGAGAGAAGTTGGAATTCAAAGTATTAGAAACAAATGTTGAGAATTATTATTGCATATAACTGGGAAATAAGAAATACAGGTAATGGGGTATATAAATTTGTCTTGCCCTCCAAGAAAAGAGAGAAAATGGGGATAAGGGAAGGGTGGGGGGTGATAGAAGGGAGGGAACATTGAGGAAATGGGTAATCAGAATGCAAGGTATTATGGGGTGGGGAAGGGGAGAGAAGGGGAGAAAAATTGGAACTCAAAATTTTGTGGAAATGAATGTCGAAATCTAAAAATAAATTTAAAAAATCAGAAGCTTGGGACAATGCTCCCTACATTTAGGAAGCAGAACCCCACATTAGTATAGAGTTACAAGGCTTATGGGAACTTAAAGTGCATCAGGACCAGCCACTCATTTTACAGGGAAGGAAAGTGAGGCACGGAGATGTAAAGAGATTGCCCAAGCTCATATACTCAGTATGGACCAGAAGCATGCCTTAAACCTAGGCCTTCTCACCACTTCTCTCCACTGCCTTCATTTAAACAACAACACCTATCTCTTCTGGAGGCCAGGGCATCATCCCTTAATGCAGGCCAAGATGTCATGGGATTTTTTTGGCAGCAAGGGGGTTGTGGATAGAGACCAGGGCCTGTAGTCAGGAAAAATTGAGTTCTAATCCAGCCTCAGATATTCCCTAGCCTTGTGACTCTGGTCTATTCACTTAACCTCCCTTGCTTCAGTTTCTTCTTCTGTAAAATGAAGAGTCTAATACCATCTCTCTCCCAAGGTTATTGTGAGCATTAAACGTGATCGCATTTGGAAGGCACTTAGCACAATGCCTAGCACACAGGAGGTGTTCAATAAAGGCTTGTTTCCTTCCTTTCACATTACACATCTGAGTCACTGAGTGTGTGATATGCTAGAACTTCGAAATCTTTGGGATTGTCTGACAAATTGCTTTCTCTCCATTGTATCAGGTTGTCTTTCCACTGCCTTTATGGTAAAGTATTGATTAGTAACCTGTGATTACTTTCCTAGGAAGATCAATTGAAAAACAGAATATTTGGAAAACAAACAAACAAATAAAAATCCTTTGCAGAATGCTCGAGGCAATCCAATTTTTGTAGGGCTGTTGCTTTTTAGAGGGATTAGAGAAAGGCAGGCAGACTGTATGATGGATAGAGTGCTGGACCTTGAGTCAGGAAAGACCAGAGTTCAAATCCTGATACAGACACTTAATTAGCTGGGTGCCTGTGAGCCTCTTAATCTCTCTCAGCTTGGTATAAAAATAATAATAAAAAATTTATATATGTATATATGTGCATGCAAGTATATTGGTATCATGTGTACACACATACACATATGTATACACATGTGTTTGTGCATATACACACATGTGTGTATATGTATGGAATAATAACACCTACCTTATGGAGTTGTTGTGGGTTAAGCACTTTATAATCCTTAAATTTATATGTAAATACAAAGACAAGCCTATTGTTATTTTGTTCTTTGCCCCAGAGGAAAGAACAGATACAAGCTACAAAATTTCTGTTAAATATAAGGTGGGGTGGGAGGCGAAGAAGCCACTTAAAACCTAGAGGAACCTGTTGAGAGTGGAATGCTTTGGGTCACAGGGAGATCAGATCCACCTTCGTTGTCAATCTTTAAGTGAAGGCTGTATAAGAGTGGTTTGGAGAGGGGATCCCATACTGGCTTAGGTTGGGATGGACTCTAAAATCTCTTAGCGTCTTGAGATTTGGTGACTCTAGTCTCCTTTCCCTACAGGCCCAACTTTAGAGGCCCCCAGGCAAATATATTAGATGCCTTCTGGTTATTCTAATACATATATACATGCATACATACATATATACATGAATGCATGAACAAATGCATGTGTGTATATATAACATACATGTTATATATGTGTGTGTATGTGTGAACACATATATATATATCTTTGTACTATATTTGGGATCATAATCTCATAGATTTGGATGAGAAGAGACTTCAGTTGTCTTCTAGTTTGATTCCATTTCGTATCAAATTATTATTATATATAATTTTATTATATATATTCATATAGTATTCTAATATATTATACAGAATAACATATTGCTCTCCACCAGTTTCCTCCCTCAGGTAAAATCTAATCTCTTTAAGGGACATTAATCATTTTTAATTTGGTCTTTCTAGCCCCTTTCATGCCATACTACTGGCACACAGTAGCACTCAGTAAAGGTTTACTGAACTGAACCAATTCAAACTGGAAGAGATCTCATGAGAAATGTCAGTCGGGTTTGTCCTGTGCACTGATTTTTTGCTGTGATTTTACTCAGCTAGGCTTATACCTGCTAACCCATGTGTCTTCTAGAAGAAGATTCAGTTTTCTCTGGGCCCCTCTGCTGATGTACATGTGATGCTGAGTGACAGGCTCATCCTCATCCTCCTAGCACACAAATGCAGTGGAATTGGGGCTAGACTTCAGGGCCACCAAAAAGGCTGGGAACAGGGACACCAAATGCTTACAAGGGCCAGTAAGTACATGAATGGAGTAACTCTGTGGCCCATCCAGTAGCCTCTGCCTTGTTTCCCAGGAGTCTTTTTAGGCCACTTTAAAAATAGCATCCTAAGGCTTCTTTCCCACAGTCATCTAGGACTTTGGGAGATAATCAGACCTCAATCCACCAGCTGAAATATAAATTGGAAAGTAGAGGTTGTCTTAGAAGAGAGGCCATGGAAATTGGAGTAAACAGCATACTGTTTATCATATCCTGGGTGCCTATCCTGGGTGGTAGCTGTTCTGTGAACAAAAAGGTTCCATTCCCATGGAAAATGGTACAAATATACCCATAGCCCACAGGGGAAAACATCCCCTTATAGAAGACTTGAAATAAAAAGCGTGATTTATTATCTGAAAGTTCTGAAACTCTCTTAGCATCAATCAACAAGCAACTACCACGTGTGAAGAAATGTGCTAGGTTTGATATCGCATGTTCGTGTAATACTCGTGCTCAAGGTATAACGTCAGTATTTCGATAACTCAGGAAATGCTCATATTATTATCAATAGAGAAGAGAAGGAGGAGAAAAGGAGAAAGAGGAAGAGGAGGATAAGGAAGAAAAAAGGAGGAAAAGGAAGAAGAAAGAAAAAAAGGAGGAAAACTAAGGGAAGGAATAAACTGCCCCATCAAGTCTTGACAGATTGCCAAAAAACTAATACATGTTCTAAAAAAGAATGTGAATGTCTAAGGTGAGAGCAACCCGGTGTTCTTACTGAAAGAGAAAAGGAGCCATGTCATCAGATCATCTGAATTCAAAATCTGCCTCCATGACTTACCTGTGTGACCATGGGCAAGTCAGTTGACCTGCCTGGGCCTCAGTTTCCTTTTCTTTACAAAAAGAAAATAAGGGAATTGGATGATATAAACTTGGAGCTTTCTTCTAACTTTAAATCTAAGATCTTATCATCAAGAGTTCAACTATATGGGAATGATTGATTAGGTATAGTCAAAGACCATATTGAGCTACAAAAAAATTCCTGCTTTCCTCAATTCTGGCCACTTTTTTTTTCTCCACTGAGAGCTCAGTTCAAGAAGGAAAAAAGATGAAAAACAAAACAAGACATTTAAACTATGCTGAATATAGCTGTGATCTTAATATTACAGCATCTAAAAAAAGAATAAAAATCAACAAATCTACCTGTATTTATTGTGTTATACTGATATAATTCTTTCACCTTCCCTTGGAAGGTATCTACGTTAACTAATAAAAATTAAATGAAATTGAGTTGTCAGAATTTTAAACAAATGATCTCTTTAACATGCCAGTAACTAGAGGGAGAAAAAAGATTAAAGATATGAATAGGTGCTCCCAAGCCTAACATATTGGTTTAATTAGCTAATTATTTAGTATTTAGTGAATTTTGAAAGCAAAAAAATAATCCATTTCATCTTCTTATTTCCCTCAGCTATTGCTTGAAGGATTTTTTTTTTTTGCCTTTTACATGCTTGAATTCAATTCTAGATTCAGCCTATGACCTTTCTTAATCCCAAATGAATGTTTTGCTTAAATTCAGGCAGTTGGATCATCAGATTCAGACGGAACTCTGCTGTGTTTCCCCCTTACATCTTGTCTGGGTGTTCTGCTAAATTAATTTATAAATGAAGATACCAGGACGTGTCTGAAGTTAAACTGCAGAGCAAGGTTTTCTTCCCAAGCATGTCCATTTCCTTTCTTTCTTCTATCAAAGGATTCATTGACACACTAGGTTTCAATTTGTGTTTCCCCAAGATATTTGTCACATTATTATCATTGAATTCATCAATCTCATTTTTTAAAAATCAAAGTTGAAGCACTGGAAGATTAGACTTTTGAACACCATGGCAAAGAGGAATCTTTTAACTACCTACCCCACCCCAGACTTCATAATTGTTATTTGTTGCTGCTACAGAATTCATTCACATAGCAATGGGCAATAAGCTTCTTTGAGCTATTGGGATCACATGGTACGATGCCATCTTGGCCCACAAAGTTGAGCAGCAATGATAATGTCATGAAGAGTGGGAGGGATGACACATTGGATAGTGCTTACTATGTGCTAGCCACTGTGCTGAGGGCTTTTTATGCTTACTACTTCACTTGATCCTTCTAAGAATCTTGGAAGGCTGAATGTTAGTATTATCCCCATTTTACAGTTGAGAAAACTGAGGCATACAAAAGGTAAGTGACTTGCCCAGTGTCACACAACTAGTAAGTGTCTGAGGTGAAATTTGTACTCAAGTCTTCATGACTCTAAACCTAACACTCAATCTACTACACCACCAGCTGTCTCTAAATTAATTTAAAAACTCTAAGAATTCTAAATCAGATAAATCAGTTTCTCCTTACTGGAGGTCTTTAAGCAAACGTTTCATAAATAATCATTGAATCAATATGCATTTATTAATACACTTAGTATGTGCCAGCAGTATGCTGAACACTGGTAATGCAAAAAAATGGCAAAAAAAATAGTTCCTGATCTAAGGAAGCCCTTAGGAGATACCCGCTTAAATCCATCTCCTCATTTGAGACGTGAAGAAACTGGGGCCTAGAGAAGTAAAGAGACTCATCCAAGGTCATAGAAACCAACTTGAGAACTTGAATCTATTCTGCTTGCTCTCATTCCAGACCTCAATATACCATATTATAAAAATGTATGTGCTAGGTATGATATTGCATGTTCTTATACACATGCTCAAATTTCTATAACCTACATAAGACACAAATACTTGTGGAATGTAGAAAAATATAAAAGATAACAGAAGCAATCCCCAGAGATTCACTTCAATCATTCAATGCATACCTAGCTTAAAATGCCCCGTACCACAATGCGCATGATTCACAATCATGCTGTCCTTTCTATGGAACAGCTCGCAGAGCCAAACACCAAAGAGTAGGATCAGTTTGGAGAGGCAGTCTTCTTTCTAGCCTGAGAAGTCTTCTACACACCCTGTCCGAGCAGCAGCCAGAGGCTGGGAAATCCTATGTCCAGAGATTTTCAACGGTAGATTAGAGCTAACAAAACCAGGGGGTTATTGAACACAAACCAAATCACCACACATTCCAACTCTGAATTAACAAATTAACAGAAATGCCTGTCAGAAAGCCAGCACGTCATCTGAGAGATGAGACAATTTGCCGAACTGGTCTTTTCACCCTTCCTCACCCTCTCATCTTCAGGCCTATGAGCTGGCTATCACTGATGCCTACAATGCACTCCTTGGTCACTCCCACCTCTCAGAATCACTATCCCTTTAAAGATCCATAGAAGAGATAAACTACCATTTATTTAATGAATTATATATGTAGAACATGGAATGTAAATACATATATACA